>NC_136369.1:706666-1405833 GCF_037039965.1 Doryrhamphus excisus
GCTGCAGTGTGTGTGCTGAGAGGTTCTCCTATAAGTACCAGCTGATGAATCACAAGTGTGCCGCTGAGAACAGCAGCAGTAAATGAAGCCGCGCCACTTGAACTCGGCTGTTACATAGAATAGAATCGTTTTGCAGCACAATCTTGTTCATGTTTCCTCCATTTAAATGTCATGAAAATAAAGAGCTGTCACACACTGTCAGGTTTTATGCCATTCAATGACACATTTGAGCCAAGACGTTAGCAGCTAAGTTCAGTTAGCAGGTGGTGCTGGTCTCCTGCTCTACTATGCGATCATCCGTCTACGTGTGCTTTTAGTTCACACTCGGCTGTCCTTTGTGCATTTGTGTTGACATCGGCTCTATTCCAGCACACACTTTGTAGGCCAAGGGTGTAATGACACCTCCGCACCCGAGAGAGGCAGTAATGCATTAGCTCTTTGTTGCCGGAAGTAGAAGCACAAGGTGAAGCCGTGTCGTGTTCTTTGCTTAATTTCTACTTTTGTAATTTTGACGTACATTATTATTATTATTACATTATTAACATTATTATTATTAGTCACGAAAGTCGTTTTAATGACGCTCCCCATACTAACTTCGCTTGCTAGCTGCTAAAAAAGGGCGAAACAAGCAACGCATACTGCGCATGTGTGAATCGCCATTTTGGGCTGCTCTTGGTGTCAGACCGTCCGAGATAGCTTTGGAGTCCCGACTAAAATAGCTTAGCGACATGACAATATTTCTTTTACTTTCTCTACACCTCCGTGTAAAGGCTGTTGATTACATAAACTCGCCCCACTTTCTTGTCGGGCTAGCCTAGCTTACACGTGATTTGCACATCGCCAAGCAGAGACCGAGTGTGAGTGTAAAGTGTCGGGATCGTGTGAAAATGTGTCAGGTCCAAATCCTGAGAGCGTTGGTGAATCAGCGACTAACTGCGGCTGTTGAAGAAATATTTGTAGTGTTGGAAAGAACCATAGCAGAGTACGAGGAGGAACTTTCTAGAACAAAAGAGGAGAACGAGCGACAACGTCAACTACTGGACGCCGTCTTCAGGAAGCAGGAAGTTGTGTTGCACAGAGCAGGTTTGTTTACCTTTTCATATTTGGCGTATTTCTGTACTATTCTTTGGCTCACTTCCTTAAAGTTTGTTTTCCAAATTGACCCCGATGTAATCTTTAAAACGGGACTATTGCACAAGTCGTGTGAGCGTTGACTGGGTAATAATTCTGATCTGAACTTAGAGCGAGTTTGCGGTCACGGAAAAGAGGAAACTATACAACCGTTTGCCTCCTTAAATGTTTCAGATCATCGAAGAAATATAAATATTTGTCAGTGACAACAACTGAAGCATGAAAGGCCGTTGGAGGACACCTTTCAATATTAAGGAGGAATAACGATCCTAACCCCCTTGGCCCTGTGTGGAGTTGTGGTTTATCACACCTGAGTTCAATTCCTCCTCTAGCCACACCCAGCCCTGCTAATCCTGATCTCAATCAAGAAATCACTTAAATAGGACCTGCCTGACAAAGTGAAGCAGCCCAAAAGATCCTCAAAAGTTAGGACGGGATGTCATCATCAAACACTGATGATGAGAGGTTATAAATCATTGGGACTCCAGCGAACCACAGTGAGAGCCATTATCCAACTTTCCTGCACCAAAAACTCTACCAAGGTTGCATGGTTTGATTTCCATGCTGTGATTGTGCATTAACACGTACACTGATGATAACATGTCCTAGTTAGCATCTTGCCCTATTTGGATGATTTCAAACACTAGCCAAACTTCTTTCCTAGGCTCCTTGATAGACATACTTATGCTAGTTCTGTCAGCATTTACGATGCTCTCCGTGGGATGTCTGTGATGTGGGATGTGTGCTCCAGTCCTCAGGTCAAAAATGCTGATGGCAAACCAGCACCTTGTTGAGTCTTGGTAGCCAAATGGAGAGCTAGCTATCCTCTCTACCATCTGTGGATGACGCTGAGACTAGCGATTCGCGAGGCATCGTGTTAGCTAGCTAGTATCAATGTGCCCTAGGAAAGAAGTTTGGCTAGTGTTTGAAATCATCCAAATCGGGCAAGATACTAGCTATGACATGTTATCATCAATGTACGTGTTAATGCACGATCACAGCATGTACAGTGCTATGAAAAAGTTAGGGCACCCCTGGTCATGTTCCAGATGTTCCTTGTAAATGACATTCCAGGTAAAGATATCATAAAGCAGACCAGCACAGTCATAGGTGAGAAGTCAAATGAACTGAAAGGATTTACAGAAATGTACTGCAATCATTATGTCAACTAAAGCAGGGAGGGGCATACATGTGGGCCCTTTGAACACTTTGAATACCTTGAACACTAATTATTGGAACACATTTGTTTGTAAACTCGTTGACCCTTGACCTGAATACATAAGTGAAGCCAATCATAGAAAGGGTATTTAAGGTGGCCAATGGCAAGTTGCATCTTCCCTGAAGAGTAGCACCATGGTAGCCACATGACCCGAGAGCAAAGGCTGTTCAACATCATGGTCTAGGGGAAGGATACAAAAGCTAGCTCCGAGATTTCAGCTGTCAGGTTCCACTCTGAGGAACATAGTGAGGAAATGGAAGAGCACAGGCACAGTTCTAGTTAAGGCCCGGAGTGGCAGGCCAAGAAACATCTCAGATAAGCAGAGGCCAAGGATGGTGAGAAGAGTCAAAGTCAACCCCGAGACCAGCTCCAAAGACCTCCAACATGATCTTGGTTCAGATGGTGTCACTGTGTATCCTTCAGCTACTCAGCTATTCTGGGAGACTCATGCGGAAGAAGCCTTTTCTGATCACACGCCACAAAGGGAGTCACTTGAGATATGCTAAAGCACATTTGGACAAGCCAGCTTCATTTTGGAATAAGGTCCCGTGGACGGATGAAAGTCAAATGGAGTTATTGGGACATAGCAAGGGGGGGGGGGGTGGTGCATGGCGGATGAAGAACGCAGCATTCCAAGGCAAACACTTGCTACCCACAGTAACATTTGGTGGTGGTTCCATCATCTGTGGTGGGATTTAAAGTGGGCTGTCCATGCTGGGAAACCATCAAACCTGACTCAACTGGAGATGTTCTGGAAAGAGGAATGGTCCAAAATCCCTTCAACCAGAATCCAGACCTTCATTGGAAGCTATAGGAAGCATTTATTTCTGAAAAAGGAGGATCTACTAAATATTGAGGTCATTTTTCTGTTGGGGGCCCAAATGTATGCCCCTGCCTACTTTAGTTGACATAATGATCCTATAAACTTCATTTGACTTCTCATCTATCCCTGTGTTGGTCTGCTTTATGATACATTCACCTGGAATGGATGATCCCAACAACCAGAACATCTGGACCATGACCAGGGTTCCGCAAACTGGAGCTCTTCTCCAAAGCACAGCGTGACTTTTATGAAGCATGATTTTCTCCTGCAGATGTCACTGAAGAACATCTTCCACCCAAGCAGCTGGAGGGGCGCTCCACGGTGGAGCAGGAGGAGCTCCAGCCCCCCCACATGAAACAGGAAGAGGGTGAGCCCCAGCCCAACCACATGAAACAGGAAGTGGAGGCTCAAAGCATCAGTCCGGAGGGAGGGCATCTGGAAGGACTGGAGGAGTTCCCAGTGATTGCTGTCCCTAAGAAGAGTGAAGATGATGAAAACAACGGTGAAGGTGAGGAGAAGAGAGAGGCGGAGCCTCCAAGCAGCAGCTCAACTCAACACATGACAACAGAAGCTGATGGAGACCACTGTGGAGGATCACCAGCAGACAAGCTCTTATCTCCACTATCAGGTAGTGAGCACCCAACGTCACACTCTCCTGACAAGACCTTCAAGCGTGGGGTCAATCTGCAAAAACGCACGATATGGCGCAAAGGAGAGAAACCATTCATGTGCTCATTTTGTGGCAAAAGCTACTATGAGACTGCACATTTGGAGGTCCACACCAGAATCCACACGAGAGAGAGACGGTTCTCCTGCGCCGTTTGTGGCAAAAGCTTCTATGAGACGGCACATTTGGAACTGCACGCCAGAATCCACACGAGAGAGAGACGTTTCTCCTGCTCCGTTTGTGGCAAAAGATTTGTACGCAAGTCACATTTGAAAGTCCACACCAGGATCCACACTGGAGAGAAACCTTTTTCCTGCTCAGTCTGTGGTAAACGCTGTAATGTAAAAAGTAACCTGAAAGTTCACATCAGGACACATCACAGTGAAATGGTGTGTGCCATGAACGCTTCTCTCAAGAGTGAGCTGGAGCTGTAGAAGAGCTGCAGAAGAGCTGCAGAAGAGCTGCAGAAGAGCTGCAGAAGAGCTGCAGAAGAGCTGCAGAAGAGCTGCAGAAGAGCTGCAGAAGAGCTGCAGAAGAGCTGCAGAAGAGCTGCAGAAGGCTTTGTCTGGGGATAAGAACATGTGACTTCCCAGAACTCTAGTGGTTGGCATGGTAATCATTGCACCCAGGTCACTGCGGCACCATGCCTGTGGGAGGCGCTGCTGCTTCCTTTCCCATTGCTGTTCAGCATGTTGTTGCCTGACTGTAGCATTGCCTCCTTGCAGGAATGAATATCCTGAATGTGTACATTTGCGTACATTTGTGTGTATATGATGGCAACCGGTCACCATTGGTGACAACTCGATAGCACCCCAGCCCACCCTGGCAGAGGTCCAGCTGTCAAAGCTGCATGATCCGCTTAAGGCCAAGCGCAGGGCTACCCTCCCAGATGTGAAGCAGTGGAGGATTGTGAAGGTGACGTGGAGAAGAGGAGTTTTTTTGGCAGATTCAGAAGGTTCAGTCCCAGGTCACTACTTGCCAACAAAGTCCTTCACCTGAGTCAAATAAGCAGGTGGTTCTGTTGGAATGACTGTCCCCCAGGAGGACTGACATCCCCACCCGCCAGTCACCCTGGCGAGGTTGTCTGATGTTTAAATACCCCAATGATGACGAAGTATGGCTGCACTGTGCATATTCAAGTCAAGTATGTGTCATTTCTTTTTCTACAGCGTGACAAAAGCGTGTTTGACAAACTGGGCCAATAAAGGTGCTTCTGATATGGTGTGGCCAATCTTGTGTTACATGATGAATAAATGCTTCTTGAACATCTCTTGTATTCTAATATTCGACAAGAAATAAAGTGAGAAATGTCTACTAGCATGATACCATATTACATGACATACCACGTGAAACACGAGCCATTTAAAGCGGTAGGTGTCATTAGATTCTGTACCGCGCTCGACAATATTGCTCAAGCGTGTAATGACGCCTCCTCGCCTGAAGGAGGCAGTAATGCTTGTCTTGTCTACCGGAAATGGAAAGAAAGGCAATGAAAAAAAGCTAGCGCCTGTTAAGTCTGCGTTCATGTCTTTAACGGATTGATTCTTGATGCGCACGCATATTTGTCACATAACAGAAATTATGTAAGGGAATAATATTCAACTCATTCATTATTCGTGCCAGGATAGATTGGCCTCGGTGCACTTCGAAGCGTCCCCGAGCTAGCTTAGCTTGCTAGCTGTAACAAAGAGACGCGAAAGTTATCAACACGGACCTAAGCAGAGATCAAGTGCAATTGTGACTTGTTGTGATTGCGTGAAAATGTGCGAAAGAACGATAGAGTGCGAAGAGGAACTTTCTCCAACAAAAATGGTGAACGAGAAAGAACTTTTGGACGCTGTTTTCAAGCCTCGCGTTGACTTCAACACATCAGGTTTGTTCCAACCATGGTCAACCGGAAACCTTCAGTATTATTTGCTTTATGTAGAACAAGAACATGTAGCAAACGACGCGTAATAGTGAACTTTCATGTTGTTTCCAGCCACAGACACCGATAGCGGACGTGTCCACCGTGCAAATTTACGCATGCGCACGAGGGTCATATACGCCATTTTCTCGTGTTGTCATTGGGGGTTCAGTACGATTCCTTCGACCTATTGGCTCCTCCACCCTCACCACACCTACACTTTGACTTTTGTCAACAGTCAACAGTAGTGATACATTCTTGTACAGACTGGCAACCAGTTATTTGCTTTTAAACCTCCATTCTAACCATCGCCGTGGTGGCGGTAGGTGGAGGTCTATTCTCCATGAATGTACTTCCATTAGATGAGTTTTAACCATCGCCGTGGTGGTGGTGTACTATGTCATGTAGTTCTACGTGAATGTACTTCCATTAGATGAGTTTTAACCATCGCCGTGGTGGTGGTGTACTATGTCATGTAGTTCTACGTGAATGTACTTCCATTAGATGAGTTTTAACCATCGCCGTGGTGGTGGTGTACTATGTCATGTAGTTCTACGTGAATGTACTTCCATTAGATGAGTTTTAACCATCGCCGTGGTGGCGGTAGGTGGAGGTCTATTCTCCATGAATGTACTTCCATTAGATGAGTTTTAACCATCGCCGTGGTGGTGGTGTACTATGTCATGTAGTTCTACGTGAATGTACTTCCATTAGATGAGTTTTAACCATCGCCGTGGTGGTGGTGTACTATGTCATGTAGTTCTACATGAATGTACTTCCATTAGATGAGTTTTAACCATCGCCGTGGTGGTGGTGTACTATGTCATGTAGTTCTACGTGAATGTACTTCCATTAGATGAGTTTTAACCATCGCCGTGGTGGTGGTGTACTATGTCATGTAGTTCTACATGAATGTACTTCCATTAGATGAGTTTTAACCATCGCCGTGGTGGTGGTGTACTATGTCATGTAGTTCTACGTGAATGTACTTCCATTAGATTAGTTTTCAGAGAACTTTTGCGTTGGAGGGGAAAAGGGTTCGGGTGAGCTGCTGTTGTGCTTCAAAGAGCAACTTGTACTCCATGACTTTACTCCATCCCAAATCATGAGTTGCTGTAGTTGCTGCATTGGACTGTTCACATTATGTGGAAATAAAGAATCACATCTTGAAGGCTTTCATGACTTGAGCTTCCAAAAAGACCAAAGTTGCTAGTTGCTTCTTTTAGGAAACGGAGTCCCAATGCGAGTCTACGTCGGGGACACCGATCCCTCCTGCTACATGGTCTTATTCTCCAGCCGCCCAGACATGTGAGTTTAGGAAGCAGTTACAGTGCCATCTAGCGTACGTAGTTGTCAGATAGTTGCCAGTTGTTGCCAAATGTATTTGTGGAGCGTGGCCACAATATGAACGGATTAATCACACTGCTAGCCTGCCCTTCGGAAAGACGTGTCGGCCATGACAGTCCCACAACATCTACAGCAAGTCTTTGTCTTCTTGTGTCCTGCAGAGGTCAGTGACGAACAACTCGCCACTGACCACTGGCCATGGAGATCCAGGGTGGAGCAGGAGGAGCCACGGTCCCCCCACATTAAAGAGGAAGAGGAGGAGCCACAGCCCCCCCACATCAAAGAGGAGGAGGAGGAGTACAGCATCAGTCAGGAGGGAGGGCATCTCGAAGAGGGTCAGGTGATTCGCGTCATCGTGAAGAGTGAAGATGAGGACGATGAAGATGAAAGTGAAGAGATGAGAGAGACAGAGCCTCCCGGCAGCAGCGGCTACCGCTGTGGGGGCCCACAACGCGGCAGCCTCCTAGCTCCACTATCAGATAGCGAGGACGTAACGTCCAACTCCGCTGACAGCGATGATGGCGTCCCCAAAGCCGCCATGACGCGCCACCCCGACAGCTCCCGCTGGAAATGCTCTCAGTGCAAGAAATGTTTCTACGACAGCAGCACCCTGAAGAGACACATGGCCTGCCACAGTGACAACACGCACTGGAAATGCTCAGAGTGTGACAAAACCTTCAAGCAGAAGAGCAATCTGAAAAGACACATGAGGTACCACACAGGAGAGAAACCATTCATCTGCTCAGAGTGCGACGAAAGATTCTACGAGAAGGCGCATTTGATCGCTCACACCAAGAGACACAACGGCGAGAAAGCGTTCCCCTGCTCCGTGTGCGGGAAAAGATTCTACGAGAAAGCACGTATGATGGTACACATAAGAACACACACCGGAGAGAAACCATACTCCTGTTCAATCTGCGGTAAGAATTTCTCTGTAAAAAGTAGCTTGTTAATTCACACAAAAATCCACACCGGAGAAAAGCCTTTCACATGCTCGGTCTGTGGGAAAAGGTTTATTCGCAACGCTGGGTTGATAGCACACATGCGAAGACACACGGGAGAGAAAATCTTCAGTTGCAGCGTCTGTGACGGGAGGTTCTCCTACAAGTACCAGGTCAACAACCACAAGTGCGCTGGGGAGACCAGCAGCAGCAGTCAGTGAGGCTGCACGACGTCGTCTGTGCGCTCTCAAGCCGCTTGTTGGCGCTGTGCCGTGCCGAGCAGTGCTCAGCCGTGCCGAGCCATGCCGTGCCATGCCGTGCCATGCCGTGCCATGCTTAGCTTGACTGTGCCCAGCAGTACTACTTTCTGTTGAGTGTTGTGACATTCATCATTTATGCACGGCTTGAAGTATTCCGGCGTTTCAATATGACCATCAAAAAAATAAAAAGAATCTGCCGGACCTGTCATGACACATGTGATTCACGTTTGAACCACTAGATGGTGCTTGGGTATAGAGGGCCGGTGTGAACCACATTAGCTGAAGACAGGAAGTACCCGTAGTAAGTTTGTTGTTGGCTAGTTGCAAGCTGAGATAAGTAAGACAAGTTCAAGATCAACCATTAAGAAAAACAAGCTAGTCTATGCTATACGGATGGAGCCGAACCCGAATTTTCGGAACGGCACGAATAATGACTTTTAACGAATAATTAATTTGAACAAATACTTTTTAAATGTTTGTATTGGGGAAAAATTAAAACCTATCAGAGAGCTGCCTTACTTTGTGAGACCGCAGTGCATGTCCGGATCGTCGGGGGTGGAGCCAGAGCAGTCTGCCCGCCCCTCACAAGTCGCGGAGGAGGAGGAGCCTGAACTTATTAGCATCCGTATTTTGCTTTGTAAACATCCTACCTTTCACCTCAACTGGGTTTATCAGTTATCAGTTTATCAGGCTTGATCAGTAATAGCCGAGTTTGAGAAGATGAATCCGTTGGCCTGCATTTAGTTGCCACTTCTGGGGCTTAGCTCTGTTAGCATTAGCCAGCAGCTGGCAAATGTCAACCCGTGACCTGAAGTCCAGTCCAGATTTGGATCCACCATTTGTCTTCAAGCAACAGAGGGGAGACCTGGAAACAGCTGTCCAAGTACTTCAATACTGTCACTACTGTGTAGAAATGGCTAATTCCTAATAAGGGAAATACTATTTTAGTTCAACTTTTGGAATTAAAGTTGAAATTCTAGCACGCTCTTACCCCGCTTTGTTGTTTTGTTGCAAGCCTACCGTGATGGTGTCCTTTTGGTTATTTGTTCTCATTCCACGGCTGGGGCAAAATGAGGTTGTAGTAACATGGCTCACGTTAGGAAGACCACTTCTGTGGAAATGTATGGGCTTTGTTCCAGCGCTAACCCTAACCCTAGCGGGGGGACGTGTATCTCTGGTAGTGTATTGTTCATGGGGCCTTAGTTTGGGTACCCCTGGTGTAAAGTGTCAGATTGTGTGGAAAAAGCAGAAAAGACGGATGGCTAACAACGAGGAGGAACGCTATCCAACAAAAGAGCAACTTCCCCATGCTGAAGATTTCAGCGCTGCAGGTTAGTTCACTTCATCATCATAGCTCGTTTGTCTTGATATCTTTTATTTATTTACACGAGGTTAGTGATCTCAGTGTAGGTGTGCATGTCCTCCCGTGCGTGGGCGTTTACTCCAAAAACATGCTAATCGCTTCATGAATGTGGGTGAATGTTTGTCTACATGTGCTGTCATTGGCTGGACCCGCCTCTCTCCAAAGACAGCTGGGATAGGCTCCAGCATACCCCCGTGAACGTGAATGACATGCTTCATGGTATATTGCCACAGATAGATGGCAGTTCTGTGGGAAACCCTCATTCTTGTCTCCTGCAGATATCAGGAACATCTTCCCCTTGAGCAGCAGGAGTGGAGCCCCCCCATTAAAGAGGAAAAGGAGGAGCACAGCATCAGCCAGCTCCATCAGCTGATGGAGACCACTGTGGAGGATCACCAGCAGACAAGCTCTTAGCTCCGCTATCAGATAGTGAGCACACGACGTCACACTCTCCTGACACTGATGATGATGATGATGAAGACTCTACAGCTGATATGACATGTCACCCTGACAACACACGCTTGAAATGCCACCACTGCGACAAGAGCTTCGGCCACAAAAAGAACCTGAAAAGACACCTGAGATGTCACACAGGAGTGGGAGTGTACGTCTGCTCAGTGTGCGGTAAAACGTTCACGCATAAGCGCAATTTGACGACACACACACGAACGCACACCGGAGAGAAACCATACTCCTGTTCCGTGTGCAACACACATTTTAGTCATGATTCAGCACTGACTCGACACATGCGAAGACACACTGGTGAGAAACCTTTCGGCTGCTCAGTGTGTGGTCAAAGATTCTCCCAAAGTGCACATTTGACCAGACACAGGAGAATACACAGCGGAGAGAAACCTTTTAGCTGTTCAGTGTGCGGTCAGAGGTTTGCTGAAAATGCATATTTAGTGAGACACACAAGAACGCATACCGGGGAGAAACCTTTTATGTGCTCAGTGTGTGGGCAGAGATTCACTGAAAACGCAGGATTGATAAAACACACGAGAATTCATACTGGAGAGAAACCTTTTACCTGCTCAGTCTGCACCACGAGCTTTCGATATCGCTTTCAGTTGGTTCGTCACATGAGGACCCACACTGATTAGAAGGCACGGAGCTGCTCCTCCTGCTCCCACTCAAAGGGGATGTTGGACAAAACACCACCAGTGAACAGTGAACTCAAAAGGGGAAGAATCCACGATGCCCGTTGCAATGCGGTGATGCTATGATGTGCTGTGATGGATCCACCCGTCTTCTGGTCATTTTCACTTTCTTCAAGGGATTCATAAACTACATCTGTGTCCGTATTGATTGCAATGAATAACCTTCACCTTTAAAAACGCATTTTACTCCCTGAATAGCAATATTCACACTTATTCCTTTTATTAATACACAGAAACTAGAAAGTAGATAAAGTGCATTGAAAGAAATATTGAGATGTATGTTTGTGTCTTGCATGTAATAACATAATAGTACTGTTGCAGTACTATACTGTTGCAATGTATTGGTTGTACAACGACAGCTATGAAATAGTATCATAGAGGATATACTGACATGTATTTATTATATAGTACATAAGGACAGTGTATGGTAAATAGTATATATAGTATAGTATATGGAGGATATACTGACATGTATTTATTATATAGTACATAAGGACAGTGTATGGTAAATAGTATATATAGTATAGTATATGGAGGATATACTGACATGTATTTATTATATAGTACATAAGGACAGTGTATGGTAAATAGTATATATAGTATAGTATATGGAGGATATACTGACATGTATTTATTATATAGTACATAAGGACAGTGTATGGTAAATAGTATATATAGTATAGTATATGGAGGATATACTGACATTCGTACACCCTGACACAAAGCGGTGAACGCTGTGATGTCTGAACTTTCCCACAGACTGCAATCTATTTGTGGTTTAAAAGTACAAATGAGCTTTCTTAGATCGCATCAAACTTAGCCATGACTTACTATGCTTCTCACGGTTGGTATGTAGCCGATTAACCACGATAAACGAGGAAGGACCGTACTCCGTACTCTGTTCGCTAGTCTTGGCCCACCTTGTTCTCACAAGGGTCCTTTATGCTAGCCGGTGTACCAGGCTAGCCATGCCTGCTTTATGCTAGCCGGTGTACCAGGCTAGCCATGACTGCTTTATGCTAGCCGGTGTACCAGGCTAACCATGACTGCTTTATGCTAGCCGGTGTACCAGGCTAGCCATGCCTGCTTTATGCTAGCCGGTGTACCAGGCTAACCATGCTTGCTTTATGCTAGCCGGTGTACCAGGCTAACCATGCCTGCTTTATGCTAGCCGGTGTACCAGGCTAGCCATGCCTGCTTTATGCTAGCCGGTGTACCAGGCTAACCATGCCTGCTTTATGCTAGCCGGTGTACCAGGCTAACCATGACTGCTTTATGCTAGCCGGTGTACCAGGCTAGCCATGCCTGCTTTATGCTAGCCGGTGTACCAGGCTAACCATGCCTGCTTTATGCTAGCCGGTGTACCAGGCTAACCATGACTGCTTTATGCTAGCCGGTGTACCAGGCTAGCCATGCCTGCTTTATGCTAGCCGGTGTACCAGGCTAACCATGACTGCTTTATGCTAGCCGGTGTACCAGGCTAACCATGACTGCTTTATGCTAGCCGGTGTACCAGGCTAGCCATGCCGGTCGTATGCTAGCCGGTGTACCAGGCTAGCCATGCCTGCTTTATGCTAGCCAGTGTACCAGGCTAGCCATGCCTGCTCTATGCTAGCCGGTGTACCAGGCTAGCCATGCCTGCTTTATGCTAGCCGGTGTACCAGGCTAACCATGCCTGCTTTATGCTAGCCGGTGTACCAGGCTAGCCATGCCTGCTTTATGCTAGCCTGTGTAGCAGGCTAGCCATGCCTGCTTTATGCTAGCCTGTGTAGCAGGCTCACCTAGCAAAGTGCCAGCCTTGGAACTTCATGGAGGCAACCTGTCGCGGAGTGCTGGGGCTCACACGGGGGGGGGACACCAAAATCCACCCAGCAGGCTGTCTGGATAAAGTGATGAAATAAGTGAGGCGGTTATGTTGACAATCAATGAGCGGATGAGGAAGGACTAAGTGTATTTGTGAGTTTGTCCTTGTGGACTTGCCGTAGCCGTGGCGCGTCAGTCCCTGAATCCAAGGCTGGACTTGAGCAACACGACTGTTGTGTCCATGTTGGTGCGTTTGTCACGCATATAGGTCGGTATTCTAGATGCTTTTCCTCCTTCAACGCAGATTAAACTCGTTCTTCCATCGTTCGTGTTAGGATAAACTCGTCTCTCCTTCAAGCTAGCTTAGCATGCTAGCTGCTAACAAACAGACGCGGAAGTGATCAACATCGCTGACCAGAGACCGAGTGTGAGTGTAAAGTGTCGGGATCGTGTGAAAATGTGTCAGGTCCAAATCCTGAGAGCGTTGGTGAATCAGCGACTAACTGCGGCTGTTGAAGAAATATTTGTAGTGTTGGAAAGAACCATAGCAGAGTACGAGGAGGAACTTTCTAGAACAAAAGAGGAGAACGAGCGACAACGTCAACTACTGGACGCCGTTTTCAGGAAGCACAGAGCAGGTTGGTAGTTTGTTCTTATTATTTTATCCGTCCATCCATTCCCTATGTCGCTCATCACCACTAGGGGGCGCCCTGGGGTCTTTTATCTTTGGCATGAACATCTTTTGTTAAAAAAAGCGTATTTTGACATCACCAACGTTCGTATTGGTATTTGTTGGATATGTTTGATGCCTTCGGAAATAATACCGAGTCATCGTCTGTCTCCGTAAACGTTGTCACGTGCTGTGTGGTGGCGCTTCAATTGCTAAGAGCACCGGATGTGTTTTATGTGTAAACAAGAAGTGCATTTCAAGCAATCGCCTGGTAGCAGCCACGTGACCTGTAGCCAGTCGTTGGCGGGCAAGTAGATAGATGCCAGGTATCACGTGACATAAAGGTTAACATCCGGGTTCCTCCTTCTAAAAGCTAAAATAGCTTACATCCTTTCCGAGTGAAAGGTCTTCTGGCTGTCTTAGCTGACAAGCAGTGGCTGCTTTGTCTCCAACACGGTGGAACATATTCCATTCCTAACAGAGGCGATTGTTTCCGCATTGCCCATCGTCATCAGCATTTTGGAGTCGGGAAAAGATTTGATTGACCTTTTTTGCTCACTGCAAATTCCATGACTTGATGAGAGCGGCACGGTTTTGGGGTCGTCAGCCTTCATGATCTTTTACCCTTGGACCTTGTTGATTCAGTTTAATCCCATCGGAGAGACCCCCACGTGCCCCTTCAGACCTGGAGCCATGCACCCCCCACCCCTGCTCACTTCAACAACATCAACCTCATTATGTTGATGAAGGTGAAATTTTGGGTGTTAAGCACAATTTTTTTTCATTTTTATTCCTAATTGACGTAGCCCTGGGGGGGCTATGTACCCCACTTTCTGTAACAAAAGTCAACCCAAGCTTTTCTTTTGTCTCCATGTGTCTTGCAGACGGCAGTGAAGAAGATCTCCCTCCTGGGCAGCAGCAGTGGTACTCCAGGGTGGAACAGGAGGAGCCACAGCCCCCCCACATTAAAGAGGAAGAGGAGGAGCCACAGCCCCCCCACATTAAAGAGGAAGATAAGGAGCCCCGGCCCCCCCACCTTAAAGAGGAAGAGGAGGAGCACAGCATCAGCCAGGAAGGACCGGAGGAGTTCCCAGTGATCGGTGTCATTGTGAAGAGTGAAGATGATGAGGAGGAAGGTGAGGAGAAGAGAGAGGCGGAGCCTCCAACAGAAGCTGATGGAGACCACTGTGGAGGATCACCAGCAGACAAGCTCTTAGCTCCACTATCAGATAGTGAGCACACGACGTCACACTCTCCTGACACTGATGATGATGATGATGAAGACTCTACAGCTGATATGACATGTCACCCTGACAACACACGCTTGAAATGCCACCACTGCGACAAGAGCTTCGGCCACAAAAAGAACCTGAAAAGACACCTGAGATGTCACACAGGAGTGGGAGTGTACGTCTGCTCAGTGTGCGGTAAAACGTTCACGCATAAGCGCAATTTGACGACACACACACGAACGCACACCGGAGAGAAACCATACTCCTGTTCCGTGTGCAACACACATTTTAGTCATGATTCAGCACTGACTCGACACATGCGAAGACACACTGGTGAGAAACCTTTCGGCTGCTCAGTGTGTGGTCAAAGATTCTCCCAAAGTGCACATTTGACCAGACACAGGAGAATACACAGCGGAGAGAAACCTTTTAGCTGTTCAGTGTGCGGTCAGAGGTTTGCTGAAAATGCATATTTAGTGAGACACACAAGAACGCATACCGGGGAGAAACCTTTTATGTGCTCAGTGTGTGGGCAGAGATTCACTGAAAACGCAGGATTGATAAAACACACGAGAATTCATACTGGAGAGAAACCTTTTACCTGCTCAGTCTGCACCACGAGCTTTCGATATCGCTTTCAGTTGGTTCGTCACATGAGGACCCACACTGATTAGAAGGCACGGAGCTGCTCCTCCTGCTCCCACTCAAAGGGGATGTTGGACAAAACACCACCAGTGAACAGTGAACTCAAAAGGGGAAGAATCCACGATGCCCGTTGCAATGCGGTGATGCTATGATGTGCTGTGATGGATCCACCCGTCTTCTGGTCATTTTCACTTTCTTCAAGGGATTCATAAACTACATCTGTGTCCGTATTGATTGCAATGAATAACCTTCACCTTTAAAAACGCATTTTACTCCCTGAATAGCAATATTCACACTTATTCCTTTTAATAATACACAGAAACTAGAAAGTAGATAAAGTGCATTGAAAGAAATATTGAGATGTATGTTTGTGTCTTGCATGTAATAACATAATAGTACTGTTGCAGTACTATACTGTTGCAATGTATTGGTTGTACAACGACAGCTATGAAATAGTATCATAGAGGATATACTGACATGTATTTATTATATAGTACATAAGGACAGTGTATGGTAAATAGTATATATAGTATAGTATATGGAGGATATACTAACATGTATTTATTATATAGTACATAAGGACAGTGTATGGTAAATAGTATATATAGTATAGTATATGGAGGATATACTGACATGTATTTATTATATAGTACATAAGGACAGTGTATGGTAAATAGTATATATAGTATAGTATATGGAGGATATACTGACATGTATGTATTATATAGTACATAAGGACAGTGTATGGTAAATAGTATATATAGTATAGTATATGGAGGATATACTGACATGTATTTATTATATAGTACATAAGGACAGTGTATGGTAAATAGTATATATAGTATAGTATATGGAGGATATACTGACATGTATTTATTATATAGTACATAAGGACAGTGTATGGTAAATAGTATATGTAGTATAGTATATGGAGGATATACTGACATGTATTTATTATATAGTACATAAGGACAGTGTATGGTAAATAGTATATATAGTATAGTATATGGAGGATATACTGACATGTATTTATTATATAGTACATAAGGACAGTGTATGGTAAATAGTATATATAGTATAGTATATGGAGGATATACTGACATGTATTTATTATATAGTACATAAGGACAGTGTATGGACATGGAGCATTTCCTTCCTTGAAATTGGGGTAATCGCCATTAGAGCAACCTAAATGTTTTTTGTCTCCTTCAGCATCCCGTAAACAATGGTCCAAAGATGGCGGTCGTTGTACGCATGCGCAATGTTACTTTGCCTGCACTAATTTATTTACTCATCCGACCGATACTTTTTCTCGATCAGTTTCCCCAGACCAGATATTGGCCCCAGGACTGGGATTTACCGTTTCCATAACGTACCCCAGCAAACATCATGATCTTCGTGTCTTCATGAACTCGTCTCGGCGCACGTTGAAGCTTCTCAGGCTAGCCTGGCTCGTCAGATGCTAACAAAGAGACGCGGAAGTTAACATCGCGAAGCAGAGCTCCAGTGTGAGTGTAAGGTCTTGGGATTGTTGGAGAAGAGAGCAGATATTTCAATGTAGACACAACTCTAGTGTTGGAAAGAACAGTAGCAGGAACGAAGTGGAACTTCGGAGAACAAAAGACGATCGACAACGTCAACCATCGGACGCTGTTCTTCTCAAGAAGCACCAAGTTGAAACCATCAGGTAAAGGGACTTTTCCATCGCCCTGCCTGCCAAGGCTGGCCAACATAAATATGTATCCATCTACCAGTGGAGAGCATTATTAAGAGCTTTATTGACATAAGTAGCCAAGGACAAGAGTTCATAGAAGAAGATTCCATCCATCCGTCCTCATGGGGGGATGATGAGATGAAGCCCCATGAGGCTTGAAGCATTCCATCAACTGGTTGGAAAGGGCTTCATTTCTTGATTTCTTGAAGCTTCACGTGCACACGAAGCCACCTGCTGGCCGTGGATGCAACTGCAGGCTGGCCGCCTTCACGTGTGATGGATGCTTTGACGTCTGGCGTCCCAGGAAGGTGTACGATGAAATAATAATATAATAAATGTAATGATACAAATATCGGCACATGTCAAACGCTGAACGCTTGCAGTCCGATGTGGCATCTTCATCATGGCTTTATGTTTTTGTGCTAGCCATGTGTTCTCCTCCGTGTGTCCTGCAGACGTCGGAGAGGAGTATCGCCCCCCCTGAGCGCCAGGGGTGGAGCTCCAGGATGGAGTGGGACGAGCCACAGCCCCCCTGCATTAAAGAGGAGGAGGAAGAGGAGGAGCCACTGTCCCGCTACGTGAAAGAGGAAGAGGAGAGCATGAGTCGGGAGGGAGAGCATCTTGAAGAGCTGGAGGAGTTCCCGGTGATTGGAGTCATCGTGAAGGGTCAGGATGAAGATGAGGATGAGGATGAAACAGCTGCCGGAGACCACCGTGGAGGACCACGAGCCCGCAAGCTCCTCGCCCAAATGACGCCCACCGTGGCCGACGCAGGAGAAGCGGACGTGGTGTCGGACATCCTGAAGCATCCGTTTTCCAAGCGGACGTTTCCAGAGAAGCTGGACATCGTAAGGAGGGGGCGCCCCACCCCCAAGCTGGTGAGCCTGTCCCAGCAGGGGAAGGGCTTCGTTCGCCACTTCCAGAGCAGCGCCTACGAGCGCTACGCCTGGCTCACGGCGTCCAAGGGCCACTGCCGCCTGTACTGCTGGGAATGCCTGCTGTTCGCCAGCGACCGCACGGGCGTCTGGAGCAACAAAGGCTTCGCCAACCTCAGCTGCCTCAGCAAGGCGGCGGTGCGACACCAGGGCACGGCGGTCCACCTGAAGGCTGCTGTGCTGCTGAGAACTTTCGGGGAGCCCAGAGTCGACCTGCGGCTCAGCGAGCAAGCGTGCAGAGAAACGGATCTCCACAACGAGAAGGTGAACAAGAACAGGGAGATCCTGAAAAGGCTGATCGATTGTGTGATCTTCTTGGGCAGACAGGAGCTTCCATTCCGGGGACGCGACGACGCCGCCGCCGCCGCCGCCGGCTGGGCCAACCGAGGGAACTACGTGGAGCTGCTGTGGTTCCTGGCCGAGAACAATGCGGAGCTGCACTACCACCTGTCCACCAACAAGGTCTTCTGCGGGGCCTCTGGGAAGATCCAGAATGATCTGGTTCAGGCTATCGGTGAGGTGATGAGGGCCGAGATCAAAAAGGAGGTCAGCGAGGCCCCCTTTGTTTCCGTCACGGTGGATGCGGCGGCCGACGCCAGCCACTCGGCGCAGCTCGCACTTGTCCTGCGTTACGTGACGGCGGCGGGCGTCAGGGAGCGCTTCGTCACCTACGAAGACCTTCCGAGCAGCAGAAGCGCGGAGGACATTGGCGCCCTTGTGGTGCGCTTCTTGGAGGAACATGAATGTCTGCATAAAGCTGTGGCCCAGTCCCTGGATGGCACGACAGCAGCGTCGTGCGGGCCCCAGGGGGTGCAGGCCAAGTTGAAGGAGAGGGCGCCGTCGGCCTTGTTCCTACACTGCCATGCGCACCCCCTCAACGTGGCGCTCAGCCAGGGGCTCTCCAAGCTCCGAGAATGCAAGATCTTCTTTGCCCACCTCAGTGAGCTGGCCGCCTTTTTCTCCGCATCTCCCAGGCGCTCGCAGCTGCTGGACGATATCTGCCAGCTGTGTCTTCCTCGGGCGCCCCCCCCTCGTTGGCAGCCCACCTGGAGAGTGGTCGCTACGGCGTCTGAGAGACGAGATGCCCTCAAGGAGGTCTTCAAGCACATACTGGAGCATCACGAGCAATACGACGAGGACTCGGTGCGCTGCGCTGATGGATTTCACGCCCGTCTGGATGACTTTGACTTCTGTTTTCTGCTGCACGCCTTCCACGGCATTTTTGAGCAGGGCGACGTGCTCTTCAGGATCCTCCAGAACAAGCCCCTGGACGTGCAGCTGGGTCTGACACGCGTGAAGGACTTTTGCGACAGCATCGAGCTGGAGAGGGAGCGCTTTGGCGCCATCTATGTCTCCACCGTGCACATGGTGGGCGCTCCCGGCGCACCGCAAGGAGACGCTCAGGCGCGCTACCGGCAACTCCACAGGAATGTCCTGGACAACCTCCTCTGCCAGCTGCATGATAGATTTGAAGATCACAAGCAGTTGATGTTCCTCTCCCTCCTGGACCACCAGCACTTCCAGGCTTTCAGGTCCAAATTCCCGCATGCGGCCTTCTCGAGCTTGGCCAAGAGCCACGGAGCGCTGTTTGACCTTCCTCGGTTGAAGACGGAGCTGACTGTCATGTACGCCATGCTGGACTTCAAAGGGAAACGTCCCACCGAGGTCCTGGACTTCCTCCACCAAAAACATCTAAGCGCCAGCATGCCGCAGCTTTACAGGCTGGCGTGTCTGGCCGTCACCATGCCCGTCTCCACGGCAACGGGCCAGCCCGCGTCCGCCCTCAAGAGAATCCAAACCTACGCACGGAACACGTCGGGACAGCCGCGCCAGGCGGCGTTGGCGTCCATGTCCATAGAAAAGGACTTTCTGATGGAGCTCAAACGCAGAGATCATCTCTACGAGCGAGTCATCCAGGTCTTCCTGCACAAAGAGAAGACCATGGACTTCGTCTACAAGTCAGCACCTCTGGTGAGTACGTCATCTCCTCTGGGGGGGTTGTCACCGTGGTCACCATGCGGAACCATCCGCCCGCCCGTCCGTCCTTCTATCCTTCCTTCCATCCACCCACCTGTCCATCCTTCCATCCTTCCTTCCATCCACCCACCTGTCCATCCTTCCATCCATCCTTCCATCCACCCGCCCGTCAATCCTTCTATCCATCCTTCCATCCACCCGCCCGTCAATCCTTCTATCCATCCATCCACCCGTCAATCCTTCTATCCTTCCTTCCATCCACCCACCTGTCCATCCTTCCATCCATCCTTCCATCCACCCGCCCGTCAATCCTTCTATCCATCCATCCACCCGTCAATCCTTCTATCCTTCCTTCCATCCACCCACCTGTCCATCCTTCCATCCTTCCTTCCATCCACCCACCTGTCCATCCTTCCATCCATCCTTCCATCCACCCGCCCGTCAATCCTTCTATCCATCCTTCCATCCACCCGCCCGTCAATCCTTCTATCCATCCATCCACCCGTCAATCCTTCTATCCTTCCTTCCATCCACCCACCTGTCCATCCTTCCATCCATCCTTCCATCCATCCTTCCATCCACCCACCTGTCCATCCTTCCATCCATCCTTCCATCCACTCACCTGTCCATCCTTCCATCCATCCTTCCATCCACCCACCTGTCCATCCTTCCATCCATCCTTCCATCCACTCACCTGTCCATCCTTCCATCCATCCTTCCATCCATCCTTCCATCCACCCACCTGTCCATCCATCCTTCCATCCACCCGCCCGTCAATCCTTCTATCCATCCATCCACCCGTCAATCCTTCTATCCATCCATCCACCCGTCAATCCTTCTATCCTTCCTTCCATCCACCCACCTGTCCATCCTTCCATCCATCCTTCCATCCATCCTTCCATCCACCCACCTGTCCACCTTCCATCCATCCTTCCATCCACTCACCTGTCCATCCTTCCATCCATCCTTCCATCCACCCACCTGTCCATCCTTCCATCCATCCTTCCATCCATCCTTCCATCCACCCACCTGTCCATCCATCCTTCCATCCACCCGCCCGTCAATCCTTCTATCCATCCATCCACCCGTCAATCCTTCTATCCATCCATCCACCCGTCAATCCTTCTATCCTTCCTTCCATCCACCCACCTGTCCATCCTTCCATCCATCCTTCCATCCATCCTTCCATCCACCCACCTGTCCACCTTCCATCCATCCTTCCATCCACTCACCTGTCCATCCTTCCATCCATCCTTCCATCCACTCACCTGTCCATCCTTCCATCCATCCTTCCATCCATCCTTCCATCCACCCACCTGTCCATCCATCCTTCCATCCACCCGCCCGTCAATCCTTCTATCCATCCATCCACCCGTCAATCCTTCTATCCATCCATCCACCCGCCCGTCCATCCTTCTATCCTTCCGTCCATCCACCCACCTGTTCATCCTTCCATCCTTCCTTCCATCCACCCACCTGTCCATCCTTCCATCCTTCCTTCCATCCACCCACCTGTCCATCCTTCCATCCATCCTTCCATCCGCCCGCCCGTCCGTCCTTCTATCCTTCCGTCCATCCACCCACCTGTCCATCCTTCCATCCTTCCTTCCATCCACCCACCCGTCAATCCTTCTATCCTTCCTTCCATCCACCCACCTGTCCATCCTTCCATCCATCCTTCCATCCACCCGCCCGTCAATCCTTCTATCCATCCATCCACCCGCCCATCCATCTTTCTATCCATCCTTCCATCCATCCTTCCATCCACCCGCCCGTCAATCCTTCTATCCATCCATCCACCCGCCCGTCCTTCTATCCTTCCTTCCATCCACCCACCTGTCCATCCTTCCATCCATCCTTCCATCCACCCGCCCGTCAATCCTTCTATCCATCCATCCATCCACCCATCCATCTTTCCATCCATCCTTCCATCCACCCGCCCGTCAATCCTTCTATCCATCCATCCATCCACCCATCCATCTTTCTATCCTTCCTTCCATCCATCCATCCATCCACCCACCCGCCCGCCCGCCCATCCATCCATCCATCCACCCGCCCGTCCTTTTATCCTTCCTTCCATCCACCCACCCGTCCATCCTTCTATCCATCCATCCACCCGTCCATCCTTCTATCCATCCATCCACCTGTCCATCCTTCTATCCATCCATCCACCCACCCGTCCATCCTTCTATCATCCATCCATCCATCCATCCACCCATCCTCCATCCATCCATCCTTCCACTGTGTGGCCTGCATGCAAACCACTCGTCCACCACGCGGCCCACAGCTGTCGTGGTTCTGTAAATCTATGATTGAGGTTTTGTGGGTTCGGCTTGAGAAGGTCCTGCCGTTTCTACAGCAGGTGTTTGTCTTTTTGTGTCCTGCAGACGTCAGTGAAGAAGATCCTCCCGCTCAGCAGCAGTAGTGGACATTGAAGCTTCTCGGGCTAGCTTAGCTTGCTAGCTGCTAAGAACTCCTGACATCTCCCCGCCATTCGAGAAACGACGCTTCCCGCCTTGCTGCCTTTCCATCAGCTCTCTTGGAACAAAGTAGATCCATCCCTGCCTGAAGAAAACGAGGAGGCTTGCAGGCAAGGCAACAGTGCCAATGTTTCGCCCGTTGACCTACGCGCCGCCACCACCACGACGTCACACTACCGCCATCCTGAGGCGGTTTTGAAGACAATGAAAGCCGAGGAAGAAAGCTGTAAGACGCCACAATCCAAACTGTCTTTATTTCCAAGAATTCTTATTTCGTTTTTTACGTACAAAATAAACAAAGTCAGCAGCTCATCTCTGTTGGTGTCCTGCGACAGGAAAACATGCATTTGCCATTGTGTGTTGACGTGTGTTTGACGGGTGTTTGACGTGTGTTGACGTGTGTTTGACGGGTGTTTGACGTGTGTTTGACGGGTGTTTGACGTGTTTGACGTGTGTTTGTCGTGTGTTGACATGTGTTTGACGTGTGTTTGACGTGTTTGACATGTGTTGACGCGTGTTGACGTGTGTTGACGTGTGTTTGACGTGTGTTGACGTGTGTTTGACGTGTGTTTGACGTGTGTTGACACGTGTTTGACGTGTGTTTGACGTGTGTTTGACGTGTGTTTGACGTGTGTTGACGTGTGTTTGACGTGTTTGACGTGTGTTTGACGTGTGTTGACGTGTGTTTGACGTGTGTTTGACGTGTGTTTGACGGGTGTTTGACGTGTTTGACGTGTGTTTGACGTGTGTTTGACATGTGCTGCCGGTGTTTCTAGGGTTTTTCTGCAAACAAGACTTCTGTCTTCGATTTGACCAACTGAGGAACTGAAAGCACAGAAAACAAGAATGCGACTTTCCTCCCGCGTGTCCTCGTGTGTCAGCATATTTGACTTCATAGAAAATGTTCGAGTGAGCAACTAAAAGGTTTTTCTTCTGTGTGAAAGCTTCGGCACAAAGCGAACAGGAGTATGGTCTTTCCCGTATGCGTCACCTTATTTGGCTTCACAGAGAATCTTTTATCACAAACTGAACAAATGAAAGCTTTCTCTCCTGCGGTGAAAGTACACTTTATAGAAAATGTTAGACTCCAGACCGAGCAGCTAAAATGGTTCTCCTGTGTGTGGAATCAAACCCCACTTTTGGAGAAGCTTTTAGCACATTGGCACAATGGGAGCAGGGAAGACATTCCTGTCCTTCCTTCGAGTTTTTACAGTCTTTGTCGTCCTGTGAGTCCTCATGTCACCTTCACAGCTTCTTGGCTGTAGTCGCCTTCTGAATCCTTGGGAGTGTGGGGGGGGGCTTCATCTCGTCCATCCTGGTGCTCAACCCCAGCAGCTCAGGGTGAAGATGTTCTCCACTGACGACTGCAGGACCCAATGAGACATCAGGGTGAGTGTTTTCCTCAGCTAGCCCAGATCTCCCAACATTAGCTGGTAACACAAACCATGCGGCAATCCGGGACACGTGGTAGAGGCGTTGTTGTTATGAAGCATCAAAGGACAAATGAGAGTATGGTTGGCCATGGCAAAGGAATAAATGAGGAAGTAAACAAACCTGCTCTGTGCAACACAACTTCCTGCTTCCTGAAGACGGCGTCCAGTAGTTGACGTTGTCGCTCGTTCTCCTCTTTGGTTCTAGAAAGTTCCTCCTCGTACTCTGCTATGGTTCTTTCCAACACTACAAATATTTCTTCAACAGCCGCAGTTAGTCGCTGATTCACCAACGCTCTCAGGATTTGGACCTGACACATTTTCACACGATCCCGACACTTTACACTCACACTCGGTCTCTGCTTGGCGACGTTGACCACTTCCGCTCCTCTTTGTTAGCAGCTAGCAAGCTAAGCTAGCGTGGGAAGCGTCACGTTGACTGAAGAATAAACGTTCAAGGAACATCTGTCTTTCCCGGAGTCGTGGTTTTTCTACTTCCGGCAGGTGGGGAGGCGTCATTTCACCTTTGACCTACAGAATATCTTCTGGTGTTCCCTCCTTATTTTCAGGAAATGTAAGATGTTCTGGACTCTCTCTTTGAATGAGTTTTAATGGAGAAGGTTTAATAATGGACTAATCCTTTTTGAAGAACTGTGAGACATTGGAGTAGTAGAATAGAATAGTAGAATAGAATAGTAGAATAGAATAGTAGAATAGAATAGTAGAATAGAATAGTAGAATAGAATAGTAGAATAGAGTAGTAGAATGGAATAGAATAATAGAACGGTAGAATGGAATAGTAGAATAGAATAGTAGAATAGAATAGTAGAATAGAATAGTAGAATAGAATAGTAGAATAGAATAGTAGAATAGAATAGTAGAATAGAATAGTAGAATAGAATAGTAGAATAGAATAGTAGAATAGAATAGTAGAATAGAATAGTAGAATAGAATAGAATAGTAGAATAGAATAGTAGAATAGAGTAGTAGAATAGAATAGTAGAATAGAATAGTAGAATAGAATAGAATAGTAGAATAGAGTAGTAGAATAGAATAGTAGAATAGAGTAGTAGAATAGAATAGTAGAATAGAATAGTAAAATGGAATAGTAGAATAGAATAGAATAGTAGAATAGAGTAGTAGAATAGAATAGAGTAGTAGAATAGAACAGTAGAATGGAATAGAATAATAGAACAGTAGAATGGAATAGAATAATAGAACAGTAGAATGGAATAGAATAATAGAACAGTAGAATGGAATAGTAGAATAGAACAGTAGAATAGAATAGTAGAATAGAACAGTAGAATGGAATAGAATAATAGAACAGTAGAATGGAATAGTAGAATAGAGTAGTAGAATAGAATAGTAGAATAGAGTAGTAGAATAGAATAGTAGAATAGAACAGTAGAATGGAATAGAATAATAGAAGAGAACAGAGAGAGCGAGCGTGCCTCCATCGGCCATCAGAGTGTAAATTCAGGCGTGATGAAGATACCGCAGGCCGAGTTTGCCCCATCTTCTGATTGGATGGCTTTTCTTTATTTTCCAGGGTAGATTCTCCCAACTCGGAAAGAGCAGACGTGGAACGCTGTACTTTCCAAAGTGCCGCCGTTCCAGCCAGACACTCGATGTGCGCGAATGTGCTCAAATTGTCGAGGAGCTTGTGAGGTCGCCACCTGAAATGTTGGACTTCTCAGGCGTGCCTGGCCTCGCTCTTGGTGTTGGGACCAGGCAAGGAGGCGTGTCAGAGGAGAGGGGCTGGTGCCTTGCTAAAGGGCAGACTGACGTGGCGTGCTCAGTCATGAAAGGATGACGGCACACCGTGTCGGTCTGCGGCCCGGATCCTTCCCGAGAGTCACAGCTTGGCGCCGCCCTCGCCAGCACACGCGTGATCGTTGACCTGGTACTTATAGGAGAAGCTCTCCTGGCACACGGCGCAGCGGAACACCTTCTCGCCCGTGTGCGTCCGCATGTGCGTGGTCAAATGTGACTTCTGAGTGACTCTGAGGCCGCACACCAAGCAGGCAAAGGGTTTCTCTCCCGTGTGCGTTCTGGCGTGTTTGACCAAAGCCGACGTCTGGGTGAAACTTCTATCGCAGACGGCGCAGGAATACGGTCTCTCCCCGGTGTGCGTCCTCGTGTGGCGAACAAACGCCGAATGATCGCAAAAGCCTTTGTTGCACACCGAGCAGGAATAGGGTTTCTCTCCCGTGTGCGTTCTGATGTGCGTTTTCAACCCTCCGACCAGAGTGAAACTTTTCCTGCAGATGGAGCAGGTGAAGGGTTTCTCACCCATGTGCGTTCTTTTGTGTCGCACAAACGCCGACTGATGGGAAAAACTTTTGTCGCAAACGGTGCAGACGTACGGTTTTTCTCCGGTGTGCGTTCTGGTGTGCGTTATCATGCGTCCTTTTATCGAGAATCGTTTGCCGCAAAACGTGCAGCTGAACGGTTTCTCTCCCGTGTGGATCATCATGTGTGTTTTCAAAGTTGACTTGTGGCCGAAGGTTTTGTCACACTCAGAGCACTGGAAGTGCGCGCTGTCGGCGCGACACGTCATGGCAGCTTCGGCGTCAGGAGACACCGGGTGCTCACTATCTGACAGCGGCGCTGAGGGGCTGGCCGCCCGGCCCCCCTCGGCTCCTGTGGTCCGGCTGCTGCTTGGAGGCTCCTTCTTGTCCTCGCTATGACCTTTGTCGTCCTCATCTTCGCTCTTCACGATCACCCGGATCACCGGGAACTCCTCCAACCCTTTGAGCTCCTCCGGACTGACGCTGTGCTCCTCATCTTCCTCTTTAATGTGGGGGGGCTGCTGCTCCTCCGCTTCTTCTTCATTGTGGGGCGCCTGGGGAACCTCTTGCTCCAGCCTGGGTCTCCGGGCCTGCTGCTGTTCTTCTCTGACGTCTGCGGGACAAAAGAAGCCACCAGAGAACATTTGAAGGACATGTGGGGAGCCACGGGAATATTCATCATCCAAGGCGGGAAGACTTGGTCAGATATCAACAAACTGACACTCGGCTCAGCTTTGTGCTGGTCAGTCCTTCTCCTCGTAACTATTCAGATGTTACCAGCTTTGTGTAGTGTTGCTATTGATGATTGCTCCTCCCAAATATCATTTACAGGTTTGCTTTGCTGTTCAAATGTGGCACGGCAGAATGTCGGCGTCTTTTCATTGTTTATGCCAAATGAACGTAATGTCCATAAACTTTTGCAGTTGGCCAATTGAAAAGAATAAGAAACATGACGAATCTGCGGACACGTAGAGAAGATACGTTGACCTGGCCGGGAAAACAACGCCCAATATGGCGGCCATCACCCTCATGCGCTCGAGTATGTAGTTACCTGCAGAATAAAAACATTTTCATGGAATAGCGGAAAGGATTGAAAAAATAAAGCCGTTTAATGCGTGAGCGCAAGAAGTGAACAAACCTGCAGATTTCAAGACGGTTGTCGGCTTGAACGCAGCGTCCCGGAATGGCCGCTCGCTCTCTTCCGCTGGACAAAGTTCCTCCTCGTCCGCTGCCGTCGTGGTGTCGCACATTTTCCCGACAATCGCCGCAGTTTACACTCACGTTTGCTCTCGGCTCAGCGATGTGTCGATCACTTCCGCGTCTCTTTGTTAGCCGCTAGCTAGCTGAGCTAGCTCGAGAAGCTTCAAAGTGCCCTGAGGCGAGAATAACTTTCTTCTACTCAGCAGTTGTGTCCATAAAGGTCTTTTTCTTTTCTCTTCACTTGTGGGGGCCAAACAAATGCGTAGAGACTACGGAACAAACACCGCAAAACACAATAAAACACTGCCCTGCTAGCTTGCAGCCATTTTCATTTCTCGCAGACGAGTGACTGCCAGCGCATTACTGCCGCCTTCGGTGTGGAGGTGTCATTACACCCTACAAGTCTACAAGTACGCTTGATAGGACTACTCGGTTTTAGGATTTTGTCCCCACAGTGGCATGGAAACCTTCAGCTCTGAGTTCAAGTCATTTAGCAACTTTGAAGGACTTCCGTGTTGGATGGATTCACGTGACATCCTTCACCTCAAGTCCTACAGGAAAGGACACAGTTGCATACACTTAGGCAGAATGAGAGCAGCCTGTTGGTTTTACAGGAATTTGGACAAAACAAAAACACGTTCATCAACGTAACACGGGCACCTTTGGCACCTTTTTCTTTGCACACTCGAATAAAGGCGGCCTTTTGCCCAATCGGCTTGTGGAAGAAGCTATCAGGAAAAGACAAAAACATTTTTAAGAAAAGAAAATATAAAAGATAAAAAGGCGTATTGTAAGAGGAAAAAAGCGTGGGAATATTATGAGGGAAAATAATAATATATCGGGCCACTTTACAGTCAAATATTACGAAAGAAATCCAGGTTATTTCAAGTCATATAGCGAGAAAGTAGCCAAAAAAAAATCAAAGCATACATGCCAACATTCAGAAAAGACTCTTGACAAAGACTCCTGGGGAAGCACTGCCCAAAGAAGCCAGAGGAATTGTGTGTGTGTGTGTGTGGGGGGGGGGGGGTCATAACAGCGATTTCAATCAAGGAGTTGAGATGAGAGACCTCATGAGCAAGTTCGAAGAGAAGGTTTTCACACGAGACTTCAAGGTGGACAGGCCACTGCAATGCCGTTCGGGTGCAGGGGGGGGACTTCCAGAGGGAGGGGGTATGCATTTTTAAATATACTTCATGGCATATGTTACTTTGGGAAATATGTAAGTGGCAAAATCACATCCTCAAATTTTCCGCCATTTGGCTGAATCTGGATTTCGTGCAAACTTTGTACCGCAGACTGAGCAGGTGAAAGGTTTCTCCCCAGTGTGTTTTCTCAAGTCTGGATTTAGTGCAAACTTTGTACCGCAGATTGAGCAGGGGGGAGGTTTCTCCACAGTGTCAGCCGGGTCCGACCCTGCCTTTTTAATTAGGCTCCACTGTAGCTGTTTAACACTGGGAGCCCCCCCCCCCTTCCCCCCCAGGAGAGAGAGGTTTACCATTTTGTAACCCAGGGACCAAACACTTTTTGAAAAAGCCTGAATTGAAGGACATCGGATGAGCAAGAGGATGGTTTCATCCTCCATACCAGAGCCGAAACATCAGCAAGTGGCACCGCCTTCAATGAAGACCACATGATGGGGGGGGCATAATGTAGGGGGGCTCCTGGCCCTCCTCTCCTCTAATGTAGGGGGGCTCCTGGCCCTCCTCTCCTCTAATGTAGGGGGGCTCCTGGCCCTCCTCTCCTCTAATGTAGGGGGGCTCCTGGCCCTCCTCTCCTCTAATGTAGGGGGGCTCCTGGCCCTCCTCTCCATCTCCAATACATTTTTATTGTGGTAAGAAATGCTTGAGAGCCAGATACAGTCATCAAAAGAGCCCTACCTGGCTCCCGAGCCATAGGTTCCCTACCTCTGCTATACAGCATCGGGAGCTCTGAGAAACATTAAACTGGCCACAAGGTGGCGACGTTCCAGCCGAGAGCTGTTTGCCGACCGCCATGACACAACGAAGGAGCAGCAGCCAAAAGGCCTCCGAGGAACGCTAGAATGACGGCGTGATTGGTTTCTATCTTACTGCGCTAATTACCGCGCCGTTTGTTATGTAGTACTTCAGTACAACACATCGGGTACTAATATTCGTGTCAGGTTAAACTCGCCGAGGCGTCGCTTTAACGTTTGTCGGGCTAGCTTAGCATGCTAGCTGCTAGCAAAGAGAAGCGGAAGTGATCAACATCGCTGACCAGAGACCGAGTGTGAGTGTAAAGTGTCGGGATCGTGTGAAAATGTGTCAGGTCCAAATCCTGAGAGCGTTGGTGAATCAGCGACTAACTGCGGCTGTTGAAGAAATATTTGTAGTGTTGGAAAGAACCATAGCAGAGTACGAGGAGGAACTTTCTAGAACAAAAGAGGAGAACGAGCGACAACGTCAACTACTGGACGCCGTTTTCAGGAAGCATCAGCCCGGATCAAACCCAGCAGGTTTGAGATAACTTGGTGTTCTAAAAAAGGCGTGTGAGGACTAATTGGTGTTTCGTTTAGGATGTGTGTATGACGTGCATGCTAGCATGTTTTACAAAGCATTGCCCATAGGTGTCGCCACAATGTCATTGGCAGAAAACTGGACTTCCCATTTTGTAACTTTTTCTTCTGAAGAATGGTTAAAAACTTACTATTGTTTTTAAAAACATACTATTGTTTCCCGTGCTACTAGTTGACAGTCACACCACACGGTGGCGCTGTTTTGAAACCCCAAACTTGGATAGACTAAATTGCTGCTGCACCCCCTGTAACTTTAGGGTGTTTAGCGGACGTTGCTTCACACGTTAAGGGACTGACAGGCTAGTGTGTAGTTTTATCTTATCTTATCTTATCTTATCCTATCTTATGACAGGTTGAAAAGCATGGCCGCCATCCAGCTAGACAGCCCTTGTTCATACTGAGCATGTGTCTCATGATGGTGAAACATCTATGATGTCATTGGCAGCAACACAAACAATGGATAATGGCGGTGGGACGAGAGCGGCAGGAAGCGCCGGTGACAAAGACCCTCCCTCCAGGGTGAAGCAGGGCGGGCCGCAGCCCCCCAACATGAAGGAGGAAGAGGAGGAGCCCGGCATGAGTCAGGAGGAAGGACCGGATGAGGCCGACCTCGTCCACTTGCCCTTGACCGGAGTCATTGTGAAGAGTGAAGATGATGATGATGTCCATGGCAGAAGGTCGGCGCCGGCGCGGCCGTCAGACAGCGACGTGAGGGACACTGACGACGAAGGCTCGCGCCACGCTGACAGCACGCACTTGAAATGCTCGCAGTGCCGCAAACCCTTCAGCGACAACTCTGCTTTGAAACGACACATGAGGTGCCACACGGGAGAGAAACCTTTCGCCTGCTCGCTTTGCCAGAAGAGTTTCTCTCAGAAGGCGTCGCTGGTGATACACACAAGAACGCACACGGGCGAGAGGCCCTACGCCTGCGGCGTGTGCAACAAAAGCTTCCGTGATAATTCGGCACTGGCCACGCACATGAGGACGCACACGGGGGAGAAACCCTTCACTTGCCCCTTTTGCGACAAACGCTTTGCTCACAAGGGACATTTGATATCGCACACGAGGACGCACACGGGGGAGAAACCTTTCACCTGCTCTGTCTGCGACGCCAGCTTTCGGGTGCACTCGGTCATGATGATCCACATGCGGACGCACACGGGGGAGAAACCTTTTGCCTGCTCGGTGTGCGGCAAAAGATTCACCCAAAAGGGAAGCTTGATTATACACACGAGAACGCACACTGGAGAAAAACCGTTTCCCTGCTCTGTGTGCAACAAACCATTTCGGGTTCGTTCGGCGCTCGTGACGCACATGAAAACGCACAGCGTTCGCTAACATCTACCAGGCCGGATTTGCTGATAGTGCAAGTTGTAGCGGATGGGTTGGGTGGATGGATGGATGGATGGATGGAAGGATGGATGGGTGGATGGAAGGATGGATGGGTGGATGGATGGGTGGAAGGATGGATGGGTGGATGGATGGATGGATGGATGGATGGATGGAAGGATGGATGGGTGGATGGATGGGTGGAAGGATGGATGGGTGGAAGGATGGATAGATGGATGGGTGGATGGATGGATGGATGGATGGATGGATGGATGGATGGAAGGATGGATGGGTGGATGGATGGGTGGAAGGATGGATGGGTGGAAGGATGGATGGATGGATGGATGGATGGATGGGTGGATGGATGGGTGGAAGGATGGATGGATGGATGGATGGATGGGTGGATGGATGGATGGATGGATGGAAGGATGGATGGGTGGATGGATGGATGGGTGGATGGATGGATGGATGGATGGATGGATGGATGGATGGATGGATGGATGGTCCGTGTCACACTAATATGTTGATGTGATGTTTCTACACACGTGTGCTAATGTGAACTTTGACAGGAAGATGATGGAAGAACAAAAGCATAAAATAGAAGTCAATGATTACTTTTGTTAGTGTGCATGTGGTCGTGGAAAAACATTTGACAAAATAAAAGCAGGTCGACTTTCTAAGGTGGCCTTTGTGAAAGTGCTGTCACCTACGCTTTCCGTGTGAAACCCATTTCACAGAAAACATTCATCACTGAGGGCCTGAAGCAGAGAAGACATACCTCAAGAAAAACATGGTAAGACAACGTGCACAGAATGAACGATTTCCGCACGTGACCCGAGAATGTCTGCCAGCACACGCTAAGCACAAAAACACAATGTCTGTGTTGTGTAGCTGTACCTTTGTATGTCTGTGTTGTGTAGTTGTACCTTTGTATGTCTGTGTTGTGTAGTTGTTTGTATGTCTGTGTTGTGTAGCTGTACCTTTGTATGTCTGTGTTGTGTAGTTGTACCTTTGTGTGTCTGTGTTGTGTAGTTGTACCTTTGTATGTCTGTGTTGTGTAGCTGTACCTTTGTATGTCTGTGTTGTGTAGTTGTCTTTTTCGTCATTTTGATGAATGACTTTCACGGAAATGAAAGCGGCAAGCGCGAGTCGACGTCGTTTGTCCAAGTGCGGTTGCCGTAGTTTCCCCCTCACAAACAAGATGGCGTCGTTGCTCCTCGGTGTTATTGTGTTAGCTTCCCACAGCACACGTACCAGCACGAACACGTTATTAATTCCTCATGTCAGGATAAATACTCCTCATTGAAGCTTCTCGGGCTAGCTTAGCTTGCTAGCTGCTAACAGAGAGTCGCGGAAGATAGCAACACACGCCAAGTGTCGGGATCGTGTGAAAATGTGTCAGGTCCAAATCCTGAGAGCGTTGGTGAATCAGCGACTAACTGCGGCTGTTGAAGAAATATTTGTAGTGTTGGAAAGAACCATAGCAGAGTACGAGGAGGAACTTTCTAGAACAAAAGAGGAGAACGAGCGACAACGTCAACTACTGGACGCCGTTTTCAGGAAGCAGGAAGTTGTGTTGCACAGAGCAGGTTTGTTTACCGAGTACGCGTGAATCTACATGCTGCTAAGATGCACGTTTTTCTTATACTTAAGATTCTATAAAGATACTATAATATACTTAGCATGTGTACAAAATAGCAAAGTGGCGTGAATTGTTCTATTCCGGTTCTATGAATTAGCATATTACGTGCTAATTACGTGCAGAGGAAGTAGCTTTATTCCAGGCATCGAGCTCATATGTTATTTTTCTGCAGAGTGGTTGGCGAGCAGGCCACACAGCGACCCCAGCAACTATTGGCCAAAGTGGAAGTGGGGCTTTCTTTCCTGCTGGAGGATCCACTGCTGGTTACTAGACGGGAGTCTAATCTTCCTTCTGGGACTTCCCATGTTTATATAACCATAGAACACAATATTCTGTGTGCCTTGGAAGAAAATGGCCGCCCCTAAAGGGGTCGTCTTTGGATTGAATGAGTGAAGAAGATATTTTTTTGTCTTCTAACATGCAGTCCAAACTGAGATGCTTTGCTTACAGTGGCGTTCCCCACACGTCCTGCTCGCTTGTATCCCAGGAAGGTCTTTTATCAAATACTTGGAGGCTCTGTGTGAAATGGGACACCATACCTGGAGCTATGACCAACCCTAACATGTATGTCTTCCTGTGTCCAGCAGGTGTCAGTGAAGAAGGTCTTCCCGATCAGCAGGAGGAGCCCCGGCCCCCCCACATTAAAGAGGAAGAGGAGGAGCACAGCATCAACCAGGAGGGAGAGCATCCGGAAGGACCGGAGGAGTTCCCAGTGATGGGTGTCATTGTGAAGAGTGAAGATGACGGTGAAGGTGAGGAGAAGAGAGAGGCGGAGCCTCCAACAGAAGCTGATGGAGACCACTGTGGAGGATCACCAGCAGACAAGCTCTTAGCTCCACTATCAGATAGTGAGCACACGACGTCACACTCTCCTGACACTGATGATGATGATGATGAAGACTCTACAGCTGATATGACATGTCACCCTGACAACACACGCTTGAAATGCCACCACTGCGACAAGAGCTTCGGCAAGAAGAGAAATCTGAAGCGACATATGAGATGTCACACCGCAGAGAAACCATTCATGTGCTCGGATTGCGGGAAAACATTCTCTATAAAGGGACATTTGATAAGGCACACAAGAACGCATACTGGAGAGAAACCATTTGCTTGTTCAATTTGTCGCCAAACATTCTCTCGCAAGGCATCTTTGATCATACACACTAGAACCCACACCGGGGAGAAACCATTTGCCTGCTCGGTGTGCGGGAAAAGGTTCACACATCGCTCGACTTGGATCAGACACACGCGGACGCACACGGGAGAAAAACCATACGCCTGCTCAGTCTGTAATAAAAGATTCTCTCAGAATGAATATTTGATAGCGCACAGAAGGACACACACGGGAGAGAAACCCTTTCCTTGCGCCATCTGCCATACATATTTCCGTGATCGTTCAGCTTTGAGTAATCACATGAGAAGACACACCAATGAGAAGCCCTTCTCCTGCACCGCGTGTGACACAAGATTTCGGGATCGCTCCTCGCTGAGGAAGCACATAAAGACCCACAGCGGCAACAGCGCGTCCTAATGCAGCCGTTCCTCCTTCTACCACCAACATCTTGCCGGAATAAACATCGCTGACCACCAGATCCTGGATCGAGGAAGGACTTCATGGCGGCTCCCAAGGATGAGGCGGGTGTCTTTTTTTGGGTTTGTCAAAGAAAAGGAAAGTGAAAAGTGAAGTGACATGTATGTCAGCAATGGTCGTGCCATGAAGGACGTGGTCTCATGACGGGTTGACGTGGTCTCATGACGGGTTGACGTGGTATCATGACGGGTTGACGTGGTATCATGAAGGCTTGACGTGGTATCATAAAGGGTTGACGTATCATGAAGGATTGACGTGGTATCATGAAGGACTGACGTGGTATCATGAAGGACTGACGTGGTATCATGAAGGACTGACGTGGTATCATGAAGGATAGACGTGGTATCATGAAGGACAGACATGGTATCATGAAGGATAGACGTGGTATCATGAAGGACAGATGTGGTATCATGAATAATAGACGTGGTATCATGAAGGACTGACGTGGTATCATGAAGGATAGACGTGGTATCATGAAGGACTGACGTGGTATCATGAAGGACTGACGTGGTATCATGAAGGACTGACGTGGTATCATGAAGGACTGACGTGGTATCATGAAGGACAGATGTGGTATCATGAAGAATAGACGTGGTATCATGAAGGATAGACATGGTATCACGAAGGATAGACGTGGTATCCTGGTGCACGTGAAAGGATCTGATCCTACGACAGACGGTAACAAGTTTGAAGTAAAATATTAGTACTTGGTCCATCAGTTTTACGTGGATTATGTTAAATGTTGGCCAATTGTGGCTTTGACAATGCAAGCGAAACGTCGTACTGCGGAAATGCGCAAGCGTCGGCCACCATTTTAGACTACGATTTTAAGGTTGCAAGAAAAGGCTTGAGAGAGAAAAAAGACTGTGACCGCCTTTCTTGTCTTCTGCACGTTATATGAGTTACATGTTACATACATGTTACATACATGTTACATACATGTTACATACATGTTACATACATGTTACATACATGTTACATACATGTTACATACATGTTACATACATGTTACATACATCCTCAATTACTGTCCTTTTGAAGCATCATAGGCTAGCTTAGCCTGCTAGCTTAGCCTGCTAGCTGCTAACAAAGACGCCAAAGTCAGCAACACCTACTGCGCACGCTTGGGTCGCCATTTCAGACAAGGCGACTCTCCGCCCGTGCTTGTTGGTTTCTGGCGCAGACGCGGAAGTGGTCAACATGGCGAAGCAGAGATGGGGTGTGATTGTGTGAAAATGTGTCAAGTCCAAACGCTGAGAGCTTGGAGAATCACTAACGCGGCTGTTAATTTCAATTCAAAATGGCTGCAACCAGGAGACGACTTTGATTGCATCCAAAGGAGATCCTCTCTAACACAACCACTCCTCTATCGTTGGTCTTCTGCAGACATCAGTGAAGATCTTCCCCCTGAGGCACGGATGGAGCTCCAGGTGAAGCAGGGGGGGACACAGCCCCCCCACATTAAAGAGGAACAGGAGGAGACAGAGCAAGAGCATTTTGAAGGACTTGATGAAGAAGACGCTGATGGAGACCACTGTGGAGGATCCCAAGCAGACAAGCTCTTGGCTCCACCATCAGAGGGCCAAATGTCCAACGATGATGAAACCTCTAAAGCTGATGTGGTGTCCCGCTGCCAACGTTGGGAATGCTCTCCCAACAAAACCTTGAATTCCTGTTGTTGTCCCAAAACACACCTCGGAGGGCGCACAGAAGAGAAACCGTTCATGTGCTCAGTTTGCAGATGCAAAAGATGTTCTCATGTGCCACATTGGCAAAACACACACAAGAATACACACTTTTCATCTTCACCTTTCACCCACACAGCTTCTTCAGTTTGGGGTGGGGCTTCCTGTTTAGGTCCCTGGTGGCTGTGGTGAGTGGACTGCAGGACGATCCTGTCTCTGGGGCGTCCCACGTACATTTCATCAGAAAAGCGAAGGAAAAAGCAGCAAGACTTTGACAAGAATGAAGTCCAAATACGAAGAGAAAAAGTACATTTGCCTTTTTATTGAACTTTTTGTTATATAAGTCAAAAAAGAGTCCAAACCTGTGGACTGTGTGGCAAACGTGACTTCATTGTGGTTTATCACACCAGAGTGCCACACCTGTCAATCAATAATCCCTTAAAGAGGACCTGCCGGACAATGTGGCCCAGACCAAGATACTCCATGGCTGGACAGCATGCTGGCGTCTGAAGACATTCGAGAACAAATGAGAAAGAAAGTAGTTGAGGCGTAGTTGAGTGTGGAAATGGTTATAAAGCTGGGACTCTAGCCAACCACAGTGAGAGCCGTTATCCATTCATTCATTCATTCATTTTCTACCGCTTTTTCCTCACGAGGGTCACTGTCACTGTGTGGTGGTAAAACAGGCCGTTATTAATGGAATGAGACAATTTGGGGCGGGACACAAGATATAAGATATAAGGACACAAGATATCATATAGCATATAACATATAGAACATATTTATATTCTATATATATTAGATGATGCAATATGAAACAATATCAAAAATGTGTCCATTTCCTTTGCTTGAAAGTAGAATTACAATTGAGTGAACAACTGCTTGTATTCATATTTTTTCATGGATTCTGTGATTGATTTTCATGCCGAGGACCTCAAATGTCCTCCAACTGTGAAATGACGTAACTATGACGTAACTATGACGTAACTATGACGTTCCAGAAACCCCACAGAAGCCGTCAACCTTCCGTCAACATTCAAGAGTGGGACGAAAATAAAACGTCACACTGCGAAAGTGCGCATGCGTCGGCCGCCATTTTGCCCCAACCGAAAGGCTTGAAAACAGAGTCAGCAAGACGACGAGATCGTGACCGCGTTTGTCCTCTTTTCGCTTCATACCCGCGTACGCGACTGACACTGCTATTTAAGAAATAAAGACAAAACTGGTTTCGGCGTCTCTTTGAGGCTTCCTAGTCGGCTAGCTGCTAACAACGAGAAGCGGAAGTTAACGATCCGCACCGCGCATGCGTCTGACGCCATTTTGTACTACTTTTTGTCACTCCACGTCAGCTCGGCAGCCGAACGTGTCGTCGAGCGGAGTTCAAGTGTGGGGATAAAGTATTTGTGATTCAGTGAAAATGTGTCAGGTCCAAATCCTGAGAGCGTTGGTGAATCAGCGACTAACTGCGGCTGTTGAAGAAATATTTGTAGTGTTGGAAAGAACCATAGCAGAGTACGAGGAGGAACTTTCTAGAACAAAAGAGGAGAACGAGCGACAACGTCAACTACTGGACGCCGTCTTCAGGAAGCATCAGGTTGGCCTGTGCAGAGAAGGTTGGTTCACAACATGATCCTGAAAAGAGCTTACCGACGCTAACATTATTTGTCTTTTCAGTGACTCCGTATACGTTCCCTTTGTTGCCATGTTTTGTGTTCCACTATTTCATTGCCGAAACTACAGAATGTGTTTTGTATGCAGTAACAGTAAGGTCATTTAGGGTAGAGGTGCGTGAGTCATAAACGGATTGCTCCAAACTCTTGAAATCTCGTCTGGGGTACCTCGCTGGCTTACGGGTACCTGACAAAGACTCGGCTTTCGCTGACTCAGTTTCGCGACGAAGCCTCCGGTTTCACTGCGTGACTCATCGATAAAGACTCGGGTTTCGCTGACTCACCGGTGCGCGACGCAGCCTCCGGTTTCATGAGGTGACTCATCAATAAAGACTCGGGTTTCGCTGACTCACGGGTACTCGTGTCGCATCTGAGCTGTCAAGATGACGGATCATGAAAAATGAACGATTTGTAAACGGGTTTTTATTAGTAGTTAGTTACCCGCATTGACCTTTTACAGTTTATTTTGCACATAATCTGATACACATTTTGCAGTATTGTTTAGGTTATTTTGTTAATTTCAAAAATGTTGAAAGAACATAATGAAATTATTAAAAGGGGTTGAACTAAAAGTTATGTTTTGTTTTGTTCATGATCAGCAGATGTTACAAATATATCTGTCACATTCATTGACAAACATTTTAATTGGATTCTATTTTGACATTCATTTTCTATCCTCACGAGGGTCGCGGGGGTGCTGGAGCCTATCCCAGCTGGACTGGGGGCCAGCCAATCCCAGGGCACATATAGACAAACAACCATTCCCCCCCACATTCATACCTATGGACTCTTTGGAGTGGCCCATGAAGCTGACATGTTTTTGGGATGGGGGGGGGGCCGGAGTACCCGCATGCACAGGGAGAACATGCAAGCTCCACACATAGATGGCCCAGGGTGGAATTGAACTCGGGTCTCCCAGCCGTGAGGCCTGCGTGCTAACCACTCGTTCACCGTGCAGTCTCTCTTTTGACATGATTAACTCAAATGATTATTTTATGTTACTTTAAAAGCCCCCCCCCTAAAGTGAAGACAATAAACATCTTTCAATCCTAAAATGGCTTACAGAATCCAAAATGCTCAACAACATTCAACCGATAACAAAAGTTAATTTCGTTTTCCATAACTGGCTGTTTCGATTGCACGGCTAAGAACGTAAGACGCATTTGAGGCCACGTGGCTCGTGGCGGTCCAATGTGTCAATCAGGCCAAACACGGCAGCAGCGAAGGGAAGGCTGTGGTCTCTTGCAAGACCATCTGACCTTCACTCTCGATGCCCATGTGATCCGGTTTAGGGTTGCGGTCTGCTTCCAGGGCACCGATGCCAACAGATGGACGTGTCAGTGGATGTTTGCTTTGGTCTGCAGCCTTGGAAAAACACGTGACAAAGATTAGCGTCAACATACCCCAGATGGCAATATTGGTGAAACCAATCCTAGCACCTTTCAGAACCCGTTTGTCTTCCTGTGTCATGCAGACGTCAGTGAGGAACATCTTCCCCTTGAGCAGCACGACTGGAGCTCCATGATGGAGCAGGAGGAGCCCCGGCCCCCCCACGTTAAAGAGGAAGAGGGTGAACCAGGACAGGAGGAGGTCCCAGTGATTGGCGTCCTCGTGAAGAGTGAGGATGAAGAAGAAGCCGCTGGAGACCACTGTGGAGGATCACCAGCAGACAAGCTCTTAGCTCCACTATCAGATAGTGAGCACACGACGTCACACTCTCCTGACACTGATGATGATGATGATGAAGACTCTACAGCTGATACGACATGTCACCCTGACAACACACGCTTGAAATGCCACCACTGCGACAAGAGCTTCCATTCCCGTTGTTATCTGAAAAGACACATGAGGACACACACAGGAGAGAAACCATTTATGTGCTCAGTTTGCGGTAAAAGATTTTCTCAGAAGCCACACTTGCAAGAGCACGCTAGGATACACACTGGGGAGAAACCTTTTGCCTGCTCAGTGTGCGATAAAAGGTTCACCCATCGCTCAACTTGGATAAGACACGCAGGAACGCATGCTGGAGAAAAACCATATGCCTGCTCAGTCTGTAATAAAGAATTCTTTCAAAAGTCACTTTTGAAAGAACACTCCAAAGTACACACTACAGAGAAACCTTTCGCCTGCACAGTCTGTGGCAAAGGATTCTTTGACAATTCACACCTGAAAGAACACTTAAGAACACACACTGGGGAGAAACCTTTTGCCTGCTCAGTGTGTCACCAAACATTTTCTCAAAAGTCGCATCTGAAAGAGCACTCCAGAAGACACACCGGGGAGAAACCGTTTGCCTGCTCCGCCTGCCACCAAACCTTCTCTCAAAAGTCGTCTTTGTTAAAACATAGGAGGATGCACTCTGGGGAGACACCTTTTCCTTGCACAACGTGTGGTAAAAGATTCAGTCATCGGTCTACTTGGCTGAGACATGCCAGAACGCACACGCAAGAAAAACCGTTCGCCTGTTCAGCCTGTGGGAAAGGATTCTTTCAGAAGTCACATTTGGAAGAGCACACGAGGACGCACACCGGGGAGAAACCTTTTTCCTGCTCTGTCTGTCACCAAACCTTCTCCCAAAAGTCCTATTTAATAATACACGCAAGAACGCACACTGGGGAGAAACCTTTTGTCTGCTCAGTGTGTGATAAAAGATTCAGTTACCGCTCAAATTGGTTAAGGCACACGAGAACGCACACTGAAGAGAAACCATATGCTTGTTCAGTTTGCAACAAAAGATTCTCTCAAAATGAATATTTGATAGCGCACCGAAAAACACACAAGGGCGCCAAAGACGGCGTCCATAATGGGTTAGCTTTGGCGAAACACACGGGCGACAATATCGATGACATTGACCCCTGAGTGTGCTGACACTGATTGTAAAGATGGTGCTGCATGCGTGGAGACACACATGCACGTGCTGGGTTGATGACTTAAGCTTCCACGGTAGATATGACTAAGTGTTCGTGTGATTTCTTTCCTAAATTAGGTCAGGGGTCGGCAACCTTTACTATGAGAGCCATTTTACTCCTTTGCCCACTAAAGGAGCCGCAAAACATGGATTTAAGACAAGGTCTCCTAAAGTCTAAGAAGAAAATAGAAGTGCAGTGACTGTGCATGTGTAAGGGATGCCAACCAATAGGTTAGCATGCTATCATTTTGGTTCAACGAGAATGTGTAAGGGATGCCAACCAGTAGGTTAGCATGCTATCATCTTGGTTCAACGGGAATGTGTAAGGGATGCCAACCAGTAGGTTAGCATGCTATCATCTTTGTTCAACGGGAATATGTAAGGGATGCCAACCAGTAGGTTAGCATGCTATCATCTTGGTTCAACGGGAATGTGTAAGGGATGCCAACCAGTAGGTTAGCATGCTATCATCTTGGTTCAACGAGAATGTGTAAGGGATGCCAACCAGTAGGTTAGCATGCTATCATCTTGGTTCAACGAGAATGTGTAAGGGATGCCAACCAGTAGGTTAGCATGCTATCATCTTGGTTCAACGGGAATATGTAAGGGATGCCAACCAGTAGGTTAGCATGCTATCATCTTGGTTCAACGGGAATATGTAAGGGATGCCAACCAGTAGGTTAGCATGCTATCATCTTGGTTCAACGGGAATATGTAAGGGATGCCAACCAGTAGGTTAGCATGCTATCGTCTTAGTTAAACCAGCTGGTGACCAACAGCTGGGATGAGATCACGTGCTGAGCCGATTGAGGCTCCCATGGTCAAATTTGGGGGTATCAAAGTAGTTTAGATAAGAAAAGACAAGTTGTAGTACTCTTGCTAGTATTGGAGATAAACTTCCATAAATGTATGTGCCAATTACTTACTTACTTCAACGTTCATGATTTCTTTACTCTGGTGCTGTTTTTTTTTTTTGAAACGATCTGTCATGTATTTTTGAGCAATGTCAAAAAGCTCTAGGAAAGTACAACATTTGTCCTCCATGTTTACCTGTGAGGGAGAGAACTGAATATCATCCAATCACCAGTCAGAACTCAGCCAGGATGCCTTCATGGTCCCACAGAAAATAGGATTGTTTTTTTTTTAAACTCATGACAATGATGTGCATTTTCCCTCCTCGGGTGTTAAAAAAAATGTTTGCGCATTGTAAAGGGAGCCACATGCGGCTCTGGAGCCATGGTTTGCTGACCCCTGACCTAGGCAACACAGAACATAGGAAAAATGTGTATGCAAATAAATAAATCCTTACCAATAACATACCAATACCAATAAATCCTTACCAATAACATGTTTGTCTTCTGGAACTCTGTACCCGGAGTGAGACCACTGGGTGGTTGGGGGGGGGGGGGGGTCAGGTCGTTGGAAGCAAAAGTCACATTTTTAGTGAATGAATGAATTGATACGTATAAATATTTGGCTCTAACCAGCACGCTGACCCTGACTGCCCTCTACAGCTTACACATGGAACAGCAGCTCGGAACAACAATACTTGGAGCTGCAGTTTGTCGAAGAAGAAGAAGAGAAGGCGGTTTTTTATTCCAAGTTATAAAAAGACGGTTAGTCCTGAAGAAAACAAAGCAACTACGACGTTCCAAAAATCCCACTAAACCCTTCAAGCGTCCATCAAAATGCCGGGATAGTGGAACGCAGTCAAGACAAGTCAAGTGACACTGCGCATGCGTCGGTCGCCATCTTGGACGACAATCTTCGGTGCGGATGCAAGGAGGGGCTTGGAAAAGAGGTTAGCAAGAAGACGAGATTGTTACTGCGTTTGTTGTCCTTTCGCTCCATGTTCCGTGTGAGAGAGTACACGGAGAGTACAGCGAGTACAATTACTGCTGGGATAAAACTTCTTCTCCGCGTCACTTGAAAGCTTCTCGGGCTAGCTTAGCTGGCTAGCTGCTAACAAAGAGACGGAGAAGTTAGCCAGACGTCCCAAACCGGACAAAGAGAGAAAGGGGAGCTAAATGTGCGAAAGATTAGCAGAGTACAAGGAGGAAGTTTCTCTCAAAAAACACGAGAAGGAGCGACGACGTCGACGACTGGATGCTTTTTCCCGGAAGCACCAAGACGGAGCAGGTTAGTTTCACTCTTATTATTATTATCATTATTATTATTACTTGTCAACATTATCGACAAAGGCACTTTAGACGTCTTAGAAGATAATTAAAACAACTTTCCTGCTTTGTCGCCGGTAACACTTTCCCAGCAGTTGAGTTAGAAAATAAATGCCCCCCCCCCATGGCCTCTCCAGATGGAAAAAAAAACTCCCAACCCACCATCCATCACGCTGATTGGTGTGTATTGGTAGGAACGTCTTCTATGATGAAAGGTGAGAGCTTCATCTCAGTCAGAGGTTGGATGGAGCCGACATCTAACCTATCTTCTTCATAATGTCCTGGTATCGTCATCGTCATCATCATCATCATCATCATCATCTCATTATTAATAATAAAGTTCATAAACTGGTCCCTGGGCTGCACTTTGAACAACCTGGTGGTGTTTCTTTTTAGCAACCTCCAACTTAACCATAAGAAGCGTGTATGGTGACTTCATCGGCTTGTCCAGCTAGCTGTCCTTCCATCCTTCTGTCCTTCCATCCTTCTGTCCTTCCATCCTTCTGTCCTTCCATCCTTCTGTCCTTCCATCCTTCTGTCCTTCCATCCTTCTGTCCTTCCGTCCTTCCCATCCTTCTGTCCTTCCATCCTTCTGTCCTTCCGTCCTTCCCATCCTTCTGTCCTTCCATCCTTCCCGTCCTTCCCATCCTTCCGTCCTTCCATCCTTCCGTCCTTCCCGTTCTTCCCATCCTTCTGTCCTTCCATCCTTCCCATCCTTCTGTCCTTCCCATCCTTCCGTCCTTCCATCCTTCCGTCCTTCCCATCTTTCCGTCCTTCCATCCTTCCGTCCTTCCCATCCTTCCATCCTTCCATCCTTCCATCCTTCCGTCCTTCCCGTCCTTCCATCCTTCCTGTCCTTCCCATCCTTCCGTCCTTCCCATCCTGCCGTCCTTCCATCCTTCCCATCCTTCCCATCCTTCCCATCCTTCCCATCCTTCCCATCCTTCCCGTCCTTCCCATCCTTCCGTCCTTCCCATCCTTCCATCCTTCCCGTTCTTACATCCTTCCCGTCCTTCCCGTTCTTACATCCTTCCCGTCCTTCCTGTCGTTCCCATCCTTCCCGTCCTTCCATCCTTCCGTCCTTCCCGTTCTTACGTCCTTCCCGTCCTTCCCGTCCTTCCTGTCCTTCCCGTCCTTCCATCCTTCCCGTCCTTCCCGTTCTTCCCGTTCTTACATCCTTCCAGTCCTTCCTGTCCTTCCCATCCTTCCTGTCCTTCCCATCCTTCCATCCTTCCCGGCCTTCCATCCTTTCTGACCAAACCATGGCTCCACGCTGCTTGTCTCCACTCGTATTTGCCCACTGGCAACACCTCTAAAGCACCTTTGTCCTCTCCCTGCAGGCGTCCGTCAACATCGCGAGTGGAGCTCCAGGTTGGACCGGAAGGAGCCACAGCCCCCCTCCCTTAAAGAGGAAGCAGGGGAGCCACAGCCACCCCACCTTAAAGAGGAGGAGGAGCCCCACCCCCCCTACATTAAAGAGGAAGAAGAGGAGCCACAGCCCCCCCATATTAAAGAGGAAGAGGCGGAGCCCCGGCCCCCCCACCTTAAAGAGGAAGAGGCAGAGCCCCGGCCCCCCCACCTTAAAGAGGAAGAGGAGGAGCACAGCATCAGCCAGGAGGGAGAGCATCCGGAAGGACCGGAGGAGTTCCCAGTGATGGGTGTCATTGTGAAGAGTGAAGATGATGAAGACGATGGTGAAGGTGAGGAGAAGAGAGAGGCGGAGCCTCCAACAGAAGCTGATGGAGACCACTGTGGAGGATCACCAGCAGACAAGCTCTTAGCTCCACTATCAGATAGTGAGCACACTGATGATGATGATGATGAAGACTCTACAGCTGATATGACATGTCACCCTGACAACACACGCTTGAAATGCCACCACTGCGACAAGAGCTTCGGCAGGAAGGGGAACCTGAAAAGACACATGAGAAGCCACACGGGCGTCAAGGACTTCAAATGCGGTAAATGTGGGAATTTGTTTGGTGACAATTCAACTCTCAAAAGACACATGAGAAAGCATACAGGAGAGAAACCATACATGTGCTCAGTTTGTGGTAAGAGGTTCTCCCAGAAGGTACATTTGACAGCCCACTCAAGAACACACACTGTGGAGAAACCGTTTGCTTGCTCCGTTTGCTCGGTTTGTGGGAAAGGCTTCTTTCAGAAGTCACATTTGCAAGAACACATACGAATACACACCGGAGAGAAACCCTTCGCCTGCTCGGTGTGTTGCCAAGCGTTCTCCCTCAAGTCGTCTTTGATAAGACACGTGAGAACACACACTGGAGAGAAACCCTTTGCCTGCTTGGTGTGTGGCAAAAAGTTCACTCATCGTTCGACTTGGATAAGACACACGCAAACACACACAGGGGAAAAACCACACGCCTGCTCGGTCTGCCATAAAAGTTTTTCTCAGAATATATATTTGATAGAGCACAAAAGAACACATACAGGTGAGAAACCATTTCCCTGCTCTGTCTGTCATACACACTTTCGTGCTCGTTCGGGATTGAGGAAACATTTAAAAACACACGCCGGCGACGCTGTTCGGTGTAACGCTAATATCCATCCCTGAAAGTATCACGTTACACATCCTGATATAAAGCGGGGGGGGGGCTAGTTTGTCCAATAAGGTGTAAGTCCATGATGAAGTAAAGAAATACATCCTTGCCATCCGTGTCACTTGTTGTTCTGCTTGAGGTCACCTGGAGGTCATCTTGGCCCAACGATGCGGACCGACGTTCATTCCACTTGGCCTCCTTCCTGCCATGTTGTCCTGATAGCATTTGACTTGGAATCATGAACGTATGGAATGAGTAACACCTTTCCCAGCATCGAGGTGAGACGTAGGAGGAAGACTTTTGTAAATGTAATCATATGAAAAATAAATGTAAAAATGAGGTTGCAGGGAAGCGGGACAGTCCAATGTCAATAAAGTTGTTAAAAGCACATTTCAAGAAGAAAGCTGAAGTGCACATCACAGGTGCGCATGCGTCGGTCGCCATGTTCGGCTACTTTGGACAAGGTCGCAACGAAACGACTGGGAGAAAGTTAGCAAGACGACGAGATCGCTGCCGCGTTTTGTCTCGTCTCCAGTTGGAGGAAGGATCCTAAATGCTGCATGGACGAGCATCTTAAACGTAGCTTGCTAGCTGCCGACAAAGATAATACCGTAATAGGACGGTTGTATCGCCTCTTCGGGCCGTGCAGTTGATCCAAACTCCATTTGCTTTCATAGATACTGGAGACGAGGGCCGTTGAGTGGAGGTCTTGCTAGTCTAGCTGGTGCTAAAACACAATAAGAATGAAGTACTGTGTCACTGAGGCATCAATAGTACACGGCTGCAGTACATCACAGTGTTTTGCTAGTAAGCCATATTAATCATAAACAACAATAAAGCAATATTTCAGACCCAAGGTTGGCAAGGCCATGGGTTACATGAAATAAAAAGATTCCAAGTGGAAGGAATTCAAGTTTAGAGAGCCATTTTGTTGTCAGCCTTGTTTGCAGATGTAAACAAGAACACAAAATATAAAATAGGATATAAAATCATATGTTTGTCAACATATCCGGGAGAAGAAGGCAGGCGCCAGAAAGTCAACGGAATAAATGCGAACGAATACCTGTCAGTCCCAATTCAGGGAAAACAGTACAATTGAACTCGTTTGTGATTGTAGATTCTCCGCTGCGCATGCGCTGGTCGCCATTTTGAGCAGGTTAGCAACGGTTAGAATCAAGTTATTCCTTACGTCAGCACTTTGAAGCTCCTCGGGCTAGCTTAGCATGCTAGCTGCTAACAAAGAGACGCGGAAGTGATCCACATCGCGAAGCAGAGACCGAGTGTGAGTGTAAAGTGTCGGGATCGTGTGAAAATGTGTCAGGTCCAAATCCTGAGAGCGTTGGTGAATCAGCGACTAACTGCGGCTGTTGAAGAAATATTTGTAGTGTTGGAAAGAACCATAGCAGAGTACGAGGAGGAACTTTCTAGAACAAAAGAGGAGAACGAGCGACAACGTCAACTACTGGACGCCGTTTTCAGGAAGCAGGAAGCAGGTTTGTTTACTTTCCTTTATCACCATGATAAAGTCTTTCAAGACGTCTCGCCACGCATTTCGGTTTCGCGGCCTTAAAAGTCTTCCATTTTCTATTGAGTTTTATATTGGACAGAAGAAATGTCATGTCTGATGGAGACACGCCTGTGTCGCCTGGCAACACCACCCCCACAGTGATGTAGCGAGGGAGGACCAAGTTCCAACAGTGATGTAGCGAGGGACGACCAAGTTCCAACAGTGATGTAGCGAGGGACGACCAAGTTCCAACAGTGATGTAGCGAGGGACGAGCAAGTTCCAACAGTGATGTAGCGAGGGACGACCAAGTTCCAACAGTGATGTAGCGAGGGAGGACCAAGTTCCAACAGTGATGTAGCGAGGGATGACTGTGGTCCAACAGTGATGTAGCGAGGGAGGACCAAGTTCCAACAGTGATGTAGCGAGGGACGACCAAGTTCCAACAGTGATGTAGCGAGGGAGGACCAAGTTCCAACAGTGATGTAGCGAGGGATGACTGTGGTCCAACAGTGATGTAGCGAGGGAGGACCAAGTTCCAACAGTGATGTAGCGAGGGATGACTGTGGTCCAACAGTGATGTAGCGAGGGAGGACCAAGTTCCAACAGTGATGTAGCGAGGGATGACTGTGGTCCAACAGTGATGTAGCCTGAAGATGAAAAGTACTTATCCTCCCAAAGGTAGAGGCATGCCCAGAGGTAGGTGGGGAAGGGGAGGGGTCGTAGGTGGGGAAGGGGAGGGGTCGTAGGTGGGGAAGGGGAGGGGTCGTAGGTGGGGAAGGGGAGGGGTCGTAGGTGGGGAAGGGGAGGGGTCGTAGGTGGCGAAGGGGAGGGGTCGTAGGTGGGGAAGGGGAGGGGTCGTAGGTGGGGAAGGGGAGGGGTCGTAGGTGGGGAAGGGGAGGGGTCGTAGGTGGGGAAGGGGAGGCGTCCCAGAAGTCAAAGTGCCTTCCAGAGAGAAGCTGAGGGAGAAGAGTAGCAGACGCAGTAACGTCATCCAGGGGGGGATGCGGCCATTCCTCCATTGGGGAAAGCGGGCATGTCAGGCCGCCCGCACCTGAGACAACCTTTGGAGGAGCAGATGTACGAATGATGGACACGTGCTATGAAGAGGAGCGATGGAAGCCATTGGAAGCAAAAACTCCTTGAGTGACTGAGTGACTTCGTCGAGCGGCAGGCCACAGAATCATTGAGAACCACTGGAGTCAGGCAAATGGTGGCACGCTGGAGTGCAGTACCAGGCCGCCACCAGCAGGGGCACTGTAGACTCACTCATCTTTCCAGACACCTTCATGTCAACTCCTCCAAAGCCTCTTTGTCTTCTTGTCCTGTAGATGTCAGCGATGAAGCTCTTACCCCTGAGCAGCCGGTTTGGAGCTCCACGATGGAGTGGGAGGAGCCACAGCCCCCCCAGGTTAAAGAGGAAGAGGAGGAGCCCCGGCCCCCCCGCCTTAAAGAGGAAGAGGAGGAGCACAGCATCAGCCAGGAGGGAGAGCATCCGGAAGGACCGGAGGAGTTCCCAGCGATCGGTGTCATTGTGAAGAGTGAAGATGATGAAGACGACGGTGAAGGTGAGGAGAAGAGAGAGGCGGAGCCTCCAACAGAAGCTGATGGAGACCACTGTGGAGGATCACCAGCAGACAAGCTCTTAGCTCCACTATCAGATAGTGAGCACACGACGTCACACTCTCCTGACACTGATGATGATGATGATGAAGACTCTACAGCTGATATGACATGTCACCCTGACAACACACGCTTGAAATGCCACCACTGCGACAAGAGCTTCGGCCACAAAAGGAGTCTGAGCAGACACGCCCGATATCACACTGGAGAAAAAGCGTTCATGTGCTCGGATTGTGGTAAAAGATTCTTCATCAAGTCACATATGATGAGCCACGCAAGAACACACACTGGAGAGAAACCCTTCACCTGCTCAGTTTGTGGGAAAGGATTTTTTCAGAAGTCGCATTTGAATGAACACACAAGAGTACATACTGGGGAGAAACCTTTTGCCTGCTCGGTTTGCCATCAAACATTTTCTCAAAAGTCTTCTTTGAAAGTTCACATGAGAACGCACACTGGGGAGAAACCTTTTGCCTGCTCAGTATGTGGTAAAAGATTCATGGATCGGTCGAACTGGTTGAGGCACGCGCGAACGCACTCCGAAGAGAAACCGTATGCCTGCTCAGTCTGTAGCAGAAGATTCTCCCAAAATGAATATTTGATAGCGCACAAAAGAACGCACAGTGGAGAAAAACCGTTTCCCTGCTCCGTCTGCCATACGTACTTTCGAGCTCGTTCAACTTTGAGTATTCATATGAAAACACACGCCAGTGGCGGACTTTAGCAGGATATCGATGGTATCGATCTCCTGAGGGTACCGTCTTGTGATATACCGTCTTATATGTTATATGTACTTATGTATGTTTTCAACGTGTAAAGGCAGCACATCAAATGAACTATGACGTGTTTTGCTAACCATGTGACCAGAGTGACAGTGAACGAATGCATTTAAGTGTGCGTGTGCGTGTGCGTGTGCGTGGCCCACACCTAAAACTCATCTTTCTTCTGGTGTTTACATTCAGGTACGTTTTGTTAGCAATACTAAGTACTACTACTGACGCGCTGACCAAACATCAGACTGCGCATGCGTAGGTCGCCATTTTGTTAAAGGGGACTGTTATACTAAGGCGGCGGAGAAAGGCCGCGATAATGTTGTCGCGTTTGTTCTTTTTTTCTCTCCAAACATAAGCCAGCGGAGATCACCCATCACTGCAAGGACAAAACTTATCTCCGTGTCGCTTTTACGCTTCTCGGCCCAGCTTTTAGCCAGCCAATGGAGAAACGCGAAAGTTAGGGATACATATTGCGCATGCGTCAACTCTATTTTCCACTGCTATCTTAGTTAGCAAGGCGACGACATCGTCCAACGAGGTTCTTTTGGAGTGGTAATATTCTTTACTATTCATTTTGTCTCACCCGAGAAAAGACGGCTTCTTCGCTTGTCTCGAAATGTTTTATGTGACGATTGTTCAATACTGTTAAGACAAACTTGTCTCTGTGTCCTTTTGGAGCTGCTCGGGCTAGCTTAGCTTGCTAGCTGCTAACAAAGACGCGGAAGTGATCAAGTGAGTGTAAAGTGTCGTGATTGTGTGAAAATGTGCCAAGTCCAAATGCTGAGAGGTTGGTGAATCGTTGAAGAAATATTTGTAGTGTTGGAAAGAACCATAGCAGAGTACGAGGAGGAACTTTCTAGAACAAAAGATGAGGAACTACTGGACGCTGTTTCAGGAAGATCGAGTTGTATCATTGTAATCATTATTAAAGTCGCTAACACTCAAGTGTTTAACGAATAATCGAAGGAATTACTGTTATTATTATTGGTTTGAAGTTACGACGCCGTTACACGACCGACGACGGACTTATTGTGTACTAATATCAATATTGAATGTTGACTGTTTCATCAGTCACCACGGCTAACTAGCTAGTCAACGAAGGTTGCGGTTGCTCACACCTCGGTAAAACACTGCCCCCTGGCGTTTAGGTTAAATACATGCAAGCGAAAAGACCCCAACTTGTGTGCAGCATCTGCGTTTAACGCTGATACTCCATGTTTACTTCCATAACATTTCATCATTATTCTTTAAGAGGTTCTCCCGCTGAAGGCCAATTCTCTTAGTTGGGTCCTCACCTGGAAACGAGAAGATGATATTCATATTTGGAGATGCCTCTTCAGATTGTGTTTCTTTAAGCAGGAGTGGCACTCCAGGATGGAGCAGGAGGATCCACAGCCTCCCCATGTTAAAGAGGAAGAGGCTGAATCCCGGCTCCCCCACATTAAAGAGGAAGAGGAGGAGCCCCGGCCCCCCCACGTTAAAGAGGAAGAGGCTGAATCCCGGCTTCCCCACATTAAAGAGGAAGAGGAGGAGCCCCGGCCCCCCCACATTAAAGAGGAAGAGGAGGAGCACAGCATCAGCCAGGAGGGAGAGCATCCGGAAGGACCGGAGGAGTTCCCAGTGATCGCTGTCATTGTGAAGAGTGAAGATGATGAAGACGACGGTGAAGGTGAGGAGAAGAGAGAGGCGGAGCCTCCAACAGAAGCTGATGGAGACCACTGTGGAGGATCACCAGCAGACAAGCTCTTAGCTCCACTATCAGATAGTGAGCACACGACGTCACACTCTCCTGACACTGATGATGATGATGATGAAGACTCTACAGCTGATATGACATGTCACCCTGACAACACACGCTTGAAATGCCACCACTGCGACAAGAGCTTCCATCACCGCAGCACTCTCAACATACACATGAGAAGCCACACTGGAGAGAAACCGTTTGCCTGCTCATTTTGTCGGCAAACGTTCTCTCGAAAGTCAAATCTGATAACGCACACAAGACGACACACAGGAGAGAAACCATTCGCCTGTTCTGTGTGTGGTTTGGGTTTTGTCCGAAATCAACATCTGATAGCACACGTGAGGAAACACACTGGAGAGAAACCTTTCACCTGTTCTGTGTGCGGCGTAGGTTTTGGGCAAAATCATAGTTTGAAAACACACATGAGGAAACACACCGGAGAGAAACCTTTTACTTGTTCTGTCTGTGGTTTGGGTTTTGTACAAAGTCAGCAGTTGAAAGTCCACAGGAGGAAGCACACCGGAGAGAAACCTTTCTCCTGTTCAATCTGTGGGATTGGCTTTGGACAAAAGCAGCTGTTGAAAAGACACATGAGCAAACACGCGGGAGAAAAACCTCATTCCTGTCCCGTCTGCAGCAAAAGCTTCTTAGACCGAACAACACTCGTAACGCACATGAGGAGACACACGGGGGAGAAGGTGTTTGGCTGCGGTGTGTGTGGAGAAAGGTTCTCCTACAAGTACCAGCTCAGCAATCACACGTGTGCTCCTGGGAGCGGCGGCGGGATGCCAAATCCTGAACCTGAACATCATCACAAGGTCACATGATTGCTCGATGGAGCTCAGCCTTTATTGCTTTCCAGGAAGAACAATAAAATACCAATCAGCCAATCGTGGGGCTTTATTCATGTCAGATGAAGAGCAAATGACTAAAGCTGTTGGAGGACCCAGTCTAGGACTCTGGTCTGGGACCCAGTTCCAACACTCACTTCTAGGACTCATCTGAGACTCAGGTCGAACACCTAGTACTAGGACTCAGTCCAGGAGTCAGGTCCAGTACCCAGGTCTAAGAGTCAGTTTGAAGACCCAGTTCTAGGACTCATCTAAGCCTCAGGTCGAAGACCTATTTCTGGGACTCGGGTATAAGACCTAGTACTAGGACTCAGTCCAGGAGTCAAGTCCAGGACCCAGGTCTAAGACTCATTTTGAAGACCCAGTTCTAAGACTCAGGTCTAGAACTCAGATATCAGACCTCCTACTAGGACGCAGTCTAGGAGTCAGGTCCGGGACCCAGGTTTAGGACTAAGGCTTAAGATCTTGTTCTCAGACTCGGGTCCTTCGGGGAGCAATGTGGTCTGGGGTAATGTGACCCAGGTAGGTTTCTCCAGACAGACGGGTCCTATGGCGGCCCAGTGGAGCAGCCGAAAGGAGACCCCACACCCCAGACAAGACGGTCTCGTGCCGAAGTCGGGTTCGCAGGTGAGCTCCTGGCGGTCTGACGTCCGGCGGCCCAATCAGGAAAGTCACATGGCTTCCCAAAATTGGAATTCACTCAAGTTCCGTTCCGCTTTCTCTGGGTCCGGGTTGCGGGGGCAGCGGTCTCGGTAGGGGAGTCCAGTCTTCCTGGTCCTCGGCCAGCACCAGGGAAGGCCTGAACCGTTCAGCCCACAAAGGCTCACGGTCGGACAGCACAAGAATCAAATATCAGATCATAATAATTCACAGGTGGAATGGACAGGTTCATCAGGTGGGATCGTTAGGTAGAATTGGGGAGGATCATCAGGTGGGATCATCAGTTAAGGTCATCAGATGGATCATCAGGTGAGATCATCAGGTAGAATCGGGGAGGATCATCAGGTGGGATCATCAGGTAGAATCGGGTAAGATCATCAGGTAGGATCATCAGGTGGGATCATCAGGTAGAATCCGGTAAGATCATCAGGTGGGATCATCAAGTAGAATCAGGTGGGATCATCAGGTGGGATCATCAGGTGGGATCATCAGGTAGGATCATCAGGTGGGATCATCAGGTAGAATCGGGTAGGATCATCAGGTAGGATCATCAAGTGGGATCATCAGGTAGAATCGGGTAGGATCATCAGGTAGGATCATCAGGTGGGATCATCAGGTGGGATCATCAGGTAGGATCGGGTAGGATCATCAGGTAGGATCATCAGGTGGGATCATCAGGTAGGATCATCAGGTGGGATCATCAGGTAGGATCATCAGGTGGGATCATCAGGTAGGATCATCAGGTAGGATCGGGTAGGATCATCAGGTAGGATCATCAGGTAGGATCATCAGGTAGGATCATCAGGTGGGATCATCAGGTAGGATCATCAGGTAGGATCATCAGGTAGGATCATCAGGTAGGATCGGGTAGGATCATCAGGTAGGATCATCAGGTAGGATCATCAGGTAGGATCATCAGGTGGGATCATCAGGTAGGATCATCAGGTAGGATCATCAGGTGGGATCATCAGGTAGGATCATCAGGTAGGATCATCAGGTAGGATCATCAGGTGGGATCATCAGGTAGGATCATCAGGTGGGATCATCAGGTGGGATCATCAGGTAGACTGATGAAGCTATCTTTGGAACAACATTTTATCCTCCTCGTACAATCTAGTCATCTTCTATTTTTATTGTATATGAATCCGTATTTGGTCATGTATTAGTAGGTTACTTTGGTACTCTGCCGTTATGTGATTGACGGCTGCATTTGCGTGACGACAGCACCACATTGCGCATGCGTGGGTGGCCGGTATGGCGGAAGACAGGACTATTTCAGGTGAGCTTGCATGAAATGATTGAAAAAAGGAAGCGAGACGACGACAGCGGACCCCGATTGTTCTCTTTTCTGCCCCAATTCCGCGTAGGCCACTCGACTACGGGGATTATTAAGCTACAACTCGTCTCGGCGTCACTGGAGCTTCCCGGGCTAGCTTAGCTTGCTAGCTGCTAGCAAACAGACGCGGAAGCGATCAACGTCGCTAAGCGGAGATCGAGTGTGAGTGTAAAGTGTCGTGGTTGTGTGAAAATGTGTCAAGTCCGAATGCTGAGAGCGTTGAAGAAATATTTGTAGTGTTGGAAGGAACCATAGTAGAGTACGAGGAGGAACTTTCTCCAACAACCCCGCTGGAAAAACCAGTATGACCAGCATACGTTGTGTTTTCGTGCTGGTGTGCTAGCAGCATGCTAGCTGGTCATTGCTAGCATGCCGGCGGCTCCATTTGCTGGTAGCTGGTCTCCAGACCAGCAACAGCGTGAAAACACAACGTATGCTGGTCTCTGCCGTTTTTTCCAGCTGGCTGCTCCCACTACCTTGGTCTTTGGTCTCTGCTGGTGTGGTGGAGCTGAGACCAGCAGGACCAACATACGGTATACTGGCATCCTGCATACATGACAAATACATTAAGAATGTGATCATGAAACAAAGAGCAGCAAGATGCATTTGGAGCAAAATCAATCATTTATTTATTTCGGTTCCAGTAACCTGCTGACATTCTGGCTCCAAGTTGCTTGTTTCTTTCTTTGTTGTCCATATTTTGGGATGCAGCGCCATGCGTTTCCCCATCTGGTCTGCAGCTCACTTTCCTGCAGATTTGATTCTGTCACGCAGACTTAAAAGATGTTGAAATAAGAGTGACGCTCCTGTCACACGGCAGCCATCAACATGCTAATCCTCCATAGCAGCTAACACGTCCTTCCGGGAAGGATCATTAGCTGTTAATGAACCAACCTCCAAGTGGCAACAGGGACAGTATTGTGTCCAAGCGGTCTCCATCTAAGGACCGCGAGCCAGGTTTGAACCAGAGGAGCGTTCTGTCCTCAATACGACTCCAAGCTGCTAGACAGCCAGCCGACCAATCAAGGCAACGCAAGAGTACTCACTCTTCCTGTCACCGAAACCATTGTTTTTGGAAATCTCACTTTGATCTTCTTTTTATCATTGCTCTTTTGCTTGTTTTACTCCATATTTATTTCATATTTCACTTCATATTTATGAAGCCATTTGGTTTATTGCTAACATGCGACGTCCTGCTGTTAGCTGCTGGGGATAACTCATGAACACATACTTTGGCTGGAACGTCCAATATCTACTCCAGTTTTCTTTTCTGTCATAAATGTACTAACCTAACCAACCATAAACCTGCTGATTGTACTAACCTAACCAACCATAAACCTGCTAATTGTACTAACCTAACCAACCATAAACCTGCTAATTGTACTAACCTAACCATAAACCTGCTAATTGTACTAACCTAACCAACCATAAACCTGCTAATTGTACTAACCTAACCAACCATAAACCTGCTAATTGTACTAACCTAACCAGCCATAAACCTGCTAATTGTACTAACCTAACCAGCCATAAACCTGCTAATTGTACTAACCTAACCAACCATAAACCTGCTAATTGTACTAACCTAACCAGCCATAAACCTGCTAATTGTACTAACCTAACCAGCCATAAACCTGCTAATTGTACTAACCTAACCAGCCATAAACCTGCTAATTGTACTAACCTAACCAACCATAAACCTCACTGCCTGCCACTTCAGCCATCGGCAAACGTTTTGGCTTCTGGCTGATTTGGCATTCATGTGGAATTAATGCCAGTATTTCTTTTCCTTGATAACATTGTGGTATCATGGGGGGGGTATTCCACCCACGACTTGCCTCCAGGCACGCCCACTGCGCTGTGATTGGTCACACTCCCAAGCGCTCCCGAAGACTTCCAGACTACAGCCAAACCCTACTTTCTAATGAGGCTGGAGACCCCAGAGTGGTCATGGAGGTCTGCTATTACAATCCTTGACATCGGTCATGCAAATGTGGTTGTTTTGTGGCTTAAAAAACTCGGGTAGACCACCCCCCCCACCCCCCCCCAAGCTGTGGTGAAGACGGCAATGTGCAACGCCAGACATCGGTGACTTTCTGATAGCTATGAATGTGGGGGGGTGGTTGGGGTATATGTGCCCCGGGATTGGTTGGCCACTGGTCCAGGTTGGGCCCCGCCTCTCCCCAAGACAGCTGGGATAGGCTCCAGCACCCCCAAGGGAATAAGTGGCATAGAAAATATGGGGGCGTGTTTGCTGTCATTCACAAGTGTCCCTGAATGTCGCGGCAACTTGTGTCCCAAAAGTTACGTGATGCACCTGAATGCACCATTTTACAAAAGGCTGGAGCAGCACTGACAGCAGTTGGCTAGTTTTCATCCTGCTTGGTGAGTATGACATGTCCAGGATCTGACAGGAATCTTCCTATGGTGTCCCAAGTCTAAAAGAACCACTACTTGCTTCTTAATAGTCTCTCCAATACAAAAATACATCCAAGCATCAATAAAGCCTCATTGTGGGGTGGATCTCCTTCCCAGTGCCAGGTTGTCACCGCTGGGGCCGGGAATTGGAACGCAATATACGCATGACACACGCATCATTCACACGTCCTTATTTGGAGATACCATGCACACAGAGCATTCAGGCCTACAAGCACTTAGATGTTCATCCAATAAAAACCTGACTTCATGAAAGCATCTCTTGTCCTCTTCTGTCCAGCATAGCCGGTGAAGAACAGCAGGAGTGGAGCTCTGGGATGGAACAGGAGAAGCCCCGCCCCCTCCACGTTAAAGAGGAAGAGGAGGGGCCCCAACCCCCCCACATTAAAGAGGAAGAGGAAGAATGCCAGCCCCCCCACATCATGGAGGAAGAGGAGGAGCCCCGGCCCCCCCACATTAAAGAGGAAGAGGAGGAGCCCCAGCGCCTCCACGTTAAAGAGGAAGAGGAGGAGCCCCGGCCCCCCCACATTAAAGAGGAAGAGGAGGAGCACAGCATCAGCCAGGAGGGAGAGCATCCGGAAGGACCGGAGGAGTTCCCAGTGATCGGTGTCATTGTGAAGAGTGAAGATGATGAGGATGAAGGTGAGGAGAAAAGAGAGGCGGAGCCTCCAACAGAAGCTGATGGAGACCACTGTGGAGGATCACCAGCAGACAAGCTCTTAGCTCCACTATCAGATAGTGAGCACACGACGTCACACTCTCCTGACACTGATGATGATGATGATGAAGACTCTACAGCTGATATGACATGTCACCCTGACAACACACGCTTGAAATGCCACCACTGTGACAAGAGCTTCCATCACCGCAGCACTCTCAACATACACATGAGAAGCCACACCGGAGAGAAACCGTTTGCCTGCTCATTTTGTCACCAAACGTTCTCTAGGAAGTCAACATTGATAACGCACACAAGAAGACACACTGGAGAGAAACCGTTTGCCTGTTCTGTGTGTGGTCTGGGTTTTGGTCGAAATCAACATTTAATAGCACACATGCGAACGCACACTGGAGAGAAACCTTTTACCTGCTCAGTCTGCGATATAGGTTTTAGACAAAACCATAGTTTGAAAACACACATGAAGAAACATACAGGAGAGAAACCTTTCTCCTGTTCAGTCTGTGGTGTCAGGTTTGTACAAAATCAGGTGTTGAAAAAACACATGAGAACGCACAGTGGGGAGAAACCGTTCTCCTGTTCCGTGTGTGGTATACGTTTTGGACACAGTGAGCTGCTGAAAAGACACCTGAGAAAACACACTGGGGAAAAACTTTATTCCTGTTCAGTCTGCGACAAACGCTTTTTCGACCGAACTACACTTGTGATACACACAAGAATACACACTGGAGAAAAACCTTTCACCTGCTCAGAGTGTGGGAAAGGTTTTGTGCAAAATCCCAATTTGAAAAGACACATGAGGAGACACACGGGAGAGAAAGTGTTGAGGTGCAGTGTGTGCGGTGAAGGTTTCTCCTACAAGTACCAGCTGAGCAATCACACGTGTGTTCCCTAGAGCAGCAGCACGTGAAGCTGCAGGACTTGGATAAGGTTGATCGCATGTTGACGTCATGGCTGTGTATGTGCCGGAATATTTTTTATGTTGGAGAAACATGGATAGGAAAAGCAAATAAAATATAAGTCAGCGATGATTGCTTTATTTCTGTGAGATAGACGCTGCTGATGGCCTTCGGGTGGGCGTTCTCGTCCATGTGGGACCTACGTTGTCTGAGGCAGACTAACAGGAAGAAGCTGTATGGAGAATGCACGGTTGGATTGGCGTTCAAATAGAATAAAAATAGAGGAAGTGAAACGTGACAACACACGAGGATGGGGGGGGCGCAGAATGCCAAGGGAGGAGCTGGTTAGTGATGCCGAGGGAGTTGGGAGCACAGTCAGCAACACACTTCCTGCCCAAGAAGCCGTCTGAATGCTTAGCTTGCTAGCTGCTAGCAAGTCCTTGTCAGAGTCTCCTCTTACATGCCATCATTGCCTTACACTCGTTCCCTCCTAACATCGCCCTCGTCTACACGCTGCGATGCACACTCCGGTACACTGGGTGGCGCTATGCACCGAAATGTTGTTGCGACCCGCCATAAACAGGACAAAGAAAAGACTACGCATGCGCGGGTCGACATGTGGCCAGATGTTTCAGGTCGACCGACGACAGCGTGTGGCGGTGCGTTACCTGCTACCTGCTACCCAAGACCGAGTGTGGGTGAAAAGTGTCGGGATCGTGTGAAAATGTGTCAGGTCCAAATCCTGAGAGCGTTGGTGAATCAGCGACTAACTGCGGCTGTTGAAGAAATATTTGTAGTGTTGGAAAGAACCATAGCAGAGTACGAGGAGGAACTTTCTAGAACAAAAGAGGAGAACGAGCGACAACGTCAACTACTGGACGCCGTTTTCAGGAAGCAGGAAGTTGTGTTGCACAGAGCGGGTTTGTTTACTTTCATTATGCCATTGATATTATTGGTATTATTAGTGTTTGATATGTCATTATTGTCTTTATGTCACCTTTTGTCTTATACTTTGGGAGTACTATCACCACTGCTTGTGTTTTGTACACTAAAATTAGTGTTGGGAGTAAGGCCGTAATGAGGGACCGCTTGGGATCTACTACTATTACCACTACTACTTTCGGCGTGCATTACCGCCATCTTCTGGTGGAGTGTGGAACAGAATGTAAACGCTTCTATATTCTATTCAGAAGTCCAGTTTTTCAGGATTGGATGTGGTCTTTTTCCTTCAATGAATCCCGGGTGTGTTCTTTCAGTGCACGCTCAGAATGACGTAACAGCTCAGTGGAAGAAAAAGTCGGGCAAGCCGGCATCACGTGATGTTGATGTTTACGTTTTACTGAGCATGCCCCATTGACTATCCTGTTGGATTATCGTGGCGCATGCAGGCCAGAGATTGGAATATTCCTTTCCATGGATGCCATGTTTTCGGAAAAGTCATTCAGAAAGATTCCATTCAACAAAAAACTCCTCATGTTAACGTGGGACATTGAAAGGTGGAAAAAAGAGAAAAAAGGAACCTTGACGGTCCAGATGGCTTCCAACGTTCCTGGCATGACAAGGAGATCCACCTGAGATGTTTGGCACAGTGAAGGGGGGGGGGTCATTCACTTGAACACCTGAGCTTCAAGCGGGCATCCCTCATGAGCGAGGGCCCTGGTCTGTGTGGTAACAGCCGGGTTCTTCAACAGGCCAACGCTGCAGTTCCCAATGCTTGCTTGACCAATGACTTCTTCAGGGAGAAGAACATCACTTTTGGACCATCGCATCTTCCCCTGATTGACATCCCATAGAGAACATTTGGGGATGGGTGGCAAGGGAAATTTATAAAAATGGCCATCGGTTCCAGACAGTCGATGCCTTTGGTGAAGCCATCTTCACCACTTGGGCCAATGTTCCCAGTAGCCTCCTGGGAACACTCCCATCCAGCATGGCCAAAGAACAAGCATCAGTCAGGAGGGAGAGCATCTTGAAGGTATCCCAGTGAAGAGTGGAGATGATGAATTGCGTGAGTGCGAAGGTGAGGAGAAGAGAGAGGCGGAGCCTCCAAGCAGCAGCTCAACTCAACACATGAGAACAGAAGCTGATGGAGACCACTGTGGAGGATCACCAGCAGACCAGCTCTCAGCTCCACTATCAGATGGTGAGCACACTGATGATGGAAAAACACCTGTCTTATGAAAAGACACATGAGGTGTCACACAGGAGAGAAACCTTTCATGTGTTCAGCGTGTGATTAAGGTTTCGGACTTCCTCGCGGTAAGCAAAGACACGAGAACGCACGTGATGAGAAACCTTATGCCTGTTCCGTTTGTGGTAAAGATTTTGCACGAAATGAACATTTGACAGCACACGCGAGAATACACACACGATGAGAAACCTTTTCCCTGTCCCGTCTGCAGTACAGATTCCATCCAAAAAAGAATTTGGAGGACACGTGAAAAGAACCGTTTGTCTGTTGGGTGGGTGGTGGCGTCTTTGGAGAAAACGAAAGAGTGAAGGCACACGTGATGTGTGTGATGAAAGCTTCTCTTCTAAGTTGCAGGTAATCAACAAAAGTGCTGGCAGTAACTGACGCTGCATCAAGTGTGACGTCATAGCGGTGTGTGATACACGTGCCCTGTGATTGGCTGCTGACCAGTCCAGGATTGACCTGTTTGTGTTTGATTTGTTATTATTCATTGTTTTTTTTGGGGGGGGGGGGGTGATTTATTTTATAGCCAATTATTCTTACACATTCGTCATGATTATGTCATTAAGTCATTATGAATATGTGTGGGAAAACCCAATAAAATCTAAACTGTTTCTGTAAAATAAAGACCAAAGTAACTAAAGTACTAAGTACTAAGTACTAAGTACTGAAGGCATTCATGAAAGGAAATCCAAGAGGCTACCACGCACACTGCGCATGCGTCAGTGGCCATGATGGACAACTCCAATTTTCGATAAGTTTGCAACGAAATGATTGAAAAAGTCCGAAAGACAACGAGGGCGTGGCCATGTTTGTCTTTCTTTTGTCGAGTTTCCATATTCCACGCAAGCGAGTCGACATCGTTAATCGCTGTTCAGGAAGTCTCGTCGTCGCCGTGCGGCTTCCCCGGCTAGCTTAGCATGCTAGCTGCTAACAAAGAGACACGGAAGTGATCAACATCGCCAAGCAGAGACCGAGTGTGAGTGTAAAGTGTCGGGATCGTGTGAAAACGCGTCAAGTCCAAACGCTGAGAGGTTGGTGAATCGTCGAAGAAGTATTTGTAGTGTTGGAAAGAACCATAGCAGAGTACGAGGAGGAACTTTCTAGAACAAAAGAGAAGGAGCGACAACGTCAACTACTGGACGCCGTCTTCAGGAAGCATCGGGTTGTGTCACACAGAGCAGGTTTGTTCTTCGTTTGATCAGAATTATCGTCGTTATCGCTCACATTATCCCGAACTATTTCTATCTAGTTATATTTGGTTGTGTATTCACCCATACGACGTACAGCAGAGTGTCCGCACCTTTCACCCTGCGAGCTACTTTGAAAAGGATCGAATCCCAGTGATTTACCTCCAACAATACACAGATACTTGTAGTATCGGTAGATAGAAAGAGGAGTACTCGGGTACATTGTACTATAACTAAAGATGTGGCCTGCCGCCCATTACTGCTAATGTTCATGTCTATGTATTCATGTCTTATCTCCTTGTCTTATGTTCATGTCTTATGTTCATGTCTATGTATTCACGTCTTATCTCCTTGTCTTATGTTCATGTCTATGTATTCACGTCTTATCTCCTTGTCTTATGTTCATGTCTATGTATTCACGTCTTATCTCCTTGTCTTATGTTCATGTCTATGTATTCACGTCTTATCTCCTTGTCTTATGTTCATGTCTATGTATTCATGTCTTATCTCCTTGTCTTATGTTCATGTCTTATGTTCATGTCTATGTATTCACGTCTTATCTCCTTGTCTTATGTTCATGTCTTATGTTCATGTCTATGTATTCACGTCTTATCTCCTTGTCTTATGTTCATGTCTTATGTTCATGTCTATGTATTCACGTCTTATCTCCTTGTCTTATGTTCATGTCTTATCTCCTTGTCTTATGTTCATGTCTTATGTTCATGTCTATGTATTCACGTCTTATCTCCTTGTCTTATGTTCATGTCTATGTATTCACGTCTTATCTCCTTGTCTTATGTTCATGTGTTATCTCCTTGTCTTATGTTCATGTCTTATCTCCTTGTCTTATGTTCATGTCTTATGTTCATGTCTATGTATTCATGTCTTATCTCCTTGTCTTATGTTCATGTCTTATGTTCATGTCTGTGTATTCATGTATTATCTCCTTGTCTTATGTTCATGTCTGTGTATTCATGTATTATCTCCTTGTCTTATGTTCATGTCTTTTGTTCATGTATATGTTTGTGTCTCATCTCCATGTCTTATGTTTGTCTTATGTTCATGTTTATGGATTCATGTATATGTTTGTGTCTTACATTTGTGTATAGGTTCACGTCTATGTAGCAATGTCTATGTTTGTGTCTATTGTATTAATGTCTGTTTGTGTCTTATGTTTGTGTCTATGTTTGTGTCTTATGTTTGTGTCCTATGTTAGTTGATTGGAAGATAGGCAGTTAAAAAAGTTTGTTGTATTTCCTGAGCTCGGCGAGTCCCAACCAAAGCAAAGCAATACGACACGAGTGGAATCGGTAAAAGAGAAGGAAGGTCAAAGGAAAGATCTTTTTGTTAGGGAAGGAAATAAGTGATGAACCTGCTTGTCACACAAAGGGAGGGGGGGGCGTGGCCATGGCTGGAATGAGCGTTTAGGACGGCCAGCGGGAATAGGTGCACTGTGGAAGATCTGGAAAGCTTTGTGTGCGGGTCATGGTGTCTAGCTTCTCTGAAGGGGCCCCCATACGAAGGCTGGATGAGGATCATGGGGCCCCCATACGAAGGCTGGATGAGGATCATGGGGCCCCCATACGAAGGCTGGATGAGGATCATGGGGCCCCCATACGAAGGCTGGATGAGGATCATGGGGCCCCTTTAAAAAGGATTGGCGTTTCCATTCTTCCACACGGCGCGTACGTCATTCAGGCCGCTGTGTTCCTCAATGGAACGGTGGAGAACAACGTCGGCCATGATGCGTGAGAGATGGTTGGCGTCTGCTGTCGTTTTAAGCATGTCAATCAGGACTTTAACACGACTCTGTCCTTTAGCCCAAAGCAATCAATATCAGTTTGGGGGCCCGAGGCCCTTGCCTGTGTTTGCCTGATGTCAAGTCCGCCCCTGGGGGGCTGATGAAAAGATGAAGGCTACACAGCAAGCCAACCGCCAACAGATAAGCAGACAGACATGGCGGCCATACTGATACTGGGAACTAATGACCATGACGTCCATAGCGTTTAACATGTAATACGTGCAATGACTCACGCAGCAGCAAAGCATGATGGGAAGCAGGAAGTGCTCCCAGCGACGCGAGCGTATGTTTTAACGTCTCGATAGTCTGATGCTCTTGTTAGAGTTTGACCTTCCTGCTCTGCACGCCAATGACGCAAACACCGGAGGTGATTATGTCGGCCATTCCAGCGGCTTCGTTTTCTCACAACTTCCGGGAGCTCACATGGATGAGTGCCTTTCAGCATGTGCTGGACCCTTCGGACCCCTACTGGTACATGACGTGACTTGCCATGTTGGACCACCACCTCGTCCAACAAATACCACACACCTTCTTCAACAAGTCGTGGTAGAGCATGTTTTCAATGCACTACTGTCAGGTCCAAGCACCTTGACAATGAAAAGGAAGAAAGAAGGCAACGGTTATCAATTTTACTCGCGAGGAGAACGGTTGAGATGTACTTGGCATACAATCTCCAACCGCTCTCAGTACACTCTCCGTTGCCTCCCTTTTTATTCTGGTGGGGTCTTCCAGAAGTTACAAGTTCACAGGGAAGTGGCTGTTGCAATGTGATGTGATCAAGCTTACACAAGCAAACAGTTGATAGCATTGACATGTATGATGAGAATACAATTGGTGGGCTTCGTCGTGCCTCAGATGTTCTTTGCTTCCTCTTCACAATCTTGAGTGTCTTGAAGTCTTTTTTTCCACACGGACACTCATCCGAAGGTCAGCAGGATACAGGGCACATACATATAATATTTAAATGTGTTCACAGTCAAATATACGATAACTTCAGTGAACATTAACCTATCAAATACACCCCCCCCAGCCCTGAGCTCAGGGAACATCTCTCATTGGCTCATGCCTTTCCTAGGTAAGCAATTACATTTATGAAGGAGTAATCCCCTTTCTGAGAAGGTATCTAGTAACTCTAAATAATTGCTTTTTGTAAAGTCAATAATGTCACCTGAAGTAGTGGCAAAATGGAGTGTACCCCCCAGCTGACAAGCATTTCATCCTTACAGGCACCCCCTGTTACGCAACTCCCAAGTGTCTTGCTGTGTGCAGTGGTGGTCAGTGAAGAACATCTTCCCCCTGAGCAGCTGGAGCTCTGGGATGGAGCAGAACAAGCCACAGCCCCCCCACATCAAGGAGGAAGAGGAGGAGCCACATCCCCCCCACATCAAGGAGGAAGAGGAGGAGCCCCAGCCCCCCCACATTAAAGAGGAAGAGGAGGAGCACAGCATCAGCCAGGAGGGAGAGCATCCGGAAGGACCGGAGGAGTTCCCAGTGATGGGTGTCATTGTGAAGAGTGAAGATGATGAAGACGACGGTGAAGGTGAGGAGAAGAGAGAGGCGGAGCCTCCAACAGAAGCTGATGGAGACCACTGTGGAGGATCACCAGCAGACAAGCTCTTAGCTCCACTATCAGATAGTGAGCACACGACGTCACACTCTCCTGACACTGATGATGATGATGATGAAGACTCTACAGCTGATATGACATGTCACCCTGACAACACACGCTTGAAATGCCACCACTGCGACAAGAGCTTCAGCGACCGCAGCAATCTGAGGAGACACATGCGACTACACACGGGAGAGAAACCATTCATGTGCTCAGTGTGCAATAAAAGATTCTCCCAGAAGGCACATTTGACAGCACACACGCCAATGCACACAGGAGAGAAACCTTTTGTCTGTTCTGTGTGTGGTATCGGTTTTGGACTCAACCATCGTTTGCGAACGCACATGAGGATACACACCGGAGAGAAACCTTTCACCTGTTCAGTGTGTGGTACAGGTTTTGCACGAAATGAACATTTGATAACACATATGAGAATACACACCGGAGAGAAACCTTTTACCTGTTCAGTTTGTGGTACAGGTTTTGTACAAAATCAGAATTTGAAAAGACACATGAGAATCCACACTGATGAGAAACCGTTGATACCACACACAAGGATGCGCACTGGAGAAAAAACGTTCACATGTGCAGTATGTGGTATCGGGTTTGGACGAAATTATCATTTGAAAACACACATGAGAATACACACTGGAGAGAGACCTTTCGCCTGTTCATTCTGTGGTCTCGGCTTTGGACAAAACCAAAACTTGAAAGCACACATGCGAATACACACTGGAGAGAAACCTTTTGCCTGCTCCGTCTGTGGTGTAGGTTTTGTTCAAAATCAGAATTTGAAAAGGCACATGAGAATACACACTGGTGAGAAACCTTTTGCCTGCTCCATCTGTGGTGTGAGTTTTGGACAGAATCAACAGTTGAAAACACACATGAGAAAACATACTGAGGAGAAGCAGATGTCTGTTCAGTCTGCAGCAAAAGCCTTCTAGACCCAACAACACTGGAGAGCAAGTGTGGACTTGCAGTGTGATGAACATTGTCTACACACGTTGGAGAGCTAGTGTTGACTTGCAGTGTGATGAACATTGTCTACACACGTTGGAGAGCTAGTGTTGACTTGCAGTGTGATGAACATTGTCTACACAGGCTGGAGAGCTAGTGTTGACTTGCAGTGTGATGAACATGGTCTACACAGGCTGGAGAGCTAGTGTTTATTTGCAGTGTGATGAACATGGTCTACACAGGCTGGAGAGCTAGTGTTTATTTGCAGTGTGATGAACATGGTCTACACAGGCTGGAGAGCTAGTGTTTATTTGCAGTGTGATGAACATGGTCTACACAGGCTGGAGAGCTAGTGTTTATTTGCAGTGTGATGAACATTGTCTACTGAGTGTGAGGTTAGCAGTCATGAGTGCCATGAGCCTGTAACAATGTTAATATGCTCCTACCACTTAAAGGTACAGGATGTGATTGGCTGTGGTTGGCTGGCGACTCGTAGCTGGCCCAAGTCAGCTAGGATAGGCTCCAGCCGTGTTGGAAATGCGTGTATGTCATGTCTTTGAAGTACAATAAAAATAGAAGAGCAGATGTGACGAGTGTTGGGTTTATTTCATGAAATATTTCATGAAGTTGCGCCAAGAGGAGGTGGCGTTGAGTCCCTAAAATGTGGAGCCGCCATGAAGAAACATCTGCAAGAGGCTGGATGAGGCAGCAGGACTCTTCTTGCTGGTTGAAGGTGTTTCATCTTGAATCCAGTTCTATCGTTACAGGTGCTTTCTAACACCAGGAATTGTTATTGTTGGGGTTTAACACGGACGTCTAAAAAGTGACGGAAAGGAAATTCAGACTTCCCGCATACGGATGAATTTGCCAGTGATGAATAAAGAGACCCGGTCGGGGGACACTTTGACCTCATACGATGAGGAAGCACAAAGGTCCTCCCTTGTCATAGCCGCCCCAGACAGTGCCTGTGGAGAGTGAGAAGGGCTAGCATGCTAACCATGCTACGCCCGACAAGCATGCCACCACCACACCTAATATTACCGCTTTAGGCTCCTAAATGCACCACCACAAATGAAGCCACGGTCTTCCACCGTGTGTCACAAACAGGAAGTGATCATCTCTCTGATCAGCTGGTAAACCTCAATGGCGACACTTGGATCAGGAGTTACATTGGACCTATATTATTTAGGAGATAGCAAGTCCACACGGTGATTACATTTCTGCTGGCAAACGTCAACCAGTAGCGGATGTTGTGTTGAAGCTTCCAAGTAAGGGCTTGGCATTCGTTGGGCGTCTGACACAACGTGTTCACTCACATTCCAAGCAGGGCACGCAAGTGAAGGGGTCCCGTTTATGTATGGAGGATCAATATAGTTCTTTTCCAGATATGGACACATCCACGATCCATCCATCTTCTATACCGCTCATCCTCACTGGATTAACCACGGAGTAACCCGACCAGACACCCGAGACGACACACGGAGAAGACCTTCGTGTGCCCGGCGTTTAATTAAAGATTTTCCTCCAAGGCGAATCTGGCGTCGCACACAGAAAGACAGACTGGAGAGAAACCATTTACTTGTTCTGTGTGTGGTGTTGGTTTTGGACATAATCATAGTTTGACAACACACATGAGAATACACACCAAGGAGAAACCTTTTACCTGTTCAGTGTGCTCAGTTCAATTGGTTTTGGGCAAAAGAATAATTTGAAAAGGCACATGAGAATACACGCGCTTGAGAAACCATTTGCCTGTTCAGTGTGTGGTGTAGAAAAAATTGTAAAAAATTGTACAAAATGGCTATTTGAAAATACACATGAGGTAAACCCCGGAGAGAAACCTTTTACTTGTTCTGTGTGTGGCGTTGGCTTTGGGCAAAAACAGAATCTGCTCCTGGGAGCAGCAGCACGTGAGACTTGAACTTCCTACCAACATCACGTGCAGCACATGTGACGCCATTGCTGCTGGCGGCCCGCAGAGGGTGGAGCCAAACATCAAAGGCAAATGGATCCAGTTCACACGTGACTGGTGAGAACACGTGGTACGGAAACCGCATGGCTGGATGGTCTGTCCAATAAAAACAGAAAAGGCTGAGTCGGTTTTAATTCATCAAGGCTAAGTTGTTAGCACTTAGCCTGGCTAGCAAGCCAGCCTATTTGTGTTTGCTCATGCCTTTTTTTCTACTTGATTTCTGAAAGAGAAAAAAAACAATGTGGGGGGACATGCTGCGCATGCGTCAGCGGCCATGTTGGACTATTGTACCAATTTCGGTAAGTTTGCAAGGAAATGATTGGTGGAAGAAGCAAGACGGCGAGAGCGTGGCCGCGTTTGTTTTCTCTCCCCTCCACATTCCACACAAGCGAGGAGTCGACACCCTTCATTCGCGTGAAGACAAAACCTACCCCAGCGTCACTCTGGAGCACCGGGCTAGCTTAGCTTGCTAGCTGCTAACAGAGAGTCGCGGAAGATCGTGTGAAAATGTGTCAGGTCCAAATCCTGAGAGCGTTGGTGAATCAGCGACTAACTGCGGCTGTTGAAGAAATATTTGTAGTGTTGGAAAGAACCATAGCAGAGTACGAGGAGGAACTTTCTAGAACAAAAGAGGAGAACGAGCGACAACGTCAACTACTGGACGCCGTCTTCAGGAAGCACAGAGCAGGTTGGTTCTTATTATTTTGTCATAATCATCACTCACAAATTTGTGAGTGTTATTTGTCCTACGTGTATACGTGTATACATTTAGTTTGATGCTTGATGCTAAATACTTTATAAATCCTAAATGTCTCTTTACACGTGCCCTTTATTGTTTAGCGTTAATTAAGCCATCGGATGTCATTAACATCTGAATGACTATTTCAAAAGCAACGTAGAAATGTACGGCTTGTATGTAAATGACGGCTGTTGAAGGACTGTGGTGTATTAGTAGTATTATTCGTATTATTAGTAATATTAGTATTGTTAGTGAGAGCATATTGAAATCCACATGCTATGTAGCATTCTGGCCACTAGGTGGCAGCCATTGACGGGACTTGCCTTACATGACATGACCTCAAGCTGCAGGAAGTCAGACATGACAGTTATCCTCCGATTCTGTGCGGAAGTGGTAGTTTTTGGCTTCTTGGGTTTAGAAGAAATACATGTGAGGCTAACTGGTTAGCTTGCTAGTCTGTTAGCTGTGTAACCATCAGCTGTGTGGAGTCTCTGCAGCATAAGTTATGTTATGGATGATAATATTGATGAAATATTGATATTGGTTCTCTTTCTCTGTCGTGTTGCATGCATGACAGGCATGAGGGGACTGCTATGATATGTTGTGAAATATGGAAATCCACTCTATGAAATGGATCATGGGCTTTTTGTCGATGTTGATGTTGACAGTTGGCGTCAGACGCCAAGAACCTGAAATGGTTGCTCTTTCTGCTTTGTCTCCACAAGGAACAACCAATACCAAGGGCGGGGCCGGGCAGGGGCACGCCTGATTGGTTAGCCAGTAGACGTGCGCGTTTAAGTGTTGCACAGGGACAAAGACGGCCAAGTTTGGTCTTCTTTCAATATTTCAGCTTGAAATAAAAAATGATTATATGAATATTGATTATATATATAAGGCGGGCCTCATAAAACCAGGAATTTAGTTTTTCTTGTCCAATCATATTTGTAGGAGGACACGGGCAGACCTTCATGAGGTGACCAAACGCCCTGTTTTCCCAGGACACGTCCTGTTTTCACATCCTGTCCTGTCCTGGGTTGGTTCTGGTTTTTAGACAATGATGAAAGGTTTCTTTTGACCAGTGTTGCCAGAAGTCAGGAAAAGCCAAAGAAAAAGTCACTGGTGTCCCTTCGAGGTAAAAGAGATCATCCTCTGACGCTGGAGTTGAAGTATCGTAAAATGGGGGACGTTACCTTCATCTCACCTTCCTGGAATCATTTTCATGCTGCTTTTCGAACGTTCCTCCTTTGGCACTCAGGGCCGGCAAAGCCTTCTCTGCTGGCCTACACCAGAAGCACCGACCTCCATTTCCATGCCAGTTGCAGTATTTCTACCATGAAATGATGTACTTTTCTTTTTGCCCTGTTTCTTGTCTGCAGTGCAGCAGTAGCGGATGTGGATGTAGTTTTTTTGTCCAATCAGATATCTACGTGTTGCCATGTCAACGTAAACACGGCCTTGCACGTGAAGCAGGAAAAGGCGGATGTGGATTGTCCCGCTGGGCTTGCCGTAGCCGCCCCGCCGTTCGTCGGCTCGCAGCAACAACCTGCTTGCCGCTCGGTCGTCCGTCTGATGGTTCGTGTACCGCCGCGTTGTTCGCTCCTCGTTCGGGTGTAGTCGCTTCAGGGATGCGGCAAACATTTTCCATCGTCGTTGTTTCGGACCCATTCCTTCCGGTGCGCCCAGACACGTCAAGCTAGCTTAGCTTGCTAACGGACGAGACGAGGGAAGAGGCGAGGAGGTTAGCGGCACAAGTTAGCGGCACAAGTTAGCGGCACAAGTTAGCGGCACAAGTTAGCGGCACAAGTTAGCGGCACATCAAGACAACGAGGAGGAACTTTGTCCAACCGAACGGGAGAGCGAGGAACAAGCTGGTTTCCAAGAAGCATCGAGTTGCGTCAAACAGCGCAGGTTAGTTTCGTTCCCGCTCTCGCATGTTTCGTAGTTTTTCTGTGTGGTTGTTCCTCCCTCAAAGTCCTTTGATTTGACAGCGTTGCGTCGAAACGGAAACGTTTTGTTGTGCGTGTCGTCCGGAAGAGCGGAGAGCCCCTTCTAAGTAGGAAGTCCAACATCCGGGCACTTGATGACCTTTGGGATGTAAACAAACCGGCGCCATGTTGCCTTCATGTTGTGTCCTTTTAGTAGTTGGACTTGCAGAACGGCAGCCGTGTATCAAATCCACCCGATAAACACACCGGGAATGATATTTTACTTTCAAAAGCGCCATGCGTCACTTTTGAAATATGGAGGGTCTCCTGGTTTATTTAAAAGATCATCTTTACTTTGCAGAGAAACACAAGTTGGTCAGGCTGACATGGCTGACATGACGTCACTCAAGCTGGATCTAAACTAGTACACAAACAAGTTGGACAACATTCTTGGTCCTTCTGAAAGTAGTAGTAGTACTATGAACCCGATATGGGTTATCGTGTACATTGTCATCACCCCATGCAGTAGTACTATGAACCCGATATGGGTTATCGTGTACATTGTCATCACTCCATGCAGTAGTACTATGAACCCGATATGGGTTATCGTGTACATTGTCATCACTCCATGCAGTAGTACTATGAACCCGATATGGGTTATCGTGTACATTGTCATCACCCCATGCAGTAGTACTATGAACCCGATATGGGTTATCGTGTACATTGTCATCACCCCATGCAGTAGTACTATGAACCCGATATGGGTTATCGTGTACATTGTCATCACTCCATGCAGTAGTACTATGAACCCGATATGGGTTATCGTGTACATTGTCATCACTCCATGCAGTAGTACTATGAACCCGATATGGGTTATCGTGTACATTGTCATCACCCTATGCAGTAATACTACATACGAGTACAGCTCCGTGCCCGGCACGCCGGCCGCCATCAGGACGTCCAGATAATATTCCAAGAGAGTGTCATGTCTAAGAGTACGTGTGGCAACCCTCAGGCGGCTTTTTAATCGCAACATTTGGCTTTTTTTTACAGGCACACAAACGGCGTACATGGAGGACGTCAGACCCGCAGGAAGCCCCGCCCAAGAAGAGCGGGAGGAGCCCCAGCCCCGCCACATCAAAGATGAAGAGGAGGAGCGCAGCATCGGTTGGGAGGGGTTCGAAGAGCCGGACGCGTCCCCAGTGATTCGTGTCGTTGTGAAGAGTGAAGATGATGAAGATGAAGGTCAAGGTGAGGAGACGAGAGGGGCGGAGCCTCGGAGCAGCAGCTCAGAAGCCGACGGAGACCACCGCACAGGAGGACGAACGGACTCGGCCGCGCTGTCGGATAGCGACGACGCCACGTCCCACTCTCCTGACTCTGATGACGAAGACGCTAAAAGATGTCCGCCCGACACGACGCGCTTGAACTGCTCTCAGTGTGACAAAAGCTTTGTGAACAAGAGAAACCTGAAGCGACACATGAGATCTCACACGGGTGAAAAAACCTTCATCTGCTCGTTTTGCGGTCAAGGCTTCTACGAGAACGCACATCTGGTAATACACACCAGAATACACACTGGCGAGAAACCATTTCCCTGCTCAGTCTGCAGCACCAGCTTTCGTGTCCGTCCGCTATTGATTAAGCACATGAGGACGCACACCGGAGAGAAACCATTTTCCTGCTCTGTGTGCGGCCGAAGGTTTGCTCAGAAGGGACAACTGATAACGCACACGCAAACGCACACGGGCGAGAAACCTTTTGCTTGCTCGCTGTGCGGTCAGCGATTCTCTCGGAAGGGCAATTTGAGAACGCACACGACGACGCACACCGGAGAGAGACCGTTTTCCTGCTCGGTCTGCAGCACAAGCTTCCGAGTTCAGTCGGGTTTGGTCCAACACATGAAAACACACACCGGGGAGAAACCTTTTGCCTGCTCCGTTTGTGGCAAACGATTTGCTCAGAATACAAATTTGATAACGCACACCAGATCGCACACTGGGGAAAAACCTTACACCTGCTCCATGTGCAGCGCAAGCTTTAGTTATCATTCGTCCCTGAATAATCACATGAGGACGCACGCTCCCGAGCGCGTCTTGTTGCCGAGCGCGTCTAGCTGCAGCGTGGAGGACGTGAATGGATGACCCACACGGTGGTGTGGTGAATTGAAGCCCCACGATGAGTCGCTAGTAGCATGATACAATATGCTGTAGTCTTCGTTTCTTTATCATGAATAATCTTTACGGATGGAAATATGTTCACGTTTTATTTATTGGTTTGGTGAAAAGAAAAATGGCAATGTATGGAAAAATAAATGAAGAGTTCGGTGCTCAAAGGCGTCCCTGACATCATTCATCAACGCTGCTTAAGGAAATGATGTTCTGCAATGTTCCAGTTTTGAAAGCAAACAGGAAGTGAGTAAAATGACGTTCCTCGTTGATGGAGCTAGCCATGACGAGCTAGCTCTCGCAGCTTTGTTTCAGGAAGTGACATCATCAGGTTTACACCTCTCCGCTGAAGCAGAGTAAACCAACGCTTCTCCAGGTAGATGCTGGACTTGGTTCAGCATAGCTTTCATCCAAATAGTACAACGTGTTGCTGCTGGATGTTCATAGTATCCCAGTGCTACTGTAACACAAAGCAAGTGCAGAGAAGGAGAAACAGATGGACGGCCACCTCAAGTGTTCTTCTTGGCATTGACGACTGCTATGGAGGGACGCCTTTCCCGGAAGCGCTAGGCTAGGAAGTACGGTATAAACGCATTTTGGAAAAGGATGCTACAGACAGAAAGAAAAGAACGTCAAAGTTGCCCCAGAAAAGAGCAAGTCATGTCTTGCTTACATAATATCTTCTATACACCATTCCACGATAGCGACAAGACTGTAAAGCTGGAGACACGATCTAATCATCTTCTCTGGTACGTTTACTGTGGGGGTGAAGATTGATCCTTGACGTACAGCCTCAAATACCATCAAGCTATAAAAAACCCGCTCATTAAGAATTTAGAGTAAAGGAAGGCAACTCCGGAGTCATTCTGGTTTTGAAGGTCATCTCCATGTCTTCTGGCTTGAGGTCTCCATTTCTTTTCCAAATGTTTCTCCTCTCTTTTGTCCTCACAAACTATTGACGCGTCGCTCCAATCTCGGCTAACGCGACCGTCTCCGACACCGCCATGTTTCTTTGCCTGAGTGATCGTACTCCATCAGCGGCCAAGCTCCACCGGAGTCCAGACGTTCTTCAAACCCAGGAAGGAGAGCCGCCATTGGACGCCAATATATGAACATATGTGTATTAACAGGGGCTCCATGCCTCACAGCTAGGAGACCCAAGTTCAATTCCACCCTCAGCCATCTCTGTGTGGAGTTTGCATGTTATCCCAGTGCATGCGTGGCTTTTCTCCGGGTACCCCCCCCCAATCCACAACCATGTTAGCCTCATTGCCCCCCCCCCCCCCCAAATTGTCCATAGGTATGAATGTGAGTGTGAATGGTTGTTTGTCTATATGTGCCCTGGGATTGGCTGGCCACCAGTCCAGGGTGGACCCCGCCTCTCACCTGAAGACAGCTGGGATAGGCTCCAGCCCGCCCACGACCCTTGTGAGGATAAGCGGTAGAAAATGAATGAATGAATGAATGAATGAATGAATGAATGAATGAATGAATGAATGAATGCGTCGTGAGGAGCCTGCTGATGGTAAAATGAGTTGAAAATATCTCCGTTCCGGTCAGAAGCGCTTTATTTTGAAATCACGTTCACGGGAAGTGAACGGTATGTGTGGATCCAGGCTTGATCGTACACTGGCCTGCTCATTACGTTTCCACAATGTTTGATAGTCCCTTTGCCATAATAATTATAATAATAATAATATAATTATAATAATAATAATTGATATCACCCGCCTAAATCAGTTTGTCGTATAGTTCGGTGCTTCATACGACAAAGAGCGCTACCCGACATAGTTTGTCGCAGTGGAGTTGCCGTAGCTAATCCGCAACACATCCGGTTTCTGCAGCACAACGATCGCGGTGGAGCTCCGCGTTATTACGTTTCATTGTCGCATTTATTGTTAACTGGAGCCATCATCTTTTATAGAACCAAGTAAACATCGGCAGCTAAAACCCCGGTGCCAGGATCAAATCCTGTCAGCGCACTTTGAAGTTTCACAAGCCAGCCTCGCTTGTTAGCGGCTAACAAAGAGACCCGGAAGTTAGCAACGCGTCGCTTAGCAAAGATCAAGCGTTGAGTGTCAAGTTTTCGATTGTGTGAAATATATCAAATACTAATACGGAGAACCCAACTGCGACCGTTGAGGGAAAGTTTCTGGTGTCAGAACCATAGCAGAGTACGAGGAGGAACTTTCTCCAACAAAAGAGGAGAACGAGCGACAACGTCAACTACTGGACGCCGTTTTCAGGAAGCAGGAAGTTGTGTTGCACAGAGCAGGTTTGTTTACTTTTTACTATCACGTTTTTATTTGACCATCATCAGTTATTCTAACAAAAACTCTTTTATTGGCAGCACGAGGTTGATCCTTATTTTATATTGTTATTTTCACCCCAATTTGAATCAAAACAGAAATGTTTTTGTTGATAAGGAATATTTTAATCGTTTTAACGTCGTTTACAGTCACTCGAAAATGGAAGACGTTGTTGGGATCAGTTCCTGTGAAGTCGCCCGTGAGCAGCAGGACTGGACCTCCAGGGTGGAGCCCCCCCACATGAAAGAGGAGGAGGAGGGGCCCCAGCCCCCCCACATTAAAGAGGAAGAGGAGGAGCACAGCATCAGCCAGGAGGGGGAGCATCCGGAAGGACCGGAGGAGTTCCCAGCGATCGGTGTCATTGTGAAGAGTGAAGATGATGAGGAGGAAGGTGAGGAGAAGAGAGAGGCGGAGCCTCCAACAGAAGCTGATGGAGACCACTGTGGAGGATCACCAGCAGACAAGCTCTTAGCTCCACTATCAGATAGTGAGCACACGACGTCACACTCTCCTGACACTGATGATGATGATGATGAAGACTCTACAGCTGATATGACATGTCACCCTGACAACACAAGCTTGAAATGCCACCACTGCGACAAGAGCTTCGGCCACAAAAAGAACCTGAAAAGGCACATGAGATACCACACAGGAGAGAAACCTTTCATCTGCTCATTCTGCGGTCAGGGATTCTATGAGAAGGCACATTTGATAACACACACAAGGATACACACGGGAGAGAAACCTTTTTCCTGCTCGGTCTGCAATCGAATTTTTTGCGACCGTTCCGCATGGGTGGTTCACCAGAGAACACACACAGGAGAGAAACCTTTTGCCTGCTCAATCTGCGGTAAAAGATTCCCTCGTAGGGAAAACCTGAGAACACACACAAGAACGCACACCGGAGAGAAACCTTTCACCTGCTTGGTCTGCAGAACGAGCTTTACTGTCCGTTCGACACTGGTCCAGCACATGAGAACGCACACTGGGGAGAAACCTTTTGCCTGCTCAGTGTGCGGTGTGGGGTTTTCTCAAAACACGCATTTAAAAAATCACATGAGAACGCACACCGGAGAAAAACCTTTTAGCTGCTCAGTCTGTGATCAGAGTTTCTCCGTTAAAGCCAGTTTGATGTCGCACATGAGAACACACGCTGGACACACGTGACGTGGTCACGCCTCCATATTTGTTCACTCTTAGCAGTGCTTTCATGTGAAAAATAATTTAATCGCTCGGACAAACCAGTGTCGAATGAGCGGCCAATCGTGGATCGGTCAGCAGTCAAACCAATCAGTGAAAGAAATGTCGGTGACGGCACGATCCCGTGTAGCCATGACATGTCCTTTGTATGCCAACTGCGATCCAGGTCAGGTGTGATGATGTGACTCGCCGCTTTGTGGTCTTGTCTACGAGTTTGTCCTGCAATGAGAATAAAAGGCGTGGCAGCCTAACAGCCTTCACGTGGTGCTCATGTTCCTCGTCTGAACTCCTCCAGCACGCGACGCATGAACTCCTGTTTTGGTCCACGAGTAGGCACCATCAAACTGTCTCAGGTAGGTAGGACGTTCGGAGAACGTTTGAACGAAGTTTGCTGCTTTGGGGTTCTTCGATATTTACGTCAGATGTTGCTGTCGGGTCCCATCGCTTTCGTCTTTGGGAAAGGTGTGGTTCGCCATCGGACTGCTCCTGGGCGCTTGGGAGCGGTCGCTCTCGGAGGTTCTTTATTCATGGCTGTGTTCCTCCACACCTGGAGGATTCCAGGATGCTTTACTCCTGGCAGGATGCAGGACGGATGGTAGCGCCCACCCTTTCTTCTCTGGACGAGCCCCAAGCAATCAGAAAGGGGATTCCTGAGAGAATGGGTCCACCCCAGTCTTGAGGAGTCCAGTCCCTGTAGCTTTTGTCCCTGGTGTCTTCTTGACACCAGGGACATCTTCCAAAGTCTTGGACTCTGTGTGAGCAGATGCACTCACACCTGCTTCCAGAGCGTCGCACTGGTGGTCCCCATCCCATCCCTGGTGGCCCCCATACGTGTTGGTCCCCATCCCTGGTAGTCCCATCCCTGGAGGTCCCTATCCCTGATGGTCCCCATCCCTGTTGGACTTTCTTGGGCACCCTGAAGCCTGCACAAGGAGCAGGCCGTGGCCGAGCAGCATCCAGGTCTGAGGCAGCCGAGACCCCGCTGCACTGTCCCCAGGAACCGCTTCCTCGCCGCAGGACCTGTCGGTGGGACTGAGGAGGTTCTCTGAGTATCCTTTCCACCGACCTCCAACATCTCCATCAAGGTCAGCACACCATCCCCACCACACGGTGCTTCCCCCTCCTCAATCTCTTCAGAGCTGTCTGGAAGTCAGCTTGACCCCAGCCCCCACCCCGGGGAACACGGTCAGAGCTCTGCTGGACGTGGGACCTCCGATGGGAGACTCCGCCAGGCGTCCCCAGTGGCCCCTCGCCATATGAGGGCTGACCGGCGTCCTCCCCCACTGACGGCGCCAACTCATCACCAGGTAGTGATCGGTTGACAGCTCCGCCCCCTCCCCCAAGTGTGACAGGAGGCTCCTCCCACCGCAGAGAGGCGACATTAAACGTCGAGCAAGCCTACGTTTGTCTACTCCAAGTGTGGGGCAAGTGTACTCTGGGGCAAGTGACCGGTCTCTCCAGGTGGGACGGCACGGCTGTGTCATTGTTGCAAGGCGTGTTCAGGGAAAAGGGAACATCAGGATACGTTCAAGGTCAATGCTACTTTTTATTTGTTTATTCATCCATTCTCGGCCAGTGAGTGTCCATCAGTTGCTCTGTTATCGACTGCAAAGCCGTGATAAGGAATCACCAACATATCAGAGATTGACATATCACAGCATATGATAGCAGGCCACAAACAACAGCATGTTAAAATATCCCCAACTTCATCTCATCCATTTGGGCAGCCAATAGGAATACAACTCAGAAGTCACGTGACTCTACCGTAACGTATTCCGTTACACAATTTCAATTAGTACGAACAGAACAAACCTGCTCTGTGCAACACAACTTCCTGATTCCTGAAAACGGCGTCCAGTAGTTGACGTTGTCGCTCGTTCTCCTCTTTTGTTGGAGAAAGTTCCTCCTCGTACTCTGCTATGGACGATTACGGCTCAATCAACACTGAAAAAAAGTGATGTGATTTATTTCATCGATTTATTGATCCTTGCATTTTTATGACATTCTTTGAAATATTTTTTTATTCTCAAATTGAGTAGCACCAACTGCCACTCAGCTGTTCCACGATGTACTAAGTGGCATAGTTCCCCAACTGCGTTTGGGGCCCGACGCCACCCAGGCCACGCCGACAGCCATCATGTCACACGGCGAGTATGGAACAGGAAGACACACGGCCAACGTTACTGCGCATTGTGCGTTTTCATGTGGCGAACCAGCGCGGAACGAACCGGAAAAGGTTTGCTGCACACCGAGCAGGGAAAGGGTTTCTCTCCGGTGTGGGTTCTCGTGTGGATGATCAAGCTTCCCTTCTGAGTGAATCTTTTGCCACAAACTGAGCAAGCAAAGGGTTTCTCCCCAGTGTGCGTTCGCATGTGTCTCACCATGACCGAGTGCACCCCAAAGTTGGTGTTGCAGACAGAGCAGGTAAAGGGTTTCTCCCCAGTGTGCGTTCGCATGTGTTTTGTCATGACCGAGTGCACCCCAAAGCTGGCGTTGCAGACGATGCAGGTGAAAGGTTTCTCCCCGGTGTGCGTCCTGGTGTGTGTTCTCAAGTGGGACTTTTGAGAGAAGTTTTTACCACAAATTGAGCAAGTAAAAGGTTTCTCTCCCGTGTGCGTTCTCATGTGTTGGGTCAGTACTTTGTTGTGACTGAAATGTGCCGTGCACACTGAACAAGAATATGGTTTCTCTCCGGTGTGCGCTCTCGTGTGTATTGTCAGATTTCCCTTGTGGGCGAATGCTTTACCGCAAACTGAGCAGATGTACGGTTTCTCTCCCGTGTGACTTCTCATGTGTCTCCTCCGATTGCTGCGGTCGCTGAAGCTCTTGTCGCAGTGGTGGCATTTCAAGCGTGTGTTGTCAGGGTGACATGTCATATCAGCTGTAGAGTCTTCATCATCATCATCATCAGTGTCAGGAGAGTGTGACGTCGTGTGCTCACTATCTGATAGTGGAGCTAAGAGCTTGTCTGCTGGTGATCCTCCACAGTGGTCTCCATCAGCTTCTGTTGGAGGCTCCGCCTCTCTCTTCTCCTCACCTTCACCATCGTCTTCATCATCTTCACTCTTCACAATGACACCGATCACTGGGAACTCCTCCGGTCCTTCCGGATGCTCTCCCTCCTGGCTGATGCTGTGCTCCTCCTCTTCCTCTTTAATGTGGGGGGGCCGGGGCCCCTCCTGTTCCTCTTTAAGGTGGGGATGCCGGGGCTCCGCCTCTTCCTCTTTAATGTGGGGGGGCCGGGGCTCCTCCTCCTCCTCATTAACGTGGGGGGGATGCCGGGGCTCCCCCTCTTCCTTTTTAACATGGGGGGGCCGAGGCACCTCCTCTTCCTTTTTAACGTGGGGGGGCCGGGGCTCCTCGTGCTCCATCCTGGAGCTCCACTCCTGCCTCAGGGGGGAGTCCTTCACCAACGTCTGCAGGACAGAAGAGGAGAAACAAAGACTTTGTTGAGGAGTTGATGAGATGAACCAGATTGAATCTTCTGCATCGAGCAGCCCGACTGGGGGGGTCGTGCCCTCCCAGCACATATCCAGTCGTGGTACTGGTTGCCATTACAGAGCGTTCAAGAAGATACGTGATGATAAAAGGATGAGATGTAAAAGGATGCTCCTTTTAGGAATAATGATGATGATGATGTTTCTGATTCATAACACGTGACCGAGTGGTGAGCAAGTTGGACAGATGGGACAGGATCCGGGACAAGAGGAATCCAAAATGGAGGATGGTGACAGGTGACGTGTTTTATTCTGTCCACAAGGGGGCGCTTGACTATTGTAGCGGGCGAGGCGGAGAGCGGATAGAGTCGCTATTTGGACAAAAAACCCGCCAACCTCTATTGCACAGTCGCATTTTCTTGACGTCATCCGTGCGCCCACTCTCCAGGCATGACCAATCAACTTCCACCAAATTAAACAGTTCCACTGTCACTGTTGGGAACTATCCTTTTCCTCATCATTGGGATTCGGCATCCGGAATATGATTATGAATATTTTATATGAATTATTATAAATATGATTAATTAATATAAATATGATTATAAATAAATTAATATAAATAAATAAATACGATTACGAATATATTTTTAAAATATTTTATATGAATATGTTTATGATTATGAATATGATTATGAATGTTTGTTCATATGATTATGAATATGATCATGAATGTTTATTCATATGATTATGAATATGATTATAAATGTTTATTCATATGATTATGAATATGTTTGAATATGGTTATGAATATGTTTATGTTGTGAATATGTTATGTTTGTGAATATGATTGTGGATATGATTATGAATGTTTATATGATTCTGAATACAATTATGAATGTTTATGAATGTGATTGTGAAGATGTTTGTGAATATGATTATGAATGTTTATGAATATGACTATGAATGTTTATGAATATGATTGTGGATATGATTATATGACTATGATTATGTTTATGAATATGATTGTTATTATGTTTGTGAATGATTATGAATATGTTTGTGAATATGTTTATGCATATTGTATACGATACATATTGTATGCATATTGTGGCAACTCCGTCATCGGGAAAAAGCGGACGCCCCACCGACCAGGAGCCTCAGGTGGGAAGTGTGCACTCACCGTTCGGGGCGGGGTGGGGGAACATCCGGGGACTGGCACAGTTAACCTCCACACGAGACTACGTGGGAGTAACTTGTACCTTCTTCCCCGATATTCCATGACAACCGGCCTTGGAGGAGAAACAAAAGTAAGAAGCAACAAACCTGCTCCGTGGGGCTTCGTGAAAACGTCGCCGCTCCTTCTGAAGTCCACAGCCCGACGCTTGACGAGCACCTCTGCTGTCTGCTCGGCGATGTGTTGCTAACGGCCCGTCTCTGTTAGCAGCTAACAAGCTAAGCTAGCCTGAGAAGCGCACGAGGCGGAAGGGGGCGTGTCGTGTCGGTGTCCGTCCAACCAACAGCCGTCGGTGGAAGCTACGTTGGTTGTTGCTCATCTGAAATGGGATTTTATGGACGCTTTAGCGACCTAGCTAAGGCCGTACTACAAATAGACTCGTTCCGTAGTGACGTCACACCACGGCTTCTTCTTTTTCTTCTCCGTTGAACCACAGGAGTGCAATACCGCCCCCCTGCGGATAAGACTCATCCCGATGGCCAACAGTGTGGGTCCTCCGCTGCATAAACACAGAAGACACTTGGAGATCCACAGATAAAGAAATAGACTACAATGGAATAAAACCTAAACCCAAACAAAGCAGTGCACCCCAAAGCTGGCGTTGCAGACGGTTTCTCCCCGGTGTGCGTCCTGGTGGGGGTTCTCAAGTTTTTACCACAAATTGAGCAAGTAAAAGGTTAGCGTTAACGCCAGTTGCTTTAGACCTGACATGTCGTTAACACTCCTAGAATGGCCTGCGGAAATATGGTGGCTAAAGTCTATATTGAGCATATTCAACATGGCCGCATACAATGTCCATCACTGTGTGTAACACAATCTTCTACTTGTGCTTCTACCATCGAAGGGAATAAAACTAAGAAAACTTGTGTTGTCATTTTTAGTTTGTCAAGTTGCAAACAACAAGAAAGGCTGAAAAGCTGCTGTGTTGTTAGCCTGGTTAGCTAGCCAAGCTTTCCCTCTCAGCTAGAGCGAGTTTACACCGGATGTGTTGACGTTCGACCTGTTTGACCACACTTGGTAGTTCTAGGGTGTAATGACACCTCCGAGCCTGAAGGAGGCAGTAGCGCAGTATAAAGGACTAGCGGCGTATTGCCGGAAGTAGCAGGGCAAGGCTGGTGTGGCATGCTAGCTGCTAACAAACAGACGCGGAAGCGATCAACATCGCTGACCAGAGACCGAGTGTGAGTGTAAAGTGTCGGGATCGTGTGAAAATGTGTCAGGTCCAAATCCTGAGAGCGTTGGTGAATCAGCGACTAACTGCGGCTGTTGAAGAAATATTTGTAGTGTTGGAAAGAACCATAGCAGAGTACGAGGAGGAACTTTCTAGAACAAAAGAGGAGAACGAGCGACAACGTCAACTACTGGACGCCGTTTTCAGGAAGCAGGAAGTTGTGTTGCAGAGAGCAGGTTTGTTTACTTTCCTTTTCAGCCGTGCAAGCGGTAGACATTTGGTGGTTACTTCCGGGGCTGAGGCCCTGATAGTCCGACACAGCAACAGTCTGGAGGTCAAGGCCGGGCTGCTGGTGTGGAGCTAGCGTGTTTCTGCTTCGGGTGTGTTCAAGTGTCGGAGGTGTCTGGCGTTCCTTATCACAAGATCCAATCTTCGGTATCGACCAGGTTGAACCAAGTCTCTTTGCATTTTGCAACTTGTGTGTTATTCTCACAGCAATGGCCGCCACCAGGGGGCGTCATCACGTCTAACGTCTAGCTGGCATCGAGCTCGTTTTCAAGATCTCTTTGCTACCAAGGCCATCAAACTTAATTGGACTTTGTCTGTAAATAATAAAGTAGCATGCAACCAGTGGTGGACCAGAGGTTGGGGGGGGTCTTAGCGAGCATAGTTGGCTTTGGGACTCCTGAAGCAGGCCGTGCGGCGTACGATGTTGTGACATCCGACCCCTCAGTTTCCTGGCCACGCTGGGGGGAACTCGACCATCCTTTGACACAGGAAGTCTGAGGGCACACATGAAGACCTCACGGTGGCTGAGGTGTCTGAGCGCCGAGGGTGGACGGCTTTGGCCCTGAATTCCTCAAAGCCTTTGATGTTGTGGGACTGTCCCAGTTGGCACATCTCCAACATGCATAGACGTCGGGAACGCCACCTCTGGATTGGTAGACCGGCTTGATGGTCTCCCTTTTCCAGAAGGTCTCTTCCAGCGTGCCGGGGAGAAGAATGTTAGTCCAACCTTGGCATCATGGAACACCGGACCAGTTCCACACCCTTACTACGGTACTGCGGGGTGAACGGGGTCCACACGTGCTTTGGGACTTGGGTCACTCGTGGTGCTGTGTCCCGGTCCTTGGGGGATGCCCAATGCCCCGTTTGATGGAGCAAAGCTGGACTACAGTTTGTTTGTCTTCTTGTGTCCTGCAGACGCCAGCAGAGGACACCCTCGAGAGGAGTGGAGCGTCACGGTGGACCAGGAGGACCCACAGCCCCCCCACATTAAAGAGGAATGGGAGGAGCCACAGCCCCCCCACATTAAGGAAGAATGGGAGGAGCCACAGCCCCCCCTCATTAAAGAGGAAGCGAAGGCTCACCGTCAGGAGGGAGAACGTCTTGAAGGACTTGAGCTGTTTCTCAGGATCGGGGTCCCTGAAGATGATGAAGATGACGGTGAAGGTGAGGAGAAGAGAGAGGCGGAGCCTCCAAGCAGCAGCTCATCTCAACACATGACAACAGAAGCTGATGGAGACCACTGTGGAGGATCACCAGCAGACAAGCTCCCAGCTCCTGATGGAAGGTCTGCATCTGACATGGCGTCTGACCCCCCTGGCCCCTCCTACTGGAAATGCGCCTACTGTGACAAGAGCTTCCACCACCGCGGCAGCCTGCAGAGACACATGAGGAACCACACAGGAGAAAAAGGCTTCATCTGCTCGGTGTGTGGAAAAGGGTTCTCTCTGAAGGCCTACTTGATAGCACACACAAGAACGCACACTGGAGAGAAACCGTTCACATGCTCGGTGTGCGGTAAAAGATTTTCTCAGAAGGCTCATTTGAGAACGCATGCTAAAATACACACCAGAGAGAAACCGTCTTCCTGTTCCGTGAGTGGTATGGCTTTTATACAAAATGGAGACTTGAGAAGACAAACCACAGGACTCGCTGGAGGGAAACCTTCCTAGCCCGACCATTCAGGTTGCGGTTCTAACGCTATCTGATGCCACTTCTTTAAGATATGCCTTTATTCGTCCCTCAGTGGGGAAATTTGCATTGCACAGCAGCAAGAGTACAGAGTCAGTTAAGCAGTACAAAATACACAATATAGAAAAATAAACAATATAAACAACCCAAGTATTAACAGAAATCAACAGTTTTTCCCAGAGTTATATACAATACAGTATGTAGATAATATGAAAGGAGATGAGATATATGACCAGTCTATACACTGAGATCCTGTTAGAGAGTTAATATGAGGCATTATGGAAATACTTCACATAGAACTTAGTATATTGCATTAGAGCCCTTAATATTGCACATGGGGGTTGATCAGATATTGCACAGTGAATGGGGTCTGGAGTAACTATACTGACTAAAAGCAAGTATTACACAGATGTACATAGCGGTGTACAAGTCTATTGGGAGCGGTGCTGGTTGTACAGCCTGACAGCTGCAGGAAGAAAAGACCTGCGATATCGCTCCTTCACACACTTGGGGTGAAGCAGTCTATCGCTGAAGGAGCTCTCTAGTGCTGTCAAAGTGTCCTGCAGGGGGTGGGAGTCGTTCTCCAACATGGATGTTAGCCTAGCCAACATCCTCCTCTCTCCCACCACCCCCACTGGGTCAAGGGGGCGACCCAGGGCAGAGCTGGCCTTCCTGATGATCTTATCCAGTCTCTTCCTATCCGCAGCCGAAATGCTGCTGCCCCAGCAGACCACTCCCTGGAAAATGGCTGAAGCCACAACAGAGTCAGAGAACGTCTTGAGGAGTGCCCCTTGCACTCCAAAAGACCTCAGTCTCCTGAGCAGATAGAGTCTGCTCATGCCCTTCCTGTAAAGTGCTTCCGTGTGATGAGTCCAGTCCAGTCTACTGTTGAGATGAACACCCAGGTACTTGTAAGATGTCACCATCTCAATGTCCATTCCCTGAATGTCCATTCCCTGAATGTCCATTCCCTGAATGTCCATTCCCTGAATGTCCATTCCCTGAATGTCCATTCCCTGAATGTCCATTCCCTGAATGTCCATTCCCTGAATGTCCACTGGTGTTGGCGGAGAGTGGATGCGCCTGCGGAAATCCACCACCAGCTCTCTGGTTTTCCCCGTGTTGATTTGGAGGCAGTTCCGCTGGCACCAATCCACAAAGTCCCGTGTCAGTCCTCTGTACTCCAAGTCGTCCCCATCTGTGATGAGGCCAACGATTGCAGAGTCGTCAGAGAACTTCTGCAGGTGGCAGGTTGGTGTGTTGCAGGAGAAGAGGCGGGGCCATAAACACTGGGGGGGCTGAAATGAGGGCGCTAACTGGCGCATGCGCCTTATCAAACCCCCCCCCCCTCTTGGTTATGATGACAGACGGCAGCATCGTGGTGTGTCCCGCAGAGTCTGACTCTTTTGGAACCACGTCCTCCTCGGAAGCGCACTTCCTCCACGCCAGGAGACCACAGCCTGATGCTAAATCCCAACGATGCCTTTAAACGCACGTGCCGCGTACAGGAAGTGGCCATGCTGATGGCTCAGTTAGCTACGATGCTGATCAGCACAAAATATGTCGATGCTGAAAACCGTGAATTCAAGTTGAAAAGCTGGGTGGCGTTGGCAGGCCTGGGGGCGGGGCTTGTTTTACTTTCACTTCATGTGGAGCTGTTGCTACGTACAAATATACAAAAGTGTGTCCTGTCATGGATCTCCTTGTCATTAATGTTGATCATCTGGCAGCCCTTGGAGAAACATTGACTCATCTTGTTTCGTGTGAAATGTCCAACCATAAAGTTTAGGGTGTGGTACAGGCTTGGTCCAGATCACTTTTCAATAAACACACCAAAACACACTGGTGAGAAAGCTGTGTGTGTGTCTGTGTGTGTGTGTCTGTGTGTGTGTGTGTGTGGTGACAAGCTATGGCCAACTTGGCCCGAGAGACTCCACAGTTTAGCGTTTAGCTCCTTTCTCCTCTCAGCTCGTGAATTTAGTTTCCACTAAATCGACCCGAACTCCACTGCACCGAACTCGTCATTGGCCAGGGCTGTAATGACACCTCCACGCCTTGGGGGGCGCCGTACTTTACGAGAACGCCCCCGCTATGTGTTACCGGAAGTAGCAAACAAAGGAAGAGTCAGCATCGGCGACTCGGGCTAGCTTAGCTTGTTAGCTGAGACCCAAAAATAATCATCCCCGCGCTAAGCAGAGACCGAGTGTGAGTGTAAAGTGTCGGGATCGTGTGAAAATGTGTCAGGTCCAAATCCTGAGAGCGTTGGTGAATCAGCGACTAACTGCGGCTGTTGAAGAAATATTTGTAGTGTTGGAAAGAACCATAGCAGAGTACGAGGAGGAACTTTCTAGAACAAAAGAGGAGAACGAACGACAACGTCAACTACTGGACGCCGTTTTCAGGAAGCAGGGCGGGGGGCGACCCAAAGCAGGTTTGTTGTCATGTCCCCATTTCCAACGTCGTGGGTGAGGTGGGACGGCGTCACGTGACGGTTTAGCGGCATTCCTACTGGCTGCTCGGAGAAGCAACAAGATTCCCACCTCGTGTCTCAAAATCCTTCTTGCACTTCGTCTTTTGGGTGTTTAGTTCAGCAACATGCAGTGTACTATCTGCGAGTACCCGGATGTCGTCACCTTCAATAGTCGCCATACTGGACCGTCCTGGGCGAGTCCCCCGCACATGGACGTCTTTGCCGATTGCCGATTTCATCAGTTAGCTGCTATGATTCTATGATGATCCTGTGATCCTATGATGATGCTAGGATCTATGATCCTATGATGATCCTATGATGATCCTAGGATATATGATCCTATGATGATCCTATGATGATCCTAGGATATATGATCCTATGATGATCCTACGATGATCCTATGACGATCCTATGATGATCCTATGATGATGCTAGGATCTATGATCCTATCATGATCCTACGATGATCCTATGACGATCCTATGATGATCTTATGATGATGCTAGGATCTATGATCCTATGATGATCCCATGATGATTCTATGATGATCCTGTGATCCTATGATGATGCTATGATGCTAGGATCTATGATCCTATGATGATCCTATGATGATCCTATGATGATCCTATGATGATCCTACGATGATCCTATGATGATCCCATGATGATTCTATGATGATCCTGTGATCCTATGATGATGCTATGATGCTAGGATCTATGATCCTATGATGATCCTATGATGATCCTATGATGATGCTACGATGATCCTATGATGATCCTACGATGATCCTATGATGATCCTACGATGATCCTATGATGGCATGATGCTATGCATCTAAGTCCTGGTAGAGCAGGGAAGTGGAAGACTGTATTGGTGATCAGAAGTCCAAGATGTAATCATAAGACACTTGACTTTGTATTTTTATGCACTCTAGATGTCCAGCACATTAAAGGTGAAGAAGAGGGAGAGCGTCTGGAAGGACCAGAGGAGTTCCTCATGATCGGCGTCCCTGTGAAGAGTGAAGATGATGAGGGCGAAGGTGAGGAGAAGAGAGAGGCGGAGCCTCCAACAGAAGCTGATGGAGACCACTGTGGAGGATCACCAGCAGACAAGCTCTTAGCTCCACTATCAGATAGTGAGCACACGACGTCACACTCTCCTGACACTGATGATGAAGACGCTCCAGCCGATGTGACATGTCGCCATAAGTGCCCACAGTGTGACCAAAGCTTTAATGACAGCAGTAATCTCAAAAGACACATGAGAAGACACACAGGAGAGAAACCCTACATCTGCTCCATATGTGGCAAAAGATTCGCCCACAAGGGTAATTTGACAACACACACAAGAACGCACACCGGAGAGAAACCATATTCCTGTTCTGTGTGCAACACACGTTTTAGTGACCATTCCGTACTGATTCGCCACATGAGGAGACACACCGGAGAGAAACCTTTCACGTGCTCCGTGTGTGGCAAAGCTTTCCTTGTGAAGGGGTCTCTGACATCACACGCGCGGACGCACACCGGAGAGAAACCCTTCAAATGTCTGATTTGCGGTAAGAACTTCTCTCAGAAGTCCCACTTGAGAACGCACACGAGAACCCACGCTGGGGAGAAACTCTACTCCTGCTCGGTGTGCAAGGCATCTTTTGGACTCCAAGCTGCCTTGTTTTGGCATATGGCAACCCACAACTAACATTTCCACCATATGGCAACCCACAACTAACATTTCCACCATATGGCAACCCACAACTAACATTTCCACCATATGGCAACCCACAAACTAACATGTCCACTATATGGCAACGCACAACTAACATTTCCACCATATGGCAACCCACAACTAACATTTCCACCATATGGCAACCCACAACTAACATTTCCACCATATGGCAACCCACAACTAACATTTCCACCATATGGCAACCCACAACTAACATTTCCACCATATGGCAACCCACAACTAACATGTCCACTATATGGCAACCCACAACTAACATTTCCACCATATGGCAACCCACAAACTAACATGTCCACTATATGGCAACCCACAACTAACATTTCCACCATATGGCAACCCACAACTAACATGTCCACTATATGGCAACCCACAAACTAACATTTCCACCATATGGCAACCCACAACTAACATTTCCACCATATGGCAACCCACAACTAACATTTCCACCATATGGCAACCCACAACTAACATGTCCACTATATGGCAACCCACAAACTAACATTTCCACCATATGGCAACCCACAACTAACATTTCTACCATATGGCAACCCACAACTAACATTTCCACCATATGGCAACCCACAACTAACATTTCCACCATATGGCAACCCACAAACTAACATTTCCACCATATGGCAACCCACAAACTAACATTTCCACCATATGGCAACCCACAAACTAACATTTCCACCATATGGCAACCCACAACTAACATTTCCACCATATGGCAACCCACAACTAACATTTCCACCATATGGCAACCCACAACTAACATGTCTACCATATGGCAACCCACAACTAACATTTCCACCATATGGCAACCCACAACTAACATGTCCACCATATGGCAACCCACAAGGAACATTTCCACCATATGGCAACCCACAACTAACATTTCCACCATATGGCAACCCACAAGGAACATTTCCGCCAGGCGGAGGACAGCAGCAGTAAGAACTGCAGAAGTTGGAGGAAAATACAATAAACTGCCAGACTGGTTAATTCTGACTTTTCTTTGGTTTTGTTTGGATTCAAAAGAAACTTTATTTGTCCGGATTAGCAAAGCATACCTGCATTTCCATAACGTACACGCTCCTAACGTCAGATCGTTTGAAAGCTTTGGACGAGAACTGAAACACTGACGGCTGTTGCACGTTTCCCCCCCCGCCACTAGGGGAGCTCCAGAGGCCTGATGCTCCCAGGTACACAATAAGTGTTTTGGTGAAGATAGGCGTGTGGGACCTATTATAGTACGCAGAGGGAGCATAGCATGGGGGTGTAAATGACGTGGCATCAAGTAAACCCTGCAGTACATGCAGAATTGATTAGAAAAATGATTAGAAAAATTCATTTGTAGTACAGTGGCCATAGGAATTCTACTGCGCACGTCACGGTCGCCATCTTGGCTACATCGTGAAAGGGGACGGACTAAAGACCCATCTTGACCTTCGCTTACACCAAATCCCATGTGCCAAAAATTCCCACATCGTTCTCACATTCCGACAGAACATCAACCTGATGTTATTTGTCCGCATATTCCCGACGCTTTATTTTTATCTCCACATCTCCTTGAAAGACACACACTTCGGAAAAGTTCCAGATGTAGGACAGGGCCCCTTTAAGGTGTGTTGTTGCTCAAGGGCACCCCGGCAGTAGTCACCTGACGCAGCAAAACTTCACTTCTCTGTCCTGCAGACGTCAGCGAGGAAGACCTTCACCCTGTGCAGCAGGAGCGGAACCTCAGCGTGGAGCAGGAGCCCCCCCGCACCCCCCTCATTCAAGTGAAAGAGGAGGGAGAGCGTCTGGAAGGACCGGAGGAGTTCCCAGCGGTCGGTGCCCCTGTGAAGAGTGAAGATGATGAAGATGACGGTGAAGGTGAGGAGAAGAGAGAGGCGGAGCCTCCAACAGAAGCTGATGGAGACCACTGTGGAGGATCACCAGCAGACAAGCTCTTAGCTCCACTATCAGATAGTGAGCACACTGATGATGATGATGATGAAGACTCTACAGCTGATATGACATGTCACCCTGGAGAGAAACCACCGGTCTGCTTAGTTTGTGGAAAAACCTTCCGGCATCGGGACAATCTGAAAAGGCACGCACGAATCCACAGCGGCGAACGAGCCTACTCCTGCTCATTCTGCCACGCCGTCTTCAGCGTTCGCTCGGGGTTGATGCAGCACCTGAGAACGCACACCGGCGAGAGGCCGTTCACGTGTTCGGTTTGTGGCGAACGATTCTCACACGGGGGACATTTGAAGAGACACGAAAGAACGCACACCGGCGAGAAACCTTTCCCGTGTTCGCTTTGTGGTCTGAAATTCTCTCGAAAAACCCACCTGACGACGCACATGAGGACGCACACTGGCGAGAAACCATATCCCTGCTCTTTTTGCGGCAAAAGATTCTCACTCAAGGGGAATTTGACGTCGCACGAAAGACGGCACACCGGCGAGAAAGTGTTCAGCTGCAGCGTCTGCGATGAAAGGTTCTCCTACAAGTACCAGGTCAGCGGCCACAAGTGTTCCGCTTAGGACAGCAGACCCAGGAACCATGGCGGGGAAACCATGGAGGAGAAACCATGGCGGGAAAACCATGGAGGGGAAACCATGGAGGAGAAACCATGGAGGAGAAACCATGGCGGGGAAACCATGGAGGGGAAACCATGGAGGAGAAACCATGGAGGAGAAACCATGGAGGAGAAACCATGGAGGAGAAACCATGGAGGAGAAACCATGGCAGGGAAACCATGGCGGGGAAACCATGGAGGAGAAACCATGGCGGGGAAACCATGGCGGGGAAACCATGGAGGAGAAACCATGGAGGAGAAACCATGGAGGAGAAACCATGGAGGGGCAAGGAGTCGCCGAAAGCACTCCACTCAAACGCTGGCAATGACTCACCACTGTTTCTCTCGTGGCCCCCCAAGGGACAGAAATGGTGCCATGACCTTTAGCCTTTCGTCATTGGGACTTTATTCCCGTCATATTTTCACGTTACAACCTAATTTTCCTACTTCTATTCCATATAAATATTCCAGCTCATTGCAAAGGAGGCTATTTTTCCTCATGTGGATGTGGAATGTCATGACGTCAAAGATTTTCTTTTCATAGTTATAAAATGATTGTTGTGTTTTTTTTTTGCTAAATGTTATTTTCACAATGTGTCACGAGCCAATGGAAGCCAGCAGCGGGCCAGAAGCGGTCCGGGGGCAGCAGCGTGGACACCCGTGTCCTAACGTGGTTCAAAGACCCAACTCTCCCAGCTGAGCGTGCCTGACTTCCTGTCTAACAGGAAACAGTGCGTGAAGCTGGGGTGCAAAGACCATCAGCACCGGATCCCCGAGGGCGCCTTCTTTCTCCTCTGTCTCCTGTCTGTGTCAGGAAGTAAATGATTAGCATGGCTAGCCCTCCTCACTTCCCCCACCCACCCCACCCCCACAAATCCCGGTTCTTGGGCCATAAACTTCCAACTTCTATTTTGTAAACATCCAACTTTATTCCATTCCATGAATTTGGTTTGTGACGAGCAAGGGAAAGTCAAATCAAGTGTAATGAAACTTCTCACCGGAAGGGGCGGTAGTGCTCGCATGTCACGGCTTCGCTGTCTGCCGGAAACGGAAATTGGGTCAAGGGAAAAAGAAGGTGGCAAACGGTGTCATGAAATCCCGGTCGTTGTATTTACCACCGTCTTTGTTCTTAATTGTCAACCTACTGACGCCACGTGGCGGATTGGACATGATTAGACTTCCTGTCGGCGTAGATTGTGGTCTCGGTGTCAGCCTGAAGCGTCTCGGCTAGCTTAGCTTGCTAGCTGCTAACAAAGAGACGCGGAAGTCATCCAAGCGTCGCTAAGCAGAGACCGAGTGTGAGTGTAAAGTGTCGGGATCGTGTGAAAATGTGTCAGGTCCAAATCCTGAGAGCGTTGGTGAATCAGCGACTAACTGCGGCTGTTGAAGAAATATTTGTAGTGTTGGAAAGAACCATAGCAGAGTACGAGGAGGAACTTTCTAGAACAAAAGAGGAGAACGAGCGACAACGTCAACTACTGGACGCCGTTTTCAGGAAGCAGGAAGTTGTGTTGCACAGAGCAGGTTTGTTTACTTCCTCACCTTTTGCGATGTAATGACTGAAAGCAGAACCTAAGTATGGCCTAATAACGGAGCTGCTTAAGGCCTCGTTGTTCTCTGTAGTAGTTCTAATTTAGTAGGTTGAATTTAAAATATAGACGTGTTTATTTGTTCGACAGTCACGAAGGTGGCAGGATGTATCCAAAGCTTTCACTGCTGTTTTGTTTGCGGCGTTTTCATAACTAAACCGACAAAAGGACGCGCCATAGCGGCACGTGACGTCTTTTGCAGCCACCCAACCAATGGAAGAGAAGAATGTTCATTTGATGGAGGCTGCAGCTTCCCTGTGCCCTCCTGCAAGATATTCATATTTGGAGGCGCAGTGCCGCAGAACTTGGCTTTTCTGAAGGATGCGTTTGTCTTCTCGTGTCCTGCAGACGCCAGTGAAGAAGGTCGCCCCCCTGAGCGGCAGGGGTGGAGCTCCAGAGTGGAGCAGGAGGAGCCACCGATTAAAGAGGAGGCGGATGGTCACAGCATCAGCCAGGAGGGAGAGCATCCGGAAGGACCGGAGGAGTTCCCAGTGATGGGTGTCATTGTGAAGAGTGAAGATGATGAAGACGACGGTGAAGGTGAGGAGAAGAGAGAGGCGGAGCCTCCAACAGAAGCTGATGGAGACCACTGTGGAGGATCACCAGCAGACAAGCTCTTAGCTCCACTATCAGATAGTGAGCACACGACGTCACACTCTCCTGACACTGATGATGATGATGATGAAGACTCTACAGCTGATATGACATGTCACCCTGACAACACACGCTTGAAATGCCACCACTGTGACAAGAGCTTCGGCGACAAGTCAACCTTGACAAGACACATGAGGGTCCACTCGGGAGAAAAACCATTTAGCTGCTCGGTTTGTAGCAAAAGCTTCAAACTGAAGGACACTTTGATCAGACACGCCAGGATACACACTGGGGAGAAACCATTCAGTTGCTCGGTTTGCGGTAAAGGATTTGCTGTCAGGGGAAATTTCATCACGCACACAAGAACACACACTGGAGAAAAACCATATGTCTGCTCATTCTGCGACACAGGTTTCCGTGCCCGCCCAGCATTGGTTAAACACTTGAGAACGCACACTGGGGAGAAACCCTTTCCCTGCACAGTCTGCGGCGAAAGATTCTCTCAAAAGGAAACGTTGACTAGACATCTAAGAACCCATTCTGGGGAGAAACCGTTTACCTGCTTAGTGTGTGGTAAAACCTTCTCTATAAAAGGACAATTGATCGCTCACACGAGGACGCACACAGGAGAGAAACCTTTCACCTGCACTGTCTGCAGTAAAACATTTTCTCTTAAGGGAAACTTAATAAGACACACGAGAACGCACACTGGGGAGAAACCGTTTTCCTGCTCAGTCTGCAACAAAGGTTTTAGCGACAGTTCGGGACTGATCATTCACAGGCGAACGCACACAGGGGAGAAACCCTTTCCCTGCACAGTCTGCGGTCAGCGATTTTCTATAAAGGGACACTTGATAACGCACACGAGAACCCACACCGGAGAAAAACCATTTTCCTGCTCGGTGTGCCAGGCGGGTTTTCCTTCTCACTCAGGACTGGCTCAGCACATGAGCAAACACAACTGAAATGCTTTTAGCTTCGACTCGGAGGAGTTTGAAGCGTTCCTTCACGTCTCCGAAAGCGGCCTTGGGTTGGCTTTTGGAGCCGCATGGTGTGTTCAGGGACACGTGAGTAGACGTGATGCCAAAAGTATAAAGTTAGAGTATAAAGTTGCTGATAAAACTGCATCTTTTTGTTCTTCTATCTAATGGCGAGCTCGGTGTTTCCTTCAGGGTGCGGAAATGTTCCAGCACGTGTTCCCGGGCAGATGCAGCCGCAGTGCTTCCTGGGTTTCTAATGGCCGCCGCCCGCGGTCGACTGAACGCACATGTTCTAACATGGACGATTTCATGTTGCTGGCCTTCATGGCGTCCGCTCAAAGACACGCCTGTCCTTGGCGGTGGCTCGCTTTCCCTAATGAATGCCGCTATGAGAAGTGGGATTGGCGGACTTCCACGCTACATGCTCAAGGCACAGGCGCTTGTTTACACTTCCTGGACAGGAAAGACGCATCGCTGGTCACTTATTAAACGCTCCAAGGAAACTCAATTACTGCGTATTTTTGGGTCAGAATATGCACTTTTATTGTGTAGGAGTGAAGTGTGTGCCCCCCCCCCCCACACACCTTAAAGAGGAAGAGGAGGAGCCACATATTCCCTGAATGTTGAGCTGAAACTCTTCTATCACATCACGCCTGACACAAGTTATATCCTTCTGATGTACTCCTTCCTGATCCTATCCATCCTGGTCACTCCCAATGAGAACCTCAGCATCCTCATCTCTGCTACCTCCAGTTCTGCTTCCTGTCTCCAGACCAAACAACATGGCTGCTCTCACCACAGTTTTGTATACCTTTCCTTTCCTTTTAGCTGAACTCTTCTATCACATGACGCCTGACACGTTTCTCCACCCGTTCCCTCCCGCCTGCACACGCTTCTTCACCTCCTTTTCACTATCTCCATTCTCCCGGACTACTTCAAATTCTCCACCTGTATCTCTTCTCCTGTAACCTCACTCTTCCACTCGGGTCCCTCTCGTTCCCACACATATACTACGTCCTGCTGCGGCTAATCTTCATTCCTCTCCTTTCCTGGGCAAACCTCCACTCTTCCAGCATCTCCTGCACCTGTTCGCTACTCTCACTACAAATCCCAACGTCATCTGCAAACATCACAGTCCATGGAGATTCTTGTCTAAGCTCATCTTCAGCCTGTCCATCACCATAGCAAACAGGAAGGGGCTCAGAACCGATCCCTGATGCAGTCCCACCTCCAGCACATCTTCCCCCTGTCTTCCAGTCCTCATCCATGTCCTGCACCACCACCACATTCTTCTCTGTCCCTCCAGACTTCCTCATGCAATACCACAGTTCCTCTCTAGGCACCCCGGCCTTGGCTTTCTCCACATCTACAAACACCTTGAGGTACTTCTCTATGAACATTCTTAAAGCAAATACTGCATCTGTAGTACTCTTTGTTGGCATGAAACCACACTGCTGCTCCCAGATGCTGACTTCTGTCCTTAGTCTGGCTTCAACTACTCTTTCCATAACTTCATGCTACGACTCATTAGCTTTATACCTCTGGAGCTGCCACAGCTCGGCACATCGCCCTTGTTCTTCAAAATGGCCACCAACACACTTCTCCTCCATTCCTGAGGCATCTTCTCACCACCTAAGATCCCATTGAACAACCCGGTCAGGAACTCTACTGCTACCTTCTCCTAGACACTTCATACCTCCACAGGTAGACCATCAATGCCCTTCTCACTTCCTGTTTACCTGTCTTTGCTACTTCCTGGTTCCCAGCAGACACCTCTTCTACTCTTCCTTCTCTCTCCTATTCCTCATTCATCAACTCTTTAAAGTAGTCTTTCCATCTTCCCATCCCACACTGGCATCTGTCAGTACCCTTCCATTCCTATCTTTGACCACCATAACCTGCTGGAAGTCCTTCCCATCTCCGTCTTTCTGCCCTGCCAACCTGTAGAGATCCATCGCTTCCTCCTTCCTGTTCAACCTAGCGTAGAAGTCATCATAGACCTCTTGTTGGCCTTTGCCTCCTCTACTTTCACAGCCGGTTTTGCAGCATGTCTTCTTGGCGACTCTTGTTGTATAGATGATCTTCGATCAGGATTGTGCACTCCATCTTTAAAAATAGCAGAGCACATTGGTAATACAGAAGAAGTTTGCAGTATTTAAAAACAGGCAGAGCATTCTTGTCGCATCCACAATCTTTGACCAGTATTTAGGTTCGTTTGCCTTAAAAAGCGCCTGGAACTCCAGGCGTCATATAGAGGATCTTTGATCAGCGGTTGTTCCATTTAAAGAGTTGTCACGTGCTAATTAGCAACTGTGGTGCGTAGTCCCCAAGTTTCCGGTAGATGGCAGCATTTCGCCTCCTTATTCTCCCCATTGTGGAAGCCAAAGGAAAGACAGCGTCTGTTCGGTCTGCAAGGCAAGTTTGGACTCCACGCTGAGTTGTTTTGGCCACGGCAGCCCGCGGCGGACATTTCCCTCAGTGACCTCCCAAGTGCGGAAAGTCAAGCTGCAGGATTTAAAGACATAAAATAAAGTGATGCTGACTTCGATGCTAAATTCTCTGTTGTTTGTCTTCATGATTTGGATTGAAAAGAAATTTAGTCTGGATGAGTAAAGTGTACCTCCCATAATATAATATAACATAATGTTACTAACTTCGTCATTTCACTGTTTAACAAACATTTCAACCGTGTTTTGTTTGTTTCTTGTAATATTAAGAATTGTAGTTAAAATGCTTTAAAATATTTTATATTTCAACTCTATGCTACGAAAATGAAGTTTGTTTTTTCCGATTATTTCATATTTATTCTTGTTTTTTCTGGTAATTCGTGACTTTAATCCCAAAAGATTTTGACTTTATTCTCATGACGTCATATCATATTATAATTTTTCTAGCATTTTCCAAAAATTCCAACTTTATTCAGTGTTTTCTTTGTTGTTCATATCATTACGACCTGAAAACAATTGTTCAATATTTCAGCTGTACGCTACTGAAATGACCATCACAATGTTATTGTACAATTACAAACAAATTACAAACCTTTTCTCTTAGTATTTTGATTGATTCTTGTCAGACTACTGCTGATCTTTTCATTTTTATTTTATTTTGTTATTTCATGTTAAAGTCTAATTTTGGAATGTGCCGCGGGCCGTTTAAAAACAGACTCGGGCCGCAATTAGGACACCCCCTTTTCTAAGACGAGTATCATCGTGGTGGTCCGTAATTAGGCGTGTTAGTGTGCAGTAACCAAGCGTTTCCGCTAGATGGCAGCATTTTACCTTGTTCATAGAAGCAAAAGCGAAGACGTCCATTCTTCTTTGTGCATGCCCATATCCATTATTTATTCATGATATGGCTCAACAAACATTCCTCTTGCTTCAGATCGCATCGCCCGTGGGCACTTTGAAGCTTCTCATGCCAGCTTAGCTTGCTGGCTGCTAACAAACACACACAGAAGTGATCAATGTTAAGACTTTAATCACATCATATTTAATAATACTAATATATCCAGTTTTATTCAGTGTTTTGTTGTTCATATTACGGTTTTCAAACAATAATTCAACATTTCAACTCCAAAAATTGTACAAAGCTCCAACATTCCAGGGCACCACAACCTTCATGTACAAATACAACCTTTTGGGTTAAACTATACGTTTAGAATGTGCGGCGGACCGTTGGGAAAAAGACCCGGGCCGCACTTTGGACACCCCTGTTCAAACCCAACAAGCTGGATCTTTCTGCTCGAACGTAATTGGTCACTGCAGTGTGTAGTAACCAAGCGTTTCCGGTAGAGGGCAGTATTTCACCGTCCCCATTCTTCCCATTGTGACCCCCATCGTGGAGGCAAAAGCGAAGACAAAACGTTAGCAAGGTAACTCCTCGTTTTTGCTGCCATCGCGGCATCGTTCGCTGCTTCGTGAACGGCCCTGTGCGTTATTTATGTCGTGTGGCTGAGCAAAGATTCCTCTCGTTTCAGATCGACTCGCCTGCGTGCACTTTGAAGCTTCTCACGCTAGCTTAGCTTGCTAGCTGCTAACAAAGAGCCGCGGAAGTTGTCAACACGTCGCTAAGCAGAGATCAAGCGATTGAGATCAAGTGTTGAGATTGTCCGAAAATGTGTAAAGTGCAAATGCTGAGAGCGTTGCTCAATCAGCGGCTAACTGCGGCTGTTGAAGAAATATTTGGACTGTTCGAAGTCATGATAGCGGAGTACGAGGGGGAACTTTCTCGAACAAAGGAGGAGAACGAGCGACAACGTCAAATGCTGGACGCCATTTTCAAGCCAGAGGATGAACTACAAAGAGCGGGTATGTTTCTTCCTTCCTCTCGCACATTCGTCATTAAAAAAATGACGCTTCATCTTTTTTGTAACGACGAGGCCCCAGGCCTTGCATAGGCTGGAGCTGAGCAACACTGCGCGTGCGCACAGTGGTCGCCATTTTGGGACGGTATCGACGTGTGACTTATCTGAAACTGTATGGTCGCATGTAAACGTCCTTAGCTGGACAATTACCGTTACCATTATCATCTTATTTTATCTTATCATTCTCATCAGGGTTTTCCCTTTCCAAATGAATACCGTGAAAGAGTATCAAAGGACTTTATTCTCTGAGGGAAACGGCGCCACATTCACTTAACCTCCAGTGGAATGTGGACAGTATGCTAAGCTACAGTGCTAATAAATAATTTTGGCCCGCATAAGCTGAGCAGAAGTGATTGATAATGTAGACCCTTGACTTAAATGTATGGAGTCACCATAAAAGCAAAGTTTCACAAGTATTAAGTATTTAATATAAGTATTTTCCCGACACTGCGGCCGATGTGCCCATGGGCAGCAGTGGTGGTAGCCCACTGACGTAATACATCAAAGCGTGGTGGTTCTTTCACGGTGAGATGATGTGGACTCCAGGCGTGTGGTTGCAGCTTCTGCCAGATATGATGCTAACATGCACCTTGTGTCCTGCAGATGTGGACGAAGAAGATCTTCCCCCTGAGCAGCAGCAGCAGCAGCAGTGGAGCTCCAGGGTGCAGCTGGAGGAGCCCCGGCCTCCCCACATTAAAGAGGAAGAGGAGGAGCTGGAGCCCGGCCACATTGAAGATGAGGAGATGGAGCCAGAGCCCACCCACAGTGAAGTGTGGACTCTGGAGGAGGGGGACTTCACCAAGTTCCCGGTGGTTCGTGTTATCGTGAACGCTGACGATGACGAAGACAAAGGTCAGCGTGAGGAGAAGAGGGGGGCGGAGCTCGCAAGCAGCAGCTCGGCCCACTGGGTGAAAACGGAAGTTGATGGCGACCGCTATGGAGGTTCACCAGCAGAGGGAGCGCCTCCGTCAGATAGCGAGGATGCGTCCCACTCTCCTGACACAGACGACGAAGACGCGAAAACTGACAATCGATGTCCCGGCGACAGCAAAACCTTGAAATGTCCCGTGTGCAACAAGACCTTCACCTACGGCAGCTACCTGACGCGCCACATGAGGAAGCACACGGGGGAGCAGCCGTACATCTGCTCGGTTTGTGGCAAAGGTTTCTCGGAGAAGGGCAACTTGATGAAACACTCCAGAACCCACACCGGAGAGAAACCGTTTTCCTGCACTATCTGCAACAAGAGCTTCCGAGAGCCGTCGACCTTGAACAAACACAAGAGAACGCACACGGGAGAAAAACCTTTCAGCTGTTCGTTTTGCGGCAAAACCTTCTCCCAGAGCGAGCACATGAAAATACACACGAGAAGGCACACCGGCGAAAAGCCGTACACGTGCACCATCTGCAACAAAAGCTTTATCGACTGCTCCACCATGGTTCGCCACATGAGGACGCACACCACGCAGTAGCGGCAAACCCTAAGCCGAATGCGTGTGTGTGGTGAGACTCTACCATCTACATAGAAGATGTATGTGTGTGTGTAGTTAGACTCTACCATCTACATGGACACGTGTGTGTGGTTAGACTCTACCATCTACATGGACACGTGTGTGTGTGTGTGTGTGTGTGTGTGGGGAGACTCCATAGAAGACGTGTGTGTGTGTGTGACTGATGAGACTCTCCCATCTCCATGGAAGAGACTCCAGGAGAAGTCTCCTGAACAGAGCCTGCTGGTGAGATCATCAGCAGCAGCCAATGAAGCCGTGGGACTTGAACTGGCTTAGAATGACGTCCGTCAGCCTGAGGCCAACACGCACGCTGATGTGCTTTTATTGTACATAGATTGTCATGTAAGACGTAGATGATACTTCCTGTCACTAAACAAGCACTGCTTTCTTCTAGACTAGAGACGAGTGTCAGATATACACCACAATAAATGATGCAAGTGTTGGGTAAATGGCCTCAACGGCGTGGTTACGTTTTGTCCCGTCTGTCTTGTAGGAAGCATTTTGCAATGTTCCTGTGGTTTCGGGTGAGGAGGCACACGGACTGAGGTATCTCCTCTCTCCTAACGGATACGCAGGCCCGCAAAGCTATTTCCCCGTTCAAAAACGCTCTTGAGCATTCTCTACCTTCTAAAGCTATAAAAACGGCTAAAAGAGGCAACTAAGAATGCACATGATGGGATGCACCCGTTCCGCCCATCTGAAAAACCCTCAAAAGCGCCCACGGCGGTCCATTTTTATGATGCCACCTGCACGCCAACCAAGCTACGGCGACGCGATGGTTACTAACGGCTGACAACTACATTCCTGGCATAGTGACACCACAACAGCTAGCGACTAGCCGGCTGGAGACTAGCTTCACCACGACGCTCCATTGCAATGCCCGAGGCCAGTGGTGGGGGGTAACCTCCCTTCCGGAGCTGCTGTGAGTGTTTGGGACGCGAGGTGTAGCGTTCCTTTCTGCGTTGCTGTGTGACAACAACGCACCCAGGAAGAAAGTTCCACCAATGCTTAAAATGACCAAAATACCGTAATACACTTACAATACCGTAATACACTTACAATACCGTAATCCCGAATGTGCAAGTCATCGCGTGGATATGAAACCATGTTCATGTTTCATAAACGGAAAAATAGTACACTTTCCCTTTAAGGCTAACATGATCCCGGCCAGTGGCGGCGCACTTTTGGTTTCACTTGCGCCACCTCTCGTGGGGGGGGGGGGGTACATCGGCCCATGCAGTACTGAAACCACATCAAAATTAGACTTCACGGCGTTCCCCTAACTTCCATCCATTTCTACCGCTTATCCTCACGGGGGTGCTGGAGCCTATCCCAGCTGCAAGTTGCCAAGCGACAGGGAACGTCGTCAAGCAGCGGTGACGTGTGGAGTGTTAAACGTCATCGGTCACGTGCTCAACGGACCGCGACACGCCCGATGAAAACACGGAGATAGAATGTCGCCATATTTGTAGTCAACTGTCGCCTACAACGGCGAAAACGCAGTTCACTCTCGGAGAACTTTGAAGCGTTTCCGGTTAGCTTGGCCGGCTAGCTGCTAACAAAGACACGGAAGTGGTCGACCAAAGCAGAGACCGAGTGTGAGTGTAAAGTGTCGGGATCGTGTGAAAATGTGTCAGGTCCAAATCCTGAGAGCGTTGGTGAATCAGCGACTAACTGCGGCTGTTGAAGAAATATTTGTAGTGTTGGAAAGAACCATAGCAGAGTACGAGGAGGAACTTTCTAGAACAAAAGAGGAGAACGAGCGACAACGTCAACTACTGGACGCCGTTTTCAGGAAGCAGGAAGTTGTGTTTGCATTTGCAGGTTGGTTTCATTCTTTTGTTGTGCCCGTGAGCAAGCTCCAGTTGAACGCCATCATGAGATGATGGATGTTGCCCGATACTGAAAGAATGACACTTTTCTTCATTTTATGACGTAAGACTCCCGTCTACATCAACAAATGAAACCGTAGGATCGTATCGAACCGTTTGGTAACGTCTGTACTGCCATTCTCTTCTTAAAGACACCCTTTTGACCACCACGTGTGACCAGAAAGAGATTGACACCCCCAAGAGCGATGGTCAGCATTTGATGACAGATACTTCCCCTCAAATTGTAGAGTGACGTCATATTTAAGACAAATACTGCAACATCCGTGTTAGTAGTAGTAGTAGTAGTAAACATTGTGTATCCACAAAATAGCCATAAAAACCATAGTTTTGTCTTGGTTGGGTTTAGAAAGACTCATTCTCATGGACTCTCATGGACTGTGATGTTTGCAGATGACGTTGGGATTTGTAGTGAGAGGAGGGAACAGGTGGAGGAGATGCTGGAAGAGTGGAGGTTTGCCCAGGAAAGGAGAGGAATGAAGATTAGCCGCAGCAGGACGTAGTATATGTGTGGGAACGAGAGGGACCCGAGTGGAAGAGTGAGGTTACAGGGAGAAGAGATACAGAAGGTGGAGAATTTGAAGTAGTCCGGGAGAATGGAGATAGTGAAAAGGAGGTGAAGAAGCGTGTGGAACGGGTGGAGAAACGTGTCAGGCGTCATGTGATAGAAGAGTTCAGCTAAAAGGAAAGGAAAGGTATACAAAACTGTGGTGAGAGCAGCCATGTTGTTTGGTCTGGAGACAGGAAGCAGAACTGGAGGTAGCAGAGATGAGGATGCTGAGGTTCTCATTGGGAGTGACCAGGATGGATAGGATCAGGAAGGAGTACATCAGAGGGACATTACATGTTAGAGGCCTTGGAGATAAAGTCCTTTCGGCCAGACTGAGATGGTTGGGACGTGTCCAGAGGAGAGATAGTCAATATATTGGTAGAAGGATGCTACCAGGTAGGAGGCGTAGAGGAAGACCACAGAGAAGGTCTATGGATGTAGTGAAGGAGGACATGAGAGCGACAGATGCAGAAGACATGTTTGGAGGGAAAAACCCAAAGAGGAAGACGATTCTCACGCGCCAATAACATCAGAAAAAAAACGATACCGATGTGAACGATATCCAATCTTTATGCCACCATTAGCTGGGGGGTGGGGGGGGGGTCTCGGTCAGTTCCTTCCACATTTTGCAGCACAACTTCATGCATCTCCACGTTTTCTGTCCTTGTGATCGTTGTCCTTAAGTTGACGTGTAAAACTCAATTGCGAATAATAACCACAAGATGATTTTATGGGATTAGAAATAAGATTCGCATCCATCATTCCCAGACGTGGCCGTGATATTCCTTGGCAACCAGGCAGAATTCCTGCTCCACAAGAATGAAGCTCTGTTAATGGCAGGTGTGCTGTCTTCTTGCGTCCTGCAGATGCCAGTGAAGAAGATGGTCTCCTTGAGCAGCAGGAGTGGAGCTCCAGGCTGGTGGCGGAGGAGCCAGAGCCTCCCCACATTAAAGAGGAAGAGGGGCAGCCACCGCCCCTGCACCTCAAAGAGGAAGAGCCGGCGCTCCCCCGCATTAAAGAGGAGGAGGAGGAACTCAGCGTCAGTCAAGAGGGAGCAACAGAAGCTGATGGAGACCACTGTGGAGGATCACCAGCAGACAAGCTCTTAGCTCCACTATCAGATAGTGAGCACACGACGTCACACTCTCCTGACACTGATGATGATGATGAAGACTCTACAGCTGATATGACATGTCACCCTGACAACACACGCTTGAAATGCCACCACTGCGACAAGAGCTTCGGCAAGAAGGGAGCTCTTGAAACCCACATGAGATACCACACAGGAGAGAGACCCTACGTATGCTCTGTGTGCGGTAAAGCCTTCACAATAAAAGGACATTTGAGCAGACACGGAAGAACGCACAGCGGGGAGAAACCGCATTCCTGCTCAGTTTGCGAGACCAGTTTCAGCGCTCGCTCGGCGTTGGTTCAACACATGAGGACGCACACCGGAGAGAAACCTCACACCTGCTTGGTCTGTGGTGAAAAATTCTCCCAGAAGGGAAATCTGAGCAGACACACCAGAACACATAGCCGGGACGGCGTTTTTGGCTGCTCCGTTTGTGGGAAAAGCTTCTCTCAGAAAGGATATCTGAAGATCCACACAAGAACTCACACGGGAGAGAAGCCGTACTCCTGCTCCTTCTGCGACGCCAGCTTTAGCGTCCGCTCGGTCTTGGCCAAACATGTTAGAAGAAGACACACTAGCCTACCGTGAGTAGTCGCTTCCTGAAATGCGAACACGTCGGGAGATGCTGTACAGTACTGCCTCCCGCCAGCTGGGATAGGCTCCAGCTGGGATAGGCTCCAGCTGGGATAGGCTCCAGCTGCCAGTGGCCGTCAAACAGGACGTGGTGGAAAACGGATGGATGAAGGTTCAGACGGCAGAGCTGGGTCGTTTCCGCCGTCATCAAGTACAAGCGGCCATGGAAGGCGACACTTGGCGATGTGGACGTGCAGGACACCTCCACCAGCCGGGGGGTTGGGAGGGGCGAGGTGTAGTGTGGTGTGGCGTGGTGTGGCGTGACGTGGCGGTACGCTGCCCACGCTGTGACGACGGGGATTCGTGAAGAGGCTGGACACAGGAAGACAATGGTGTCCAAACTGCAGCCTGGGGGCTAGTTGTGGACTGTGGCTCATTATCTGCATTTTCTGGTGGGTGGAATAAAACACAGCAAAGTGGAATAACAAAGCAAAAAGGAATAAAAAGCAGAACTGTTGACACCAACAACGTAAATATATGTACAACTTGTTTTTTAAAGGAATGACATAACATTGTCCATAATGGCCACCCATGCAAATTAGGGGATGACTTCATCATCATCATCATCATCACTGCCATGTACTGGAGGAACTATGGTAGACATCGGTCTACGGTCTGAAGATGGAACATTTTGAATGTGTCAATCATGACAACAAAAGACAGTTTGAACCCCCCCAAATACTTGAAAATACACAACCTATTTGTGAGCAATTGAAGGCAACACCAGCAGACAATAAGACAATAAAATGAGGGTAAGGACATCCAACATGGGCTCTTTTACTTTGTGCTAACGTTGCTAACAATGTCGCCTCAGTGGTGCTAAACTATTTGGACTTCTTGTCCACCGCCGCCTCCCCTGACTTAGTAGAACACTGACCACCAAAACAGGTACTTGTGGCAAACGTCGAGTAGAGAAATGTGATATCGCCCACTGTGTGGATGAATCGACATTTGGATCGATCCGCCCATCCGCCATTTTCTTCAGTCGCCAGAGACGGCGGGACTCGACGGGACTGGACGGAACCATGACCAAGCCCAAACCAAAGCAGAACTGCAGTGTCGTTGGCTGCACGGACCGGCACCGATCCTTGCACCGCGTCCCAAACACGAAGGACGTCCGAGCCAAGTGGATTCATTTTATTTACGACGGAAACGTCCCGGCGTCCTTCGGCAAAAGTCTTTTCGTCTGTGCCAACCACTTCACGGCGGACTGCTTCAGCAACCTGGGCCAGTACGACGCCGGACTGGCACTGAGGCTGAGTGTGAAAGATGGGTCCGTGCCAACTGTTCGAGCGACAGAAGAGGGAAGCGTAAGTTGCTCGTTTCTTTGCGTTAGCCTCGTAGCACAAGCTAACGCTAACAGTTGTATCAAAACGAAGACGAGCCAACTCTACGTTAAGTTATCGGGGTTCGTTTCCGGGTCGTGTACGATGCTGCTGCTTGTATGTTGTGCCTTCGATCGGGGCTTTAACGTCAGACCGTAACGTGTTTAGCCCACACAAGCCGTCCGTTCGCGCACTTCCGCACTTGGACTTTTTGAGTGCGGCCAAATGCAGTGAGCCGCCAGTACCCGGATGTTGCACTCGACAAGGTGAGTGCGCAGCCATGAACACACTTACCACCCTCAATGGCCGCCATCTTGGCTAGCGGTTAGAAAGGAAAGGAGCTGTCTCGAGAGAGGCATTTACCGGAAGTGTACCGATAATAATCCACGTGGGACAGCAGTATAGCGTTCAAATATGAATATTTGAGACCAAATGGGACAGCTCGAAGATTGACTGGTTTGACTTTGTCTAATTGGTCGGTTAGCTTGAAGTTGCTGTCCTGTTGTGTCTTTTCCTTTCCGGTTGGCTGAAGTATTCATTGAGTTTGACTTGGCTGCGTCCGAATTCAGGGCCTGCGGAACACTTCCTGCTTGGTCACGTGTCTTGGTAACGGTAGTGCTTTTATTGCATGTGATGCATCAGATTACAATTGAGTGATCACATCATCAGTTCCCAGTTCCACATGTCCAAAATCAAAGTCAAGTAGGCAGATAAAGAGAAGGGAAGCAAAATGTGAACCAAAGGAGCCCAGCTTGTTTTAGGATCTTTTTTTGTTTGTTGCCGGAAAGAGAAGAGGAGGTCAACCGTCGACAGATTTATTTCCCGACACGGAGCGGACCAGAGGTAAACCTTTTATTATTAACCACAGTAACATTCAGTGTTTGCCATGGGACTGCGATCTATTATTGGCGTCGTTACGTCATTAGCGTCATTAGCGCCATCGTCCATCATGCATGTGTTTCCCCAACATGGAGGATATTTCTAAACAAGCGTTTGTGTTGTTGCCAGACATTTCATCATGCAAAGCATGCAGACCCTCACCTGGGACGTAGCTGGCCTAGCCTAGTTTCGGAATGTACTGTAGCGTCAGTACACGTTAGTACGTGTACCGTGTACTCTGTGTACACTTTTGACGGTGCTCCCCTCAATGCTTTACTGTCACACCCCACTTCCTTCTTAATGGAGACGCCCATCGATGACATCATCGCCAACCCTTCTATGGCTTCTATAACCCTTCTATTAAAATGGAGCTGCGGTCGTCTTGCATGCCGGAAGGGGTGTTGCAAAGGAGGGAGACACGGGCTATTTAGCAATGGCGTCGTGCACGTGAAGCTAGCGGCTTGTGTAGGTGCTACCTTGCCAATGACACGCCCCCCAGCTTAGCCACGTCGAGCTGGAAGGGGCGGAGTCAGTGGCGTTGCAGCATAATTTGGGACGTTAGACGCGGGGGTGTCCAAATTGCGGCCCGGGAATATTTTTTTTCTATTGGCCTGCCCACATTGTAAAAATATAACTGAACGAGAAATATAAAAGTGTTACGAGAATAAAGTCGTAATATTTCAGGAAGAACATTTGAAAGATGAAATATTTGGGGAATAAAAACCATCAGAATGGAGGAAAATGGAGGAAAAGAGTGACGTTGATCGCAATAAGAAACTCTTTCACCGAGAGGACGAAGCCGTGTTGCAGTTTTTTCTTGAATTCAACGGTGGAAAAAGGTTTGATTTCTTCCTTTATTGCGTGTTTGCCCCCCCCCCCCCCCCCCCCAAATGTTTCACATCATGAACCAAACGTAAACAGGAGCGACTGACGACACTGAATGCACCCGCCTGAGGTAACCTGCTCTAGGTTATTAACCCCCCCTTGTCCTTCCAGCCTCCCCACCCACGGCGCTACTGCAGGATCAACAACACGGTGCCGTTACTGGCGCTCTACTTTGACGGGCAGAGCGACATGAGGCCAGACTTCCGTCTCTCCAGGGCCTCCTTCTCTGCCCTGATGGACCTCCTCGGGACCCAGTGTGACCACGGCTGGGGGCCCGTGATCGAGACCCTGGTCTTTCTGTTCTGGTTGGCCAGCGGCGCCTCCTACCGAGTGGTCGGCCGAGCGTTCGACATGCCCCGAACCAGCGTGCACCGCGCCGTCCACAGAACAAGCGGGAAGATCCGCGCTCTCCTCCCCCGGGTGGTCAGCCTTCCGTCTGCCGAGGATCTGGCCCCGCTGGGTGCCGGCTTTGCCCGCTTGGCCGGGTCGGCGGCCTTCAGCAGGGTGGTCGGCAGCATCGGGGGCTGCCACGTCCGTGTCAAGCCGCCCCTGGAGGAAGCGGCCGGGTACCTCAACCCCAAGCTGTTCCATTCGCTGCAGTTTCAGGCCATCTGTGACCACACGGCCAAGTTCCTGGACGTGTTCATCGGCTTCCCCGGGTCCGCGCGGGACACCAAGGTGCTGAAGCACAGCCCCATCTACGCTCAGCGGAAATACCCGCCACCCGGCTTCTGCATCGTTGGGGACGGCGTCTACCCTTGCCTCCGACAACCCATCGCCCTCATGACCCCCTACAGGCACCCGGTCCGCAACCACCTCCAGGCCCGCTTTAACGGCCACCTCTCTAAAGCCCGCTGTGTCGTGGAGAGAGCTTTCGGCATCATGGAGACCAGGTGGAGGTCTATTTTCTTAAAGGCTCTGGAGGTGGACGTCCTCTACGTCCCGGAGGTCATCGCCTGCTGTACGGTCCTGCACAACATCTGCCTGAGCAGCGGGGATGTGCTCGAGCCGGAAGAAGCTCGGGGGGACGAAGCGGCTTCCGACTACGCAGAGGACCCGGAGGATCCGCCGCCCGCGGGGACCGTCTGCGGCGCAGAGGACAGGCACAGGATGGCCATGCTGTGTTACGCCCCGGACCACGACTACTTGTAGATGCTAGCTTTGCTTGGTCTTCGTTCTGGCGCACGTTCGTCCTATTTTCATATTTGAAGTCTGGCATCGTGTTTCATCTAAAGTACTTTTGTAAATAAACGTGTTCAGTACCTGTGGAACCCGCACACGGACTGCTTTGTTTCTACGGTGACCCATATGATGTGTGGAAACCGGGGCAACATCTTTCTCAACATTTTTGACCAAAACCAAATCTGGAGCGTACAAAAACCAAAACACATACACCGGGGGTCTCCAGATGTTTTCCCCCAAGGGCGGCATCCTGACAGCTCAAAGCCTCCCTGGCATGATTCAGCAACTTGGCCTGAATATGCTCCATCTTGTTTGGAATTGTCCTCCACCTGGTTAGAGCTCTGGAAGCGCAGAGTAAATTTGCCGGAATGAAAACTCGCTCTTGCAGCTCAGCCTCGTTTCCGGAGGGGGCGTCACGGGGGTGCCACCTCTCAGCTGATACAGAGAATGGAAACGCTTCCCCGGGCAGATGGTGGACTTGGTTCATAGTCCTGCCAAAATGTTGTGATGCTGCTGGAAGTTCACATATCTCGGCGATACTGTAAGGCTGTAAAACCAAGTTATATAAACATCCTTCACAGCCGTGTGTGCTGGGGGGGGGGATTGGGTGAACTCCAGTTGGTTCCCATTCTGTGTTTTCAGGGCCACCAATCACGGCCATGTTCTGCAAGTTCTCCGTTCCATCCATTTTCTATGCCACTTATCCTCACTAGGGTGGAGGTATGCTGGAGCCTATCCCACCAGTCCAGGGTGGACCCCCCTGGACCAAGTTAGGGTACCAACCATAACTTGTACCAGGTACCAAGCCCAACCCTAGACGCCCCAGGTCTCGTATGGCGCCATGTTGGTGCAGCCGAGAGGTGTCACCCTGATGACGGCGGTTCTGGAAACGTAGCTTAACTGCAAGAGCTCGCCCGTCATGGCCGCTGTGCATTTTAAATATCATTTTTGAGAAACAACAATCCAAAAATGGAACAATGTAGATTACAAATTACAAAGAGTATTTTTAACCAACGTTGGTCAATCATCCTTTGGAGTTCTTGGAAAATTACTGCAATTTTTTGTTCTCTTGTATTTTTAGAATGTGCCAAGGGTCTTACATGGCCCCCGGGCCACACTTTGGACACCACTGACATGTCCTCAGCTGAAAATGTATTTACCTGCCCCCCGCCCCCAACCCCATTTTTTGACCAGTAGTGACATCTTACTGTGAAGCCATCAGGAACTGTCATTTTTTCATCAGCGTTTCTGTCTGCAGCGTCTCTGCGACACGACGACCACGCAGGAAGTCGGCAACCAACTCGCCATAGAAAGAGACGGGGCTCCCCTCAGAAGCACGGGTATGTCCAGCCAGACCTTGTCCACTCACCCCCGGTCTCACCCCCCACTTTAAATTCCCTTCTTAGTAGATGTAACTTGTCTAAATATTTATGAACATTATTAGAGCCCTGTAGACATGAAACAGCACCCCTATAGGCACCTTTCCACTTCCCTATTATGCAATATTGTAGACATCCTAAGAGACAATAAGACCTTTTAAGACATAAATGTGTTGATCTGAAGTCATGAAGTCCGCCATGGCGTGTCCCACATCATAGAGTGAAAAAGGTCCTCATTGTGTGTGGAAGTGGTAAATTTAGAAGAAATCTATTTGAGGCTTGATCACTCGCTTTCCAGCTCCCGGCCGTCATCAATGAATAATACGCATGTAATGGTGACCATAGGTGTGCTATTTTGGGCTATTTAGGTGTGCTAATCATGTTGGAAAACATTTACAACGTCGTACGGGTTACTTTGAATGCGGAAGTCTGGATGGAGGCACAGCTGTAATGTATTTTATCATAATGATGCAATATTTTCTTTAGTTTATTATTAGTATTAGTTTATTTATTTCCATCTCGATCCTTGGTGGTGGTCTCACTTCACATCATCTTTATTTCCATCCCTGCGCTTTCATCGTTTTTCCTCCCACTGTCGCCTAGATTTCCTGCATTGTGTGTATGCTAGCGGCCCCGCCTCCCCCCACAGCGACATCGTATGAACAACCTGGAAGAGCCCAAAGCTTGTATAAGCCACGACTGCCGTAAATGCGGAGACATATTGTTGTCCAATGAATGTCCCCCCGGCCCCCGGCCCCCAAACCGCTGCAGACACTACTTCTATTCCCTCACGTTTCATCTTCACTTTTCCAAAGTGTTTGTCTTCTTGTGTCCCGCAGACATCAGTGAAGGGGATTTTCCCCCCAAGCAGGAGGAGCCGCGGCCTGCCCACATGAAAGTGGAAGATGAGGAGACCCAGCCCCAGCCCCCCCACGTGAAAGCGGAAGAGGAGGAGACCCAGCCCCAGCCCCCCCACATCAAAGAGGAAGAAGAGGAGCCGCAGCCCCCCCACATCAAAGAGGAAGAGCAGCATCACAGCATCAGTCAGGAGGCGGAGTATGTGGAAGGAAAGGAGGAGTTCCCGGTGATCCGTGTCGTTGTGAAGAGTGAAGATGATGAAGGAGGCGTTGCCGGAGACCACCGTGGAGGACCACCAGCAGACAACCTTGTAGCGACGCTATCAGACGGCGACGACGCAACGTCACACTCGCCTGACACGGACGACGAAGAGTCTCAAGTCGATGTGACGTGTCACGCTGGCGACACGCGCTTCCGATGCTCGCAGTGCGACAAAACGTTTGTCAACAAGGGAAACCTGAAAAGGCACATGACAAATCACACAGGAGAAAAACTATTCATGTGCTCCGTTTGTGGTAAAAGATTCTCTCAGAAGGTCCACTTGATGACGCACACAAGGACACACAATGTAGAGAAACCGTTCACCTGCTCGGTTTGCGGCAAAGGATTCTTTCAGAAGTCACACTTGAAAGGACACGCGAGTACGCACACAGGAGAGAAACCATACACCTGCTCAGTCTGCAACACCAGTTTTAATTATCATTCCGTGTTGGTTCAACACATGAGAAGGCACACGGGAGAGAAACCTTTTATGTGCTCCGTCTGCGGCAGCAGATTCTCTCAGAAATCAGTTCTTATCAAACACAGCAGAACACACACTGGAGAGAAACCTTTCAGCTGCTCTATTTGCGGTAAAGTGTTCTCGGTGAAAGACACTTTGATAACACACTTGAGGAGGCACACCGGAGAGAAACCTTTTGCCTGCTCAGTCTGCGGCAAAAGTTTCTCTGTGCAGCAAGACTTGAAAAGCCACGCACGAACACACAGTGGAGAAAAACCTTTTCCCTGCTCGGTGTGTGGGAAAAGGTTCTCTGTCAAGGAACACCTCAAAAGCCACACACGAATACACAGCGGAGAAAAACCTTTTCCCTGCTCGGCCTGTGGGAAAAGGTTCTCTGTCAAGGGCCATTTAAAAAGACACACCAAAACACACGCTGGGGAAAACCTGCTGCCTGCTCAGTCTGCGGGAGAAGGTTTCCTGGAAGTGCAGATTGATTAGCCATGAGCGAAGAAGTGTTGAGTCGCGGTGCGTGCGAGACGAAAGGTTGGCCGATACGCCGACGTAGCCGCTTGGCAATCGCAAGGGTCCTGGTGAGAACAGCAGCGGTAAATGAAGCTGCAGGACTTGGACTGTGGGGCAACATCTCCACGGGGAAAACACCAACAGTAGTGCTCCAGAACTAGGTAGGACAACTTTTTTGCATCATCAAATGTTCAACCGCTTTTTTCTTGATGCAGAATGTCTGCACTGTCGGATCTCAAGGAGGTTCCGAGTAGAGCTTCAAACTGCAAAAGGAAGAATGTTAGAGTTTGCGGTTGATGGGTAGTCGGCTGACCATCAGCTGATCACAAGTCACTGTTATGGGCGTGCCCAGAGGCCTGCCCTCCTCCCCGCTCTGCTGCTCCGCTTAGTTTTGGGAGTGTGACCAATCACAGCTGGAATAGGTGCAGATTATGGAAGGCGTAGAAAGCCTTGCGTGCGGTGATGGTGGGGGGCTGCTCTGCAGGGGCCCACAGCGCAACACAAGGGCCCCAACATCAGCATCACGGGTCCCCTTTAAGATTGCAGGATTTAGTGTCAGGTCGTCACTCCGTCATCATCTCTGGATGGCGAAGGCCAGCGGGCTTTCCCTCTTTGAAGGCGGTGGGATTGTTGTGCTGCGTGAGCAAAGCCTCTGGCAGCGCGCCAGTGCTCACGAGGACGGTGGAGCAAAGGAGTCAAGGAAGATCCCAAAAATAGGCCGGAGGATTCCGGTGGCTGTCCGCCAGCTCACGGGACCACCCTCGGCCTGAGTGAAGGTCGCTGCTGGGGGGGCTTGCAGTCCGCCAACCATCAGACTCCGTCTGCCAGAGAAGGATTTAGGGTGGAGAAGAAAGACCATGGGACGTTGGAAGGTGGAAGAAGGTTCTGTTCTCCTTTGATGGTCCTGATGATTCCAGCGGGATGTTCTCCAACGGCACAGTGGAGGGGGGCCATTGTGACCCTTCAGGTTGTGCAGGGGCGTCAAATGGCAGCCGGCTATGTGGAGATGTGACTGACGGCCTTTCTGAAGATCCAATGTACTTGATGAGATCAACTGGTCTTCAACGAGGAGGTCGTTTGGTGGGTGACCTTCCATACATCACGTGGGGTGCAGTAGCCAAAGGTGCCAGTAGGTGGCAGTAAGGAGGTGTCAACGCCTCTTGTTTTATGTGGCCTAAAAGACTAAAAAATACACTCCTGTCGTGGTAGCGTACCGGGACATAATTCACCCCGGAACTATCGATAGGCGCTTCACTCCCATTATTCTTATTATTCTTATTTTAATGTAAAAAATACCTAAATATATTTTCAATGGCGTTATTCATTCATTCATTTTGTACCGCTTTTTCCTCACGAGGGTCGCGGGGGTGCTGGAGCCTATCCCAGATGTCTTCGGGCGAGAGGCGGGGTACACCCTGGACTGGTGGCCAGCCAATCACAGGGCACATATAGACAAACAACCATTCACACTCACATTCATACCTATGGACAATTTGGAGTGGCTAATTAACCTAGCATGTTTTTGGAATGTGGGAGGAAACCGGAGTACCCGGAGAAAACCCACGCATGCACGGGGAGAACATGAAAACTCCACACAGAGATGGCCGAGGGTGGGAATTGAACCCTGGTCTCCTAGCTGTGAGGTCTGCGCGCTAACCACTAGACCGCCGTGCCGCCCCAATGACATTATTTTAACTTTAAATAAAGTTGTGTTCTTGTTTGTAATAATGTGAAATGCTATTTAAGCTATTAAATGAAATTTAAAAATGATCATTTTTACCTCTCTTTTAACATATTAAGTGATTTGTGTGCCCGAGCCCGCCGTGGCGTAGTGGTTAGCGTTCTGGACTTTGGAGCGCCTTGGCTTCGAATCTCCACTAGTAAGCATCGTCGGTATTCATCCGGAATTTAAAGGGCTCAAGCCAAAAAATCAGTACGCCGATCAAAAAGTAATCAGGAAAAAAGCCGAAAGAAACAAACAAGTGATTTGCGTGCCCGGTGTGCGACGTTCATGACCGAAATGCTGGTCCGGGTTGTAATGACGCCTCCACTCCTGAGGGAGGCGGTAATACACAGGATGACTGACCCGCCAAGTCTGCCGGAAACCGGAAATAGGTCAAGGAGAAGAATGTAGCGAGATCGTCTGATTAAAGCCGTGTTTTTGCCTCAATCAAACAACACGATGTCTTCCTCGTAATGTACATATTTTTGTCGCATAACGGAGCGCACACTAACTTTTCTCATCAGGATAAACTCAGCGAAAATCGAAGCTTCTCGTGCTAGCTTAGCTTGCTAGCTGCTAACAAAGGGACTCGGAAGTTAGTCGGCTGCTGTCGTGTGAAAATGTGTAAAGTCCAAATGCTGAGAGCGTTGGTGAATCAGCGACTAACTGCGGCTGTTGAGGAAATATTTGTAGTGTTGGAAAGAACCATAGCAGAGTACGAGGAGGAACTTTCTCGAACAAAAGAGGAGAACGAGCGACTACTGGCCGCCGTTTTCACCAAGCCTCCAGGTTGGTCACACCAACGACCTGTCGTCTTCGTTTCAAAGCTGTGATTGATGCATGACAGGCGACTGGAGTGGTTATTTTTAGCCCGTCAAATAGGTCATGTACAGCTGGTGTCGGACCTATTTCTGATGTGCGCTTGAGCAACATATTTGTCATTTTCCTCCTTGTACAGTCGAGTGAGTGTTTTATATTAGTATTAATAATTCATGCGGCTATGTTCGTCTTCATTTCCTTGACCAAAGGCCTTGGTTCATTCCTCAAAAATGTACTTTGGACATGGAATCGCTTATATTCACTTTCAAAAGATGACGGGCGATTACAAAAAATACACATTTGCTTGGTTAAATAAATATCACTAAAACGACTCAACAAAGTGTAAAATAATACTGAAAAAATACATTTAATAAAATGATTGAAGTGTATGAAATACTTACAATATATATTAAAAAACATTAAAAATTGTTAATAATAAATACAAGTGGCAAACAAACAAATACGAAGAAGTTACTTACTTAAGGTTACTTAAGGTAAATCAATGAATGAATGACTGAAAAGTGTAAACCAAATGACTTTCATAAGGAATGAAATATATCACTAACATATGACATATATTACAAATAATCAAAAAGACTGAAACAATCATCTGGTGTCCCCAGACGTCCAACAGATCAAGGAGGAGGAGGAGGAGGCCGAAGATGCCAAGCTGCCATCCGTTCATGTCATTGTGAAGAGTGAAGATGATGAAGACGGCGGCGAAGGCGAGGAGAAGAGAGAGGCGGAGCCTCCAAGCAGCAGCTCAAGTCAACACATGACAACAGAAGCTGATGGAGACCACTGTGGAGGATCACCAGCAGACAAGCTCTTAGCTCCGCTATCAGATAGCGACGACACGACGTCGCGCTCTTCTGACACTGATGATGAAGACTCCAAAGCCGCGGCGACGGGTCACACCGACGGCTCACGCTTCAAGTGCTCGCAGTGCGACAAGACTTTCAACGACCGCAGCAATCGGAAAAGACACATGCGATGTCACACGGGAGAGAAACCGTTCCTGTGCTCAGTTTGCGGTCGGCAGTTCTCTCAGAAGGTACACCTGACGACGCACACAAGAACGCACACCGGAGAGAAACCCTTTTCCTGCTCTGTGTGTGGTATGCGTTTTGTGCGCAATCAGCATTTGAAAATACACACCACGACACACACCGGAGTGAAACCTTTCCCCTGCTCGGTCTGCGGTGCAGGTTTTCTACGGAACGGAGATTTGAAGAAACACATGAGCTCGCACGCGGGAAAGAAACCTTTCGTGTGCTCCGGCTGCAACAAAAGCTTCAGCGACCAAAGCGCGCTAGTCAAGCACATGAGGACTCACGCTGGTGACAAAGTGCTGAGCTGCAACGCTTGTGGGGAAATCTACAAGGGCTGCAGCGGTCACCTGTGTGATGGTGACAGCGGCGGCGCTAAATGAGGCCGTCTGACATCGGCTCACGTTTGGTGTTCGTAGGCCGTCCTTGAGATGGAATAAAAGTAGAAAATAACTGGCTCGCTCCTTTTAATCTGTCCAATTGGAAACTTCAGCCAATAAGCGAGGCTGAAGCGGCGCTCAGGGCGTTAGCCTTCACCGCACACTTTATTGGTAGGGGCTGTGATGGCACCGCCACACCTGAGGGAGGCAGTCATGCAGCACAATGCGCCTACCGTGTGTTACCGGAAGTAGCCAACAAAAGAAGGGAAACGTTAGCTAGCAGGGCAGTTAAGTCTGCGCTAGTTCCTTCTCATCCCAAGGCTGCTCTAGCATAGCCCTGTCAACCTATGAGGATGGATGGATGGGTGGATGTTGAGGATACAGATGGGTGGATGGATGGATGGTGAGGATAGAGATGGATGGATGATGGATGGATGGATATTATTCATATTTGGAGCCCCAATATTCCGTAACTCTGCTTTTTCCAAAGCATGTGTTTGTCTTCTTGTGTCCTGCAGACATCAGTGAGGATCTCCTCATCTCCTCGTCTCCTCCCTGAGCAACGAGTGAGCAGGAGGAGCCACCGGTCAGTTCGTCCTCTCAGCTGTCGAGTTTGTTTGAGGAGCACCGCTTTAGATGGCGGCTCAATTTCTCCACTTGGTTCAGGCCGTAATGACACCTCCACGCCTGAAGGAGGCGCTGGTGCGCTACAATGTACCGGCTGTGTAGGGTAACTAGCGTTACCGGAAGTAGTGCATTAAAAAGCCTCACAGGATCCAAGTCCGTGTCAATTATTCGTTTTTAGGTGCGTGCTTTTGTGTGTCGCGGAACAAACTACACGATATTAGTTTTTTACGACAGGATAAACTAATCTCAGTCAATTTTGAAGCTTCTCGGTCTAGCTTAGCTTGCAAGCTGCTAACAAAGACGAAGGTTCTCAATGCCTACTGCGCATGCGTCTGTCGTCATTTAGCGCTACTGTTTTAGCAACGACGCGGTTTCAAAAAAGTTAGCAAGGCGGCGAGGTTGTTCCCACGCTGGTTCCCTACTTTGTTAGCTACTGCTAAGAATAACAATCGTCTAATCGTCACTGTGAAGCTTCTCGGGCTAGCTTAGCTTGTTAGCTGCTAACAAAGAGACGAGTAAGAGATCAAGTGTGTGAAAGAAGGATGGCGGAGTACGAGGAGGTGCTTCGTCCGACAAAAGAGGAGAACGAAGGAGAACGTCGACGACTGGACGCATTTGTCAGGAAGCAGCGAGCAGGTTTGCTTCATTATTACTCCGACGTGTTTACTAACTTGAGATTTGATGTCAGCACTCGGACTAGAGGTTGTCCGCCTGCAGGTCATAAAATGGCGGCTCCTCGTGAGGACCAGATCGCCTTGTTGAAAAAAAACTCTTCTTCATCTTCCATCATAATCATCATCAACATAATAGGAGGCTTTTTGTGTCCTGCAGATGTCAGAGCGGAGGATCTTCCCCCCGAATGGCCCCCCCACGTTAAAGAGGAAGGGGAGGAGCCAGGACCCCCCCACATGAAGGAGGAAGAAGAGCAGCCACAGCCTCTTTATATCAATAGTAAGGATTTTTTATTGATTGACAGATCACAATTCAACGTGCGGCATTTACTGATCCCCCCGATCCCCCGGGGGGGGGGGTTATGACATACATAGAAAAAGCTGAAGAAGGAAGCGAGGAAGAGGGATGTATTTCTCCATGCTTCTGACCTACAATGGAGGTAGAACGTCATATTCTGGTGGGTCAGGTCATCAGGTTTGTGTATTTGGGACGGTTCTGAACGCTGGCCGTGTGACTTCCTTATATGGGCGTGCCCTCCTCTCTCATGAAGGTTTCACATGTTAGCTCATGTTTATTTAGTGTAAGTCTGTGCAGCGCTATCGAGTGTGAACACGGGGCCTTCCGTTTCTGTCTGTTCAAGGGGGAGAGATGGAGTCCCAGCACCCCCACGTTAAAGAGGAAGAGGAGGAGCCCTGCCCCCCCCACATTAAAGAGGAAGAGGAGGAGCACAGCATCAGCCAGGAGGGGGAGGAGTTCCCAGTGATCGGTGTCATTGTGAAGGGTGAAGATGATGAAGACGACGGTGAAGGTGAGGAGAAGAGAGAGGCGGAGCCTCCAACAGAAGCTGATGGAGACCACTGTGGAGGATCACCAGCAGACAAGCTCTTAGCTCCACTATCAGATAGTGAGCACACGACGTCACACTCTCCTGACACTGATGATGATGATGATGAAGACTCTACAGCTGATATGACATGTCACCCTGACAACACACGCTTGAAATGCCACCACTGCGACAAGAGCTTCCTTCACCGCTGCAGTCTGAAGCGACACATGCGGAGCCACACGGGAGAGAAACCGTTTGCATGCTCAGATTGCGGTAAAAGATTCTCTCGGAATTCCGATTTGACAATCCACACGAGGACGCACACCGGAGAGCAGCCGTTTTCGTGTTCGGTGTGCGGTTTAGGATTCGTGCGAAGTCAGCATTTGAAGATCCACATGACGATACACACCGGAGAGAAACCGTTCACCTGTTCCATCTGTGGTGCCGGTTTCGTACGAAACGGAGATTTGACAACACACACGAGGAGACACACCGGAGAGAAACCGTTCTGCTGCACCATCTGTGGCGTAGGTTTTGTACGCAGTGACATTTTGAAGACACACATGAGGAGACACAATGGAGAGAAACCTTTCTCCTGTTCGGTGTGCGGCATGGGTTTCGTACGGAGTCACACTTTGAAAACACACATGAGACGGCACACCGGAGAGAAACCCTTCTCCTGTTCGGTGTGCGGTAAGAGTTTTGTGGAAGGCCAATATTTGAACAGACACATGAGAAAGCACACGGATGAGAACTTGTACTCCTGTTCAGTCTGCAAAAAAAGCTATTCGGAGCAGTCGGCGCTGGTCAGACACACGAGGATCCACACGGGGGAGAAGGTGTGGAGTTGCGGAGCGTGCCCGGAAAGGTTCTCTTACAAGTACCAGCTCAACAACCACACGTGTGGCGGCCAGAGCGGCGGTGGCCAGAGCGGCGGCGGCCAGAGCGGCGGCGGCGGATGAAGCCGCACCACTCCACGTACACCTGAAGAACCTAACGTCATCACCACGCGCTGTGTAATGCGGTCGCCATCTTGTGTGTCACATGATCTTGTTCATGGCTTCTCCCATTTCACTGCAATAAAGGTCGGTGACAGAGTGCTTGAACATCCCTTGTTTACATTGGGATCGATATTGGGATCGATAGTTGGATCTATCCGCCCACCACAAGGAGGCGGTAACGCGCTAGAAGGTACTAGCTGTGTTTTACCGGAAGTAATAAATAAGAGCGGTTCACAGACGGTGACGTCTTTGAGGTCGTGTTATTATCTCACTTCCGCCTTTCCAGTTTTGTCTTTAGTGTCGCCAAATACACATCGTTAATTCTTCCGGAAGTCGGGATAAGCCGGTGACGGTGTGAAGCTTCTCGGGCTAGCCTAGCTTGCTAGCGACTCACAGACGGTGACGATACCAACACAACGCGCATGCGTCAGTCATTTCGTACTACGGTCATGTTTCAGTAAAGGTTGCAACGAAACTATTGCAAAATGTCAGCAAGACGACGAGATTGTTACCTCCCCGCCATAATTTGACTTTATTAACTAGCCGGACTAGTTTAGCTTGCTAGCTGCTGCTAACACGAGACCCGGAAGTGAAAGACGCATCGCTGCTTTCGCCCACAAAAGAGGAGAACGATCGAAGAGGTCGACTTCAAGAGGTATCGGTGTTTGGAAGACAGAACCGGTCTGCTTCGTTCCTATTCTTACTAACTTTACATTTCATCATTTAACTCTTTGTTCAAATGTTCTCTACCTGAAGGTCATTTTAATGTCGGCTCCTCGTGACGATCAATATGACGATATTATCGTTAAAAACGCAACTGGGTGTTTTATTGTACACGCTGTTATCTTTACTCGGACATATTGTTCTTATCACACATCGTCAACGTCTTTGTCGTCATGTGACCTGCAGACGTCGGCCAAGATCTTCCCTCTGAACAGCTGGACTGGAGCTCCAGGATGGAACGGGAGGTGTCTCGGCCCCCCCACCTTAAGGAGGAAGAGGAGGAGCACAGCATCAGCCAGGAGGGAGAGCATCCGGAAGGACCGGAGGAGTTCCCAGCGATCGGTGTCATTGTGAAGAGTGAAGATGATGAAGACGACGGTGAAGGTGAGGAGAAGAGAGAGGCGGAGCCTCCAACAGAAGCTGATGGAGACCACTGTGGAGGATCACCAGCAGACAAGCTCTTAGCTCCACTATCAGATAGTGAGCACACGACGTCACACTCTCCTGACACTGATGATGATGATGATGATGAAGACTCTACAGCTGATATGACATGTCACCCTGACAACACACGCTTGAAATGCCACCACTGTGACAAGAGCTTCCTTCACCGCTGCAGTCTGAAGCGACACATGCAGGGTCACACGGGAGAGAAACCGTTCATGTGTTCATTTTGCGGTAAAAGATTCTCTCGGAATGCGAATTTGACAATCCACACGAGGACGCACAGCCGTTTTCGTGTTCGGTTTGCGGTTTAGGATTCGTGCGAAGTCAATATTTGAAGATCCACATGACGATCCACACTGGAGAGAAACCGTTCACCTGTTCCATCTGCGGTATGGGTTTTGTACGAAATGGAGATTTGACAACACACACGAGGAGACACACCGGAGAGAAACCGTTTTGCTGTTCATTCTGCAGTGTGGGTTTCGTATGGAGTGAAAATTTGAAAACACACGAGAAGACACACCGGGGAGAAACCTTTTTCCTGCTCGGTGTGTGGTAAACGCTTTGTGGAAAACCCGTATTTGAAAAAACACATGAGGAGACACACAGGAGAAAAACCATATTCCTGCTCCAGGTGCATTAGAAGCTTCTCTGACCGAACCACGTTTGTAAGACACACCAGATCTCACACCGGGCAGAAGGTGTTCAGTTGAACCTTCTCCTACAAGCACCAGCTCCACAGTCACGAGTGTGCTGCTGACCCATGAAGCCGCAGGACTTCACACATCATGACTTTGTCTGACAACGTCAAGGAGAATGTGTGACGTCATTGTTGCGAGGGTTCACCCTTTCACTACAATAAAAGTAAAAAAAAGGCGAAGTTGCTTTTATTTCAATTCATCCTTTGTGTTCAAGTTTCACTAAATGGCTGCTGTCAATTTCTAGTCTAGCCAAGGGTGTAATGACACCTCCACACCTGAGGGGGCAGGAATGCATCAGACTGTAATGTCTCTTGCCGGAAGTAATAAGAAAGGCAACGGAAGGGGTAGCGGACGATGTTGCATATTCGGCCCGCCTCTTACTTTTTACATTTTAACGTTTGTACTTTTTATGTCGGATAAAAAACTACACATTAATTATTCGTATCGGCATTAACGCTTCTCACTGAACTTTGACGCTTCTTGGGCTCGCTCAGCTTGCTCGCAGACTGCGCATGCGTCCGCCGACATTTTGGACCACGATTTCACCCCGCCGAAAGGATTGGAAAAAGTTCGGAAAACGACCAGATTGTCACCGTTTTTGCTCGTTTTCTTCTCCGCATCCCGCGTAAGGAAGGAAACAATCGTTCCTTCTTGTTTGGACACAACTTGCCTCATTGCCGCTTTGTAGGCTGGCAGGCTAGCTTAGCTTGCTAGCCGCTAACAAAAGACGCGGAAGTGGTCGACACGAAACCAAACGGGATCGGCTGTGAGTGGAAAGTGTCGTGTCGTGTGAAAATGTGTCAGGTCCAAATCCTGAGAGCGTTGGTGAATCAGCGACTAACTGCGGCTGTTGAAGAAATATTTGTAGTGTTGGAAAGAACCATAGCAGAGTACGAGGAGGAACTTTCTAGAACAAAAGAGGAGAACGAGCGACAACGTCAACTACTGGACGCCGTCTTCAGGAAGCACAGAGCAGGTTTGTTGACCTTTTACTCTCACGTGCTGTCGTGTGTACAGAGTACGCAGTAGTTGTACAGAGTACGCAGTAGTTGTACAGAGTAATTTAGTTTCACTTGTACAACCCGTAACTGATCAGGTCAAAGGTCGTTAAGTTTCTTTCATTTCAGTACATTTTGTCCACGTGACGTGGATGTTTGAAGGGCGTGGCTCAAAATGACTTTGTTCTTGTGCCCCCAGTCAGTGAAGATGATCTTCCCCCACGCCCCCCCCCCATCAAAGAGGAGGGCGAGGAGCCCCGGCCCCCCCACCTTAAAGAGGAAGAGGAGGACCCCAGCATCAGCCAGGAGGAGCAAGAAGCGCCGGAGGAGTTGTCGGTGATTGGCGTCGTCGTGAAGAGTGAGGATGATGAAGACGGCGGTGAAAGCCAGGAGAAGAGAGGGGCGGAGCCTCCCAGCAGCAGCTCGGCTCCGCAGCAGGTCAACACCCCCGCAGGTCCCCATAGCGACGCCGACGAGGCCGACCTGACGTGTCACGCCGACAGCGCCCCGCCCTTCACGTGTCCGGTTTGTGGCAAAGGATTCTCTCGGAACGCACATTTGGTAACGCACACGAGGACGCACACGGGAGAAAAACCTTTCATTTGCTCCGCGTGCGGCCAGAGGTTCTCTCAAAAGGGCAGCTTGAAGAAACACACAAGAAGGCACACTGGAGAGAAACCCTTTTCCTGCTCAGTCTGCAACACGAGTTTTAGCGACCGCTCGGCGTTGGTGAGGCACACGAGAAGGCACACTGGAGAGAAACCCTTTTCCTGCTCGGTTTGCAACGCTCATTTTAGTCACCGCTCGGCTTTGGTGACCCACACGAGGGCGCACACCGGAGAGAAACCGTTTTCCTGCCCTGTCTGCCAAACACGGTTTCGAGCTCGTTCGGGGTTGGTCCAGCACATGAGAACGCATACGGGAGAGAAACCTTTCGCCTGCTCGGTTTGCGAGCAACGATTCTCTCAAAAGGCGACGTTGAGAGAACACGCCAGATTGCACACCGGAGAGAAACCGTTTACGTGTTCAGTGTGCGACATGAGTTTTAGCTATCACTCGTCATTCGTGCAACACACGAAGACACACGAGTGATGCGTTTGGAGGAGTCGTTACCCGGGCAACCTTTCATCCTAATAAACAACGTTTCTGGCCACACCTGTTTTGGGATCTCTGTTGGGTTCCTTCCGTGGAGGAAGGCTGCAATCTGCACCGCTGCGTCTTTTTCCAGAATAGTTTGAAAACGATACGCCGTAACCTTTTCACCGACACTTTTTACAGCATCCCTAACCTTTTCACCGACACTTTTTACAGCCACTGATACATCCCTATATACGTATAAAGTATATACAATATATACTCATTGAAGGGAATAGCTGAAAGAGAAAGACAAACACACACATACATATATACACATACATGTATACATACATATACATATATACAGAAACATTCATATACACACACACGTATACATACATACATACATATACATATATACAGAAACATTCATATACACACACACGTATACATACATACACACATATACATACATATATACATATACACACACATATACATAAATGTATATACATACTATATATATATACGTACTATATATATGCATGTATACATATGTGTATATATGTATGTGTATATATACATATATAAATACATGTAAATATATGTATATGTATACATGCATGTATATATACACGTATGTGTATATATATCTGTGTGTGCATAGATATGTATGTGTGTATATATATATATATATATATATGTGTTCCAATGTTGGTATTCTTTCTGTGTTTTCCTGGTGGGCGCTGCCGTCACCCCAGGACCTTATGAGAGGCCTTTTATTGGGACCAGCCTCAGGCAGACCAGAAAGGTCTACACAGGAAGAAGATTTTTCCATCTCTTCACGTCAGCTCATGAAAAATGCCAGCAAAGACAAAGGCGGGGGACTGGGGTGTCCAACGTGCAGCCTGAGGGCCATTTGCAGCACACAGTTGTTTATTGTCTTTAACAGGAAATCCAAAAACGGCAGCAAAAATGAAAAAAATGAAAACGCAAGAATGAAGTCAGAAGCGGACGTCATCTGACAAAGCTTGATGCTTTCAGAAGAACAAGGTTGGAATCGTCTGGGAAGAAAAGGGAGAAATGTTGGGAGAATCAAAGACAGTCAAATATTACGGCAATAAGGTCAAGTCGGACCAGGATTGGGATGAAAACCGATATGAGAAAAGGTCGGTTGGGAAGAAGCCATCTTGGGATGGGAATAAAGTCAGAATAAGGAAGTCCGGATGAGGAGAGGAACGTTTAGTGACTCCCTGTCCAAGACGCTCCGGGCCCCGGTCTTCGGGGGCCCTCACCGTTACGAGTTTGGACACCCGTGGCGTTGCGCCGGCGTGTGCAGGGGGGGCCAGCGGTGAGCTGGTGGTTACGTAATGCGATGAAGATCCTGTGTAACATGTAAACATCACGTATGTGAACAGACGTGCACACGGACACCTGAGACACCCCTGCTCCAGCCTCGCCAGGGTGGGGGGGTACGCTGGAGCCTATCCCAGCTGACTTTGGGTGACCGGTGGCTGGCCAATGGCAGGGCACGTTAAAAAGCAGCATCACTGTTTCCGTACATTCGTAAACATAAACATATTCCATTTTCCTTTATTTCTTTGAGGAAGCCAACACGGACACGAGAGTTGGGCGCTACGACCTGAAAGGTTGGAGGTCACGCTGCAGTGGCGGCGGCGAGGGCGGCTAGCCGGTGTGTAACAGCATGTGTTTCATCAGAGTGTACCTTCTGGGGAACCTCCTACCGCAGAAGAGGCAGAGAAACGGTTTCTCTCCGGTGTGCCTCCTCATGTGCGTGGTCAACGTGCCCTTTTGAGAAAACCTATTGCCACAAACTGTGCAGCTGTATGGTTTCTCTCCCGTGTGGATCCTCATGTGAACCTTCAAGTCGTTGTTGACCACAAACTTCTTCCCGCACTGGGAGCACTGAAAGTGGCGGTCCGGCGTGTGGCGTTTCATGTGGCTCGTCAGATTGAACTTCTTATCGAAATGTTTGCCGCACTGAAAGCAGCGAAAGGGTTTCTTTTGGCCGGAACAAGCCACGCCGCAGTCTTCGCCGTCAGCGTCGGAGGACTGTGACGTCGTGTCGTCGCTATCCGATCCGTCGCTGTCGGCTTCTGTCCCCGTGCGTCGACTTGAGCTGCCCCCTGGAAGCTCCGCCTCCTTCTTCTCGACACGTTGACCTCTGCCTTCATCACCTTCACGCGCTCCCTGCACGAAGACAGCCGGGAGCTTGGCGGCGTCGGCGTCCTGAAGCCAGCCTCGCCGCTCTTCCTCCTGGCCGATGCTGGGACCTCCCTCTTCCTCTTTAATGTGGGGGGGCTGCGGCTCCTCCTTCTCCTCTTTAATGTGGGGGGGCTGCGGCTCCTCCTTCTCCTCTTTAATGTGGGGGGGCTGCGGCTCAATGGGAACATCTTCACTGGCGTCTGCAGGACATAACAACACAGAGACGGGAATGCGTTGCACACAAACTGAAGAACTAAATACTACAGAAATATGTATGTACAGTATGTCACAAAAGTGAGTACACCCTTCACATTTCTGCAAATATTTTATTATATCTTTTCATGGGACACCACTGAAGAAATGAAACTTTGCTACAATGTAAAGTAGTCAGTGTACAGCTTGTATAACAGTGTAAATTTACTGTCCCCTCAAAATAACTCAATACACAGACCTTAATGTCTAAACTGCAGGCAACTAAAGTGAATACACCCCTAAGTGAAAACGTCCAAATGGGGCCAAACGTGTCAATATTTTGTGTGGCCACCATTATTTTCCAGCACTGCCTTAACCCTCTTGGGCATGGAGTTCACCAGAGCTTCACAGGTTGCCACTGGAATCCTCTTCCACTCCTCCATGACGACATCACGGAGCTGGTGGATGTTAGAGACCTTGTGCTCCTTCACCTTCAGTTTGAGGATGCCCCACAGATGCTCAATAGGATTTAGGTCCGGAGACATGCTTGGCCAGTCCATCACATTCACCCTTAACTTCTTTAGCAAAGCAGTGGTTGTCTTGGAGGTGCGTTTGGGGGCGTTGTCATGTTGGAATACTGCCCTGCCGCCCAGTTTCCCAAGGGAGGGGATCATGCTCTGCTTCGGGATGTCACAGTACATGTTGGCATTCATGGTTCCCTCAATGAACTGTAGCTCCCCAGTGCCGGCAGCACTCATGCAGCCCATGCAGACCATGACACTCCCACCACCATGTTTGACTGTAGGTAAAACACACTCGTCTTTGTACTCCTCACCTGGTTTCCGCCACACACGCTTGACACCATCTGAACCAAATAAGCTCATCTTGGTCTCATCAGACCACGGGACATGGTTCCAATCCATGTCTTTAGTCTGCTTATCTTCAGCAAACTGTTTGCGGGCTTTCTTATGCATCATCTTCAGAAGAGGCTTCTTTCTGGGATGACAGCCATGCAGACCACGTATGGTCTGAGCACTGACAGGTTGACCACCCATCCCTTCAACCTCTGCAGCAATGCTGGCAGCACTCGGGCGTCTATTTTCCAAAGACAACCTCTGGATATGACGCTGGGCACGTGCACTCAACTTCTTTGGTCGACCATGGCGAGGCCTGTTCTGGTGGAACCTGTGATGTTAAACCGCTGTATGGTCTTGGCCACCGTGCTGCTGCTCAGTTTCAGAGTTGGCAATCTTCTTGTAGCCTAAGCCATCTTCGTGTAGCGCAGCAATTCTTTTTTTCAGATCCTCAGAGAGTTCTTTGCCATGAGGTGCCATGGTAAACTTCCAGTGACCAGTATGGGAGAGTGTGAGAGTGATAAAACCAAATTTAACACACATGCTCCCCATTCACACCTGAGACCTTGTAACGCTCATGGGTCACATGACACTGGGGAAACAAAATGGCTAATTGGGCCCAATTTGGACGTTTTCACTTAGGGGTGTATTCACTTTAGTTGCCTGCAGTTTAGACATTAAGGTCTGTGTATTGAGTTATTTTGAGGGGACAGTAAATTTACACTGTTATAAAAGCTGTACACTGACTACTTTACATTGTAGCAAAGTTTCATTTCTTCAGTGGTGTCCCATGAAAAGATATAATAAAATATTTGCAGAAATGTGAAGGGTGTACTCACTTTTGTGACATACTGTCTAAGTATGCAAGATCAAGTAGTACAAACCTGCTCTGTGCAACACAACTTCCTGCTTCCTGAAAACGGCGTCCAGTAGTTGACGTTGTCGCTCGTTCTCCTCTTTTGTTCTAGAAAGTTCCTCCTCGTACTCTGCTATGGTTCTTTCCAACACTACAAATATTTCTTCAACAGCCGCAGTTAGTCGCTGATTCACCAACGCTCTCAGCATTTGGACTTTACACATTTTCACACAATCGCGACACTTCCGCCTTCCGCGTCTCTGTTAGCAGCTAACGAGCTAAGCTAGCTGGAGGAGCCCCAAAGTGCGCCGAGAGGAGACTGTGATTAAACTGCGATGTTTCGTCTTTGTCGAATGAACACAGAAACGAATAATGGCGATCGCAACAATTGGATTTGACGTTCAAGGCGGCTGGATTCTTACCGACCCGTCGCCGTTGCTGCTTTGCGCCTTCCGTCCGGTACTCGACTCTTCTTCGTCTGCTCTGACGAGGCCGCGCATCGCTGCCCCCTGTCGGCGGCTTGGTGGTATCGCTTCTTTTGTGGCTGGAACTTGGGAAGCTTTTGGGATGTTTTTTGTTTTTAGTTCCCAACTTCGTCTTGTCCATTTCCGCTCATCGTCATTTCATCTGAGAAACGTTTATGGTCTGACTGCACAATATTGATATACGCAATATAATAGACAATATAAGACACAATATAATAGACAATATAAGACACAATATAATACACAATATAATAGACAATATAATACACAATATACACAGGGGGGCGTTTTCTCTTCGAATTGACCTGCTTTAGTCCTACTTTATTATGTTGGTACTGTACTGCCTATTACCCAAACTTGGCTCCATTTTACATAGTTTGAATACAATGGCCGCCACTCGTAGCAAGAACGCTATTTGGTAAAAATGCGGGTACGCTGCTAACAGTCAGCTTGGGGAGGCCATCTTGGCTGAAAAGCTCTTTTTGCAATATTTTCCAAATATTTCAGCATTTACATTTTCTATTTCTTGTAGTGTTATGACTTTATTACCAAATGTTCACATTCTTTTTGGAATGTGTATAACTATTTTGCAACCTAATTGTCCAAAAATTGCAACAGTATTTTTAAAAAGGTGTTGCTCGTATGCCTTCAAGTGAGACACGGCTGGAAGAATAAAGTCAAAATATGGAGAAAAAAATCCTCAATTGGAGAAAAATTGCATATTAATAAAAATAATATTGAACAGCATGAAGCTGAAATCTAAGACTTTGTTTTGAAGAGCTAATATGAGAAACAACAAAAACATTAGCTTGCCAAGAAAGGGACAACGCCAACAGAATAAAGTCAAAATATTCTGGGAATGAAGTCAGAATTGCCAGGAAAAACTAGAAAATTCAAACAAAAACGGAGCAATTTTACAGGAATAAACTCCATATATATATATATATATGGCATCAAAATATTTGGAAAAATACTACACAAAAAGCAGAGCTTCCCGGGGTGGGAGGCGTTTGACTTGCGGGAGGTCAGATGTCACATGCGAGCATGACTGGGGATGGCGGCCTAGCATCCTTCCACCTTCTGCCGTTGGCTCCTTTCGGCTTCTGCGGCGACTACGCAGCCCGAGCGGGTTTAGGCGCCTATGGGCCCGGGGGATCCAGGTCAGACCACGCTGGAAGAAACCACATTCAGGCAGACCTTTCCGTTTGGGGGAGGATGGCGTTTATTACACAGCAATGAATGAGCAAACATCCAGAGTGGCAGGGCACATAGGAGAACACTTTGATTCCTTTGTGGAACCTGAGGAACATGAGGAACATGAGGAACATGAGGAACCTGATGAACCTGAGGAACATGATGAACATGAGGAACCTGAGGAACATGGCGAGCGTTCTACTCGCTGTGTGTTCTCATGTGTCTCAGCATGGATGAATAAAAGCTAAAGCTGGAGTTGCAGACGGAGCAGGAGAAGGGTTTTTCCCCCGTGTGCGTTATTGTGTGTTCCTTCAAATTCACCTTCCGAGTGAAGCCTTTGCCGCAAACAGAGCACACGAAGGGTTTCTCTCCGGTGTGGGTTCTCGTGTGGCGGAACCACGAGGAATGGACGCTGAAACTCATGTCGCAGACGGAGCAGGTGAAAGGTTTCTCGCCCGTGTGCGTCCTCATGTGGTTCACCAACGTGGACTGGAACCTGAAGCTGGACTTGCAGACCGAACACGTGAAGGGCTTTTCCCCGGTGTGCGTCCTCGTGTGCGTCATCAAATTCATCTTTCGAGAGAAACCTTTACCGCAGACGGAGCACGTGAAGGCCTTCTCGCCCGTGTGCGTGATCATGTGTCTCATCATCGTGGAATGGAAACTGAACATCATGTTGCAGACCGAACAAGAGAAGGTTTTTGGTCCCGCGTGTCTTCTCGTGTGCTCCGTCCAATCTTCCCTTTGAGTGAACGTCTCGCCACAAGCCGAACATCGGAATGTGGCGTCTCCCGCGTGGTCTCCCGCGTGGTCCCTCGCGTGTCGCTTCAGAGCCGTCTTCCTGTCAAAGGCTGGCTCGCATTTCACGTCCGCCCGGTCCGTGTGACGCATCCCATCGGCTTCGGGGCCTCCCCGGTCGTCGCCATCAGATGGCGGCGAGGCGAGGTCGCCGTCTTCTGATCTTCTCGTCTCCTCGCTTGGACTGCAATCGACCTGCGACCGCCGAGCGTCCCCGTCGTCATCTTCGCTCTTCACAATCACACAAATCACAGGAAACGTGCCGATGTCCGCCTCCTCCTGGGTCCACGCTCCCTCCTCTTTGATGCTGGGGGGCTGGGCCCCCCCCCCCTCCGGCCTGGAGCTCCACTCCTGCCGCTCAGGGGGAACTCCTGCAGGACGCAAACACAAGCGCTTTGGAAAAGCACGGGACTCCACATCAGGATACACTTCAGAGGAAAAGGTTGTAGAATAAATAAATAAACGTTTCCGGCAAGGACACACGCGGATACGCTCGAAAGAATCCGCTACGCTCGAAGGCATCCGCTACGCTCGAAGGCATCCGCTACGCTCGAAGGCATCCGTATCTTCAGAAAGCACCTGTGCCTTGTGAAGACGCCTGTTAGCATCATGTCATCATATGGTCGTACAATGGCCACCTTCTCTCTGCAATAAACCTTTTTGAGTATTTTGACTTATTTCATTCATCACAATTGTTTTGGTCTTTTCAATTTTCCAAATGTTTCCCACTTCTGGTAATATCAGGACTTTATTCCAATCAACTAGAACTTTATGTGCAAAATGACATTATTTGGATTTTTTCCGTCATAGTTACACATTTAGGCCTCCCAAGGATGATGATGATGATGATGACATCCATCCATCCATCCTCATCCTCACTAGGGTGGCAAGCTATGCTGGAGCCTATCCCAGCCGCCTTTGGGCGAGAGGCTCTTAGGACAGAATCCGGTCAGGCATCCAAGATGAGAGACGAGGAGGAGAACAAACCTGCCGTCCGTGACTCCATCTGATGCTTCCTGAAAACGGCGTCCAGTAGTTGACGTTGTCGCTCGTTCTCCTCTTTTGTTCTAGAAAGTTCCTCCTCGTACTCTGCTATGGTTCTTTCCAACACTACAAATATTTCTTCAACAGCCCATGGACGGCATACAAACAACACTTAGCATGAGATGCTAACTTCCGCGTCTCTTTGTTAGCAACAAGCTAAGTTAGCTTGAGGAGGTCCAGGCGAGCTACAAAAACCCTACGATATTTACTTATTAGATAAATAAAGACAAACACGTGTTTCCTAAACGGCAAATGACAAACTTTACGATAACATTTAAGGTAGCTTGCCTCCGACAGCCGTCACTCGGTGGTTTCCGGAAGTGGTACGGCAACGCCACTAGGACAAAACAGTTTATGCGCTCTCATGTGGAATTTGAAGTGAGACGTCGGTGTATATATTTTTACGTACTGCATTACATTTAATAAGTACCCACAATCAATGGTAGGCATGAATATATGGGAATATTTACGACAAAAACGAACGAGGTGTCCCCCCCCCTCACCTACCAACCCGCTGAAATCGTATTTTCTTCACGGATGCTCGCAAAGCCGGAAAAGGAAGGCAACCGTCCAGCATGACGTCACTTCCCCCAACGACACTAGCATCGGAGCGTCGGGGCAGTTTAACCAACACTGTCGTTCGACACATTTCGTGGAGTCTGTTTCGTTGTTGTCGTTCATATAATACGCCGTGTATGTCACGTGACCGTAGAAACCCCGGAGTCGAATCGTGCGGGTTAACCCACTTCCTCCAGCTAGCCTTGCATGCTAGCTGCAAACAAAAGGGACGCGGAAGTTAGCAACAACAAAACAGCCAAGTGTCGGGATCGTGTGAAAATGTGTCAGGTCCAAATCCTGAGAGCGTTGGTGAATCAGCGACTAACTGCGGCTGTTGAAGAAATATTTGTAGTGTTGGAAAGAACCATAGCAGAGTACGAGGAGGAACTTTCTAGAACAAAAGAGGAGAACGAGCGACAACGTCAACTACTGGACGCCGTCTTCAGGCCACGATTGGAGTCGCAGGGAGCGGGTTTGTTGGCTTCGCAATAGTACAGCGGTGCCTCGGTTTTCGTCATTCATTTGACGAAAAACCAAGCAATGTTTCCCATAGGAAATGATATCAATCCAATTGATCCGTTCCAGACGGTAGAAAATAATAATAATAATAATAATAAAAATAATGGTTTGGCAGCGTCACGTGGTCTGGCATGCTTCCAGGCTGCAGTGGACGAAAACAGAGGCACAATTCCATAACGGCAGTTTGACTGACAGCTCCTAAGTATGACGTGTGTTGGTCCTCTTGTGTCCTCCAGACGTCGGTGAGGAAGATGTTCCCCCTGAGCGGCAGGAGCGCCAGCCCCCCCGCATTAAAGAGGAGAAGGAGGAGGCTGACCCGGGCAAATTTCCAGTCACTCGAGTGGTCGTGAAGAGCGAAGAGGGCGAAGTAGAAGCCCGGCGCTCAGCGCTGGATCACAGTCAAGGCGAGAAGACGGGAAGATCAGAAGCAGACAGCCTCTTGGCGCCACTATCAGATGGCGACGACGCCACGTCGCGCTCCCCTGACACCGACGACGAAGACTCGAAAGCGGGCATGGCGTCACGTCACGACAACAAACGCTTTAAATGCTCCCATTGCCACAAAGCCTTTGCCCACAGGAAGAACTTGCAAAGACACATGAGGTGTCACACGGGAGAGAAACTCATTTCCTGCTCCTTCTGCAGCGAAAGATTCGCACAGAGGGAACATTGGATAGCGCACACAAAAGTCCACGCCGGAGAGAAACCCTTTTCCTGTTCCGTGTGCGACATGACCTTTAGATTTCAGTCCACGTTTGTGAACCACATGAGAACGCACACCGGTGAGAAACCGTTCACCTGCTCCGTCTGCAGCATGAGCTTCAGCGTTCATTCGTCTCTGTTGAGACACATGAGGTCGCACACCGGAGAGAAACCCTTCGCATGCTCGTTTTGCGGTAAAAAATTCCCCAGGAAGATGAGTTTGAAGGAGCACACGAGAATACACACCGGAGAAAAACCCTTCTCCTGCTCCGTCTGCAAGGCCAGCTTCAGGTTTCAGTCCAAACTGGTGAACCACATGAGAACCCACACCGGCGAGAGACCGTTCTCCTGCTCGGTGTGCCAGAAAACCTTCACTCAAAAGGAGCATCTGAGGATCCACATGGTGACGCACAGCGGAGAAAAAGCCTTTTCCTGCGCCGTCTGCCGTCAGAGATTCTCGGCCAAGAGCAGTTTGGTCACGCACATGCGGACGCACACCGGCGAGAAACCATTCAGCTGCAACGCGTGCGACGAGAAGTTCTCCTACAAGTATCAGCTTTGCAAACACGCGTGTCCCGGCGGTGAAAGCAGCAGCGGTCAGACGCGCCTGACCTCTTAGACGCCGTTTTTATTTGGGTCTGCGTCTGGCGTGCACAAGTCACGTGACCGCGCCGTGCGCTCTTAAATAAAAGCACATCTGTCAAATGTGATGATCTTGGCGTCTTTTATGACCGCGCCTGACACGGCCCCCTAAGAAAGTGTAGACCGAAGTCTGACTTTCTGGTCCGGTTTGATGCCTCAAGAAACAAAACACAACGACTTAAATACGAGTAGAAATAATCAAAGTACTACAAAAGTCCCTCTGGTGATACCAGGCCAGAGACTGAAGGGACAAGGGGGGTCTGATCGTTAGTTCCATGCGTCCCAGTTTGGACTGCCAGCGAGGTCCCAAGCACCATGTTGAGATAGTTTGGTCCTGATGGGTTTCAGTCTTTCATTTCCAGATTAAAAATGAGTAACAATCCAGAAACAAATGTCTATTGTTCACGTCGTGTGGTGGGAATCTGTTTTGGGGGGGAGGGGTAGGACATGTTTGACCGAGGTCAGGCCTCGGGGAACTCTCACAAAATATTCATGGTGGCTTGTCCAGCTGTGGAAATATCGCGTTGTAGCGGGCCTTCGATGGGGGGCCTTTGTTGGGGGGCCTTTGTTGGGGGGCCTTCGATGGGAGACCTTTGTTGGAGGGCCTTCGATGGGGGGCCTTTGTTGGGGGGCCTTCGATGGGGGCCATCCAAGCCAAGACGTCCCTCAGACATTCTGCTTTCATCTACCAAGTGATTATTTACATCCCTACCCCGCCACACGGAGGATGGAGGTGGAGGTTCGGCTGACGTGATGGAATCAAGATGTCCGCCTCAGTGGCGGCTGCAGGTCCGGCAGCACTGTGCTCGGACGTTGGCCATCTGGCAACGGCCTAACCAGCGGAGGGTCTGACAGAAGCGAGATGACAGACGGTTGCCGAGACAAGCGTCTCCTGTGGGGGGGGGCACAAGTGAGAATGCTGGACTAAACATTTGAAGGTTCAATTCACATTTGAATGGGGGGGGGGGGGTTGTTTGTTTATATGTGGCCTGTGATTGGCTGGCCCCCCGTCCAGGGTGGACCCCGCCTCTCGGAGAAAAGAGCGTGGCTGTAGTGAGTGCATCGTGTCTGTGTGGAACATTCTCATGGGATTGCATGCTGCTTCCTCACCAGAGGGGGCGCTGTGGCAGCCATCTAAGCGACAGCGCTGCGTGGCGTGCGGCTGCGGCTGGTGGTCACACTGAGCTCCATCCACTTCCTGCTCCTTCTCGGCCTTTGTGTCCACACACTTGATGAGGCGGCGCCGTACTCCGCTGCCACACGAAACGGAGCACTGAAACAAGAATTGAAATAACGAAACGGGATTTCATAAACGTCACGTTTGTCAAAATCTTCACAAGTTTGGTTTGATATGAAATATAGAACACGCTTAGCACACGGACGCCATGCAAGAGTTTTCTCCGTGCTCGTCAGTCGCCGAAAAGGAGCTGGTCGTCAAAGAGGAAGCGCACCGATAGAAGTGAGAGAAGCAGGTTAGCATAGCATACAGAAAAGAAGCAGGTTAGCATAGCATACAGAAAAGAAGTAGGTTAGCATAGCATACCAGAAAAGAAGCAGGTTAGCATAGCATACGAGAAAAGAAGCAGGTTAGCATAGCATACAGAAAAGAAGTAGGTTAGCATAGCATACCAGAAAAGAAGTAGGTTAGCATAGCATACCAGAAAAGAAGCAGGTTAGCATAGCATACCAGAAAAGAAGCAGGTTAGCATAGCATACAGAAAAGAAGCAGGTTAGCATAGCATACCAGAAAAGAAGTAGGTTAGCATAGCATACCAGAAAAGAAGCAGGTTAGCATAGCATACAGAAAAGAAGCAGGTTAGCATAGCATACGAGAAAAGAAGCAGGTTAGCATAGCATACAGAAAAGAAGTAGGTTAGCATAGCATACCAGAAAAGAAGTAGGTTAGCATAGCATACCAGAAAAGAAGCAGGTTAGCATAGCATACCAGAAAAGAAGCAGGTTAGCATAGCATACAGAAAAGAAGCAGGTTAGCATAGCATACCAGAAAAGAAGTAGGTTAGCATAGCATACCAGAAAAGAAGCAGGTTAGCATAGCATACAGAAAAGAAGCAGGTTAGCATAGCATACCAGAAAAGAAGCAGGTTAGCATAGCATACAGAAAAGAAGTAGGTTAGCATAGCATACCAGAAAAATAGCAGGTTAGCATAGCATACAGAAAAGAAGCAGGTTAGCATAGCATACCAGAAAAATAGCAGGTTAGCATAGCATACAGAAAAGAAGCAGGTTAGCATAGCATACCAGACCGTGGCGGCGTGTACGTCGTCCTCTAAGTCCTCTAAGTCCTCTAAGTCCCAAACATACGTACCTGTCCCCAGGAGCCCGTGAGCCACTGAGCACAAGGTTGCGTGTTGCAGCGCCGGATGTTGCTGGGCTGGAGGTCCAGGTCACATCGGCCCTCTTCTGGGCAGGTGACCATACGCTGTTGCCCCCCTCCTCCGCAAACCTCTGAACACTGAGCACAGCACAAACAACCGATGAGTACAGCTGAAGGGTTCGAACACGACGCTATTAGCTAGGGGCGTCCGGCCGGATCCAAAGGTGACAAGATGCCTTGCCCGGTGGAACCTAGGCTGGGACGCTAACACATGAATGGCTCACACGATCAATGACATGTATTGTCTTCCTCGTCCCTGGCCTCCGAGCAGGCAGGACGAGGGTTCAAATGCCGTGGCAGAACGAAGGGACGACGCTGGCGCCCCCACGCCTCGATCGGTGGGTCATGGCGTCCGTGCAGCAACACGCCAAACTGGGCGTTTCCACGGCGGTGATGCTCACCTGCCCCCAGGATGAGGCGTACCAGTCGACGCAGGGCGGAAGGCGACAGGGCGCTTGGCTCAGCGGCCTGACGGACGTCGCCCGACAGTGGAAAGGTCGTAGAGGTCTTTGATCCCGCATGTCAAAGCACTGGACCTCCCGAGACTTCAGACTAACGCCGCAGTTCTTGGAGCACTGCAAAGAGACACGAATGACGTGATACTGAAACTTCCATCTCACCACGGCTTTCTTCCATAACATTCCCATCGCCTGTTGAAGACCGAAGACCTGAACACGCAAACCAGTCCCATCTGGCCCTCTAAGCAGGCCTTGGATCTTCCTCATCATCAGGCAGAAGGTGCTAAACATAAGGAAGGGGGAGTTGAGGCTTCTACTATTGAATATTACATAATATAGTAATACTTTTGAAGAATACACGCACCGTAGTACTGACTCATCTTCTCCCAGCAACTCATCAAAGTCCTCGTCTTCTCTATCTGGACTGTAGAGCTGGGCAATGTGGCCATCCAACATGGCGGGTTCCCTCTCATCATTGTCGGAGTCGGCCTCGTTGGCAGGTGGCTGTTCCGCCGTGATGCCGGCTTCCGAACCCCAACGACGCTTAGAGCGGATACCTCGGCCCCGGAACTCGCCCGGCGCCGCCGCCGTGTTCGCCCTCTTTCTTCCATCGCTCTACGCCGCTCGCTACTTTACACCGATGTCCGACCGTAGGACGTCTTTCCTTCGCCCGCCCGGAATGATGGCAAGGTCCCGGTTCATTGGCTTCACTCGCTGGTTCACGGTGGCGGACAGACGGCCGCCATGTTGTTTTACAGCCCTGGAGGACCTTTAGCTTACGCACGCTACGTATTAGCGCAACTTCTCTGATTGGTTTATAACTGCCAATAATAATAATAATAACAACAACAACAACAATAATAATAATAATAATAATAATAATAATAATACTGTATGCCTGTACGGTATACTTCTCCAATTGGTATATCGCTGCCAGCGTACGTATTACGCCCGCGTGCCAGAGGGAACTGGTCCGACAGTCAACAAAGCGTAGCGCTGACCAGGACCATTTTAACAGATTTCGGGGTTGGAGTACACGTGAGTTGCACGGGACGGTAAGAGGTGCCATCAATGTTGGAGAAAAGGAAAGGCTTGTAACCAAGCTACATCGAGAATGTCGGTGTGGTTGGCTAGCAGACCTTAGCGTCGAGTGACCGGAGGCAGACCGATGGATCAGGACTACCGCTCCCTCCCCGAAACCGTGTGGCGTCCAAACAACCCAGAGGAGGAGGAAAAGAAGACAGGTCTCACCTTGCTCCATCGACCAATTCGCCACATGGAGCACGGTCGCAGGTAACAGCGCCGGGCGGGCGTGGGCCTCTTGGCCGGGTCGCAGTCGGACTCGGAGCCGGTACTGCAGGCCAAAGTCCTCCACATGGCACCCAGACCACAGCTTGTGGAACACTGCTTGGAATGACGGTGTCACATTGCAACAAAGAAAAGGTCATTCAGACGAGGAAGCAGACGAGGAACAGAAGAGGAACCAGACGCGGAAGCAGACGAGGAAGCAGAAGAGGAAGCAGACAAGACTCAGGATCTCAGTTCCTCCTAAATACAGGAAGGAATCCTTGAGACCCGAACAGGTCTTTCTGTTTGGCTAAAAGGAGGCGGCTAAGAACGCACGCGCCGGGACGCACCTATTCCGCCGATAAAGCCTTGTGAAGAAACCTTCCGTTTGCATCATGTGACCTGCATGTTAGCCAAGCTAGCCCGTGGTTATTCTTCTTATTAGCATTGTTGCACCCAAGAACTAGCCAGCTAGCGTAGCAACTAGCCAAAGGTAACGCCAGGCTTTGGAGCTGCTGCACTGCTGCTGTCTTCAAAGTACTGGAAGTACAACGTTAGCGTGAATGTACCCGTTAGTACACGCTGACAACATGGACAGAACCCTGAACTGCTGTCTTCAAAGTACTGGAAGTACAATGTTAGCGTGAATGTACCCGTTAGTACACGCTGACAACATGGACAGAACCATGAACTGCTGTCTTCAAAGTACTGGAAGTACAACGTTAGCGTGAATGTACCCGTTAGTACACGCTGACAACATGGACAGAAACCATGAACTGCTGTCTTCAAAGTACTGGAAGTACAACATTAGCGTGAATGTACCCGTTAGTACATGCTGACAACACGGACAGAAACCATGAACTGCTGTCTTCAAAGTACTGGAAGTACAACGTTAGCGTGAATGTACCCGTTAGTACACGCTGACAACATGGACAGAAACCATGAACCCTTGTTGGAGGTTTGGGAGTCTTAATGGCGGCCTTTCTGGGTGGAATAGGTGCGTCCCATTACCTTGCCTCTTTTTGCCTCTTTTTATATCTTTAGAAGACATGGTAGAGAAACGGTAGAGATGTGCCAGTAGTCATGTGATGATATTTGATGTGGACAAGCCGACAGGTAGATTGATCCCATCCTAACGTGCTCCAGTCCTTCTGACCTCCGGGTGTACACAGACGACGCTTACATCGACATTCCAAAAGCAGATTTACGTTAACGTAGCAACCAGTAACGAGTTCTGGGTATCGGTGGAAAAACACGTATGTTGCATCTGTCATGTTATCTCTCGGCTACGTTGAGAAGGTCGCCGAGCAGAACCAGACTGGGAAAAGACGGAGACAGAGCCGAGCTTCGTTCCTCTGCTCCAACGGAACGGGATGGACTCGTGCACACTCACCGAGCTCCAGTTGCCGCTCAGCCAGTGGGCTGTCACTCGGATGGGGGTGGGGGTGGGCGATCGTACTGATGTCACATGTGGGGTAGCTGGAGGCCCCGTCGTGGGGGGGACCGCTCCTTCGCTGGGGTCTTCATGGTGTAAAAAGGATGCTGGGTCTGTCCTTCCACTGGATGCGGGTTGGACTGGAGGCTGAGAGTACGGTTCCTGGTTCCGTGTTCCGGCAGGGACGTTCCGCTTACTTGGCAGGAACAGATCCGGGGAAAGGAGCAGAGTCGGACCCTCGGGGGGAGGCAGTGAGGTCCTAACGGGCCCATGGTGAGACAGTCCTGAATCTGGACTGGGACGAGTGGGATCCACATCGGCCAGTTCAAGGACTGGTGAAAGAACTGCTGATTCTGGGCTCGTTTGCGTGGTCGCTAAGTCCAATTCCAAAACATTGTCTTCCATCCAGGGTGCGTGCTTGTCAGTCTTTATTTGATTGGCTCCATCGGTCCCTGGCAGGGAGGGGCTGCCTACAACCTCAGTGGGGGGGAAATGTGCTGTGGTGTAAGATTCCGCCTCTCGGGGGCTCGCCGTCGCTGTCGCGGTGTGACGATTGCCATGGTGACGTACAGGAGTTGGCACCTCCCCAGTGGAACCACGGTTCTTCTCTGCCTGCTCCCTTTGCCGGCCCATATTCTCACTCTTGGTAGGCCACCCGCCGGGGACCTCCAGACTTCCAGGTCTTGTGCTAACATCTTCAGGCCGCAGGAGATCATCAGATCGCTCCTTCAGCGCCGATGAAGGCCCCGTTGTTGAAGAAGGTGGGGACCGAGTGCTGGCCACCGGCAGAAAATAATCCCCAAAGAGGTGGTCATCAAGAGCGGGTTCATCTGGGCCAGAGTTCCCGCTGTCCTTCACAGAGCCAGGATGGATGATCCGCGGTTCTGCAGGATTCCAAGACTGACTGGGGTCCTTCCCACTGGGGGGCGGCTCTTCCTCTTGGGGAAAATCCACTTCCTGAGCGTCTCTTGACTCTGTTCCATCACTCCCATCCGATAGGTCTTCATGGAAGTTGATGAAGTTGTAGTCGTAGTAAAAGTCATCCACTCGCAGGCTCTTCCCGGGAGAATCCTCTTCACTCTCGATCCGATTGTGGTAGTGGAAGTCTTCCAAAATGTTCTTCAAGTCATCTGGACTTTTCGATCGGACTTTGGCGGGACTGTGCTTGGGAATGGAGTTGATTTCATTGAAGACCTCTTGGCTTGTCCACCCACTTCCTGACCCGTCACCTCCTCCGAAGTTATCTCCAGGCTGTGGGCAGTCTTGATGGTTGCAGGGACTGACAGATGCGGGTTTCTCTTGCAGGTCGCAGGCCACACCCGTGTTCCTGGAGCAGGTAACATTCCGACGACGTAGTCCGCCTCCACAGGTTAGTGAGCACTGCATGACGGAGGAAACAGACCATCGTTAGTCACATGAGGGGGACGGCCATGAGACAGATTAGGCAAGATGCAATGTGGCCCTTTATATTCAGTATAGTTATTCCAGACTCCATTCACTGTGCAATATCTGGTCAAGCTCCACGTGTAATATTAAGCTCTAAGTGCAATATATGAACTTCTAAGTGCAGTATTTTTATATCGCCTCATCGAACTCACTAGCAAGGTCTCATCGTGTATCGACTGGTCATATATTTCATCTCATATTTCGTATTATCTTGCAAACTGTATTTGTATAGAACTCAAAAACTAAAATGGTTAATTTGTTAATACTTGTTTATATTGTTTATTTTTTATACTGTGTATTTTGTACTGCTTAACTGATTCTGTTCTCTTGCTGCTGTGCAATGCAAACTTCCCCACTGAGGGACAAATTAAGGCATATCTTATCTTATCTTATCTTATCTCTTTTCCCACTTTTGCTGGGCTTTTGTTTATTTTATTTCTGCAATGAGCCATGTTCCACGGATGGCCCTTGTGCCACGCTTTGGAGGGCTTGGGGCTGTAAGGATTGTGTCCTGGGGTGTCCTGGCTGGGTTGCACGGTGGAGGGTTTTACGGCTCTGAGACGCGTTGTTACGAACGTACGGCGTCATGGAGGTGGGCTGTCCACCTTTGTTGATGGCGTATGAACGACCTGATGACACGGACATGGCCACCCTTCCTGGCTAAATACAGCTAGCATGTTGCTCAGCTGGCAACACGGATCACTTCTATGAGACGAGTTATGAAACGGAAGCCATGATCCCGGGGGTTTGAACTTTGAGAGAAGCGTTTGCTCATCAAGGGTGCAGACAAGTCGGAACATCTGACAGATCCAAAGCGTGGAGTTGCTTCGTTTGGACATCAACAAGCCGTTTCATTTCCATGGAATAAAAGGAGCCACGTGTCGCTCGTTGACCCCGGGAACACGGAGGCAGGTTGGATCGCAAGGTTTACCTAAAGCACGCGATGCACTTCCATGTTGCTGTACTATCACCCATAGTTCTCAGCCTGGTTGGCCCCTGGCCGCCCTGATCCTCCGACCCCCCCTACTGGATTGGGATATGAATTGATCCTACAAGTAAATCAACACGTGGCGTACACACGGCGCTCGCTCGTCAACAATGAGTCGATGTGGAACGCTGCAGCCAGACTGACCTGTGACCAGCCGCCAGTCGTCCAGTCTGCGGGGCAGGGAATGTGCGTGTTGCAGGATGATACGGACTCGGGTTTTGGGATGTGCTGGCATTCGCTGGGCTGTAGGGCTTCCTGCTCCTCCACGCCGATGGCTCGTATGCACAGCACCGTCCTTTCAGCCATGCCGGACCCCCCGCAGCTCGCCGAGCATTTGTGCCACTCCCCCACCCACCATCTGCACTCACAAACACCAACGTTGGATGGATGGATGGATGAATGGATGGATGGATGGATGGATGGATGAATGGATGGATGGATGGATGGATGGATGGATGAATGGATGGATGAATGGATGGATGAATGGATGGATGGATGGATGAATGGATGGATGGATGGATGGATGAATGGATGGATGAATGGATGGTCACTTTATCGGCCGAACACACGTCTCTTTTTATCCGTTTTTATATCTTTACAATGCCCGTGTTCACAAGGCAAACCCACCTGGGCGGACAAGGCTCCTTGTTGCAGCTGCTTTGGTTGGCGTCAGGTCGGCTTGAAGGTTGGCAAAACGTCTGCTCCACTATCCCGTTGGTCCGTTCCACACAGTGGACCATCTGCCTCCGAACGCCTGGAAGCCACAGGAGATGGCAGTCAATGCACAGTACACGTGCAGTATGCATACTACACTGTATACGTAGTACACGTGCAGTATACGTTGTATACATAATATACATAGTACACATGCAGTATACATAATACATAGTATACATAGTATACACAGTACACATGCAGTATGCATACTACATGGTACACATAGTACACGTGCAGTATATATAGTATACATAGTACATGTGCAGTATACATAATACATAGTATACACAGTACACATGCAGTATAAATAATACATAGTATACATAGTACACATGCAGTATACATAGTATACATAGTGTACATAGTGCAGATAGTATACATACATAGTGTACATAGTGTACATAGTATACGTACATAGTGTATATAGTGTACATAGTATACATACATAGTGTACATAGTACACATACATAGTGTACATAGTGTACATAGTATACATGCGTAGTGTACATAGTATACATACATAGTGTACATAGTACACATACATAGTGTACATAGTGTACATAGTATACATGCGTAGTATACATAGTATACATACATAGTGTACATAGTACACATACATAGTGTACATAGTATATGTACATAGTGTACATAGTATATGTACATAGTGTACATAGTATACATGCATAGTGTACATAGTATATACACATAGTGTACATAGTACACATGCATAGTGTACATAGTGTACATAGTATATGTACATAGTATATGTACATAGTGTACATAGTGTACATAGTATACATACATAGTGTACATATTATACATACATAGTGTACATATTATACATACATAGTGTACATAGTATACATACATGGTTTACATAGTGTACATAGTAATACATAGTGTGCATAGTATACATGCATAGTGTACATAGTACGCATACATAGTGTACATAGTGTCACAGCTTGGCTCCAACAAAAGAACATCTCCCAATGGCAAATGACCAAATTACCTGTTCCACAGGTGACGCTACATTCAGTCCATGAACCATACTTCCAGAAGAACCCCGATCCAGGGTCCTGGTTGTCGTCAGCCCCGTCCTGACTGATGGTGTACTCGTAGCGTACGCCTGGATTCACCTCCTGAAAGAGGAGCTGCAAAAACAAAATCAACACAGATAAATTCATTTGTTTTACAAACGATGCCGATAGCGTCCTGCTCGCCATCACATGAAATACACATGAAATACACGTGTAGTTGGTGTAGTTAATGTAGTTGGTGTAGCTGCTGTAGTTGGTGTAGTTAGTGTACTTGGTGTAGCCAGTGTAGTTGGTGTACTTGGTGTAGTCGGTGTAGCCAGTGTAGTTGGTGTACCTGGTGTAGTTGATGTAGTTGGTGTAGTTAATGTAGTTGGTGTAGCTGCTGTAGTTGGTGTACTTGGTGTAGTTGGTGTAGCTGGTGTAGTTGGTGTAGTTGATGTAGTTGGTGTAGTTCAGGGGTGCTCACACTTTTTCAGCATGCGAGCTACTTTTAAAATGACCGAGTCAAAATGACCTACCCACTACAAAAATCCAAAACATATGTTTATTTTCAAATGTATTGAGGATTATTTGTACGTACAATGTATGTTGATGTACCTTACATAACCAAATGAGCCAATATTGCAAAACACGCATAATTAACTATTAACATTTTTTGTAATTACCTGAGTTTACTTTGATGACTTGCACTGAATTGAATCAGCCAGGGATGCATAGTCCGGACAGTAGCTGCTGCTAGCCAGGTTAGCCAGGTTAGCCAGGTTAGCCAGGCTAGCCAGGTTAGCCAGGTTAGCAAGGTTAGCCAGGTTAGCCAGGTTAGCCAGGTTAGCCAGGTTAGCCAGGTTAGCCAGGATAGCCAGGTTAGCCAGGTTAGCCAGGTTAGCCAGGCAAACGCACTTCGAAAAAGACATTGTGAAAAAAAAGTCCACCTCCCATTCCGTATGGAAGTGATATGTTTTTGCCTTTTTACTTGGTCCAGCTACTTCACTCATTTTAGTGACCATAAACTTTAGCGAGGGCTTAAAATCTGACGCAATTCGCCGACTAGCTTAGCACTTTGCATCGTTGTTTACGCATGAGCGGTGACCTAAAGGTCAAAATTCAGTTGTCATCTGACTGGTTGTCCTGTATGTCAATCAAGTAACGGGGATGGATGATAGGCTGACATGGTAAGTTCTGCTGCACTTAGAGACGTTGTTTGATTTGATTGGTCACCCGAAGGGCAACATTCAGTTGTCATCTGAATGGCTGCCCTGTATATCAATCAAGTGACGGCATTGATGCTAGGATGATATTTTTTTCATGTCACGCCGCGATCAACCGGCGATCGACCAGTACCACCTCCGCGATCGACCGGTAGATCGCAATCGACTTCATGAGCACCCCTGGTGTAGTTGGTGTAGCTGTTGTAGTTGGTGTAGTTGATGTAGCTGTTGTAGTTGGTGTAGCTGGGGTAGCTGTTGTAGTTGGTGTAGGTGGTGTAGATTGTGTAGTTGGTGTAGCTGTTGTAGGTGGTGTAGTTGGTGTAGCTGTTGTAGGTGGTGTAGTTGGTGTAGCTGTTGTAGTTGGTGTAGGTGGTGTAGTTGGTGTAGCTGTTGTAGGTGGTGTAGTTGGTGTAGCTGTTGTAGTTGGTGTAGGTGGTGTAGCTGCTGTAGTTGGTGTAGCTGGTGTAGCTGTTGTAGTTGGTGTAGGTGGTGTAGATGGTGTAGTTGGTGTAGCTGGTGTAGGTGGTGTAGATGGTGTAGTTGGTGTAGCTGGTGTAGTTGGTGTAGCTGCTGTAGTTGGTGTAGATGGTGTAGTTGGTGTAGCTGCTGTAGTTGGTGTAGATGGTGTAGTTGGTGTAGCTGTTGTAGTTGGTGTAGTTGGTGTAGCTGGTGTAGTTGGTGTAGGTGGTGTAGTTGGTGTAGTTGGTGTAGCTGGTGTAGTTGGTGTAGATGGTGTAGTTGGTGTAGGTGGTGTAGATGGTGTAGTTGGTGTAGCTGGTGTAGTCTGTTGGTCCCACCTGAATCCACAGTGGTTCTGTGGTGGGTCCGGGTGAAGTCAGGTTCTCCAGATGTCCCGTGCGTTCGTAGGTGAAGACGGTCCCCGCCGCCTTGTACTCCCCATTCCACTGGATGGTCCAGCCGCCGTTCAGGTAGTACTTCCCGGGAATGTCACCACGAAGCGCCAGAAAATTTCCAGCTGCCGCCATCTCCTCGATCCTGATGTCCCAGGATCCCTCCGGGATCAGTCCAATGTCGACGTAGCCTAATGACAGGACATCTCATCTAAGTGACGATGCTTGTGGGGTCACCTCTAAAGCACACGACCTTCAGGAAGAAGAAGCAGCTGTTTCCCGTCCGGAATGACGAGCCAGCACGGGAATCTGGAGGTTGCATCTTGTGGCAAACATACCCAGTCCTTGGCTCTCCTCAAACGTCTTCCTGATAGTTGTACAGGTGGAGCCATTGCCGTGACAGATCCCGCAGCGATCCTCCACGGCGCTGGACTCGATGACGTAGTCACAGCCGACATTCTGTGGCACGGAACCAACACCAAGACACGCTATTGGCTGGATGGTCGTGGACGCAGGGAAAGGCTTCGTCAGAAAGACCACTTCTATCGCCAAAGAACTTCTCCTATGAAACCGAATTTGTTCCACGTGTCCTCATTAGTGACACGCCTACGGAGACGTTTGTCAAAGAATGGCTGCCTAAAATGTCACCAAATGTCATGAAGGTCAGCCGAGTCCGTATTCGGACGGCGCCTCAGTGCCTGGCATTTTGGCCCGGATAGTCGAGTGGATCTTATCTCCAAAAAAGTAGCACAGCACGTTTGGGAGACGTGTTAAAAGCTTGCCTGCAGGGGCCAAAGCCAGCTTTAGGGGCCCCTAGCAGGCTCCTTTCATGAAGGACATGGTACGCTTCTTTGATGAGCTCTTGGATCTTGGCTATTCCGTGTTTTCCGGACTACAAGTGGCACTTACCGATGTTGGGTGGCGCTATCGTCAAAGCCAGTATTTCAAAGCATGGAGCAGCGAGCTAGCCAGAGTTGTCCAGCTAGCTTCTGGTCTTTGGGCTCCAGGTTCATCTACTCGGTGCTAACTTTGTTAGCGCACACTTTGGCTCTCTTCTTGTCATGATGCTAATTATGTTTTATCCCGAAAACTCCATTTGTGGCTGGTCGTGGACTGAACATAAGCCGTACGATGGCTGACCACGTGGCGTGAGAAATGAACAAGACCTCATGGAAATCTTGTGAGGTTCTCCTACCCAACCTTCATGACATTTAGGAGGACAAGCGGCCAATGGACGGCCCCTTTCACGGCACACGTGAAGTCCAGACCGACAGCGTAGGAGAGAAGGAGATAGGTCGGAGGGATGAAGTGGTTTCTCTTGAAGGTGTAGGAGGCAAATGGCTACCTTACAGATGCCGTTGACGCACATATCTCGGCTTTTGTTGCCATCGAGGCACGGAGTCCCATCGATGACAGCGTCACGCATTTTTTCAGAGAAATGTTCATTCAGCGGACGGCAGTGGAGCTCGCAAGGACTGACTGAAATAGCGTGGACACAAAGGCGAGGCCATCAGCAATGAACAATACGGACAATGGCCAAACATCTCCATCTTCATCTCCATCTTTATCTCCAACTCACCTCTGTTGATGACGGCCACCCAGTTGTAGAATTTGCCCTTATAGGGGGCGCTGTTGAAGTTACTGCACTGGATATCTCGGAAGGTGGGCACGTGACTCTGACATGGGCTTGTGCTACAGATCCGATACCTCCGTCTTTCACCCAGGCAGTACTTGCCCCTGTTCTTGGGACTGGACGACAGGGGGGTTAGGGTTAACCCAGTTGACTTGTGGTACCGTACACAGGAACGTGTCCTCATACACGTCCCTGGACTGGTCACCAACTTGTGGTACCATACACAGGAACGTGTCCTCATACACGTCCCTGGACTGGTCACCAACTTGTGGTACCGTAAACAGGAACGTGTCCTCACATGTCCCTGGACTGGTCACCAACTCGTGGTACCGTACACAGGAACATGTCCTCATACACGTCCCTGGACTGGTCATCGCAGCCCGAAGAAGCCATAAGAACCACATGCAAATAGCAGAGATGAGATTCTAAGGCCCCCCGAACTGGACTCCCTCAACACCTTGGCTGCGCCTAGAAATTCTGTCCATGAAAATTGTGAACAGAATCGGTGACAAAGGGCAGCCTTGGCGGAGGCCAACGTTTATCGGAAACAGGCTCGACTTACTACTGGCAATGCGAACTGGTCACCAACTTGTGGTACCGTACACAGGAACGTGTCCTCATACACGTCCCTGGACTGGTCACCAACTTGTGGTGCCGTACACAGGAACGTGTCCTCATACCCGTCCCTGGACTGGTCACCAACTTGTGGTACCGTACACAGGAACGTGGAGGAGTTTAAGTATCTCGGGGTCTTGTTCACGAGTGAGGGAAAGTGGGAGCGTGAGGTCGACAGACGGATCGGTGCAGCCTTGGCAGTAATGCGGTCGCTGTACCGGACCGTCGTGGTGAAAAGAGAGTTGAGCCGGAGGGCAAAGTTCTCAATTTACCGGTGGATCTATGTTCCCACCCTCACCTATGGTCATGAGCTTTGGGTCATGACCGAAAGAATGAGATGGCGGATACAGGCGGCTGAAATGAGTTTCCTCCGTAGGGTAGCTGGACTCACCCTAAGAGATAGGGTGAGGAGCTCAGCCATCCGGGAGGGGCTCAGAGTAGAGCCGCTTCTCCTTCACATCGAGAGGAGTCAGTTGAGGTGGCTCGGGCATCTAGTCCGGATGCCTCCCGGACGCCTCCCTGGGGAGGTGTTCCAGGAATGCCCAGCCGGGAAAAGGCCCCGGAGCAGACCTAGGACACGCTGGAGGGACTATGTCTCACAGCTGGCCTGGGAACGCCTTGGTGTCCTCCCGGTGGAGCTGGAGGAGGTGGCCGGGGATCGGGAAGTCTGGGCTTCCCTACTAAGACTGCTGCCCCCGCGACCCGGACCCGGATAAGCGGAGGAAAATAGATGGATGGATGGAGGTGACAAGGCCAAAAGTATGAGTGTGGTATCTTACAACCTTCAACCCCCGTGTAGACGACATGGAGCAGTTACTTCCTAGTTGGAGGCTTCTTCCTTTGACTCCGTGGACGGACTGAAGTCCCAGCCCTGATCTTCACCGGCTGGATGTTAGCATTCATCCATCCCAAACGTCTTTCACAGCTCACTTCCAGACGCACAAACCTCCTTAAGGGAGGCGTTAGCACGCTACAGCCGGAGATACAACATTGTAGCTCGACTTAGAGGTCAGACGCGTGGAAGAAGCATCAAGGTCCCCTTTAGAGGAAGCGTTGTGATGCTTTTACATCTCTAATTAGACATGCACCCCATCTGGTCTCAGGAGGGTCTAAAACTTACACGGGGTGGTCACAGTCTCGCTGGGCACTCTGGACTCCGGCTCCACATGACCTCGAACAGGCCGTCCACTCAGTCCACGACCCCCAGCCTCCATGGACGCTGTCTGGGGGACGTCCAGCCACCACACACTCCCCACTGGAACACCACTGGCATGAAGGAAAGACAGTTTGATGTGCAGACCTGCTGGAGCTGCTGGAGCTGCTGGAGCTGCTGGAGCTGCTGGAGCTGCTGTAGCAGCTGGAGCAACCGGAGCTGCTGGAGCTGCTGGAGCAGCTGGAGCTTCTGGAGCAGCTGGAGCAGCTGGAGCTTCGGGCAGTCAACCAGTCTACCTGTCTCCTTTCATCGAGCACACTTTCTTATAGCAGGAGTTTGATGAGATGTATTTTTAGATGTTGCCTTTTGTCAGTCCAAACTTTCTTCAGGGTCTCTGGAGGCTTCAACCGAGCCACACGTCAAACTTTATTTTAAAAATCACCATAATCAGCAATCAATACTGACAAAAAGTACAAAGAATGAAGGGAAATTGGCGAAGCGGAATTCATTTGCAGCTTTCATATCCGAACCGGGACTCACCTTCTCTTTGCCACAGCTGGTCCCGTCCACGGCCCCGTCCAGCTTGGAGTGACACGTGCTTCCCACCGTGCACCACAGCGTGCTGCACACGTTCTTGGGGAGCAGACCAAGACCAACGTCAACATGATTGTCCACAGCAGTCATAGTGGAAGCTGCTCAATGGGATTCAGGTAGCGTTCAAGGACACGTTCACTGAGGTGATGTGGTGTAATATGTTGTATGATGTATGATGTTGTATGATGTTGTATTATGTTGTATTATGTTGTATGATGTATGATGTTGTATTATGTTGTATTGTGTTGTATTGTGTTGTATGATGTATGATGTTGTATTATGTTGTATTATGTTGTATTGTGTTGTATGATGTATGATGTTGTATTATGTTGTATTGTGTTGTATTGTGTTGTATTATGTTGTATGATGTTGTATGATGTATGATGTTGTATTGTGTTGTATTGTGTTGTATTGTGTTGTATGATGTTGTATGATGTTGTATTGTGTTGTATTGTGTTGTATGATGTTGTATGATGTTGTATTGTTGGCTACACCAGCTGTACACGCATCGATGCTCTGCACAGCTTCCTAAGTACGTAGCAGTGAAAGCACCACGCGCGGATATCCGGGATAACTTCCAGTGTATGGAATACTCGGCAGCGCAGCTGAAGCCTTTTCCCCACTGGAGATAATCTGGCGGTTGGATGTTGCACGCCAAATACACAAAGCGTCCCACGGCTGATAACACAAAAGGTCAAATGCGGCGTTTATCAGGGAGTTCACTCACTCGGACCGCCGTTGGTCTTCTTTCCTTGTTCACGCGCATGAATGAGCATCTTCTGGAGGAAAGGGCGAATGCCAAGGAAAGGAGAGCCTGTGATGTCACGTTACTGAAAGGAATCCTTCCAACTGCATCCTTCTTGGGCTGCATCCTCTGTTTCCCTTGTTGCCATGGTGACGCCTCTTCTGGTGCTCCACTTCCAGTCATGGCGACTCTTTCCCTGCTTCCCCGAGTCCAGCGCTCGCTTGGGCGATACGACTGTTGTGTTTTGGCGGATGCTCGTTGGGGCAGACGCTTGTACCGTTTTGTTGGGTCCAGAGCTTCAGACACTTTGCCTGAGGAACTCTTTCCCAGAATGCTTTGGGATCTTTTCACGCTTTCAAAGTCAAAGAGACGCGTTTGTTCGCCGGTTTGATCGAGGAAGTGTTTGCAAACAACGTGATGGACAGGAATGAGAGACTGGTGGCGAATGAAAAGGAAAGATGGGAAGGTGGTCTTACATCCATGTCATCGCAGAGCACGGATCCGGAGCCATACTGCAGCCGGCACTGATGGGCGGCGCTGTACAGAACGCCAGGAAGCAGCAGACCATCAGAAAGCGCATCCGCCGCCGGAGCGTCGTCAAGGCACCGACCCCAGCCACGACTGCAGGGGGGGAGGGGGTAGGGGGGACAGGTCACCAAACAGTCTTTCATTTCAAAGGACAACAATAAGGATTCCATTTAGAAAAGCATTCCGACTGTACCGACCATTCCTCTCTTAAAGGTAAAGTGCACCTCTTTCTCTTTTTGTCTTCTAAAGTTCTAGAAGTTGTTTGGTGAAAATGTTGCTTTTGGCGTCTGAGGCCAGAGGATCTGTCCGTGTTCCAACGACAACGACTCAAACACACAATCTCAAATACACACTCCACTGGCTTTTGTCCTGCCGTGCTCCTTCATTGGCCCACCTGTAAAGCTGACTTGTAACAAAGGTAACAAAGCCTCTCTCTGAAGGCTGATGATGTCACAGGCAGAAGGAGAAAGGAGATCTTTGTTGGCTTCATCGAATCTGGCAAATCACCAGATTGATCACAATGACATCATCGTTCCATCATGTCCGCCCCGTGATCGTCATGCACCCCTGATTAAAATGTCCAGGTCTCAGCTCTTTTTGTTTCCTGCTGCTCTTTTCCTCACCTTTCTGGTCTGCTTGAACATGCAACCCCTCAACCCCTCAGCTCCTCAACCCCTCAACCCCTAAGCTCCTCAACCCCTCAACCCCTCAGCTCCTCAACCCCTCAACCCCTCAGCTCCTCAACCCCTCAACCCCTCAGCACCTCAACCCTTAAACCCCTCAACCCCTCAGCTCCTCAACCCTTAAACCCCTCAACCCCTCAGCTCCTCAGCTCCTCAACCCCTCAGCTCCTCAACCCTTAAACCCCTCAACCCCTCAGCTCCTCAGCTCCTCAACCCCTCAACCCCTCAGCTCCTCAGCTCCTCAACCCCTCAGCTCCTCAACCCCTCAGCTCCTCGACCCCTCAACCCCTCGACCCCTCAGCTCCTCAACCCCTCAGCCCCTCAGCTCCTCAACCCCTCAGCTCCTCAGCCCCTCAGCTCCTCAGCCCCTCAGCTCCTCAGCCCCTCAGCTCCTCAACCCCTCAGCTCCTCAGCTCCTCAACCCCTCAACCCCTCAGCTCCTCAACCCCTCAGCTCCTCGACCCCTCAACTCCTCAACCCCTCAACTCCTCCCTTCTGCTGAGAGTCAACACACACTTGGACCAATCACGTGCGGCTAGAACAGAACAACCAAACTACGGCTTGTTCACTTCCAACAACAAACACGCCATCACGATTGCTTACGTAAGTACGACCTCGGGTGTGAAAGTATCGGTCAGCGATCTCCATCATGGCAATCCTTGCACCAATATATTACATGTGTGTATGTCAGTGGAATCATATATATGATTCTATCTAAGCAGCATGCATAAGCAGCATGTATATAAGCAGCATGTATATAAGCAGCATGTATATAAGCAGCATGTATATAAGCAGCATGCATAAGCAGCATGTATATAAGCAGCATGTATATAAGCAGCATGTATATAAGCAGCATGTATATAAGCAGCATGTATATAAGCAGCATGCATAAGCAGCATGTATATAAGCAGCATGTATATAAGCAGCATGTATATAAGCAGCATGTATATAAGCAGCATGTATATAAGCAGCATGTATATAAGCAGCATGTATATAAGCAGCATGTATATAAGCAGCATGTATATAAGCAGCATGCATAAGCAGCATGTATATAAGCAGCATGTATATAAGCAGCATGTATATAAGCAGCATGTATATAAGCAGCATGTATATAAGCAGCATGTATATAAGCAGTATGTATATAAGCAGCATGTATATAAGCAGCATGCATAAGCAGCATGTATATAAGCAGCATGTATATAAGCAGCATGTATATAAGCAGCATGTATATAAGCATCATGTATATAAGCAGCATGTATATAAGCAGCATGTATATAAGCAGCATGTATATAAGCAGCATGTGTGATGGGCAGGACTCACTCCAGGAAGCGTGTGATGTACTGGCGACTGCAGCGGGACCACCTGGGCAGGGAGGTGCCGTACAGCAGCTGAGGCGACATGATGAAGGGTCTTTTCCCGACGGGTTGGCAGTCATTCCCGTTGCCGTCGTGCTGAATCCCAAAGCTGACAAAGAAGCAAATAGAAGAATAGAAGCACATAGCCGCATGTTGGAAACCCACATTTGAAAAGATACATCCCTCTTTATGATCAACTCCCAGGAAGCATGAAATCCAAGGAAATCCAGCTGGAATGGGTGCAGGTTGTGGAGGATCTAGAAAGCTTTGTGTGCGGGTTATGGTGTGTAGCGGCTCTACAGGAGTCCACACCAATACAAAGACCCCACGTGAGCCTCATAGTCCCCTTTAATCATTAGCATGCTTAGCATGCTACCCAACTGACTCCAATGAAACTCCAATGATTTGAAAGTTCAAGTGTTTTGTTGGGACAAAATTCCGGGTCTGGATAGGAGCGTTGTTGTGGTATTTCACATGTGACTCAGTTGTTTTGTCCAGATCAATGTGACAGGAGCTCATGTGTCATCAAAGGATAGGAATGGAAATGGAAGACAGGTGCCAGCGGTGGGACGGGAAGATGGAAAGACTACTTTAGAGTTGATGAATGAGGAAAAGGAGAGCGAAGGAAGAGGAGAAGAAGCGTCTGCTGTGGACCAGGAAGTAGCAAAGATTGGCATATGGAGGACCATGCGTGACGGAGGCTTACTTGTGACCCAGCTCATGTGCGACAGTGAAGGCCAGCGGGAGGCCGGTGTCCTCGCTAATACTGCAGCTCCGATGTGATTGACACATCCCCGCCACATGGGACAAACCCAGCGTTTCACAAGGCTTGTTGATGGACGCACAGATGTCCTTCCTGCGGAGACGAAGAGTGCAATCTTAATTCCATTTGGCCGGCAGGAGATGGGTGACCATGACAGATGATGGCTCTTCATGACGTGCTGCCATTTTACCATGCCAAGAATGCCAATAATATGCAGTTGCATACCTGAGTACCGCCTTCATGTACAACATCTGATTTTAAATACTACCTTCAGTTGATTATCACAGTGGTAAAAGTGGCCTGCATGTGCTTTTTCACACACTTTAAAGAACCAAAAGTCAATGAAAGAAAAACTTATTTCACTGCTAGGAAGTAAAAAGTTCCATTTTTAGACCTCCTGTCCATCAAGGTCGACATGAAGGAACTAAAAATGTATCGTCTGGCAAGGAAGTCGAAGAAGAACGACATGCAGGAGGGTGATGATGAGTGGGAGTGATGGCGTTGACGTCAGAGACCAATACTTTAAAGGAAAATGCAGTTTTTTAATTTTTTTTTTAGAATCGTGCCCATCATCCACAATCCTCATGTGAGATGCAAACTCCTGCTCTTGTCTGTGCCTTCTAAAGATATAAAAACAGCAAAAATAGGCAGGTCATTGAGGAGACACGTCGGTTCCGCTAAGAAAGCCCGCCATTAAAGCGGTGATATGATAGCGATAGATGTTTATGTAGGTTTGATGAACTGCTGTAATGTTGCTATGCTAATTTTAGCATGTTAGCAAAGCTGACATCAGCATGTTAACAATACTTAACGTTAACATGCTAAACCTATCATGATAGCGTGAAGTGTTTGCCAATGTTAGTAATAATATTAAAAATAATGATTAAAAATGCTGCTATGCTAATGTGAGCATGCTAGCACTAAAATGCTATGCTAGCTCTAGGTTTTTATATAAGTGTGTACTTATGAAAACAGCTGTTATTCTGCTAATTTGAGCATTTTAGCAAAACTAACATGTTAGCATGTTAAGCTAACATGCTAGCATGTTAACAACATTTAGCGTTAGCATACTTAACCTATCATGATAGCGTAAAGTGTCTGCCAATGTTAATGCTAATAAAATGATTAAAATTGCTATGCTAATTGTTACTATGCTAATGTTAGCATGCTACAAAGGCACTTAGCATGTTCATGTACCGTTTCTACTGTTCCACTGCATTTCTACTTGTGAAAACGGCTGAAATGTTACTGTGCTAATGTTAGCATGTTAACAATGCTAACATTAGCATGCAAAACCTAGCACGATAGCGTGCCTGCCAATGTTAATAATCATAAAAACTGCTAAAAAAGCTACTTTTCTAACGTTTAGCAGTGTTCTATCTTTAGAAAGCCAAAGTCTGCCACTGGGACTGGGCATGATTGGATGCAAAATTCCCCAAAAGTGCAGTTGTCCCTCAAAGGGAGGTGGCAGCAAAATGAACTTCTGGCACACTCTCCAAGTGGCCGCCAGTTCCCTTGAATCACGGACGACAGCCGTCGCTCACCTGGTGAGGAGAACGGCGACATCGTGGTGAAGAGGATGGTCGTCTGCCTTCACGTTGAGTCCCTTCTGCCACTTACAGAAGCTACTCAAGCTGTGGTCGGCATGGTGAGTAATCTTTAAGTCGTCCTGCACATCACGAGGACAAAGTTGAGCAAACGTAGATCGTAGATCATAGGTCTAGCTTTGAGGACAAAGTACGATTAGTCAAGAAAATTGCTCATGACGAGAAAAGTACGGTGTTGCCGTTTGATAGACAGATGCACCGAGCCAATGGCGTTTTCTTTCAGCCGCCCAACTTCAAGCACGCTCCTCTTCGCCTCGTGCAATAAAGCATCATACAAAACTACGGCCGTGCAAATTAGAATACTTTGGTTACCTAGAAGTATCAGTACACAGCATACACGTACCAGTACACAGCATACACGTATACCAGTACACAGCATACACGTACCAGTACACGGCATACACGTACCAGTACACAGCATACACGTACCAGTACACAGCATACACGTACCAGTACACAGCATACACGTACCAGTACACAGCATACACGTACCAGTACACAGCATACACGTACCAGTACACAGCATACACGTACCAGTACACAGCATACACGTACCAGTACACAGCATACACGTACCAGTACACAGCATACACGTACCAGTACACAGCATACACGTACCAGACGTCTTACAGCTGATGTTTGTGCTCCTTGTTTTCCGGTTCTTCAGCTGACACGCGTCCACAGAAGCGCTTTATTAATATCTTTTCTGCATGATTCCAATCCTTTGTAACGTATTCTTAGTAAACAAAGCCGGGTTTGCCGATGAAATGCCGGCAGCCACCAAAGATGAGGCTGCCCGGCATCTCTTCCTGGTTTAGTGCCAAGCCAAGCGACGTTCTCTTTTTGGACAGCAGCAAGTCAAATGAATCAAAGAAGTTTGATGCTCTGCTCAACCAACCAATGAATTTGACTGCCAAGATGGAGGATGCAAGAAAAGTGGATGATTTTGATCGGGGAGTGATCAAACCCGCTGGCATGGATGAGCACCGTCCAGGTCAAGCTGCCACTAAGCTGGGCTAAGCATTAAACACATGCGGAAGATGGAATGCAGTTGGAGCGCCACCTTGAGGCATCTTTCAGTGGAGGCCACCCAATAGGATCAATAGGTTATTAGGAAGCCGTGGACCAGAATGAACATCTCAACATCTGAACATACGCTCCATCGTTTTACCTCATCCTGCTCCAGGAGTACGAGTCGAACGACAACAATGTTGATAGCGTTTCCGATACTGGCATCTTGGAAAAGACCCGCCACCTGGAAAACACAGCAGGGGTGGGAAGGGGGTGGGGCGGGTTCATGAACCAGGATGAAGATGTTAAAAACATCATTTGCATACAAATATAAGTAATATTTCCTGTTCTAATGGTCTTGTTGTTTCTATAAACACTCTGGTCACTGCTGGCCTGGCGGTTGGCCGACCTTCCCTGCAGGCCCCCTGCTGAGTGGCTGGGTCAGAGAAGTATGGTTTCAGCCCTTCAACCACATGGAAACTGTTGTGGGTGTCCTGGAATGGTATTGTCTTGACAATGGAATCGGAGGCGACGGACAAGCGGAATGATGAGGAGAGGACCAAGCCCACATCTTGAGGGAATCTTTGGGACGGGGACAGCAGTTATTGAAAAAGGCGGATTGTGTCCCATCGGTGAAATCAAACGTCAGCCAGGCGATTCCGTTGTCCGTGAGGTGGTGAAAAGATTTTAGGCGGGAAAGCAGGATTGCATCAAAAGGGGTTGTGGAACTGAGGGGGACTACGGAATCCGGACTGAAGTTGGTCCTACAGTCGTTGGTGAGATGGCTCCCCATTGAGGTGGCAAAGCCCGTTGAAGGATCTTGGAAAGGAAAGGATTTGATTTGGACAGAAAGTTATGGATGGAAGTTGAATTGGGCTTTCTTGAGGATGGAGGAAACGACAGCAAGTTTGGGAGACGGAAGACAGTGGAGGAGCTACGAGGACTTTACAATTCCATATGGGAGTTGGTGGGGGGGGCAGTGATTAACGGGGATGGATGGGATGGAGTATTTCTAGGAAGTGATGCCTTCAGGAGGTGGGTGCAGATGTGAGGCCTTTAGATCGTATGAGAGCGATCATGAAGCCAAAAGAAACAGTGGAGATTCTGGATGAACATCTGAACTCAGACGGCGGGTTCATAACGCGACCGGAGGCGCTGAGCAGGGAATGTAAACCGAGGTCGAATTTGGACTGAAACGTTCTTACTTGTTCCTCAACACGTGCTTGAAATGAGACCCGAGTCAGAGATAAAGGACTCGTACCGAGCTGTATGGCGACCATTATTATCCTCTCCGCGTCGGCAAATGAACACCGAGGTCGTCAAGGCGACGTCATTCACTTTGCATCCGCTTTTTAAAGCTTCCGCGGTTCGATTTTCAGCCTCACGCTGGGATTTTAACCTTTGCTGTATTGATCTTATTGTGAATGAAAACACTTCATGGGATTGTTTTCACTAGAAGGTCCATTGATTCTTCACCTCCAGCCACGGGCTTTCCATCTGCACCCATCCTGAGGTTGAAATGTTCACCAAAACCATCCCAACGTGGGACATGAACACACCATGCTAACGTGTCATACTTCCTGTTAGCAGCCACATCCATGGTAACGTGTCATACTTCCTGTTAGCAGCCACATCCATGGTAACGTGCCATACTTCCTGTTAGCAGCCACATCCATGGTAACGTGCCATACTTCCTGTTAGCAGCCACATCCATGGTAACGTGTCATACTTCCTGTTAGCAGCCACATCCATGGTAACGTGCCATACTTCCTGTTAGCAGCCACATCCATGGTAACATGTCATACTTCCTGTTAGCAGCCACATCCATGGTAACGTGCCATACTTCCTGTTAGCAGCCACATCCATGGTAACGTGGCTGCTAACAGGAAGTAAAAAGGAACGCTAACATTTCCAAACTGAAAGTGTTGGCAAGCGTTGGCAAGCTTGGGAAGCGTTGGCGTTGGCAAGCGTTGGCAAGCGTTGGCAAGCGTTGGCAAGCGTTGGCGTTGGCAAGTGTTGGCGTTGGCAAGCGTTGGCAAGCGTTGGCAAGCGTTGGCGTTGGCAAGCGTTGGCAAGCGTTGGCAAGCGTTGGCAAGCGTTGGCAAGTGTTGGCGTTGGCAAGCGTTGGCGTTGGCAAGTGTTGGCGTTGGCAAGCGTTGGCAAGCGTTGGCAAGCGTTGGCGTTGGCAAGCGTTGGCAAGCGTTGGCTTTCAGAGATGTACTGTCCAGCTGCCGCACGTGTGTTTGGACAAGGAAGTCCAGTTGAAGTGGAAGTCCAACTTCCCAAGTCGGGCTTCCTCCACAAGACAAGGTCGCTACGGCAAGAAGAGAATGGAACATCTGCTCACTACGGAAGACGATGCCATTCACCGTGAGGACGGGAGGCAAGAGGCGGTCTCCCTTGACGTGCCGCAAGATTGTTTTCATGAATGGAAAGATTGGGAGCGTGGAGGTTGGAAGCCTGACAGGATGTGAGGAATAATGACAGTTTCCTGTTTCTATTGTTGGCCACACAAGCGGCAGCTCCTCAGTCGCTGACCTGCTGTGGCGCATCCTTCTTCTTCTGGCGGCAGTTTAATTAGCTCCTGTCGGCAAAGACATCAGCTATTTGGGGAACGCCACTGGGGGTCCAACTGGAACGCCCGGGAAGTCAGGTTGACTGAACCCAGACGGACGGTGAAAGAGACGAGTCAAATAACCGTTTGTGTATCTGGCAACCCCCTGCCCTCCTTTAAAGCAATCTCAATGATGCTCCGCTTTGACGGACAGCCAGGGATATCCATCCGACGCCGCCATCACCGTGGCGGAGCGCGGCACGGCATCATCCTCAAAGCTTTCATCCTTTTGCCTTCATCCACCCCACGTGGGATTTGAAACAAAGCATTCACGTCTAGACTTCCCAAAAATATATTCCACCAGGAAACAGAAGTCAAGAGTTGCCTGGAAGCTGACTGGTGATGGAAATGGGATGGAGATGTCCTCCACGCAGGAATCATGGAGATCTAGACACGAGTCTTCGTGTCTGAGGGACGGATTGGACTGACATGACGGCAAAGTGGGGAAAGATTCAAGGATGACCATAGAAGATATGAAAGATAGAAGTTATCAGAGTTAGAAGATGGAAGATATGAAAGATAGAAGTTATGAAAGTTAGAAGATGGAAGATATGAAAGATAGAAGTTATGAAAGTTAGAAGATGGAAGATATGAAAGATAGAAGTTATCAGAGTTAGAAGATGGAAGATATGAAAGATAGAAGTTATGAAAGTTAGAAGATGGAAGATATGAAAGATAGAAGTTATCAGAGTTAGAAGATGGAAGATATAAAAGGTAGAAGTTAGAAGATAAAAGATGGAGAACGAGCTAAGAACGGGCCGTACCAACGTGACGTAAACAAGCCATTTTGGTACGGTTGTTGATTTATTTCACAAAAGCAAAACATATTTGTGTGAAAGTGAGAATTATGCTTGAAACGTATGTTTTCACAAAAAGCTGCTTTTCTCCCTTTTGTAGTTGGGAACTGATATTTGCCTGAAACGGCTGATTAGCAGAGAACGGTCAAAGGTAGAACCAACTTTGTTCTGGTAGGTTCCATGCCGATACGGCCATAGAGCCCAGTAGTCAGCGGTTAAAATGGCCGCTCTTGGGATGCGTGCGATCACTCCCAGGTACGCAATCCTAGCTTCCCACACGAGGATGAGGATGAGGATGCTTGCTGGCATTCCAAAGAATGTTCACGGCCGACACGCCAGTAGACACAGTGGAGCTAACAGCCGTGTTAGAAAGCCACATGAGATGTTCATGATGGAAGTATGACGTATGACGTATGACGTATGACATATGACGTATGACGTATGACATATGATGTATGACATATGACGTATGACATATGATGTATGACATATGACATATGATGTATGACATATGATGTATGACATATGATGTATGACGTATGACGTATGATCATACATGGCGTCATACTTACGATGTTCATAACCGCCAGGACGTAGCTTTCCACACCTTTGCTGCCGTGGTATTCCACCATTTTCGGGTCGGCCACCACCAGCGTCTCCACCCACTTCTCTTTGCTGACGGAGCGTTGACGGATCCTCCTCTTCCTCCTCTTCCTCCTCCTCCTCCTCCTCTGCTGGGTCTGCTCCCAATGTTCTCGCTGGCGCTCCGTCTCCTCCAAAGTGGGATGGGAATCTACGAGGAGCAAAATGGAGCAAAGAGGCATCATCATCATCATCATCATCATCCATCCGTGCCATCATCATCATCATCCAGTATTAGTGTGTATATTAGTGCGCATATTAGTGCGCATATTAGTGCGTATATTAGTGTGCATATTAGTGTGTATATTAGTGTGCATATTAGTGCGTATATTAGTGTGTATATTTGTGCGTATATTAGTGCGTATATTAGTGTGTATATTAGTGCGCATATTAGTGCGTATATTAGTGTGTATATTTGTGCGTATATTAGTGCGTATATTAGTGTGCATATTAGTGTGTATATTAGTGTGTATATTAGTGTGCATATTAGTGTGCATATTAGTGCGTATATTAGTGTGTATATTAGTGTGCATATTAGTGTGTATATTAGTGTGTATATTAGTGTGCATATTAGTGTGTATATTAGTGTGTATATTAGTGTGTATATTAGTGTGTATATTAGTGTGCATATTAGTGTGTATATTAGTGTGTATATTAGTGTGCATATTAGTGTGTATATTAGTGTGTATATTAGTGTGTATATTAGTGTGTATATTAGTGTGCATATTAGTGTGTATATTAGTGTGTATATTAGTGTGCATATTAGTGTGTATATTAGTGTGTATATTAGTGTGCATATTAGTGTGCATATTAGTGCGTATATTAGTGTGTATATTAGTGTGCATATTAGTGTGTATATTAGTGTGTATATTAGTGTGCATATTAGTGTGTATATTAGTGTGCATATTAGTGTGCATATTAGTGCGTATATTAGTGTGTATATTAGTGTGCATATTAGTGCGTATATTAGTGTGTATATTAGTGTGCATATTAGTGTGTATATTAGTGTGTATATTAGTGTGCATATTAGTGTGTATATTAGTGTGCATATTAGTGTGCATATTAGTGCGTATATTAGTGTGTATATTAGTGTGCATATTAGTGCGTATATTAGTGTGCATATTAGTGTGTATATTAGTGTGTATATTAGTGTGTATATTAGTGTGTATATTAGTGTGTATATTAGTGTGCATATTAGTGTGTATATTAGTGCGTATATTAGTGTGTATATTAGTGTGTTATTAGTGCGTATATTAGTGTTATTAGTGCGTATATTAGTGTATATTAGTGTGTTATTAGTGCGTATATTAGTGTGTATTAGTGTGTTATTAGTGTGTTATTAGTGTGTTATTAGTGCATACATTAGTGTGTATATTATCACTTTTCCCAGTTGTCAGTCTGGTAGGAAAAGAGGAAAGTTACTTTTGACTCCACAGGAAGCGTTGAGCGTTTGGGTCCCTGGGATGGACCCTCCAGGCGGACGCCAAGACGGGGAGGGCGCCTGGCGCTTGTAGACGGCATGGGCCTGCCGCCGTGGGGGCTCATCATGTGACTTTTCCAAAGGCTGGATGAAGAACTCTTGGTCTGCCAGCTTGAAAAGTCCTGTCTGAAGATACCAGGGAAACGAGGTCAATCCCAAAATAGAGCAGGCACCGATGGAAACGAAGATGCACCCTGCGGGTGACTGGAACCCTCGCCTCAAGTCAGCTGGGATCGGCTAAGGGAGACCCTGCAGGACTACCGAGGACTAACTGTAACTAACTCAGGACTAACTAACCAAGGCACACTAACGCTAACTAAAGCCAAAAAGTCGGCCAACGGCAGCGGAGAGAAATGCTGCAGATGTCGGAGGGAAGCGGCCGCCAGGGGGCGCTAGTGCTGAAGGATAACCGTCTCTAACGACGTTAGACGAGGGACGTTCGATTCCAATCGCTTGGCTAAACTGAACATTTGTACATTTATTCATGATGAGTGTTGTTAGCAAGACCGTCACACAATTCCACGGGTCCCTGGCAAATAAATGTTTTTTTTTTCCGTTATTTATTGAATTTATTTTAACACTGAAATTGTTTTGAGGGCAACAATACAGCAAAATTGTTCAGTGACGATTGGAAAAGTTAGTACGTAGCCCATGAACGTGGTATCCGGTTCCCCGTGGGGCAAAACCGAGCTCCTAACTAACCACATTGCTTGTTTGTTTTAGAAACAAAATGGGACTTGGTAAAAAGTCTCTGGCATGAAGTTGCTGAGGTTTTACAGGCTCGCGTTGATTCTGGCGGCGATACGGGAAAACGGCGATGCGCCCCTTGTGGGCTCAGTATGGGTACTGGCAACCCTACGTGACGCAGCACGCGTGCAGCGATTGCCACCGCACGGCGATTGCCACCGCACGGCGATTGCCACCGCACGGCGATTGCCACCGCACGGCGATTGCCACCGCACGGCGATTGCCACCGCACGGCGATTGCCACCGCACGGCGATTGCCACCGCACGGCGATTGCCACCGCACGGCGATTGCCACCGCACGGCGATTGCCACCGCACGGCGATTGCCACCGCACGGCAATGGGTCTTTGAGACCAGCCCTTTGAAAGGCATTTGTCGGCGTACGCCAACACGTCTTTTACGGTGGCGACCGATCGATCAGACAGATGATGTCCAAGTGGGACCGATGGACCAATTCCTACAACATTTGCAGCATTTCTCTTTGACATGAAAGCGACCGCAACCTTTCAGTGTTTGGGACTTGAGGTGCGGCCCCTCGCCATTAGCGACTCACCAGTCCATCACAGGTACTGATGGCGGCGCTCCCTTGGACAGCAGCCTCATCCCGCACTTCCCCCAGGAAATGACACTGGGAGGATCCGTGGGGGCGGACCTTTGCCCCTTTGAGGCCGCCGTATCTCCTCTCCGTCAGGAATCCGGGGGCCAGCAGGTGCGGGTTGAGCGTCAGGTTAAAGTGCAAACTGTGGCCTGCGTGCCATAACCGGTAGAAGACTCTCTCCTGGTCCGCCGACTCCGCTGAGGCATCGCGGCGCTGCACGCGGCGGGAACGATGACACAGGAAGTTGGACAGGAAGTGACCTCTGACATCCACTCTGGTGGGGTGAACCACTTCATACCGGGGGAGGTCCTGGTGGACTGGCCCTGCTGGTGGGAAGAAGCCAGGAAAGGAAGATGAGCTGGGAAGGGAAGATAATCCCTTCCTCTGCCTACCCGGCTATCCGGCCGCCATCTTTGCCGAGCCTCACTGAGCCATGCCACATATTTGACCACGTACGTTTGAGTCCGTATTCTGCAGTGTGACTGGCAGCAGGCGGGTACGCGGCTGATGCTGGACCATCCGCCATGCGGTGGAAGATCCCCATCGGCCCACAAAAAGACTCGGGAATCACTGCCCGACTCTCTGTGCCGTTTCCGACAGCAGCAGGGTGGAAACGCACAAGACTCCTATTCATGGTCCACGCAGAAGGTCAAAGGTGAGCCTCGGCAGCTGAAGTCAGATCAGCGCTCGCTTCTTTTCTTGCTGAAGCAACAAACGCGCTCATGTGCATTTGGTGACGTAGCATAAGCAAGCAACACCATGATGGAACATCTGCTGCAAGCCCCGTGAAACCAGAGATGGGAGTCTTCAACCCCTTTTTTGACTGAAACGGGATTCACGGGTCGTTCAATGGTTCACTTGCCCACTGCTTCTTCCACTAGTGGAACTTGCTCAAGGGTGCTTGACGACGATTTGAGATTCACCGACTCTCAAGTTGACAAAAATTCGAATTCCATTGAGTCACGGGTGCTTGATGAAGACTCACGAGTTTCACTGACTCACGAGTTTCACTGACTCACGAGTTTCACCGACTCACGGGTTTTACTGACTCACGGGTTTCACTGACTCACAAGTTTCACTGACTCACTGGTTTCACTGACTCACGGGTTTCACTGACTCACGAGTTTCACTGACTCAAGGGTTTCACTGACTCACGAGTTCCACTGACTCACGAGTTTCACTGACTCACAAGTTTCACTGACTCACAAGTTTCACTGACTCACAGGTTTTACTGACTCACGAGTTTCACTGACTCACGAGTTCCACTGACTAACAAGTTTCACTGACTCACAAGTTTCACTGACTCACAAGTTTCACTGACTCACAGGTTTCACTGACTCACGGGTTTCACTGACTCACGGGTTTCACTGACTCACGAGTTTCACTGACTCAAGGGTTTCACTGACTCACGAGTTCCACTGACTCACGAGTTTCACTGACTCACACGTTTCACTGACTCACAGGTTTTACTGACTCACGAGTTTCACTGACTCACGAGTTCCACTGACTCACAAGTTTCACTGACTCACAAGTTTCACTGACTCACAAGTTTCACTGACTCACGAGTTCCACTGACTCACAAGTTTCACTGACTCACAAGTTTCACTGACTCACAGGTTTCACTGACTCACGGGTTTCACTGACTCACAAGTTTCACTGACTCACAAGTTTCACTGACTCACAAGTTTCACTGACTCACAAGTTTCACTGACTCACGGGTACTGCAAAGACTCGTATTTGACTCGACAAGATGACTGTATCAGGGACTCACGGATACTTGATGAAGCCTCGAGTTTCACCAACTTACAAGCTGACAAATACTTGACTTGATACTCAAAAACTCAACAAAGTTCATACAAACAAAGACTTGAGTCTCACTGCCTCACAAGTACTCACGAGTACTCACAAGTACTCACAAGTACTCACGAGTATTGATTCCAAAGTTTCATTCAAATTGTAATGCTCTTTTCCTTAGGGTGATGATCTGAAATATGAATTCAAGGGGGCGCCTCCCCTCATCCCTCATGACACCTTGATGGACCTCCTCCTCCTCCTGCTAGCTTCCATAATCCATAATCCATAATCCATAATCCATAATCCATAATCCATAATCCATATTTAACATCCAGCGGGTATGAGCAGAGAAGCGCATCAAATGTGCTACTTGGTATAGGAAGCAACTCCACGGGGAGGATTAGAACTTGCATCCTGCAAACCCCCCAGAGAGATTCTCCTCACCCTCCTTCATTTGCAGACGCTGGGGTGGGGGGTGGGGGGAAGTGGGGGGTTAAACCTTCCTTTCCACAAAAGAAGACCCGCTTTGGTTCTTCACCTGATTTGACAATGAAAGCAACCGGTTCAAGTTTCACGTCCGATGCCGAACTGACCTGGCTGTGGCGGCCCCCCCAGCGCCTCGCAGCCTCCCAGCACGGCCACGAGCGCCACGAAGAAGCGGACGAGAGGAGCTCCTGGTCCGGCGGGAAGCCCGCAGCCCGAACGGGTCATTTCGGAACACAAGCCGGAGTTTAGAGCCGAGTGACGGTTGGCTTCATCCCCACCGGGGCCGCCGCGTACGAGGACCCGCTCGGACCGATCCAGGCCTGGTCGCTATCGGGACATTTCCACGCTCGCTCGCGTCCGAGTTCTCCATCCGCGCCGACAAATAGTGACAGCCTGGAAAGTTAGCAAAGTTGGGCGGCGGAGCCACGCCCACGGATGGGTGGGCCCAAGACAATGGCCTTTCTCTGGGACCCCTCCCACAAATGGGACATCCGCCTGGAGGACTCTGGCGGAAAGATGAGCTTTCACCCGCCTTGACCCCCCCGCCCCCGTCTCTCTCTCTCTCCCCCCCCCCCCTCTCTCTCTCCCACCTTCTCACGGAGAGCTGAGCCAATAGAAAACAGGATGTTGTCATATGTTGTCATATGTTGTCATATGTTGTCATATGTTGTCATATGTTGTCATATGTTGTCATATGTTGTCATATGTTGTCATATGTTGTCATATGTTGTCATATGTTGTCATATGTTGTCATATGTTCTATGTTGTCATATGTTGTCATATGTTGTCATATGTTGTCATATGTTGTCATATGTTGTCATATGTTGTCATTTGTCATAACAGAAAAAATGTCCACAGATATTAGGGTATTGATGATATTGATGATATTGATATTGATGTACATTGTAAATATCAAATAAATGTATTTTCATCTGTCAAAGTGGGCGATGTTTCTCTCGTCTTTCTTTCTCGGCAAATATCAAGTATCGTTTGTGTTTGTTTTCTAAAATCATGTGTGAAGTAAAACATGATTTTTATTGGAGGAAAATAGGGACAATACTCCAAGGTCTGACCAGACCTTTTGGAAGGTGTGTGTCCCATTCTGGCACAAAGGGTAAAATATGGTGGTGGTAGTGGGATGGTCTCCAAGACTTGCTGTGATCAATGGAAGCATGAATTCAGCAGGTCCACCACTGGATGGCTGAAGAAAAACCAAATGTAGACGTTGGAGCGGCTGGTCCAAGTCCTGACCCGGACCCTGTGGAGATGCTGGACCAGTATTCCAATTTGATGATTGTTTGAAAAACAAGAAATCAGGAAGGGGAAAACCCTTGTTCACCCCCCCCCCCTTCCAGTTCTGGGACACTGCCATCAGTCATTTGAATGCAGGTGTCCAAGTGTTCCTGAATGCAGCGTAATTACGGCCCCCTGCTGGGAATCACCAGCTGCTTCTGCTGAGCAGAGCGGAGAACCTGAGGTGGAAGACCATCATGCTGCCCATCAGCATGGTTTGGTTGGCTTGGAGGTCTTCCTTCTGCTGTCACCCAGACAGACCCGGATGACCCAGATGTCATCCGGCCAAGCCTCTGCACCGTGTTCCGTGTTCCACCTCGGAGCATCACGGAGCGGTTTCATCACCAAAACTGTAATATGTACTTTAAACAAAAGAAGATACACCAATACTTGTTTGTACATACTAGTATTATGTATTACTGCTGGTGTGAAACGCAGTAGTTCAACATACCGAGAATTCACCCAATTCCGGATCAAATCCAAAGAAAATTCTCTAATGAATGCAATTCATCAGCCTGACAAATAGAGTACTGCATTACCAGGATGATGCAGTATAAGAAGTATACAACGGGCCTGCAGTTATCTCTCAGCAAGGGAAGTACTTCATGGTCTTCATGGTCTCTGCTGTTGCTTTTTTGTCGCGCAAGAACACGACGGCACCAAGACCAGCAAGTCTTTGGCCTCGTTGACTCTTTTCACGTCCTTCTGTAGACAGGATGTGACTTGTTGGAGACAAACGCATGTTTTATTCATAGACTTATTCCAGCTCCTCTACACTCCATCGGGACAAAGAGACTTTCATTGGCAAGCCCACCAGGATGCTGGCACGCTGCGTCGGCGACACGCTGCACTTTTACTTCATCGACGTCACGTCCAGGCCTTTTCTGCTGCACGAGAGCGACGGCCGATGTTTTGGATCAATGAGTAGCATTCGTTAGCAGCTTGGCTCCATCCAAACCCTCGCATCCTCACGTCCTTTTGGACGCACAATGCCATAAACCGGGTCAGGACTAGTAACAGGCACGATATCTTTGTTTTTCAAACCGATAACTTTCTGCTCCTTAAGACCAAAAACGTTTAATGTCTACTTTAAAGAAAAGAAAAGTTTAGTTTGTCCACACCTGGAGGTACAAAGGACCGGAAGAAATTAGGATTTGACCAAGTGTACAAATTCATCATCAAACATCAAGACATGACTACTAGCACATGACTACCATCAGGAGAACCAGAGTATGGGGCGGGGGGGTGGGCACCTGCTGTGGCCCAGCAAGGTGCACTGTATTCGGGCACACGCTCCGAGGATTTTCCCCCTCATCACAGAGCATTAGGCACAGCTAGCATGCTAAATGTCTTCCCCAGAAAGTGGATGTTTGTTTACAAGTGAGCTCAGGGATGCTACGTCAGGCCGACATCATAGGCAGGAGAAAAAGGAGCACCTGATTTGCTCACCTGCACAGTATGGCTAATCTCCTGTAACTGCAGTGTTTTTTAATGACAGTGGTGCCTTGGTTAACATCCGCCCCGGTTATATTATTTTCTATGGGAAAATTAGCTTTGGTTAGAATCCGTTTTGGTTTGAGTCAGACCTTCTGGAACCAAGGCAGCACTGTATGGGGGATTGGCACTACTTTGTTATCAGATTATCGTATGTATGACGTACATATTTCCCTCATATCGGCCTTATTATTGTGCACCCCTAATTTAAAAGGATATAAAAATGTGTATGAAGCTATTTACAAGTTCAAGTTAAATCTGTACAAAGTCAAAGTGCATCAAATAATTAAAAGATCATCTGGCATGTTTTCAAGGATGAAAGTATTCTTGAAAAGGGAGTTTCAGAGAGAAGACAAAAGTCTACCGTAAATTTCAGTGATAAGCCTTAGAGGAAAAAATTGATTAGTACGCATAGAAGCCGCACTGGTGCATCATTCCGGTGTTTTATATTGTGGTGCAGGAACCAATCATGAGCAATGAAAAATTGGAAATTGCAAGATGTCATTCTGACTGACATTAAACTCATCACACATGCACTTAGCACTCAAACAGTATAACTTTACAAGATGTATGAATGTATAAATGTGAGTTTCATATGAAAAAATCGAACATTTTAAAGTTTGAATGCATTTCGGTTTCATTGGAGGAGCATAGAAACCATAGAAAATGGTTGATGGTGCAGTAATGCTGCCTCTGTCCTCCAGAGGGAGCCAGAGAACCTGGAGCCAAAAGCCCAGAGGCAAGCTGACGTCATCGCAGCACCTCAATGGATGCTTTGCTGAGACGCAATGCCTTATGGTAAACTTGAATGTTTTTTTCAGTGTAATCCCATATTGACTCATGTTTGTATATTTGTATACATATTTTCAGTGTTAAGTGACTGTGTGATGGATTTAGTGTTGTTTGGAAGATGACACCGTGAGTCAGACTGCTATACTGGTATACCTGATGACCCCCTGCTAGCTCGTGATTGGCTCCTGCCAGTTGAAGACAAAAGTAGAGGCTCAAACGCTGGAATTTACGGTACTTTGAAAGTCAACCGTCTCTTTTTTACATCAAATTCAACACGCAGCAAATATCTTGACTTATGGGCGGACAGGTTGAGGTCGTTCATGTACTCTAACGTAGCCACTTCAATAAATATGACAACAAGCAGACCAGGAGGAGGACCTCCAAAGAGGTTCATCTCTGTCCCTCCTCAGCACTCGGAGAACTCCAAAGGAAGACGAGCCCCAAAGGCCGTGAAGGTTTGACAGCGAGGACGGCGGACGACGCGGACGTCGAACGTCCTTCGTGTCGCAACAGTGCAGATACGCTGTGAGTGTGACAGTGCTGACTCCCAGGGGTCAGGGGTCGTGGCGTGGGACAGGTCCGGTGTGCGACCGCACGGGGCCGTCCGGGCGGCGCCGCCGTGGGAGTTGGAGGACGGGAGGAAGGAGGAGGGGTCCCTGAGCGTCGGCTCCCCTGGGGGAAAGGCGTCTTGCTGGGGCCTCCAGCCTGCGTTACCGTTCCTCGGGCACTTTTCCCATTGCTTCCCGCTCATCCTCGTCCCCCCGTTTCTGCCTCTGGAAGAAGCCCAGCTGGAAAGGAGAACATCCCATTCAGGACGGATTTGGCTTGAATGAATGAATTACAGGAATCAAACCACCACACATCACGGAAGGAGAAAAGTGCGGAAGGAAGAAGGAAGAAACGGAGGGAAGAGCGACACGTCCGTACGCTGGCGTTACAAAGGCCGGCGCCCGCGACCTTGCATCCCAGGGAGAAGAAAGGAGGAGGACAAGTCCTTCGTATGGGGAAGCTAAGTACATCACAGACACGGAGGAGGTGTGGCCAAGGTGAGGCCGCGCGTCATGTAAGAAACGGTGAACGGTCAGGCAAGGTTGCTGGTGTGAAAACGTCTTCCTGAGATGATTGACATCAGCGAGCAAATGGAAATATTAGCCAATCACAACACGGGTTTTACATTCATCCATTTTCTACCGCTTATCCTCACCAGGGTGGCGGGGGTGCTGGAGCCTATCCCAGCTGTCTTGGGGAGAGGCGGGGTCCACCCTGGACTGGTGGCCAGCCAATCCCAGGGCACATATAGACAAACAACCATTCACACTCACATTCATACCTATGGACAATTTGGGGGGGGGGGGCAATTAAGCTAACGTGTTGTTGGAATGGGGGAGAAAAGCAGAGTACCCGGAGAAAAGGACTTCACACAAAAACAAACCAGATTTCCCAAGGGCTCTTGAGCAACACGATGGAGCCGCTGGTTGTTGTCCACTTTTCAAGATGGCGACCGACACGACAGTAAACACGCCGCCTCGGGTCGGCTGGTGGGACCACCACACTTACCTTCCACAGGGCCAGACTGAGCAGAGCCAGCAGTAGGAGGCCCCCCAGGGTGCTGCCCAGGACGATCCAGATGGAGATCCGGTAGTCGCCCTCCTTTCGGACCTCCAGGATGATCTACAAGGACCACACAAGACCAGAACCTCAGCTGCTCTGTCGCTTACAAATACACACATGGAATATCATTGTACATTTATACTTACAGTACATACGTATTATACATCTACGTATACTTACAGTACATACGTATTATACATCTATACTTACAGTACATACGTATTATACATCTATACTTACAGTACATACGTATCATACATCTGTACTTACAGTACATAGGTATCATACATCTATACTTACAGTACATAGGTACATACGTATCATACATCTATACTTACAGTACATACGTATCATACATCTATACTTACAGTACATACGTATAATACATCTATACTTACAGTACATACGTATTATACATCTATACTTACAGTACATACGTATCATACATCTGTACTTACAGTACATAGGTATCATACATCTATACTTACAGTACATAGGTACATACGTATCATACATCTATACTTACAGTACATACGTATCATACATCTATACTTACAGTACATACGTATAATACATCTATACTTACAGTACATACGTATTATACATCTGTACTTACAGTACATACGTATCATACATCTGTACTTACAGTACATACGTATTATACATCTGTACTTACAGTACATATGTATTATACATCTGTACTGTAAATGAAATTCAGTGAAATAAAGTGAATTTCCACGTGAAGAACGCGCCGGTATCGATTCCGTACGGCCGATACCAGCCCAATTGTATTCCCTGGATCGGACAGAAAGTGGGTGGTGACGCCCCCCCCCACGAGCAGCAGGACAGCAAATGTGATTGGATGCTGCGCTTCGTGTGCCGACCAAGAGATGGCAGCAGAGAGCCGTTGGAGTCGACAAGTTGAAGCCGCGGGTCCTTTCGGTCCCTGAGCACCACGAAGCAACTTTTCCCTGCCGGTTCTTCTTTGCTTCCGTTTGCTCCATTAGGGGACGTCTGCCCCCCCCCGACTCTCTGGACTGGAAGAACCGGGCAACCAAACCAAACCTGCACATGGCCTAGTTTAGTACACGGTTGTGTCACGGCCATGAGCCAATACTCCTCTTAAGAGGAAAAACCATCAGACAGGAAACACAACAACAGATCAGGTGATCGTTGGATTGGGGGGGGGGGCACAGCGATGATTGGGCCCATACCAGGGAATTATATCATCATACAGAATAAAAAATATCTCAGATATTCATCCATCTGTTTTTGGTGCCGGGTATGCCAGAGCCTATCCCAGCGGGGTCCACCCTGGACTGGTGGGCACTTATTGACTCTTTATCTGGACGGGTGGAGGCGGGGCCGCTAGTATGCACACGGAGAAGAAATGAAATGAGTACACTGAAAAGTAAAAATCAACTAGTACACTGCAATATGTACTAGTATGTACTTCCATTGTACTCTTCTTCAAAGTAATGTTAGAATGTCAACGGTGACCATGGTGACCCGGTCCGGTCTCGTGGCACCCCCAATGATCAGCCATGTTGGACCATGAAACATCATGACATTCATGACGACTGTCGCCTTCCAGGGTTAAGCTTTCCTACGTTCTTGAATGCAACAGTTGAAAGCTCCAGTCCTCCAACAAGGACATCAGAGGAGTCGCGACCAAGCGCTCCTCCTCATGATGCTAAGTCCACACAAGGCAACGGCCAAGGCTTCAAACAGGAAGTGCCGGAGGTGGCCCCAGGCCAGTGGGGACAGGGTCAGGCCAAGAAGGCCACCCGGGCGGCGTCGTGCTGACTCACATTTCTGACGGGCCTCTCTTCTTGAAGGAACATGTGACTGGCGGGGGGCAGCTCCACCGACGCGCTGGTGACCAGTTCAAGGATTTTAAACTTCAGCTAGACGAGAAAAGAAAAGGCTGAGTACACCGAAGACCCCCCAAGGGTACTCAGAAGTAGAAGTACTCACCGCGTGTAGAGTGTGTACTCGTAGGACGCCTGCGATTCTAACGGAGATTTCTCTGTAGGACGCCACGCTGACGGTGCACTGGATGGGCAGCACCAGGGTGTTGCTTCGGTTCTGTGGCCACAGGAACAGAGTTAAGACGTGAATCGGTTCTGCTGGGGGACTTTGTTTGGGGGCGTGCGGTACCAAGCGAGAGAAGCGGGTCAGGTCCTCGGGCGACGCCCTGCTCTGCGCCACGTGCTGAGGCGGTAGACAGTAGGTGCCATCTCTCTGGGGGGGGGGACATCTGTTAGTGAGGGGGGGCCATCACCAAATGGCGGACCAAGCGATGAGCCTTAGGACCCATCAACAATTCAACTGGAAATCTAAAACTATGAACTTCTTTCACTTTGGGCTTTTCCCTCCAGGGGGCACCCCAGCAAACCAATCTCCTCCTTCCAAGGTCCCCCATGTCCTCCTCCGCTACATCCATACACCTCCTCTTTGGTCTTCCTCCACGCCTCCTACCTGGCAGCATCCTTCTACCGATGTGTTCACTACCTCTCCTCTGGACATTCACAAGCGTTGGAAAATACCAGTACAACACTAAATTCATCACAGAGCGTCTTAACACTGAAATGTACACCTGGCAAATATAACAACATCGGGAAACATCGGATGGTTGCGAAGAGGAGCAGCCGTTCTTCAGTTTGAGAAAGGTCATGTACCTCGTCAATGTGGAAATCAGAAATCTGGAGCAGCTGGTTGCCATTTTTGGTCATTTCCGGGATGTGGATGTTGAGCTGCAGATCTCGAACGGGAAAGTAGCCCAGGTTCTGGATCTGCAACAACGGCGTGGCGGTCATGGTGCGCGTCGGACACGGACCAAGCCACCATTGCAAGGTGAGCACTCACCTGAAAAGTGAAGTTGAAAGGAGGACCGGTCACTCCGGGCTCCTCCAGCGAGAGCTCCGACTTGATCTCATAGCGCGTCGGGTTGGAATCCCTGACGTGAGGAGCAAACATGAGAGCAGGCCGTGTCTGAGCAGAAGGTCCAAGGAATGGCAAACCTCGTGAAGAGAAGATCGGCTTCGTACTGCAGGGAGTAATGGATGTCGTTGGAATTGTCTGCCATGTTCACCTCCTCGCCGTTACTGTTGCAACACAACAACGTTCCCATTAGGGTTAGATTGTAGGCCACGCCCATCACCACCTTTTTAGATCTACTTTTCAAACTTGATGAAGTGACGTTTGATCAGGAGGCCGATCGGGTTTTTGTGGTTTTCCCTCATTGTGGAGCGTTGTGGACTAACCCGGGTGTTTGGGGGCAAAGCGGGTTGGGCGTACACACCTGCTGGCTTCCAGGATGACCCTCAGGTGGTCCAGGAAGACACTGCGGCTGAACTCGAACTCCAGACGGAATAAAACCTACAAGACAAATACGGTAAAACGATCATCAGATTGTTTTCAGGACTTCAGCCAACGCTCATCAAGTGTGTAGACAAGCACGATGTAGCCCAGCAGACATTCAGTCATGGTTCATAGTCGTCAGCGTCCATGGGTTATTAGCCATGACCACACCCAAGCGCTCCAATGAATGAAAATGGCTGCTAGGCCGCTAACGAGCTCACCTTTGGCACCTCATTATCTCCTCAAGCGGCGGTGCACCAAAGAAAAGGAAAGCCATCGACCCGCTCGCCAAGCACCATCATGAAGGATAAAGATGGCTAATGCTAATAAACGCTAAAGCGGCCATGAGGAGGTTTTCCTTCCAGACGAGGCGGGACCAATATTTAGAAAACCATGAAAAGGCCTACAAGACAACCCAGCCTTAAATAAGCAGCCGCTGTCCTTTGATGTTATTCTTGTGTGGTAATCCCTGGTAACTTTGGGGTTCAATTATCGCTCCTCACTAACGACTTTTTACACAAATGACTTCACTCATGAATTGACGAGTTGTGTTTTGTGGTTGATGAGGCCTATTCGTTTATTGGATCGTTCCAAGTTGCTCAGTCGACTGATGACTGCATTTAGGGAAGATCCATCATCATCAGGACCATTTGAAGGACTTGGTCACGTCTTGGCCGGCGGCGTTGTGGCGACGACCCCAGAATGCCGAGGGCGGGACCCAAATGTATCCAAAATGTTTACTGGGAAGACGAGAGGATCCGACAAACACCAGCATGACTCCTTGTTGGAATCGGCCCTTTGGATTTAGAACAACATATAATATTAGATCATATATAATAATAATATATATAATATTATATAATAGTAATATATATAATACAGTATATAATACAGTACATGTGTACTGAAGGACTTCATATTGAGTATCTGTACTGTATAATATTTCATACTAAAAAAACAAGCTGGGACTGGACCCGCACCTTCTGCCCTAAAAAGCAGCAGCTGTAGCATTACACCACCACAGTTGAAAATGAATCCTGATTGTGTGCGAGTACACAGCTGCTGTCTTCCATTTACCAATCAGAAGCTGCCGTTTGGCCCATTGTGGGAACGCGGGGAGGGGGGGGGTGAGCATGGCTGGGAAGAAAACGAAACGTATAGAAAGGAAAACAAAATGAGATCTGGAGCACACATGGAAAGTTGGGGGAGGAGGGGAGCAGCGGGGACCGGTGGGGAGCAGAGAGGAGCAGCGGGGAGCAGCGGGGATCGGTGGGGAGCAGAGAGGAGCAGAGAAGAGCAGAGAGGAGCAGCAGGGACCAGCGGGGAGCGTTTACTGTCCTCCATGCTCCAATAAAGTGAGCAGGTCCAAGGAGCAAAGAGGAGCAAAGAGGAGCAAAGAGGAGCAAAGAGGAGCAAAGAGGAGCAAAGAGGAGCAAAGAGGAGCAAAGAGGAGCAAAGAGGAGCAAAGAGGAGCAAAGAGGAGCAAAGAGGAGCAAAGAGGAGCGTGAAGGAGCTCTTAGCTTCCCTCCTCCACATAGCATGACTCATCCTGACGGACCACAGACATGGTACATAAACAAATGGGAACCCCCCCCCCCCCACCCCGACCACATCCATTCTTTGGAAAAGCCTGGAAAAAGGCTTATCTTTTCATTTCCCGAAGACTGGAGTGAATGCTAAAGACAAACACGATATTGGAGGGCATGCCTCAGGGAAATCAACGTGCTTTTATTGTTTTGCTAACTCGTGTGCACCAAAGCGTAGCGATGCCCATAACCGCAGTGATGGGGGACATGGTCCCGTCACGGGAACAAGCGTCCCGAATCCATCGACCAAGAAATAGGGATTCGTTTCCTCCCGAGTTGTTTTGTTTGAATCCTTTGGAGCGTTTGGACGTTGCTGCGGGTTTGTAGCGGGAATCAAACTTTGAGTTTACGGGAGAACCCGTTCAAGTTCCTGCAGGCCTGGCATTTCCACTTGGGTTCCCGACTATCAGAGAGGAAAGTCTTGCTTTGTGATTCTCCACGTCCTTCAGAGTCAACGCACGCGTTCGAACCCCTGGCAGATTTTAGGACTGACAGGAGACGTCTTGGTTCCGTTGGCGGGGAGCGCTACGGCCAAACGCCATATTTTGGTTGCCCGGGTGATGACTGCTGTTTATGATAATAGTGCGGTCAGGACGTTGCATAAACTCCTTCAGTCTACTTCGGCAGGCAGCACAGCAGGCATGCCCAGACATCAGCGGTCCGGATGGCTGCTGTGTAATCTGCTTTGTGTGGGATGTCTTTGATTGCACGTCTCTGAGGACCATCAGTGTCATCTTATGAAAGGGAAGTCAAACATCGCCTCCCTGGAGGAGAAACGTGACACCAGCACAGAAAGCCGTGGCCCATAAATACGTCACGAGCCTTCGGAAGGACTCGGAAAAGTCCACTTTCAACAACTCAATGGAGGAATGAGAACCAGATGGCGGACTCCTTTTCCTTCTCGCTCACCTGCTGGACCAAACAGGCACAGGAGAGGCGGCTTCCTTCAAGACCTCAAATTAGGCCAGTCCATTAATACTTCATTCATTCATCAGCTTTTGACTGGAGCTCACGCAATAATAATTCAACATAATTAATCAGAGATAGAAATACTTTTTAATCCATAATAAGTCGGGATGGACATTTCTTGTGGGCACCGATTCGATACGCCACGACGACGATACCAACGTCAAATTGTACGGAAAAGGATATTAACTTTGGAAATATGGGCCCCTATTTCATTCAAATAACATAACATAACATAACATAACATAACATAACATAACATAACATAACATAACATAACATAACATAACATAACATAACATAACATAACATAACATAATATAATATAATAGAATAGAATAGAATAGAATAGAATAGAATAGAATTCATTCATTTTCTACCGCTTTTTCCTCACGAGGGTCGCGGGGGTGCTGGAGGTGCTGGAGCCTATCCCAGCTGTCTTCGGGCGAGAGGCGGGGTACACCCTAGCCAAAATAGAATAGAATAGAATATATACTAACTAAGTCCACAGGTTTAGTATGTTTAATGAAAGCTGTGATTTGCTTGACAGTCCTTGAACGCACCACGCCACACAAGTGGACTACTTTGTTTTGTCTTTCAACTCATTTTTGGTCCCAAATGTGGATTCTATATGGGAAGGCATCAAGGTAGGCTCTGTAAAGAACAAAGTCCAGGCTGGTCCTGGTGGATGGGGTCTCTCTAAAGACCAAAGTCCAGGCCGGTACTGGTGGATGGTGGCTCTCTAAAGAACAAAGTCCAGGCTGGTCCTGGTGGATGGTGGCTCTCTAAAGAACAAAGTCCAGGCCAGTCCTGGTGGATGGGGTCTCTCTAAAGAACAAAGTCCAGGCCGGTCCTGGTGGATGGGGGCTCTCTAAAGACCAAAGTCCAGGCCGGTCCTGGTGGATGGGGGCTCTCTAAAGACCAAAGTCCAGGCCGGTCCTGGTGGATGGGGGCTCTCTAAAGAACAAAGTCCAGGCTGGTCCTGGTGGATGGGGGCTCTCTAAAGACCAAAGTCCAGGCTGGTCCTGGTGGATGGGGTCTCTTTAAAGACCAAAGTCCAGGCTGGTCCTGGTGGATGGGGGCTCTCTAAAAAGACCAAAGTCCAGGCTGGTCCTGGTGGATGGGGGCTCAGCAAGAGTCCATAGAAAGAACGTTGGTGTTGTTGCATCATCCATCTAGCAGGACTTTGAAGCTAAACTGGATTTCAAAAGACCATTTCATTCTCCATTTTTGCCGAGTATCCGTTCCGCTTGAGGCTCCGCAGTCGTTGCTGCGTTTCCTCCAACTACGGCGTGGGCCGAGGCTCAAACAGGCGTGTGCACGTGAACGTGCGTGGAAGAAAGGAGAGCATTTAAAGGAAACATCTGGTAGCGTCGACGCCGCTAGTAGAAACATCTTTGCACAGGAACAAGGAACAAGCAGAACTCCCACGCAGCGCAGGAAACATGGCAGCACGACAGCCGAGGTTATGGCCCGCTTCCCGGGAATCCATACAGCAAGTTGGAAGTAATACTTCAATGATCATATGTCTCTACGCGGGATGACACACTTGGAAGAAATACTTCAGCAATGAGATTCAACTTTGACCTCAGCAACCCGTCTCTCACATGAAGGACTTCCTGCTGACGTTCCCAAAGACTTCCGACGGGTTTTAGGTCCATGAGGGGCGCCAGTAGCTCGGTCCGTGAGGACCAGAGGATCCAGGTCCCGCCGTGGACCAAAACAAAGCGTTGGCGAGATTCCCGTCTACTTGGAGGCTACTGCTGAAGTGCCTTTGAGCACTGAACTCTCCCAGTCTCAGCTCACGGGTGCAGTCGCTAAATGATGGTTGATGGAAGACGTGAACCTAATCTTTGTTTCGTTAGGCTCGTGTTTCCATAAGAATAGAACCCAATATTGTGCGTGCCTTGACTAATCGTTGGAAATGGTCCAAAGTGGGCGGTACCCGAGGGGTCCATTCAGTCAGACGGCTGGCATTGAAAGAGTTAATCGCCATATTTGCCGTAGGAAAGAAGGACATCGGCGGTCTCACCTGTGCCTTGGACTTCATGAAGGGTGCGCTGACGTTGCAGACCTTCTCATGCCTCAGTTTGTCTTCTGGGTAACACTCGATCCTGACATCGGCGTTGTCCTGGGATCAGCGATACAAAATGGCGTCAGCGTCCCCCCAAAGCAGCCGGAACGTTCATGACGAGCTCGTACCTTCAAGATGAGGCTGGAGAAACGCAGATTGGGCGAGTAGCTGATGTTGAGGCGAGCATTGTAAGCGTTTTCTCCTTTGTTCTCCAGCCGGGCGTCCACCACCACGCGTCTCCTGTTTGCTTCTAGAACCCGCAGGGATCCCTCGGCGCCGCCTTCACTCAGATGGCGGCAGAAAGCCCCCCGAGACTGGACAGGCTGGGAGCAGAAGCGACTGAGGGAGGATGAAGGCAGCGTGTGAATGCGAATGCGGTTTCTGCTGATGGATGATGCAACTCCTACTTTGGAGTCATCAGGTCTGTCCCGGTCTGCAGCGCTAGGTCCGGAACGCAGCGCTCATCCTCATCACAGCCGTTCCAGAAGGGCAGCTAGCGATCCACCAAGCGGGTCAGAAACAGCGTGGCAAGACTTCATGTTGGCTTTGGTCTCTCACCTCCGTCTTTGAAAGGGTGGGCCAGCTTTCATCCAGAACCGGACCATCTTCCGCATCCCACAAGCCCACTTGGACCGCAAACACGATGGGTCTCGCGTAGTCGATGGTTTCCTGCAACATGCACCGTGGGCATCAAACTCCTCTTTTAACTTCCATATGCAGTATATGAATATGGGACTCATTATTACAATTATTATTATTATTACTATTATTATTATATTATTATTACACCATGGCCCTGCTTGGATGATCAATACAACAGATTGATGGACAGCTTGGAATCAAACCTGAAGTCAGAGTCTTCATTCAGTCAAATTGAGTCTCATCAAATATTCGTTAGTCAGTCACTCCAACTCCAATCTTCATCGAGGCACCCATTAGTCAGGGATACCGGAGTCTTCATCAGGCACCTTCCTATCCTCCTTCCTTCCTTCTTTCCTTCCTTCCTCCCTTCGCTCCCTCCCTTCGCTCCCTCCCTCCCTCCCTCCTTCCTTCCTTCCTTCCTTCCTTCCTTCCTTCCTTCCTTCCTTCCTTCATTCCTTCATTCCTTCATTCCTTCCTTCCCTCCTTCCTTCCTTCCTTCCTTCCTCCCTCCCTCCCTCCCTCCTTCCTTCCTTCCTTCCTTCCTTCCTTCCTTCCTCCCTCCCTCCCTCCCTCCCTCCTTCCTTCCTTCCTTCCTTCCTTCCTTCCTTCCTTCCTTCCTTCCTTCGCTCCCTCCCTCCCTCCCTCCCTCCCTCCCTCCCTCCCTCCTTCCTTCCTTCACTCCCTCCCTTCCTCCTTCCTTCCTTCCTTCCTTCGCTCCCTCCCTTCCTTCGTCCCAAGAAGTAATCCTTACCATAACATGGAAGTAGATGTGCTCACAGGTTTCCTCCCCAGGAAGAAGAGTCAGGTTGTGAGGCTGAGACTTGCTGGGATTGTCGAGGACGGCTCGTGGATTAAAACGTCGTTCCACAATGGAGACGTTGTATTTAATGCCTGGAAAAAGAAAGCCTTATATTGAAATCAATGCATGGACTTTCCCCCATACCTCTGCATGCTAAGTAGTATATTATATTCTAGTATTGTAGTATTGTAGTATTGAAGTATTGTAGTATTGTAGTATTGTAGTATTGTAGTATTGTAGTAGTATTCTATCACCATCGACAATGGTAAAGGGTCAGCTTTACTGGATCACACGTGATGCTAAAAGGTATTTATGAGTGGGAACCAGGATGAACGGCACAGGACTCGTTGCCATGGTGACCGTAAACCAAATGGAGCTATGGAAGCCCCCCTCCTCTTCCCAGCTGAGGGGGGGGGGGTGAGGGCAGTATAAGTGGTCTGATGCTTGGACTGTGAAAGCTCACGTTGGTTTAAAGATGGACTTCCGTTTGTAGACAAAGTGTAAAATGGCGGCGGCGGCTAATGACATCACTCTGGCGGCCGACTGCAGTTTTACCTCGTCTCTTAACGCGGTCTGAATGTGTGACCGACTCGTACAAGAATCCAAACCCTGAACTTTAGAAATGACTCATTTCCAAACCACATTGTTTGACAATTTCCATGTATCGCCTTCACTTTTCTTTCTCGATGGAAAAACCGAGGGATGCGGTACCTGAAACTGGAGTTGAGCAGCCAATTAAAGGAGCTACGCAGACCCAAGGGCAGGTCGGGGAGGCAACAGCCTAAGCAGGGAAGCCCAGACTTCCTCTACCCTGTTACTTCCCGTAGCTCCTACCGGCAGATCCCAGGCCAAAGACATGGTCTCTTCAACGTGTCCTGGGTCTTTCCTGAGGCCTCCTACCGGTCGGCTATGCCCTGAACACCCCAGGGAGGCGCCTGGGAGACATCCTGACCAGATGCCCAAGCTTCCTCATCTGGCTCCTCTCAATGCACTCGTGACCTTGACCTTTCGGTCACGACCCAAGTCATGACCATAGGTGACCATTGGTGACCATAGGTGACCATAGGTGACCATAGGTGACCATAGGTGACCATAGGTGACCATAGGTGAGGGTAGGAACGTAGATCCAAACGGTAAATTGAGAGCTTTGGCTTTCGGCTCAGCTCCTTCTTCACCACATCGGACCGATGCAGAGTCCGCAGACGCTGTGATCTCAGGTTTCATGAGAAAGACCACGAGGTGCTCAGCTCCTCCACTTGAGACAGGATCTCATCCCTGAACTGGACGTGGCACTCCACCCGTTTCCAGGCAAGAACCATGGACTTGGACTTAGAGGTGCTGATTCTCATCCTGCCGCTTTCACTCGGCTTTGAAGCGATTCCAGTGGGAGTTGAAGGTGACGGCTGGATGAGGCCAACAGGACCACATCATCGAAAAAAGCAGACACCCAACCCAAACACCCGGGCTGCACCTTCAAACTGTCTCCATAAAAGTCATGAACAGAATCGTCGAGAAAGCGCAGTCTTGGTGAGTCTTGGTGAGTCTTGAGTCCAACCCTCACTGGAGACTCAAGGTCAGGGACCAAAGTGCCTGAATTATGTGGCTGGAGTACCGTTGATGCACTACACCGCTGATTTGGGTGTCGTACAACTTCATGGCAACCCTCCCTTCCAACTAAATGATTCTGTGTAGAAGATTAAGAAGAAAGATGGGAAGAATTTGCGGAGTCTGTTCCGAGGAGCGGATGTCGGAGCCAGGAATGCTGGGAGATTTCCCTGAGCTGCTTCACTGACAATTTGCAAAAGTCATTTTCCGATGACCAGGAGAGCTGAGTACCTTCATCCAAGTCTGGCACGGTCAACCACGCCTTCCGATGACGGATGGGCGGGATGTGCCACCCAGCGTCCACAGTGAAGAAATCGGAATGGTGCTGTTCAGCCACAAGTCCCAACTGACCGGCAGTGGGAACGCAGCCTTGCTCAGGTTTTAGCTCCTGCAAACATCTGCCCGGCATTACTCGCCAGACATAACAACGAGTGGAAAATGAAATCAAGGTGTTCCTGGATGTGACCGGGAAAGACCAGATAACGGCCTCCGTTCTCCGTTTAGTCTGTTTCGGCATGTCTTGATTTATTTGAAGGATGCGGGGGGGGGGGGATGGGGGGGTGGGAACCCCTTCACCTTTGCTTCCGTGCAGTGAAACAGGAAGCTGCCATTGTTTCTGCCTAAATAAACCTGGAGTGAGGAACCCGTGAGCACGTGTGCAGGTGGACGCCCGCCTGCTTGATGAACTCGGATAAAGAGTCGACTCTGATGGAAAGGTTGATGGGACAGACCCCCAGGTCATTAGCGGCATTGGGCTGGATGGGAAATACCATTATTCCTCTGGGGGAAGTAAAGGAACATATTTCTTTTGGTGCCACCACACAGGAAAGGACATAAAGGATCTACTGTACGAGCTTTTATGGCCTTTTCCACTAAAAACCAGCCATGTCGCTTCCTGCCGTGTTTCAGCAAGTCCAAAAAACATCTGACCAAACGCCTACGGCAGCAGATCAGCCGTCAGCATCTTTTGGTCTCAGAAGGAAAAGACGTTTTAATGACAAAGAGCCACCAAGCTTTGCAAAGGCAGTCTGAGAGTTGGCTTGTTTGCTGGCTTACCGACTTCCTGCGTGGCGGCAATGGCGGTCCTTGCCGTGATGTTGAAGCACACGATGGCCGACATGCAGGTCACGTCCTTGCCACCCCTCTGACAGTCCTTCACAAAGATGTTGATCTTGCTGGGTTCAAACCTAACGCTGGTATAAATGCGGACGACACTCCTTGACCTGTCAAGACGGACAACAGACCCCCCAGTCTCAGGACGACTCGTCACAGGCATTTGGAACGTCACACCATGGATTAGTGTACATGAACCATCATCTCCGGTTTGCTTGACCTTCCCAATGCACGCTCCGTACCGCACGCATTGTGGTATTCAATTCCTGCTATTATCTCACAAACATCCATATTGGAAATGCTGCCATGGTCTTTATGTCTTTGGCCTCAGCAGCGTTTCTGCATTGGGGATGGCCGAGTACAACACCAGGTGGCGACCGTCAACGGAAACTCGACTCCACACCTTCGGGTCGGCTGCCCTGAAGAGGCTTCGTTGGGAAGTTCAGCCGTGAACGCCCGTGGCCACCTATGGCCGTAGCGCCGGTTCACGGCTGGAATCAGGAGGTCTTGGTCTCAAAACCTTGCTGGCTGCTGGACTACGTCAACAAATGTAACCGCTGAATCGCTACGTTTTAAAATATGGCGTTTTTTATTGCATCTTCAGATCAGGGATGGGGTCTATCATCTACTGTGGTCTCCTGCTTGTTAAGCCCTTTGAGGCTCTTTTGTGATTAAGAGCTATAGAAATAAACTTGACTTGATTTTGACTTGACTTGTACCACACAGAGATTGACATCCCTAGCGAGCATCCATCTGGCAACATCTGTGACGGCTCCACTGAACGCTACTGTGGAGGAAAACCTTCCACTACCTTGACATCTTCTTCCTGATGAGAGCATAAAAGTGTCGGGTTCTACCTTACCTACATAATTTACGGTCAACGGTTCAGCGTTCGTAGCGGACACGGACCACTCACCACAGGAGAACAGCTGCACCAAGGGATCCAACCGCCAGATCCACTAAACCATCGTTGTTCATATCCATCATTCCGTGGATGCTGCGGCCGAAGTACTGCAGGCCGGGCGCCAAGTCCGCTGCTGCGATCCTCTGAGAGAGAGAACAACACAAAGGAGAGATGGGAGCACAATAGACCAGTCATGTGACCAAAACCACCACTGCCGCAGGCTCATCTGGTATCGCTGTCAAGGTCAGCGCCAATACTTGAGGTCGCCGTGTCTCGCCGCCAATCAGCGACCTGCCCAAGGGGGCGTGGTGGTCTCCGGCTGGAACAGACGAGCTGTCCATCACATGCATTAGCTATGAATTCCGGCTCATGGAAATCCGAGCGTGTGCGGCCGGAGGAGTAAACAACATACCGCCGGATCCCCGCCAGCCGCCCGGACTGCTTGCCAACCCGGTTGGGAGAAAATGGAAAACATCCTTCCGATCAGGGAAATCATTTCAACGTTCCAGTTGTATGTTTGTGATATGACCGCCATGGCAGCTCGCCATTACCCAGCCGCCCCCCCCCCCACTTCCAGCGCTCACGTTAACTTGCTGGGTTGCTGGAAGCTTCGTATCGCTTTCGTTTTGACTTGGATGCTTTTGATGATGATCATGACTTTCCGTTGTTGTGCGAGAACAGGGCGGCCAGCATCCAATGGGACTGGGAACGATGGCATGCTGCCAGGAATGCTAATGCAGCCGCATGGAAGTGGCAGCGTGCGAGGCGGCGGTGGACGCGCTCGTTACGTGATGCGTTGGCGTTTGCTAGCTGCCTGCTACTTGATGTCCATTTCACTTGGGACGTGTCACATCAACCCACGATGGTACTGATGGCCTCCCAACGCCTCACGCCACCGGCGGAACGGTAACGCTAATTATTGGAGCTGCCATTACTGCTGCCGTTTTCGTTTTTGAATTTAGAAAAGTTAACGCGAGGTGTAGCGTTCCTTTCTGTGTTGCTATGGGAACTCAATGTACCCAGGAGGGAAGGATGGATAGAAGAGTTGGAATTAGCAGTTGTTAGCATTCGTTAGCATCTTCCCTTTGGCTGTTTTTCTGTCTTTCCAACGTACAGAAAAGAGACAGACGTTTGCTCATGGGCACGTTGTTAAAGTGTCCTTGAACCAGTAACAACCTACCTGCTTGTATTTGCGGAGTATTCTGTTGTGTTGGCTAAAGAAAACGTAAATGGCGCCTTTGTGATCGTCTTCCAGCGGCGCTCCGACCACCAGGTCATTGAAGCCATCCCCGTTTAAATCAGGAACGGGTGCAAGCGAAGACCCAAAGCGAGCATTCTGGCCGCCGTTGTGGATCTCCAGAGCGCCCTCAAAAACAAAACGATTCTGAAATGAAAGATTTGAGATGGACAAAGTCAAGCTTCTGGGAATAGCGATCACCATGGATCACCAACAAAGACCAAAGCGTTCATTCGTGTCCTTCAGCTCTGACGTGAGGAAGAACCATATCAGGAAGTAAGGGACACCTTGTTGCCAGGGGCAACCAACACGATGCTGATAGGGCAGCAAAGCTGTTTAAGGACTTTAAGGTCCCTGTGGGACAAAAACCTGCTCCCAACTAATCGCATTGCTTGTTTGTTTAAGTGAATTTGGAGTAGTTACTAAAGAACTAAGGCACATACATTTAGAGTAGTTACTGAGGAAATAATGAAGAGCTAATCAGTAGTTACCGAGGAACCAATGAGGAACTAATAAGGAACTAAGAAGTAGTGGTTAGGGTTAGGTAGATAGGTTGTGTGTACTTTATTGTAAAATGTTACCATGTGCGATTCCACTGATTCCGTTTTGATACCATACTGAGTAGATTGAAGGCTGGTATCTGTGATCCCGATCCCGATCCCGTACATCCCGTGTGTCTGGTACATTCCCACATGTTTAGTGTATTTCATGTATATACACCACATGCATATACTGCATGTTTAGTGTATTTCAGATCATAGCATCACAATCATTGATTTGTTTTTGACTTGATGGTGTCGTTTCTAAGTAGCTCAGGATTATCTTTATTTAATGGCGTCATTTACACAGGAAAACGGAACTCAGGAGTTTGCAGATTTTTCATCTCTACAATGAAAAAGAGTTTGGAGAATCTTTGCTGATTTCCAACATCTGTGAACATCGAGAACGTTTATCAGGAAGTTGATCTCAGGCCCTTAAACGAACGCGAGGCTACAGTAAAGGTCTGCTTTATTTCTTTCTAGAACTTCCACGGATATTTTCTTCATTCCTCACTGAACACAAACAACAGGAAATGAGCCACATGGAAAAGGTTGCATTGCACGTTGAAAAGTGTTTGCGTCAGCGTCTGTGGCTTTCATGTCGCTGCTGATGAATTACGCCGACCGATGGTGACGGGATAAGGAAGAAGCTGAAGATATTTCTCACCACTCGTGGAGTTCAAATGCTGAAATGCTTCCAAAGCAAGCGGCTGTTCAGCGTCGGCGCCACCGGCTCATCATCGAAACATGCGCCGTGACACGTCGGGTTGCCAACGGCTGAAGCGAGCCGACCAGGACGCACCCGGGATGGATCAAACAGGAAACGATGTTCTGACCGCCAATAAATGTCTTCCACAGCCGATGCAAACAAGCATCAGCTTTGAAAGGCTTTTATTGGAGTCTGGTGGAAACCCGTCATGTGACACGGCGGGTTGCCAACAGTCGTAGCGAGCCAACCAGGGACGCACGTTGCCGTCAGAATCAACAGCAATCTGTTAAAACTCGAAGGCTTCGGTCTTCGACCTCGACTACATGACACAGATCTCACCTTCAAGGACTACGTGCTAACTGATCAATCCTCTGAGGGGAAACAGTCCGAGACAACGCCGCGTCCAAGCTCAGGTGGAAGGGATCCAAGTTTATGGAAGTCATTAAGTGACTGGAAAATGTTTCCAAGAAAACCTTGTGACCGAACGGAGACGAACGCCATTGGATCAGTCGTCATGCACATCCTTGCTCTACTTGGCTTTTGGCTTCATAACCAAATTTAGAGCAGACGGAAGATGAGGTGGTCATTTCTGCTCTTGAGCAAATGCCAATGAAGCTGATTTCGGGCGTATTTTCCTTCTGAAGGAGTGGCTTACGATGAAAGGTCTATTCCCACGTGGTTGAGACGTAAGGTTTGATCTTTAAGGACCAAAACCGGCGTAACTAATATTGCTGATTTTCATCCCAGTTAGTTGTAGAATTGGAGGGTCACCTTCAGCCCGGGTCTCTAAGAAAAAAGTTATATGTACCCCATAAAGGTGATATCCGCTTTCCCTCGGGACAAAAATGAGCTCCCAACTAACCGGCATGGATCGTCTGGTCTGTGTCAAGTCGTCCAACTGAAACCATCGAGGCTTTACGGACCGGAGTTGATTCTCAAGGCGATACGGGGAGTGTCGGGTGTCGGCAACCCTACACAGCACACATGAAGGGTTTCCCGCCACACTGGGATAAACGTACTTCCCTACCGACTTCCTTCTTCTGATAGATTGAAGCTGGGGCCCTTTGGCATCTCCACGCTTGGTGGAGTCAAACTCATGAGGCAAACGTCTGCCAGAATGCAAAAGGTTCTTTGTGTGTGATTGGTCACTTTAGCCGAGGATGTCTGGAGTTTGAACGTGTGACCCCACCCTGTTGGTGGGTTCACGTGAGTACAGTACGTGGTCTGTCTTCCAAGACGGTCCACTTTCTACCTACCAGTTCTGTCAATCGGTAGATGTAGACCTTCCCTTTCTCCATGCCGCCGCTGAAGAACATGGGCGCCGCCACCAGAAGGTTATCAGTTACACCATCTCCATCCATGTCCACTGGAGCGATCTCGCTGCCGTAATATGAGCCAATCTGAAAATATTCCATAGACATGTGACAGTACAGCGTTATATGTTTTTTATTTCTGTATATGTTATATACAGTAGTTACATATAAGTTATATGTTATATATACGTTATATATAGGTTATATGTTATATATGTATATATACATCCAAACATCATGACATGACTAGACCAGGACAACCAGAGTATGGACGCGGAGGGGGAGGAGCTACCTCCTGGGGCCCAGCAAGGTGCCCTGTATTCGGGCCCATGCCCCGAACCGCGGAAGTCCCTGGCCTCTGGTCTCTTTTGGCATTTGGTCCAAGAAATGTATCTTTGTTGACAAGTTAGAGTTCAGGTCATCTCACCTTATTGGGGCACTTTTCTAGATGATTGGATATCTGAACAGTTTTTATCCAATGATGTTATAATTCCCTCATATCAGCCTGATAATCGTTGGCCTGATAATCATCGTGTTCCTTCCTAAAAACTACATTTCCCATGACAACGTAGTGACGGGGACCAGTGAAGGTAAACTTAATGTCACATGTTGAAGTCCTACATGACCATCTCTGAGGCATCTTAGGTAAGTTTGATCAAGTGTAGAATTACGACAGCTTCTGATTGGACCGTGAGCTTCTTAAGTAGTACTACACACAGTACTACACCGGTCGCCACTTACACACCCTTTAAGTAGCCATGTTACTCCCACTGTACAGCTTAGCTAGCTGTATTAGTTAGCTGTGTTCACCATTGTTTAGCTAGCTGTATTAGTTAGCTGTGTTCACCATTGTGTAGCTAGCTGTATTAGTTAGCTGTGTTCGCCATTGTTTAGCTAGCTGTATTAGTTAGCTGTGTTCGCCATTGTTTAGCTAGCTGTATTAGTTAGCTGTGTTCGCCACTGTTTAGCTAGCTGTATTAGCTAGCTGTGTTCGCCACTGTTTAGCTAGCTGTATTAGCTAGCTGTGTTCGCCACTGTTTAGCTAGCTGTATTAGTTAGCTGTGTTCGCCACTGTTTAACTAGCCAACTTACACGTTTTTATTTAATCAAAAGCTAAAACTTTGTGTGTACGAACCATCCCGTGTTACACCGTGGACAGACATATACTTCATGTACAAAACTTTATTTGTCTTTAAATTTAGTGGCTATGGCTTCCACATCGGTGCGCTCTGCAGCGTTCCAATCAGGGTCCATTCGTGATATCAACCTGCAATCGGTGGGACGTATAATTGGACAAGCCTGCCTCTGGTCTTGGCTGTGGTGCTGGAACCGGCTGGAACTAGCTGGAGCTAGCTGGAAGTAGCTGGAAGTAGCTGGAAGTAGCTGGAACAGGCTAGCTAATGGTCTCTCTCTACTGGATATTGTAAGAAAGATGGCCGTGTGTTTTGTGAATAAATGCGTTCTGACATTTTTGTCGATGTTTCAGACTGGGAGCTTTACTGGATCAGTCCCTGCCTGGAACATCATCTGTCAGGAATTTGATTAGAAACATCTGCCAGTAAAAAACACTTTCCTAAGAGCTGAGAAATTAAAAAAGGTTCCCACATGAAAATATCGGCAGAATGACTGCGAGGGTGATGGGCGAAGAATTCCTCCAATGAATCATTCATTTCCACTCAACAGTAGTCGGGATGCGACACACGACAAACGCGTCCGTGGAAGGCCTTTGCCGTCTGTGACAGATATACTTATATATACTTATATATACTTATATATACTTATATATACTTATATATACTTATATATACTTATATATAGATACTTAGTGTACCCTGCAAAACATGCCGCCAAATATCTAGCAGGACGTTAAAAAGCTGTCATTCAATGCGCCACTTGGACATCTCCCAATCCCACTACCACTCCCACTCCCACTACTGCTACCACTACCACTACCACTACCACTACCACTCCCACTACTGCTACCACTACCACTACTACTACCACTACCACTACCACTACCACTACCACTACCACTACCACTACCACTACCACTACCACTACCACTCTCACTACCACTCCCACTACCACTCCCACTCTCACTACCACTCCCACTCTCACTACCACTCCCACTACCACTCCCACTCTCACTACCACTACCACTACCACTCCCACTCCCACTCCCACTACCACTACTACTACCACTACCACTACCACTCCCACTACCACTCCCACTCTCACTACCACTCCCACTACCACTACCACTACCACTACCACTACCACTCCCACTCCCACTACCACTACCACTACCACTCCCACTACCACTCTCACTACCACTCTCACTACCACTCCCACTACCACTACCACTACCACTACCACTCCCACTACCACTCCCACTCCCACCACTCCATGGAGTCTGGTGATTCCTGAGGCTCACGCTGCTGACCAAATTCAAGCTTTTGAAAGAAAAGGCAGGAAGTCGTTTGAGTGTTTGATGCCCTCACCTGCTGGCCTTTGAGGGAGTGGACGATGGTGAGATTTCCGGGGCTTTTCAAGGTGAAAACGATGACCTTGCCCGTGTGGTTGAAGCGTGGGGCTCCAGCAACAAGCAGACGGCCATTTTTGGCCGACACCACCGACGTCACCGTATAACCTGGTCAGGGAAAAAGAACGATCACCAACCAAGACTCGGGTCCTGGGTTGAGTCATCTTAAAGTCTGAGAGTCTGGGACCAGAATCCCAGAATCCCAGAATCCCCTGCTTTTTCCCGTGGCTTTCTTTTGTGTATTCCCACTGAAAATTCCACTTGATCAACATGTACTTTTCCACCTCCATAATACTCCTGGTCTCGCATTCAGCCCCCACCTCGCATTACATCTGGTCTTAAAGTGCTGGAGCTGGCAGCCTGCTGGATCAGCTCCGTCAGACCAACCACAGATGGGAAAAACAGAGATTTGTGGCGGAGCTTCTGGATTGGATGGAAAAGACCCAGTGGGGTGCGGGGGCACGCGGGTCCCGTACCCAGACAGACGCGCCTGCCTTTTCGGCTGCTCGTCCCGCTAAGGGTCAGGGCTGAGCTGGAGCCTATCCCAGCGGACTTTGGATGACACGTGGGGTACCCAGCCAATGGCAGGGCAGATACAAACAACCAATCACAGCCTCATTCCTGTGACCTATGACCTTTGACCCACATCACTTCATTAGCACGCTGTCCGATAACGAAGCCCAGCAAGGTGCACTGTGTTCGGGCACACGCTCCGAACGCTGCGGTGCTGCCGTTTCAGGCGGCTGGTGAGGTTGTTGTTGTTTGGTCCAACCAGCACCACAAATGTCTTCCTCATTCAGGGAATCTTCTAACAAGCCAGCCCAGGGGAAGTTATGGCAGGCCGTAGGAGACAAAAGGAGCGCTCGATTTGCTCATCTGCACAGCACTGGTAGCTTATGATATCTTATATCTAAAATGATTGATTATTGGAGCTATTTTTAATGTCAGCAGATTGATGGATATGACGTCTGATTCCCTGCTAAAAAACTCATCCGGACACAACTATGGTGTGTTCAAGGATTGTCAAACAAAATGGGAAATCTCATCACTTGACGACATGATCACAATGTTGCTCTCTAAAAACGAATGCCGAACCCGAAAAATCAGCTCTGACCAACGATGATGAAAGATCCTCACCCAAATAGGCGCCGTGGTTTTTCAGCTCTTCCGGAAACTCCTGCATGTAGGCGGCTTTGGGAGGCACCACCTTCCCATGCCGCGTTTCCTTCAGGACCGCCCCGTTCCAATCGTAAGCCCCAACCGCTCCCACCAGGGTGCCATCCTGCAGGTGAAACATATTCCTACAGGTAAAACATATTCACTTGAGCCAGGCCGGTTATCCACCGTTCAATTCCAAAGACTGACTTTTTCCATGTTTTTTTGCACAAGAATGAAAAAGGGGTGATGATGCAACTCCACATAAGGCTTTTCCCTTTAGGGCATCGTATGCCATAACAACGGCCATGGAGCGGATCATGAAGCATCACACCGTGGAATGGTTGAAATGCACGGATATAACCGGCAGGTGGAGCAAACAGTACCTGCTACGTTCTACTTTAGTCTGGATGTAAAAGCACAGCGTTAGCGACTAGCGCATTTCACTTTCCTTTTCTTATATGTCCATGATTGACTGATCAATCCCAAACGAGGACAGGAATGGACATGGAATATTGGAATATTGAAGGGAATATTCATTGAAATTGGTATTTTTCCATTTCATGGTCGCTGGTTAAAGGTTTTCATTCATTTTATTTTGTGCTTCTTTGGTCCACCGGGCCGTACAGTGACCCCTCCCACGTGAAGATAAACCATCCCAGACATGTCCCGCCCCCACGCGTGCTGGTGCGTAAAGATGCCAACATCAATTACGTATCCTGCATCAACTGGATTCTTCTCACTAAACAAGCAACATCTGGATAAACCATAAACGCTGATGTCGAAAATGTCTGGCCGTTTATGACACAAGCCGCGTTCACGGTCGCAATCACCAAAAACCATCTGGACCTTCACGACATTTTTTCCTCCACATTCTTTCCAAGAAGTTATCCTACTCTCAACCTTCAGCTTGACTTCTGAGGAGCATCCATGGAATCTGTCCAAACCGTTCTGTCACCTATCGGCAAATTGGAGTGGGTTCATGTCTCTTGACAAATCCCACTGGGGAGGAGCTTCAGCCATTTAAAACATGAACTGGCGTATTTCTGAAACATCGCTGATGGTGATGATAGCCACCATCAGTCCAGGATGTCTTCTGTGAAAAAGCACGTGAGCAGCGTACAGTGGCGCCTTGGTTAACGTAATTATCTGTTCCAGAAGGTCTCTAACCAAAGCATATTTCCCACTGGAAATTAGGTCAATCAATCCATCTGTTCCAGACGCCCAAAATGTCAACGCAAAACACATTTTATAGACAATACTTGGTTATTGTAACGGGCCTTTTTGGAAGGGGCGTGTCCCGTTACATCTGGCATAAAAGTAACGCAACAGCAGAAAAAGATGCTCAGGGGGGCCTGCAGCTTTGGCTTGTTCTCCTCCTTTCAAAATAAAACCTTTCATTTCAAAAGTGTATTTGTGTTCTGTTGTGTTCTATATTCTATATTCTATATTCTATATTCTATATTCTATATTCTATATTCTATATTCTATATTCTATATATTTACATTTCTTTGATGATCTGAAACATGCAAGAAAATAAGAAGTCAGGATGGGGGCAAACACTTTCCACCCCACTGCAGCCTATAGCAGGGGTCCTCCTTCTTTTAAGGATGAACTGCCCCCCCACCCCCCAAGCACTCATTATAAATAAATGGAAAAACTAAATAAAAATTAATATTTCAGCCATGTGCTTGGTCTTGGTATCGTCTGATTTCACACATGGATGCTCGGTATCGGAATCGGCAGCTTGGTGGACGCATCCTTAGATGGCAGCTATGCAGCCTAAGAGACCCGCCTAAAAGACCAGCCTAAGAGACCCGCCTAAGAGACCCGCCTAAAAGACCAGCCTAAGAGACCAGCCTAAGAGACCAGCCTAAAAGACCAGCCTAAGAGACCCGCCTAAGAGACCCGCCTAAGAGACCCGCCTCCCGCTGTGTCGCCCAGATCCCAGGCGGGGGTCGGGATCGGAATAACAAAGCCGTCATCTTTAAACTCCTGTTCCTCTCCTGTTCCTCCCTGGGGAGCCAGCAGTCCTTTCATTTCCCATCAGCGCCAGGCTGAAGTGGAAAGAGGTCAGGGGCCCCCATAGGGATCCCCGAGCGTTTGGGCACGTCGGGAAGTGGAAGGTGATAAATGATAAATGCTGATGAGGAGACGCTATGATGTGCCAAACATGTGTTGCTCCGTACGATGACGGACGGTTCGATAGCATAAATGCGACTCACCTCCACGTTGTGAGCGGAGAATCCGGCTTGAGACATCTGGAGACCAAAGGCCGTCCCGTTTTTACTTGTTCCTGCGCCAACACATGAATATCTTAGGAATCCATCACCCCTTCCGTCCAATCATAAAATACTGTCGAAAGTGACAACGATGGCCGCCAAAGCCACGAGCGGACACAAACGCCGCCCACACGTATGACAACATGGCGAGGACTAGCAGACCTTCTAAGCTGAAGATGCGCTCTCCGAGTGCGTCCACGATGTCCTTCAGCGCAGACTCATCCGTCACGTTGAAGAAGTGTTTGTCGTCTGGGTCGCTGGCGATGTACTTGATCTCATTGAGGAAGGCCTCAGGGTTGATTCCCCTTCGGTTGTAGTAGCCAAGAACCTGCGAAGACACGCGAGTCAGCCTTGTACACAACGGGGGGGGGGGGCATGACAAAATGATCAGACATCAAGAATCAGCTGACTCATCATTTGAAATCACGCCAATGAGGTGAGAATACTCGTACTGTGCGGGCGAGCGAATCAATCAATCAATCAAATCAATTTTATCTCCTTGCTGCCGTGACTTCCCCTGAGCTACTTGGAAACAAACATTCACTTTAAGAGGAAGGATGTACCAAGTGCTCCGCAATGGGGGGGTCTTATCATCCACCCGAAGCACCAGCGCAGCAGGATTAGCATTATGGCAAATATTTGCCAGGGACCTCCGTGGCGTCACAGCAGCTGCTCGGAGCGTGTGCCCGAATACGGTGCACCTTGCTGGGCCACAGCAGGGGGCTCCTCCCCCTCTATCCTCTGGTTCTCCTGGTAGTAGTGATGTGCTAGTCGTCATGTCATGTATTTGATGAGAAACCAGCAGGTACACTTGGTCACATCCAACTTTGTTTGAGTCCTTCTTAGCTCCAGGTCCACATAAACGACACTTGGGTCTGAGTTTAAAGCTGTGGGCACCATAACATTCAAATAATATACTGCATTAAAATGGGCAGTATATTGTGCATTGCTACCCTTTACCACGCTAGTACCTTAGAACTTTCACTTTCACTTTGTCATATAATGGTGTTGCCCTCACCCATTCCATTTCTTCCAAGCACCAGTAGGTGCAGTAAACGCATCATGTGGTCTGGACGACATCATTTCCTTTAATTGCACTTCCACTCAGCGTCTGGCGCTGTGTGAGCCTTTAGCTCCGATGCTAGCATGCTAGTGTCCTACTTGTCCTCCCGATGAGGTCACCACTGCCAACGTTTGCTGCACCAGACGTTTAGGAGCCTTCACAAGAGTAAGTTGAAGCTCATAAAGCCAGATGATTAAACGGTCTAGCAGACTCACCGCAATGGCGTAACGAGTGATTCCATCCTTCTCACTCTCCTCAATGGCTGGTTGGAGGTCGGCGCTGTCATGTGACTCTCCGTCAGTTATCACAATCATCACCTTCTTGGCACCGCGTCGACCTCCTTGTTTGAACGCCTCAGAGCTGGGACAGAAGCGGGGGGGGGGGGGGGGGGGGGGTCTGTGACATGTGGAACCCAAAGGATGGGGCTGCTCATGTACAGTGGGGTGAAAAAGTCATTGCCCTCTAAAGCCCCCCACCCCAGTGCTTGGGGCCCCCCTTAGCAGCAACAACTGCAATCAAGCCTTTAAGATAACTTGCAATGAGTCTTCCAGCTGTGGAGGAATTGTTGTCATTCAGCCACGTTGGAGGCTTTTGAAGGTCATGCCACAGCATCTCCATAGGATCCAGGTCAGGACTTGGACCAGCTGCCCCAAAGTCTTCATTTGGTTTTTCTTCAGCCATTCAGAGGTGGACTTGCTGCTGTGTTTTGGATCATGGTCCTGCTGCAGAACCCAAGTTGCTCTCAGCTGGAGGTCACCAATAGATGGCCGGACATCGCCTTCAGCAGAATCCATGCTTCCATGGATCACAGCAGGTCTTGCGGGTCCTGAAGCAGCAAAACAGCCCCGGACCATCACACTACCACCACCTTATTTTACTCTTGCTGTGATGGTATTTTTCTGGGTCGTTTTGGTTGGTTGGCCACTCCTGGGAAGGTTCACCACTCTTTCACCATTTGTGGGCAATGGCTCTCACTGTGGTTTGCTGGAGTCCCAAAGCTTTAGAAATAACTCCTTTTATTGTAGATCTCAATGGTTGGAGGTTGGGGGGGGGGGTCATTGGGCAATCACTTTTTCCCCACACTTTTTCATATATATATTTATACGTGTACATGATATTAAGCATGTTTCCCAGCATGTATGCTGGTACGTACCGTGCTATGTTGATACCAAGAGCCGTGTTGGTCTCCTCCCCGCCTCGCTGGTTGATACTGCGTGCTCTCTTCACCACTTCTTCAACAGATTTAAAATCATTGAGTTTGAACTCGTGTACAACCTTCTCACCGTACTGAACAACTCCGACCTGAGCAAAGAGACACAACGACACAGTCAGCACAGCAGCAAAGTCAGGATGCTCCAGTCAGGGTTTTACGCTGACAGTTCCAATGCTGATCAGACCCTGGCCAATTAGACCCTGGCTAATTATTACAAACTAAACTTATTATGTCATTTGGGTTTTTTGCCTTTAGTTTTGCACTTTTTGACACGATTATGTTCATGAAACAACCTCACACAAATCACGTTTGCAGGACAAGAGTAGTATCATAACAACAAGAAAGCAAAGCTGTTCAGTGACCCTTGAAAAGTCAGCATGTACCCAATGGGACAAAAACCAGCTCCAAACTACCCGTATTGCTCATTTGTTTTAAAAACAAAATGTCCCTTTGGTAAAAAGTCACATTTGGAGTCCAAAGACCAGATGCTGAGCGGATAGCTCTCGCGGATAGCTCTCGCTAGCTAGCTAGCTAGCTGACAAGGGAGTTATCAAACGCGCTGGCATGGATTGGTGTAGTCCGTGTCAAGCTGTCAAACGGAAACCATTGAGGTTTACACACTAGTGTTGATTCTCGCGGCGACAATGCGCGTCCTTCATCGGCCAAATACGGGTGTCGGCAACCCTGCGTGGCACAGCAACATGTTGGCTTTGCCGCTTCAAAAGGAAATTAGCGACCTATGCCGATCACACGTTTTTTACTGAAATGTACGGATAGCAATTGGTGGCTCATCGATTGTACAAACGTCAACAGATAGAGAAATTCCAAAGCAGATTTGCTGCGTGTGACGTCCGACTCACCTGAATTTGACCTGGTCCAATATAGAATTTCTGAAGGATGTTGATAAGAAAAGCTTGCACTTCATACCAAGGGTAGATGGAGTTTGATCCATCCAGAACAATCACGATGTCCATGTAGGTCTCACATCCTAAAAACATTCAGCAGATACGCCATCAGGTTCTGGAGGAGCAACCAACGTGTTTGCTATTGGAGAAGGTGGGTGTGACGCTTACTCTGAAAGGCGGGTGCAATTGTTCTGGAGAACTTGAAGCTAGCGTTGACCCTGGAGCAGATGCCAGTGCTGTAGTAAGAGCTTCCGCACTCGTAAGACCAAAGTGGCCCACAGGCCTGCAACATCAAACATCAAAGAAGGTGATGACCTTCCAGTCCAAAGAGCTTCTCTGTTCTTCAGATCATCGAGCACGGCACAGTTTGATACATTTCCCGGCCTCTGTTGGAATGCCAGGCAGCACGGTGGCCTGGTGGTTAGCATGATGGCCGCATACTCGGGAGATCGGGAAGATCTGGCTTGGAATCTTGGAATCGTGTACGTGCCCTGCCATCGACCGGCAACCCGGCCGGGATGGGCCATGGTACGGAAAATGGATGGCTGGAGGTAAAAGTTGAACCTCTGACACGGATTCATTCTCCACCGTTTTCATTTTGACTTCCAGGGAAAGTTGATCCAAGCTCAAAATGAAAACAAGGTGAGGTCAGTAGCTGCTACTCATTAAGACAAAAGCCGCGCGTTTGAGCCCCAGTTTGGCGTCGGACACGTAGAGATCCATGTATCGATATTAGCAGGTTCTCACAGTATTTCAATTCATTGGGGGGGGGGGGGGGGATAATTGAGAGCGACTGGAGTAAGACGGTCTCACCACAAAACTGTTGTCTTTGGGATTGGTTGTGAGCGTCATTCCCAACCTCATCTTGTCCTTCCGCTCGGACACGTTGGTCAGGGATATCCTTCCTTGATGGAAAAACAAGTCATGACCTCACACGCTCATTTCCACACAAACCCCCCCAAACATGCCGGGACCACACGCCACTTTCCCTTCAGTCTGTCAGGCCACACAAAGCAGACATTTTAGATGCGAACGTTTAGTTGGCATCGAACCAAGGAACAAGCCCAACACGTGAGAACCATGTGGGCCCCTCAGCGGTGCCAAACACATGGAAGAAACCACGGGACTGTAAAAAGGGGACGGTTGGCTTGGGACCAACGTCTGTCTCACACACGAAGACATGCAGGAGAACATATGACAAGACGTTCCAGAGGGAACTAGTTCCCTGCCATCCAGCCACATAACGGCCTTTACTTACCGAGGTTGAGTTTGCTGCAGCCGTTTCCGTTTGTTCGTTTGGTCAGCGAACACTTGTACACGTCCCCCGTCTGGTACGCGCCGTTCATCTCGTACGGCGCCCCCACCAGCAACCTGCAAAACACAAGAAGAAGGAGTTTGCATGTTCTCCTCGTGCATGCGTGGCTTTTCTCCGGGTACTGCGCCCCCCCCACTCCAAAACATGCTAGGTTCATTAGCCACTCCAAATTGTCCATAGGTATGAATGTGAGTGTGAATGGTTGTTTGTCTATATGTGCCCTGGGATTGGCTGGCCACCAGTCCAGGGTGGACCCCGCCTCTCACCCTAAGACAGCTGGGATAGGCTCCAGCACCCCCGCAACCCTCGTGAGGATAAGCGGTAGAAAATGAATGAGTGAATGAATGAATGAATGAGTGAATGAATGAATGAATGAGTGAATGAGTGAATGAGTGAATGAATGAATGAATGAATGAATGAGTGAATGAGTGAATGAATGAATGAATGAGTGAATGAATGAATGAATGAATGAATGAATGAATGAATGAATGAATGAATGAATGAACGAATGGCCGTCATATGCGTACGACTGCTAGAAAGCCACAACGTTGTTTCTTCAGGCTTCGCTGACAACGCTTTTCATCAAGCGCTGAAGCTTCACATTTCAATCGGCGGTCCCTGAACGCACCGTAGCTGTGTGCAGAGACACTAAAACACAAGCTTCAACAGTCGTGGATCATCTCAGATGATGATTGATTAGTAGTGAGTGGCTATACATTTTATTAGGGATCAATGCATGGATCGATATTCCTGTGATCCGACTACAACGATCTGTGCCCAGCAAAGTTTCCATCCAGGAAAACGTATGAACCTAACACCTTTAAAAGCCAATCAATGGATTGAATCAATACTCGGGAGGAAAGATTAAGCCCAGCAGGCTAAAGTGCAAAAGCTTTGTCAGAGACCTCCGTGGGTCACACCGGCTGCTCGGAGCATGTACCCCAATACAGGACACCTTGCTGGGCCACAGCAGGTGGCTCCTCCCCCTCTATCCTCTGGTTCTCCTGGTAGTAGTGATGTGCTAGTAGTCATGTCCCGATATTGATTAGGACAAACCGGCAGGTACACTTGGTCACATCCACTTTTGTTTGAGTCCTTCTTAGCTCCAGGTCTACACAAACTCATCTCCATTTTATGGGCATGCCTGTTACATCTATGATAGATTTATTGTGCTTTTCCAGCATAACCATAACACCCACAGAAAGTGGGGAGCTACTGTATATTCTGACATAATGCAAGGGCTACGTGCCCCCATCTCTTGGTGTGAGACCCCCCCCAAAAAAACAATGAATGAGAAAAAGCTGTACAAAGATCATATGATGCTGTTTAGGGGCGGACACAAACAGTTGGAAAAGATACAATAAGTAATGTAATATGTAATATGTAAGTTTAGTCACGGGGCAAATAAAGCATCCTTAGACATCATGACTTACAGTAGAGCATCCACTTCCTGCTCAAATGTACACGTTTAGAATGATAATCATAATAATAATAATGATAGTAGTCTCAGAGGAGTCGTTCAAATGAATTACAGTAGTCAACATCTCATGGCAAGAACTTTGGTCGCAGACCACCCTGGTATCCGATTAGGGTTCCTCCGTCCGTGGAGGACATTCTTTCGTCATGATGTAGTCGAGCCTCTCACTTGACTTCCCCGAGTGGGGCCAAAGTGCTCTTATAAATGTCAATAAAAGGATTTGAAGATCTCTTAGACTGAAGAAAAGCAACCAAAAAAAAAAGCTGTTCCAGGACCAGTCATGACTGGGACTCAAATAAAACACCGGACGATTCCATCCATTGGAATTCCTGGTGATGCTTCACCTCCTGCTGTTGCTTCAAAGGGAATTTCAACACGTCAGCAGTGGAGGTGAACGACAGGAAAAGCAGTGGAGGAGCAGAGAGTTCAACGTGCTCCACAGGAAGGACACTCGACACCGCCTTATTGCAAAAGCAGACCATTGCCAGCCGGCTCTGGACTTCTGGGTCAGGAGAACCGGGGTGCCACGTGCGTCTTGGTGCCCCCGGGTCCAGTTACCGCCAAGAAGATTGTTTTTGTAGAAGATGGATAAAGTTTGACATTTGACCATTCTCCTGATCTTCACATTTTTACTCTCAGATGGCCTGAATTCTGGATTCTGGAACAACGGCGGTCAAGAACCATTTCATTCCAGGATTGAACCGATATTGGGTTTGGTTATTGATTTTGTCCCAATCAATATCTCCCCCTCAATAGGGGGAAATCGGAATCTGCTCATCTTATCACATCTGCTGAGCAGGACTGACTGGGTGATTATGAAGGTCATGCAAAGTCTGTGATGTTCTCACTTCCTGGAATTATTAAAAGTAGGGTGCACCTCTTGCCCAAAGTCAGCAGGCATAGGCTCCATAGAAAAAGAATGAATGACCCGCCTGGTCCAACCAGAACCAGAACATTCTCCATGAGCTCCATCCAGGGCAGAGCTCCACCAGCTAGCATCCGTTCCTTGTAACGAGAGGCCGTGCGTCATCTTTCTGCAACATCGGGGGATGGCGGCTTTGGAATAACGATGCACGTTGGCCCATCATGATAACAATAACTCTAATATGATAATATGATAATATGATAATATGGTAATATGATAATATGATAATATGGTAATATGATAATATGATAATATGATAATATGATAATATGATAATATGATAATATGGTAATATGATAATATGATAATATGGTAATATGCAGGCCAGTTGGTACCAGGGTTCATGTCTGTCCTCAGATCGTGGCCACGACTTCCGTAGATTGTCAAACCATCAGCGACCCCGCAGTTGTAGCTGCTGCTCACCATTGAGGTGCACGACAATGTCAAACTAGCTTAGCTATTAGCTATGACCGCCATGTAAACAAACTCACTGATGGAAGACTTTAGCCTAGTAGCCTCTGACACGCAAACCGTGCAGCTTAGCAAAGGGGTGGGGGTCAGATCCCCAATGAGGACAACAGTAGAAAAATAAACAGTGGAGGGAGACGTGTCATGAGATGTTTGCTTGCAGCATGCTTCTCTATGCATCTAATCAAGTCTTTCCCGGTCGAGTTTCTTAGGCCTCCCATCAACTCCCGATAGATAACCTGCTGGAAGATCCATGGGGATCTGCTCTGGGACACCATCTATCCATGGGGATCTGCTCTAGGAGACCATCTATCCATGGGGATCTGCTCTAGGAGACCATCTATCCATGGGGATCTGCTCTAGGAGACCATCTATCCATGGGGATCTGCTCTAGGAGACCATCTATCCATGGGGATCTGCTCTAGGAGACCATCTATCCATGGGGATCTGCTCCAGGACACCCTCTATGCATGGGGATCTGCTCCAGGAGACCATCTATCCATGGGGATCTGCTCCAGGAGACCATCTATCCATGGGGATCTGCTCCAGGAGACCATCTATCCATCTATCCACGACTGGGAGATCTCACGATTGGCTTCATTGGCTTGAGATAACGATGGCGGACCTTCTGTAAATCCTATAAAGTTCATTTGACTGCTTGCTAACGATATCTTTACCTGGAATGGACGATCCCAACAACCATTTACCAGGAACACCTGGAACATGACCAGGGGTGCCCTAACTTTTTCATAGCACGGTATTAGGGACGACGCTTCAGCTATGACGTATTTTTGCTAGGGCGACCCTTCAACTTGGTTCTGTTTGTCTGTTTATCTTTGTTTACATAATTATATATGACAGTATTTGATCCAGTGTGCTTTGGGAATACGTTGGGAAAAATAATAACACACATGCATACACACCAACACGCACACACACACACACACACACACAGTGAAAAGCCCGAGCATTTGAGTCAGGTTGGAGCGTTGAGGTTTGAGGTTGGTTTTATTGGCAGCTGAAGGATCTCGCATACAATACTGTCTTTCTTTTCCAACACACAATCCCAGGCTGAGACCATCCCAGGCCGCCTCGGGCTGAAGGAGGAGGAATAACAGTCAACCAAATCAGCACGGGACACTAAGCCGAGTATGTCATCTTTTCCATAAACATTATTTCACCACTTTGGATTGGATTGGATTGGATTGGATTGGACTGGACTGGATTGGACTGGATTGGACTGGATTGGAGCTGGCCTTGTGGCAGCCTGAATAATCATCTGCTACGTATGAAATATATATCATGGATGGTACTCTAATGATGGTACTCTAACTCAACCAATCCCAGTGTTCCCAAGTACGGATGACAGGGTTGTCCGTGCATTCCGGTCTGACCGAGTTCTGATCTGCATGGGACTAAAGTCCTAAAGTCCTAGTGAATCAATCCGGAGTTTGACTTTCCCCCAAAGTCTTGAATTCCTCTTCATCTTCGTCACTTGGAAAATTCCATACTTCCAACATTGGTGGAACACTTCCAGTTCCAGTCCGCAAAGTACGCATGATCCTGGTGTGGATCTCGGTGTTCTTTGGAATGAGCACAAATCCACAAAGAGGAACTTCTGAGAAGATTAGCAGGAGTTTCTTTTCCAAAAGTGAACTTGACGTGTTTTAGCATCATAATAAAACGTCCTTGATGAATACGGACATCGTTTACAGTCCACTCAGCGTTTCTTGCGTGTTTGTCGACACACTTTGCCTACTTGGGGGGGGGGGGGGTGCCATTTGGTACAACTAGCACACAAAATGACAAAATGTCTTCCTGAGAAGTGAACGTTTGTTTACAAGCAAGCTCAGGGGAAATTAGGACAGGCAGGAGGAAAAAGGAGCGCTTGATACGTTCACCCGCATAGTAGAGCCTCGCCTCATTGTTTTGTGAAACCATCTGTTATCAGAGCTATTTTTCATGTTATTGTATGTATTATGCGTGTATTTAAATAGGAGGCGTGTCTTACCATTTTTCGCCCCCAGCAGCCACATGTTGCTGAACCGTGTATCCAAACTGGGCTTGCTTTGGACCTTTGATGATCCGGTGTTTTGTTACGTCAATATTAAAGCAGTCGTGAAATCCTGGAAAAAGACAAAAAAACTCATTAGCTCCTAAAAGACATCAATCAAAGCCAGCACTTCAATCCATATGCAAAGATGATCATCTGTTCCGGTTCCTGAAGATTCCCATAAAGATTCTTGGTGCCGATGCTGTTAGGAGGCAGCGTCTTGGTTTAAAGGACGGTCCAAACCAAAGTTCCTTGTCGATAAAATGTCTGAACTTTTGATCTTGTGACGGATAATCAGCTTTTAATCCAATTTTTAACTTGTGAAAATACAATTTCACATAAATGTCAGGAAAACAAGATTCACTCGTGGCTGATTGACACCTCGACTCCACGTGGGATAGCTCAAATGTCTGGTCTCGTACTGGGAGTACATGTCCTGGTGTCCAAACCCTCTTAGATACAAGTTCCTGCGATACAGTTGTCGCTCGCCGCATTTGAAAAGTATCGGAATTATTCAATCCTGCTTGAAAATGTTAGTCAAGAAATATCCACATTTAAACAAACTTTACTGTTTTATAACCCAAAAGGGTTTATATAATGGCTAAAATGTTACTTTGCTAATTTTAGCATGCTAACAATGCTAACATTATCCATCCATCCACCCTCACTCGGGTCGCGGGGGTATGCCGGACCCTAACCCAGCAGTCTTGGGGTGAGAGGCGGGGTCCACCCTGGACTGGTGGCCAGCCAATCCCAGGGCAGATATAGACAAACAACCATTCACACTCACATTCATACCATGTGGGAGGAGAGCGGAGTCCTCGGAGAAAACCCACACATGAGAACATGTGAGAACAACTCCACATAAAGATGCTCGAGAGGAGAATCGTACCCAAGTCTTCCCAATCTCCGGACTGTGTGGCCTGCGCATGCTAACATTAGCACAGAAATATGCAATTGTAAGCAAAGTTAACTTTTTACCCTAATTAGCATTGTCGTGGCACAGAAATGTGCTGAAAAGTGTTTATATATGTTATGAAATGGCTAAAATGCTACTGTGATAATGTTAGCATGCTAACAATGCTAGCATGCAACATCATGGTAGCATGGTAGAGCAACGTGTCTGTGTATGTTAATAAAAATGTCAAAAAATGATGCTAATGTTATGATGCTAATATTAGCATGCTAGCAATGCTGATAACGTACAAAACCTAGCATGATAGCGCTAAGTGTCTGCCAACGTTAATACTCGTGCAAATGTTAAAAAGTGCTTTATGCTGATGTTTGCGTGCTAACGCTAATTGCTAATATCTCACATGACAGCACTAAGTGTTTCTAAGTGCTGCTTTTTGCGTTCATCCAATATTGTGCGACACAACAGCGTAATGTTTCCGTGAAACATGAAGGCTTGATCTCCAACTTACCCGGCGTTCCATGCCCAAGCGCCACCTAGCGGCCCAAATGCGAATCACGTGCATGGGGACAAACCCAAGGCAGAAGGCAGAAGCACTGCAGGGGCCCCAACAGCACTCGGCTTTTATGACGTGATTCCAGATCAAAGCAAATATGTTTTCTTCATTGTATGCCGGCTGTCACTCATGTCAGATGACAGCTTTGCGGGTGGCGGGAAACACTCGTCTGGTTTTCATCCAAAGGCCAGACACAAAAAGTCTTTTCACGACATCCAGCAGAGCCGTGTAGACATTTGCTACAAGGCGACATTTGCAAACAAGGCGGAGGAATGAAGAACATGTAGAGCAGACGCCGCAGGGGTCAAAGTTGAAACAAGGTTATACGCAATAGATGATTTGTATGCCACTCATGATGACAGCTGGACACATCGGGCACATCGAGCTTCTGGCTGATGTACAGTTTCCAGAAGATCAGTGGTGGCCCTGCGTTAAAGATAGGCCAGGCATCCTGGCACCAGATCCAGATGGTTTGTGCTCTAATCAGGATGCACCATAATGGTTGGACACGAGGGAATTAGGACGTCATAGCAATAGATAATCTGCTCTGGAAGACTCGATGGGAATCTGCTCTGGAAGACTCGATGGGAATCTGCTCTGGAAGACTCGATGGGAATCTGCTCTGGAAGACTCGATGGGAATCTGCTCTGGAAGACTCGATGGGAATCTGCTCTGGAAGACTCGATGGGAATCTGCTCTGGAAGAGTCGATGGGAATCTGCTCTGGAAGACCATCTATGCCCTGCTGCTACGTTCCCCAAATGACTGCGTGGCAAAGCTAGTTGTGGTGACCATGAAGGAGGAAGATCACTGCACCTCCAACATCCAACAACTCATAAGTCAAACGTACGAACCACGAAATCTGAGGCCGCTCGGACAAACGGTTGTTGGTACGACCAAATCACGTATATGCGGAATATTCGTATAAAACCCCCAGAACGCGTTGGATGGTCAAGTCGGGGGCCACGAAACACGGTCTAGACCGCAAGTATGAGAGCCCAGCTCCAGTCAACGTCTAGACGATGGTGACCCCCCCCCCTCCAAAATAATGTTGAGCTAGTCCAGCTCAGGACGTGACGTGTGAAGAAAGTGCAGAACGATAATCCGGTAGAACAAGATTGGGTGAAAGGACTCTCGGCATCTGGTCTCTCTCATCCGGAACGTTGAGCAGCTGGTTTCTTTCCTGAACACCGATTGGCTCGCAACAGATGTTTGACACCATGTGCATTCCTAAGATAGAGAAGATTTAGGCATGCTAACAAGGCGTATAAACAAACAGCAAACATAAACAAACATCTACTTGCTGCTGAATGATACCTAGCAAGATAGCACAAATGGTTTACATATGTTTCTACTTTCTACTGATGGCTAAAATGCTAGCATGCTAACATGCTAACATGCTAACATTAAAATGCAACATCCAGTGTGATAAGTGCTTCTATGCTAAAATGCTTCTATGCTAATGATAGCATGCCAAAGTTAACACGATAGCATAAGTGTTAATGTAAGTTTCTACTTATGATACTGGCTAACATGTTACCATGCTAATATTAGCATATTAGCAATGCTAATGTGAGCATGCAAAACCCAGCATGATAGTGCCTGTCAATGCTAACATGAATGAAAATGTATAAAAATGCTACAGGGCTAATGTTTGCATGTTTCTTTACATGATAGCATTATGTGTTTTTATATGCTGAAAAGGCTACTATGTAGCTGTGCTAATGCTAGTATGTTTTTGTGGCCGTTATCCAGCGTAAATTCAATTGTTTATGTCTTAAATGTCTTATTGTATTTTATTAGGTCTACTATCCTGGCTAATGCAAGCGTAAAGGTGACTGTAGGGGTGTTATTCATGCCTAGAGTGCTCTAATAATGTGAAGTGTATTTGTCACTATGAACATGTTCCATTCATAAAGAAGGAATCCTACTTTGCACAAGTTCAGTTATCACGGTCAGTAATGTAGTAATATGTAGTACATATTTACTACATACTACATATCCTTTCCAGGTGATAAAGCTGCTCTCCCTCTCTCTCCTCCGGAAGGTTGAGCAGCTGTTTTCTTCCTTGAAGGATTATTGGATCTAAACCACGTTTGACACGGCGTGCATTCCTCAGATAGAGAAGATTTAGCATGCTAATAAACAAACAGCAAACGTTAGCAAACATCCGCTGGCACTGCCTCGCTATCTGGGAACATCTCTCCAAACTCTGGCTGACGTCATGGAGTCAGTGGGTCATTCGTGCTTGTCAATCAACGTCGGTCCTACGCTGACTGGCACACATTTTAAGTCTATATTAAGTCTATATTAAGTCTGTTTTAAGTCTATATTAAGTCTATATTAAGTCTATATTAAGTCTATTTTAAGTCCATTTCACCAAATTCCCTGTAAAATAAATCATCATTGCTACTCTGTGAGCTCTGGTGTAAATATTGACACGTTCTCCACATTGCTCACTTCCTGTTGCATGAACGCTTCCCATGTTGGGAAGGTTGGCGTTTGATCCCATCCAAACTTGGATATTTGTGCTTACATAGAAACATTCACTGATTGGCTGGGAAAAGAAGCGTTGGGAGCGGAATGGAATCAGCTTCATGTCTTCAGCCAAGATGTCTTTTTCTTTCAAACTTTCTGCTTGTCAAGACCGACTTGGTACAGATAATCCATTTATATCCAAACCTGCCGTTTGTGTACACCTGGAGGTAAAGAGGACTGGAACAAGTTAGGATGGATTAGGATTTGTCCTAATCAAATATCATGACATGACTAATCTATCGACTATCGGAAGAAGCAGCGTATGGAGGGGGAGGAGCCACCTGGCGTGGCCCGGCAAGGTGCACTGTATTTGGGTACACGCTCCGAGCAGCCGGAATGGCGCCACAGAGGTTTCTGACAAACCTTTCCAAACTCCACGAAGCCGGCGTTTCGGGTGACTGATGAGGTTTTTTTGGGTGCTCGATGGTGGCCAATCCGTTATCAGCACGACTTTGTCTGGTTTTTCAGTGTAACATAATAATGCCCTCATAAGGATCACGCACCCCTGCTTTAGCATCTTTCCCCGTTCACTGTTGGGAATTCTTTTCCTTGTGGATTCAAAGGGCAGTAGTTACATTCATGCACTGAGACGGGAATTTTCCAAAAGGTCTTCCCAGAAATGGATGAAAGCTCAGACATGGACAGGAAAACGTATGAGCAAGTGAAAATATGAGAATGGACTTCAGGCTCGGAAAGTGGCAAAGCAATTCCATATTCCAAGAAGTATCATCATGTGTTAAGTGCAAGGTCAGAGTTCCACTGGGAATTCCGACTACCTGCTCCCATGCCCAAACAAATAACGCTAAAGCTGGGCTTCCATGTGACCCACATTAGCCCACTGCTGTGTTTGGCCCGACGTCAAGCTGCAGGAGCTCGAGCACGGACCCGCTGACACCAAGCAGCCACCGCAGTGCGTCGTGTTAAGCGCTCTCGTGCTCTTTGGCATTAAACGGAATCAAACGGCACCTCACTCTTTGCTAGTTCATTCCCTGAGACGGAAAGTCAAAGCTAATGAGTGAAGTCCTCCGGTCTGAGACTTGCCAGCTCGCACGCTTGCCCTCGGGTCATGGAAGCTGGGCACACGGTAAAATAATCAGGAGGATTTGGAGCCGCTTCAAAGCAGTCGGTCACCAAATTGATACGATTTTAATCAGCGTGTTCATGGCGCTGGTAGCACAAAGTAGCTAGGATCCGTCTTGTCCGGTTTTGGCCTGAAAAGGTTTCAGTGTGGACGACTGAACGTCGTAGAAGGACTACAATACGTCCCGAATACAACAAATACAAAGACACATTCATCTAGAAGACACTTTTTCCTCTTCTGGGACGTCTGCAGGTGTCCAAGAACTGGAACTGGAAGCGTAATCGTAACTGGAACCGTAATCGTAACTGGAACCGTAATCGTAGCTGGAACCGTAATCGTAACTGGAACCGTAATCATAACTGGAACCGTAATCGTAAATGTCGAGCTGAAAGCCACTTGCATCTGCTCCACAGACAATGGAACCAGTCGTTGCTTCCCGACTATAAGTTGAGGCGCTTGAGCAAGGCACCGGGGCAATCAACCCTTGCATGACTCGCATGCCAGCACGCGTGTGGTCTGGTTGTGTGCGCCGTGCAACACAATCTATACGGAGGGATTGTAATCAGCATAGCACATTTTGGAAACTGTTGGAAAAAGCTGAGCCGGAGCCAATGAAAAAAGGCGCAAGGAAAATGAGAAGAGTTTCTACCCAGATGGAATCTGACAATCCGCAGCGTTCCGTGTTTTCCATTGATCCGCTGGGTTTTCTATTTCAGTGTTTTTTCTGAACAAACACATAACAGACGGACGACACTTTGTACGAAACATCTTGGCACCTGATACGACCGTCAGGCTACGCCAACGTAAATACTGCATCCCAAACCAGATGTGGGGACATTCAACTAGCAACTGTGTGCAGCCTTTTAACCCCGCGGACCGGTCGGGCCAGTTGACCCTGGTTTCCATGACAACACACGAGCAACCCCAGATGTCTTTGATTCATTGGTGGAAATACGGCGACATCCCGCCAACACACACAGTAGTTTGTTACGGTTAGTCGCTCGCCTCCAATCAACATTCGTTATTGGACGCGTTGTGGTTTCATCGTAACGCTTGGAAAAACACAACCGTGCTTCTCACAGTCATCGCCTCTTTGTGGAAGCGGAGTCGCTTTTGCTCCGTCTGCTTCTTCGAGGAATCAGAGGTCAACTAACGAATCATAAAAAGGCAACAAGAACAGCAACCTAAAGTACTTCAATGAAGTACTCGTGGAACCCAGAAGATCATGATCACATGATCAGACGATATCAGACGTGGAAACGCCAATTACATTACTAGTAGATTCCAATATTAGTAGATTCCAATATTAGTAGATTACATTATTAGTAGATTACATTATTAGTAGATTCCAATATTAGTAGATTCCAATATTAGTAGATTCCATTATTAGTAGATGACATTATTAGTAGATGACAATATTAGTAGATTCCAATATTAGTAGATTCCATTATTAGTAGATTCCATTATTAGTAGATTCCATTATTAGTAGATGACAATATTAGTAGATTCCAATATTAGTAGGTTCCAATATGAGTAGATTCCAATATTAGTAGATTACATTATTAGTAGATGACATTATTAGTAGATTCCAATATTAGTAGATTACATTATTAGTAGATTACATTATTAGTAGATTCCAATATTAGTAGATTACATTATTAGTAGATTCCAATATTAGTAGATTCCAATATTAGTAGATTCCAATATTAGTAGATTCCATTATTAGTAGATGACAATATTAGTAGATTCCAATATTAGTAGATTCCAATATGAGTAGATTCCAATATTAGTAGATTACATTATTAGTAGATGACATTATTAGTAGATTCCAATATTAGTAGATTACATTATTAGTAGATTACATTATTAGTAGATTCCAATATTAGTAGATTACATTATTAGTAGATTCCAATATTAGTAGATTCCAATATTAGTAGATTCCAATATTAGTAGATTCCAATATTAGTAGATTACATTATTAGTAGATTACATTATTAGTAGATTCCAATATTAGTAGATTACATTATTAGTAGATTACATTATTAGTAGATTCCAATATTAGTAGATTGGATACTCCAAATTGTCCATAGGTATGAATGTGAGTGTGAATGGTTGTTTGTCTATATGTGCCCTGGGATTGGCTGGCCACCAGTCCAGGGTGTACCCCGCCTTACGCCCGAAGACAGCTGGGATAGGCTCCAGCACCCCCTGCGACCCTCGTGAGGAAAAGCGGTAGAAAATGAATGAATGAATATTAGTAGATTACATTATTAGTAGATTACATTATTAGTAGATTCCAATATTAGTAGATGACAATATGAGTAGATTCCAATATGAGTAGATTCCAATATTAGTAGATGACAATATGAGTAGATTCCAATATTAGTAGATGACAATATGAGTAGATTCCAATATTAGTAGATGACAATATGAGTAGATTCCAATATTAGTAGATTCCAATATTAGTAGATAACAATATGAGTAGATTCCAATATTAGTAGATTCCAATATTAGTAGATGACAATATGAGTAGATTCCAATATTAGTAGATTCCAATATTAGTAGATGACAATATGAGTAGATTCCAATATTAGTAGATTCCAATATTAGTAGATGACAATATGAGTAGATTCCAATATTAGTAGATTCCAATATTAGTAGATTCCAATATTAGTAGATTACAATATTAGTAGATGACAATATGAGTAGATTCCAATATTAGTAGATTCCAATATTAGTAGATTCCAATATTAGTAGATGACAATATGAGTAGATTACAATATTAGTAGATTACATTATTAGTAGATTACATTATTAGTAGATTCCAATATTAGTAGATTCCAATATTAGTAGATTCCAATATTAGTAGATGCCAATATTAGTAGATTCCAATATTAGTAGATTCCAATATTAGTAGATTCCAATATTAGTAGATTCCAATATTAGTAGATTCCAATATTAGTAGATTACATTATTAGTAGATTCCAATATTAGTAGATGCCAATATTAGTAGATTACATTATTAGTAGATTCCAATATTAGTAGATTCCAATATTAGTAGATTCCAATATTAGTAGATTCCAATATTAGTAGATTCCAATATGAGTAGATTCCAATATTAGTAGATTTATGGGCTGGATGAGGTTTCAGGATTGAAGCCAAAGTCAACATAGTGAAAACTTGTCTGAAACCGACCAAAGTAATCATGGAAAACGTTCCTGCCGCTTGCAGTTCATGCAAGACGCTGTTTTATTGGCAGCTGGTCCACAAAATAGGGATCTCTCTTCTGCTCTCCCACGGAAAGTTGTGTGCTACGGTGAAATGCGTCCAAGCGGAAACGGCGGTTTGGTTGAACTAATGTTCTGCTCCACAGAACCGCGTTTGCCAAAATTGTCCCCAAGCCATGGGGGTGGCCACTGGGGTGGCTGGAGCGTGACCCAGGGTGGCCACGGCCACCCCGTACCACCGCCACTGCAACCAGGGTAAAAGCTGGTCAAACAACCAATCGCATCCGTATGGTTAGACATTTATGTCCATAAAAAATCAATAACTAGCACACCAGGTGACGTTGCACAAGTTTGACTTCCTTGCGTCGGCTGCACGAATGACGTGACGGCCATGCGTCCGAGCAGCCTCGGATTTCATGCGCGGTACGAACGTTTAACTTACAGGTTGTACGTTGGGTGCACGGCCATCTTACTGCTTCGTGGTCACCACAGAAAAAACACGCAGGGAGCTCCACAAATGGCACGGCGAAACAATCTGACGTCACATGACCACGGTCTACTTCCACAAGGAGGGAAAGTGTCTCTGGGAGCTCGGTGATCCGGGATGTCCTCACTCCGAGTTATCTCATAGGATGATCAGATCCCAGTCCCAAGAACACACAAACACAGCCTCGCTCTCGTTTGAGGAACGTGTCGGACCAAACATCCATCCTCCCACCATGAGCAGCATCTTCTCCTTCTCTGCATGGCTGGAGTTCTCCTCCCTGATGGCACAATTCCTCTCACCATTCCAACTAATTCCACAGTTGGGGGTCAATGCTGACTGGGAATGCAAGTATTAGTCGTAGTAGTACATGAATATTGTGCTGTGGTGTACTCATGACCTCATGATCAACTACAGTGGATGCCTGCCATTCAGCAAATTCACTGATTTTGGTTAAAATCCGTACGGTGACCTCATTTATGGCAGTTCATTAGTAGGCCTAATTAGTAGACTTAATGACAGGAAATAAGACTCGTGCTTGTGTGCGTTGCTATGAATGTGGTCTGACGGGTGGAGGTGGAGGACAGGAAGTGATGTCAGGAATTTAGACTTGACTTTTAGCTTGGAGTGGAATGCAGCCGCAGCAGTAGCCCGTTTAATTATTATGATTACTAGCGATGCACATTAGCTTTTATTCAAAGCCCATCCATTTGTGCTCCTCAAGGTGATCTAACTTTTTCATTTCAACCGTAGTTTGTTGGCAGCTGGAGCTAAGAAGGACTGGAACAAATTAGGTGTACCTGTTGATACGTCCTAGTCAAACATCATGACATGACGACTACCACGTCACTACTACCAGGAGAACCAGAGTATAGAGGGGGAGGAGCCACCTGCTGCGGCCCAGCAAGGTGCACTGTATTCGGGCACACGTGCCGAGCAGTCGGTGTGACACCATGGAGGTCTTGGGCAAACCTTTTGCACTTTTCAAACAACGTGACGTTGGTGTTTCAGGTTGCTAATGAGGTTTTTCTGACCCCCCATGGACCCCCCCCCCCGGGGTGTCTGGTCCCGTGTTTGACTTCACACTGTCTCACTGCCATCGTGATTTGACTGCTAATTGACCGCCGTCCTGGCCGACCGAGAAACCGCTGCATCAAGACTACATCAACTTTCTTTTGGGACAGAGAAGTCTGCTTCCAATGAGGACGCATGCCCCCCCCCCCCCCCCCACCACCTCCCGCCTGCGTCAAACAGTCAACATTCTTTCAGTAGCCACCAAACACTCCTCTCCGCTGGCCACCATGACACAAGGTCAGGAGGTCAAGCCAGGATGTTAGTCACACGGGGATTCATTCATGTAGGACGGTAGGATGGTATTACTACAAAAATACACGTACTAGTTCAAAGTAGTACTTCTCATTCAGGAACAGGAAACAGATTTCAAAGTCATCTGCCTTTTCAGACGTTATTCAACTTATCCACTTCTCAAACAAAACAATCCCAAACTTTCCAATGACAGCAGATTCCGCATGGAGATCCAGACCGACAGCCCCATTACCACGGGGGGGGGCCCCCGGGACCCTTCACTCACCTAACAGCTGGCTGCAGGTCCAGAGCAGAAGGACGAGGTAGTACTCCGTACGCGGCCTGACGCTGGTATGCATGGCGGCTGGAAGCGTGGACGCGCCGGGCTGAGGCGAGGAGACCAGTGGAAGGCAGTTAAAGATCCCACTCTGATTGACTGCAGCTCCCACTCACAGCGCTGCCTGGGTCTCGGGTGGGAGGGGTCTGCAGCCCCAGAAGGAGGCCCGAAGCTACAGATGGGATTGCCTAAAATCAGCTCTTCTAAACTGCTATTCCTATCCTGAATATTTCATCTGATATTATTGCTTCATTATCATTATTATTATCATTATTATTATTATTATTATTATTTTTGTCATTATCATTATTATTATTATTATTTTTGTCATTATCATTGTTATTATTATTATTATTATTGTCATTATCATTATTATTATTATTATTGTCATTATTATTATTATTATTATTATTATTATTATTATTATTATTATTATTATCGTCATACGGACGCCCACTTCCACTGCATGGAATTATGAACATAATGATCTCTACCTCGATGGTGAGCTTTTCCTCATGCTGACATTACTAGAAGGTAGATTGGAGGTAGAAGGTAGCAACATAATAATAATAAAGATAAATACATTTCCAACTTGGCATTGGAGCTTTTTAAAAGGCAGCACGGATGAAATATTCCTAAATCGGAGGGCGAGCAAAGAGCCTCGGGGTCGGCAGTAATCCAAAGATGAAAGCATTCTTCATGAACAAAAAGTGGTCCATAATGAGAACTGCTGACAGGCTTTGTGGTTACAAAAATCCTAGCCGGACCCCCCCGGTGCTGGCATGATGACTTTGATTGACTTCACATTAAGATGCATCGCAGTGCGGGAATGGAGGCCATGTGCCAGCGCAGTTTACGGATCTGTCAGCCATTAATTCCCTCGGACTGTTTTTCCTCAAACCGTCATCGCCGTGAGGATTTTAGCTCGCTGCTAAGATGGCCGCCACTGGCCGTCACACATTTTACATTTCATGAAATGCTCTTGTCAAACAACACACCCTGCAACCTTGGTTAGCGTCCGCCCCGGCTAGCGTGTTTTGGTTCATGTCAAAAATTGAAGTTGCAATATTTTAGCATTAGCGGTCAGCGCGTCTTGTCGGGTTGTTTACTTGTCCTTCCTTGTTAGCCCTATTAGCTAGCTTCCTGTGAGCTCAGAGGAAGTTACGGCAGGCCGCTAGAGGATAGTCGGGACTTTTGGACCTAAACTTGTACGACATCCCCATCAGCCGTGACTGAAGGGGGCGGTAAGTCACCCTTGATGCACTACACTCTTGTTGGAGACAACGCCCTGTCAGAAAATCCCAACTATGCCTTTAACGTCACAGGCGGGAGGAAAAAGGAGCGCTCCATTTGCCCACCCTCACAGTCCTGGTAATCTTGCCTAATTGGGTTGTTTTTTTGAATGATCGTTTTCTCTGTTTTCATATTTACTGGTATGACATCATAATTCCCTCATTGGGGCCCCATAATTATGGTGCAGTCCTAGTTTTCCAACCACACGCTAACACGTACTTCTCAGCGCATATCAATGACGAATGAAACATGGAAGCTTCCGTTTCCCTTCCCAAGGAAATACGACATCACACGGACACCACCTTCCTGTTTTGCCATGAGTTATTTCTTCACCTTTGTTATCAAAATGCTGCCACTCGGGACGTCCCGTGCCTCCAGGTGGGCTTGAAGGTACTGAGGTGAGAGTTTGAGAACCACGTCTTCAATGATGTTCATTCCTCCCTCTTCAGTCGTCATTCCTTTCCATTTCCAGGTGTTTTCCGCACGTGATGATTGGATTTGCCATTGGATGATGCTTGTAGACCTGAAGATGAGCCCCAAAAAGCCAAATCTATACTTCCCTCACCTCTCTCGAGCCTCTCCAACACCAAGCACAGCTGCTAGCAATTACTTCAATCACCCTGGATTATCCTTCTTGGTCCCATTGGTCCGTCTCCTCAGGCCAGGACGGTAGCTTTCCCCGACACAAGACCAGGCCTCTGGGATCAAAGGTAGAGAAGCAAATCGCTAAGATGGTGAATGCATGCCTCATGTTGAGGCTCGCCGTCTATTAAACATCAAAATGTTGTCACGTCTGAGACCTCCAAGCCTGGTCTACGTGGGTTGGACTGCTCTGACGCTTCGGAACGTCCAAAAACCTTCTGCTTCAAGACCTTCCTGTATACGGGACCGCTGACCGAGTGGACCTGTTGGTTTCTTCTCATCAAGCATCATGACACGACTACTAGAACCACTAGGACCACTAGGACCACTAGGACCACTAGGACCACTAGGACCACTAGGACTACTAGGACCACTAGGACCACTAGGACCACTAGGACCACTAGGACTACTAGGACTACTAGGACCACTAGGACTACTAGGACTACTAGGATTACCAGCACATCCCGACCTTGGAGAGATGCAGAGCATGGAGGGGAGGAGCCACCTGCTGTGGCCTAGAAGGTGCACTGTATTCGGGCACATTGTCCGAGTAGCCGGTGTGATGGCCCGGAAGTTTCTGGCAAACCTTTTGCTGGATGTTTTTTCCCCTGATTTGGTACAGCTAGCACTAGTCTAGCACTAGTCTTCCCCAGAAGGTGAATGTTTGTTTACAAGTCACCTGAGGGGAACGAGAGGCCTTCACCCCACAGGCAGGAGAGGAAAGGAGTGCTGGCTTGGGAATAACACTGCAGAGCAATTTATAGTCTGGAAAATCCAGTAAGTGTAAAAGGTAAACAATGGAATTCCAGGAAGTGAAAGTGGGAACTAGCCCATGACGTAATCAAAGCATTTGGGCAGGAAGGAGTTAAAGGCAGACGGGATCAGACTCAAACAGCAGAGATGATGCAATAAAAGAGCAGCGTTCCATCCTATTGCTAACGACCCGTGTTGGCCCGTCTCCAGTCACCCAAAATGGCTTCTAGTCCGTATCCTGTTTTTTTCTGTCAGCCATCATTCTTGGAAATCAGTCTTCCGACATAAAACTACACACCGGAGTTATTGCCAGGAGGGATGTCTTTCCATGAATGGCGGCCAAGGAAGGTAGGATGGAACAATGGCTGTTTGATAGTCCTCATCCTACGTCCTCCTGGCTCTCCATGGACCTCCTTCAAACAGAGCTGGGTGCTTGCTGGGCTGGGAGGACAGCAGGAAGCCATGACTGCTCCAGCAGGTATCGGCCTGAAGAAAGCATTCTTCTTCTCAAGGTGTTTGGAAGCACGTGCAGGAAGACGCAGATCTCCACATCAGAAGTTTATCATCCAAGATCTACAACGTCATGCATCAATCTCATTTTGTCTTTGCAAAGCCACCAAAGGACATCTCTGATGATTGGATGCAAAGAAAAACCTAAACCTTGTGGTGAGACGTTCTTGGTGTGAGGCAGCTGAGAACAAAACTGCTGCTTCTACCAACTTCTCCACCATGAGGGGAACAAAAACCTCAACAGCCACCGAAACGCCAGCGCTGCAACGTTTGGAAAGTGCAAAAGGTTTGCCTGAACCAGGACGTGGTCTTGCAGGAGGCTTCCCTGGTGAGGCGCTGGATGCAGATAGCGCCATCATGACAGGGCCATGCTTCATGCTATCATGTTGCTTCCCTGGCGAGGCGCTGGATGCAGATAGCGCCATCGTGACGGGGCCGTGCTTCATGCCGTCATGTTGCTTCCCTGGTGAGGCGCTGGATGCAGATAGCGCCATCATGACAGGGCCATGCTTCATGCTATCATGTTGCTTCCCTGGCGAGGCGCTGGGTGCAGATAGCGCCACCGTGACGGGGCGTGCTTCATGCTGTCATGTTGCTTCCCTGGTGAGGTGCTGGGTGCAGATAGCGCCATTGTGACGCTGTTCATCCCACTCACACCCGTACGACACAAACCAAGACCTGCGTACCCCCCAAGGCTGTCGGTGGGTCGGTGGGTCATGTTTAGGGATATCATGTTTATGTCAGAGATGCACAATATCTTTTTTTGACAACTGATACCAATCAGGTTCTGCTTCTCCAGCCCGATGATTCCTAGAACCAATTTTCATACCTTCATTTTTAATGAGATGGAGAAGAAGGACTGGAACAAACTAGGATTTGATTGATTTGTTCTCATCAATACCCTGACATGACTACTAGCACATCACCACCACCAGGACAACCAGACTATGGAGGGGGAGGAGTCACTTGCTGTGGCCCAGCAAGGTGCACTGTATTCGGGCACACGTCTGTGAAATAAAGCAACGTTGCTCCTCGAGAGAAGAGAAGGTAGATGTTCCTGTCTGAGCCTGGGTGAGTCATGGGAACTTTTCCAGATATCTGGCAGCTTGACGGGTGCCAGTAGCAACAGCGGGGAACTGACTAATGTGGAAACTGCAGCCGCACGCCGGCGGAATGTCGTGGAGCTCACGTTCAATTTTGGTCCAAAGTCATGTCTCGCCTCCCATTGGACACGCTGTCAATGTCAAATCAATGTCAAATCAATGTCACAGCATTTGAACGGACGACAAGTGAGGATGCATCACTTTGTGCTGGAATGAGCCGTGACATGGAAGTAAATTAGAAAGGCGCGTCCTTCCTGTGTCTTACTGCTACTTTGGTGGGACAATTCATTTGCCAACCAGAAGATGTCCGCTGTGATGGCTCCAATTCCATTCTCCAAGTCTTCCACACGTCTTTCTCTTTTCTGGACCTTCTAAAGATAAACAAACAGCTAAAACCTCTTCACCTCCAAAGTCCGCTATAACAAAAGACCTTCAGTACGGCTAGACCGTTTGGACCAATCGTTCATGGCCCACAGGATCTGGTCTTCTATGGCTACGTGAACATGGAACCTCCAAAAGAAAGATTAGACTTTCTAGTCTTTCTTCAGTAAAAAGTTTGTTTCTCCTTTGTGCTTCCGAGCAGCGCCCTCATCAGACCTCGTCGGAGGTCCATGCGGTAAACGTTCATACCAAAAGTGACCAGCAGATACGGCGGCACACCAGGGCTGCTCGGAGTGTGTGTCCGACTACAGCGCACCTTGCTGGGCCCCGCCTGGCGGCTCCACCCACTCTACGTACTGATCAAATATTTCTACTTTCTTCTTTATCTTTTCTTCTTATGACTTTATTCCCATAATACGACGTGTTCCAGTCTTCCAGAAGGATCGTGGATCACGCGTTCCTTTCAGCTTCATGAGATGCATGCTGACCTTGAAACATGACAGAGGTCATCTGAAAATGCCAAAGCATGCATACGTTCCAGGACTGCAGTCCCAATTCCATTCTTGGTGTAACAGGAGATGCTGTTGGAATGGGTAAAGTCCCCACCAGGGACCTCTCATTGCCCGGGGTCATGACCTTTGGTCAGCAAAGGTCCCATGGTCAGAGGCCCGTGGACCCGGGGGAGTTCCCCATGATCACGTGACAAACACGAGAACTCAGCTACTTCGTACGTTGACGAAAAGAAATATGGAGGCTCTGTGAGATCAGGATCAATATCAGAAGCTCTTGGACTTCCATGGAATCATCTTCATTGCTTCCATGGTATCTCCAGTTGGCCTCCTGGCAGTTTGGGTATGTTTGATATTCTCACCTCCGTCTGCTTTTCTTTTGGTCAGGGCTGCAAAAAGGAAAACTGCGAGTGTCAGCATTTTGCTAAACTCTTAAATCCACAAAGTACGGAGCTGATGGTTGATCTGGCCGCCATGTTGCGTCTTCAATGAAGCCAAGTCATCTTCAGAGTTCAAGGATCTCCTTCATTCAGCATTTATGTGACGGGGTATGATAATTATTGGGACAGTATGAGGGATGGATGACTTCCCTCTTACCTTTAGAGTAGTCTGTGCTCACCTGGAGCAAATGAGCAGGTGACCAAGTGTTGGTTGGACCTCATGGAACATCATGACATGACTACCAGACTACACATCACCACCATCAGAAGCAGAGGATGGGGGAGGAGCCACCTGGCGTGGCCCAGCAAGGTGTACTGTATTCGGGGACCCGCTCCGAGCAGCCGGTGTGCCGCCATGGAGGTCTTTGGCTAACCTTTTGCACTTTCCAAACGCCATGGCGACGGCGTTTCAGGCGGCTGAGGAGGTTTTTTGTCTTCTTCACGGAGCATTCAGTAGAACAAGGACACAAAATGTCTTTATCGGAACCTGAATGTTTGTTTACAAGTAAGCTCTGGGGGGGGGGGGGGGGGTTACGACAGGCCACCAACGTCACGTCAGAGAAAAAAGGACGCAGCGCAGCCACAACTGGTGGCGAACACGCAGCAGCAAAGGAACGTCAGACTGGAGTCTGTGGAAAAATGGAGAGTCGAGTCGAGTCGAGTCTTCCTCGACCAAAAGTGCTGAAACTGCTGGCTGGTGCCCCAATTTCCTGGGCCAAACAGCTGGCGTCCTGGAATGAGAGTTCTTACTGGAAATACCAAGTCAGACCTTTTCAACAAGCCCTGCTGCTTCCACGATTGGGGGGGGGGGGGGTTAGCAAAGCTGCTGGCCGTCCTGTTCAGGAACATTACACAAAGTATGCAGCTTTTATATCAAAGCTCACTATTCATACGTCCAAGTCCAAGCCATCCTTGTCCTTCACTTCCACGGCTCATCCGGACCCAAAAGGAAAACCTCGAAAGTGGAACACGCTCACAACAAACTTGGCATCCATGAATGTATAACCCGAACCCTAACCCTAACCCTAACCCTAACCCTAACCCCTAACCCAAACCCAAACCCTAACCCTTAACCCTAACCCCTAACCCTAAACCCTAACCCTAACCCAAACCCAAACCCTAACCCTTAACCCTAACCCCTAACCCTAACCCCTAACCCAAACCCAAACCCTTAACCTTAACCCTAACCCTAACCCCTAACCCTATGGAGACAGCTTCCCAAAGGCTGGAGGACATGGCGATCACACCCAAAGACCATGAGAGGCCGACAACGTGTGTGATGAAGGAATTCACCACAAAAGACTGCAAGCTAGTGAGGCACGGCGGTTGGCGGGGCAGCACAGAGGAAATTGATTGACAACGGTCTACAGCCAATCAGGACGCAGAAGACAGCGAGTGGTGCGGACAGATTGAAGCGAGAGACAGTCAACTTCCCACAATGCAATTCTTCCTAAAGGGCCGGCCGGGCTCAGTGTTCAAACGCTGTCAGCACTAAAAAGTGAAATCAGTGAAGGAGATGAGAAGCAGGCTAGCGGAAGGGAACAAAGTACGACCGTTAGACTTGGTCATGTAAGGAGGAGAAGAACACAAACATACGCCGAGACTGGGATACTATGAACATCCGGCAGCAACACAACATTTGGGCAGTTTGACAAGTGTGCTGATGACAAATGTACTGAACCAAGCGGAGGTTTCTTTGTTTTGGTGTCACCACGACGATGATCTAAATGTCATTTTTGCACATTTCAAGAATCCAACAACGTAGAAGATAAATCCAGACAACACGGAACGTCATGAAGCAAAGTGGATCAATCGTGTCCGATTAGCTGCTGCTGAACCGCGTCAATCAATCAATGATCAGCAAGTGATCGGTGCATCCAATGGAGCACAAAACTTACGGAAAACCTTTTTGACTATCATGACGGCCTTTTTCTTCCCCGGCACTGATGTTGGGCTTCCAGAGCATTCCGTGGCTTTTGCCTTAATCCCTGGTCTGCTCGTGTTGAGCCCGGGAATGAAAACGTCAGCTTTGCCAACAAGCCGTGGAAGCAACGCAGGAGCTGCGCTAATTGGGGAAAGACTTCTGGATCGAAAACCAGGAGCTGGCTCGCCTTTTTACTGGGAGAAATGGGACCACGCAACAACAACAACAACAACAACAACAACATTTGTGTTGAGTACAACAATTGTGTTGTCGTACTCGTCTTGGCCTGCACTTGTCAAATATTGCAGTCATGGACGGCCTTTTATTTCCTACATTGGAATTGTGCAGAGGAACACCGTGGATTTTCTAGGGTTGATGGACTACCCAGCCATCCCAGACTGGAATATTTCCTGGAGAAAGAGAGAAATAATCGTGACGCCACGAAGGCAAAATGCTACGCTACGTTTCGTATGAACGTAAACTTAGCCAGACTGGCCAGAAATAAGACGGACATTCGTCATAAGATCAGAACTTATTGCAGTCAAATGAAAACGCCTTCTGGAGTGGAACATGTGACTCTCAGCACGCACTTCCTGGTTCCTTGACTCACGCACTTCCTGGTTCCGTGACTCCAGATTGTCTGCCAGGAATTGCTATGGAAAGTATGGAAGGTAAAGCTGCTCGCCACGGATGAACAACGGCAAATAATCCGTGGAGCGACGTTGTCTTGACGTAGAAGTTCAACGTGAGGTTCATCCTTTGCATTTCCATGGTGCGTTCAAGTGCCTCCGAACAACATACGAAACCTCAACACCTGACAAAGAAACAATAGCAGTGATGCATAAATAAATAAACATGATTTTATTATCACGTATTGATCAATTATTAGCAACGTGCATGGAATGAGATGTTTCTCTGCAGGAAAAAGGGGGGGGGGCTGTTTGTTGGAAATAATCAGGTTTTTGATCAGTGGTGGGATCAACTCCTCTTGGAAGTGCAGCTTGGAGCGTTCCACCAGAGCGACGGCAGAGAAGATGTTTTTCCACCAGACGTCGTATAAATCAGCACCAACGACCGGCAGGTGAAAAAATAGAGAAACCAGAGGCCGGGAAGGGAAAAGCCGAGACGGGAGGCTCCGGGAAGGGAAAAGCCGAGACGGGAGGCCGGGATAAACCAGACGGCAACGAGATGCCGGGCCTGGGAGTAAACTCCGACACGGACTAAATGCTGGAATTGTTCAGTCCGGGTTTGCGATCAACACGGGAGCGGATGACCTTCATCTCCATGACGGCCGCTCCCGCCGTCTCTCACACTTCCTACTTCCTTCACACATTTTCCCTTCTGGACCCCCCCGTCCCCCCCCCCCCCCTTGTCCATTTTGCTGAGGCAAGAGGAAGTGTTTTTGTGTGCAGACTGCGGCCGGCTGGAACTCCGTGCCGTCAGCTCCAGAAGCTGAAATGTGAGCAGCCGTGCATGAAATGTTCCAAGAGAGAAGGGAAGTAGCGGGTGGGGGTTGGGGGGGGGGGGGCGTAATGGGAAAGCTGCTCTTTAGGTCAGATGTGAGTGTGGGCCCTCTGGTGGTCCCCCTGCACCATTCTTCCCAGGCGGGGGCGCTGTTGCACCACGGGCTGCTTTATTCTAACAGTGGGTGTCATGTTTTCGGGGGGGGGGGTCCCCATCATCCACCATCTTTATGTGAAACATGAACATGAATCATCACAGCACATCTTTTGACATGATTTTTTCTTATAAAATGGTTCAATGTTCTGTCTTTTTATTCTCTTTCTTGAATATTTGATAATATATTTGGTCATTCATTCCATTTATTCATTTGTTTTCTTACATTCTCGAGTTTGCTGCAGGTAGAAAGCATGAGAATGTTTTTCAGGTAATGACGCAGCTTGGCCACCAGAGGGCAGCAAAGTGTTCCTAATGGAGGGCACCGGGACTCCCAGGATGGAAGGAGAGGATGCCGGGAAAGGTGAGCACATCCATGCTATCCACTCTTCCGTCTGGGAAGCCCACATTAGTCCAGGATCTAACACTGGTGTCAAAGTCAAGGCCCGGGGGCCTGATTTGTCCAGCTGTGACATTTTATGTGGCCTGTGAAAGCCTGGAAATAATGAACATTTAAATTTATATTATTTTTATATTCATATTCATATTATTTATTACTTTTTTCATATTTTAGTCATGTCAACAGCAATATTTTTATATGCTTCCATTTTTTAAGTTGATTGATAATGAAAGATTAATGATGAGAAGAATGAGATGAATGATTCATGATGAGTGTTGTGTTGATAAAACAATACAAAGTTGCTAATGCTAATTATTAATAACTATCCTGAGGTGATTATGGCGGTGGGGGGGGGGGGGTAGAGGATAGTATCTAGCGTGCAGTGGGCAGGGTAGCAAACTGCGTCAGTGTACGTCCACCCTCCCCCTCCTTCCACCTTCATCCTGTTTTTGCAGAGTCACACCCCCCCCCCATCAATAAAGTTGCATGAGCCCGCGGCTAATCACACGGCTAATCACGCTAGGAGATGGAGGGACAGAACAGGCCGGCCAGACTTAGTGTGCAGCATCAATCCGTGTGTGCCGCTTCCATGCAGGAGGGAGGGAGGGAGGAAACGAGGGAGGGAACGAACGAGGGAGGGAGCGAGGGAGGGCGGGGTCTATCCTGCAGGGAGCTTTTCCCTCCGTCCTTAGCAGCTGCACACACACACACACACACACACACACACACACACAGGGAGGCAGCCATGACCGGACTGCGGTAGCAGTTGATCCATCAGTGCTTCCAGAGCCGCGCGTCCTCCTTCCTCCCTCCTCCTCCGGCAAGCCGCTCCTCTCCTCCTCATCACGCATTGATCTCTGCTCCAAGGGGACGCCGGCCTGCACCTGACCCACTGATTCTGCATGACTGTCACAAAGGTAAGCGGTGCCGGGTGGCGTGCCGGGTCGGGGAAGACCCCTTTGATGGACTCACGGGGATCGGAGCGTTGCAGCAGTTGTGACGCGTGTGTGCGTCTACGGAAGAACCGATGCCAAGTCCAGATTGTCAGGATGCTGCTGCCTATGGATTAGCGATGTGTGGGTCGATACGGCGGATAGTCGCCTAAAATGGATATCTCGTCATTTGAGGTCATGTTAGTGGTAAACGTTGACTGATGGGGTCATGCGTTCATTTGGGAATCAAGTTCTCAGCATAGTTCTTCAGAAGTCATCGTTGATGGTATTCCTTTCCAAGTTGGAATGTGTTGGTTTGTCCTCATCAAACATCATCACATGACCGCTAGCACACCGCCACCAGCAGGAGAACCAGAGGATAGAGGGGGAGGAGCCACCTGCTGTGGCCCAGCAAGGTGCACTGTATTCGGGCACACGCTCCGAGCAGCCGGCATGACGGCACGGAGGTCTCTGGCTAACCTTTGCACGTTCATAAGCCTCAGCGCTGGCGTTTCAGGCGGTTGATGAGGGTTTGGATGAGGAAGTGAGCTCAGGCGAGGTTACGACACAAGCCGGAGAAAAAAATGATCGATACAGAAATATTCGTTCCTCCGAGGCCAGCGCTTGTCCTGAAACCGATTCTCAAATGGAAGTATCGATACTTGGGTCATTTGAGGGAATGTTTGTCTCAAACGTTTGAAACGTTGACCAATTGTAAACAAAGCCAAGTATAAATTGTAAATAAAGGTTGAACTCATTCAAAAGACAAGCCCTTCAGTGGCGGCCATTTTACACCATTTGGACTGGCCTTTCACGGCCCACAGAATATGCTGTTCTATGGTTATCAGCATCAACATGGAACCTACCTAAAGGAAGATTAGACCTTTCTATCTTTGTCCGTTCTTTAGTAGTCAGCAGTAGAACATCGCTAAGTTTCAGGACAATATCAGTTCCCGACTAGAAGAGAAAGATACATTGCTAGCATAACAATATAGTAGTAGTAGTATATATGTATATATATATATAAGTACATAACGTGCTTTTTTGACAGCTGAGATATTGAAAGTACTACACCAACATAAACAACACAACGAGCCTCGCCCTAAAAATCTATTATTTACAAATATAACACCATCAACTATTTACAATTTTCACGTGGAACTGAATTATGTGCGTGCACGTGTGCACACGCGTGCACGTGTTGATGCGTAACCTCCACGTTCCCCGACTTCCTCCTTCCTGTCATGTGATTTGTCCTTCCAAATGATCTCTCATCTTGTGCCCCCTTGTGGCCGTTTGTATGGCTTCAAATTGCCCTGAGGGGAAAGACATCAGTGGGGAGTTGCATCATCACCTCTGCTTGCAGCGTCCTGATCTGGAGGCCAAGATTGTGGTCTTTGCTTAAGACTGCAGCAGCAGGTTGAATCCTCTTAATCAATTAGCGGCAGAACGACTGAAGAAGCGAGAGGAAGAGTAAAGATGGAGGAAATGAGAACACCTTACCCCCAAGAGGACTTGGACTTGAACCAGGACTAAAATAGATGACACACACACGCAAGGGTGGCCTATTTGCGTGTACGCCCGTACCTCGGATTTCGTGATTGGGGATGCACCATAACTTCTCAGAACCGATTTGGTATCAATAACTTTTTTATACCTACTGATTAAAAATGGATTTAAGCCCAGTTTGTGTACACCTGGAGGGCAGAAGGACTGGAACAAAGTAGGATGTGTTAGTTTGTCCTAATCAATACCACAACAATACCAATACCATCACATGACCAGCACATCACTACCACCAGGAGAACCAGAGCATAGAGGGGAGGGGCCGCCTACCCAGGCCCAGCAAGGTGCACCGTATTCGGGCATGATGTGTGACGCCACGGAGGTCTCATGGAGCCTTTTGTACTGATGGCTGATAAGTGGGAATGTTGGGAATCAAAGAAGACCATTTCATGGAACTCCGGAATGCTCGGCTTGTCATTTATAAATTAGTAAATGTGGGTTTCCCGTCTGTGGGTGTTGTCTGATAATAATGATGTAATGATGGCGGTGACCCCCCCACATTGCCAAGTTATGGTCCTTTGGTACATTCCCATGGTTTTGTGGTGATGAAACGCAGATCAGATGTTTCTCCTAAAAATACTTTAGGAGCAATAAGAGCCACGTCGCCCCCACCGGGGGCTGCCCACTGAAGGCCCAGATGCTGATGTTTTATCCCAGACCTGCGACGTGCACGGAAAAGCTCCCTCCATGGAAACGGCAGCTTTGTTCCGTGTCTACAGAAGCACACAGACGCTCCTCTCAAACTCCTAATCATCTTCCTGTGTTGATGGTGTGGGAGGTGTGAGGACCGTGGCGTGGGCTCTCCACTCCCACAGCTGACAAAAAGCCTTGCTCTCTTTGCTTGAAAGCAGCCAAGAGCAAAATGTGCAGACTACAGACAAGACCAGGATCTTCTTTTGCTGGACCAGGAGCAGTTGCTTCATATTTAGGAGAACAAGGATGGCATGTTGTCTAAATGCGGATGAAGCGTGTGTGTGTGTGTGTGTGTGTGTGCGTATGTGTGTGCGCGTCTGAGTGTGTGTGTGTGTGCACGGACCAGGCATAGACGGGAAATAGCGTTTTCCAGGCTCCGCCCGCCAGCAGCAGAAGTCACCTTGGGAAGGATGCAGGACAAGAGCTGCCATGCTGACGGTGCTGAATGATCCTCCATCCCTCAGCACATACACACAACACCGTAGATGGGGGGGGGGGGGGGGGGGGGTGCTCACCCATTTCATCCTGCTGCTAAAATAAGCAAGTCCCAAAGATCTTCCTCCTATTCTAAACCTGGAGAAGACCCGTATTTAAGTCCGTTGTACATCAGGAACGTGTATTCTTTGTTTACACGCCATTGCACAACACTAAGGCCCAGGCTACGGGATCCCTGCAGGGCCAAACAGACACCTGCTGCTCATAGCATTTAGCAAGCTAGCCAGCTAACGAGTTAGCCTCCAATTGATTTGTTCTAAACTTCAAAAAGGTTTTTAGACAGAGTGGGGAAGAAGGACGAAGTAGAGGCCAAATGTACCACTTCCACACGGAATGGGATCTTTTTTGCCATTGCTGAACACAATACTACATACCAGCAGAATACTACATACCAGCAGAATACTACATACCAGCAGAATACTACATACCACCAGAATACTGGACACAACTTGTCTTTCGATATCTTTGGCCTCATACATGGCCGTCGTGGACCAGGAAACCGCCATCATTTATTCATGAATCTCTGAAAAACCAGAGGAGATGTTCAAAGCGTGATGGAGGGGTGGATGTCATTTGGTGGGCAGTCGCCACAGATAGATTACAGGCCTGTGGGAACCCCTCAATGGGTTAACCAGTTTGTAAAAAAGGGAAAATCACAAATGCCAATTTCCCTGAGGGAATCCCAAAGGGATTAATAAAGTATTCCGTATGTCTGAATGTGGACACGGCGGATAAGGAAGTGGAATATTTGGTGGCAGGAACATATTCATGTTGGCTTCATTTGGCTTCCATTTGAGCCGCTGGATGAAGTCAGAACTCATCGTACGAACACAATCAGCATCTGGATAGAAAAATATGTGGGTCTTCTGCATCGTCCAACCACTTCCACATGAAAAGGAGGAGGACATTGGTTGGATTGTTTGGAGCTTTTCAGAGCAGAAGACATGAAAATGATCATCACGACCACGTGTTCCAGTCGTGCAGAGAAGTTGATGGTTTGGTAGAATTACCGTTCTTTGTCAATACGTCAAATGAACTTTAAATTGAATCCAAATTGAGGGGCTTTGTGCTAGCGTCTTTGTGCTAGCGTCTTTGTGCTAGCGCCCTTGTGCTAGCGTCTGCGTAGCAGTGTTGGTTTCGACATATTTGGATCATTTCAACCTTCACAAGCCTGCCTGATGGCATCTGGCGTTACTTCCATCAAAAACAGCAGCGTGTCTTTGTGCGACCACAAATACTGATGATGATGATGGCGGACTTGGACCAAGACATCTAGCCGTGTACGAACATAACGTTACGCCTGGTTGGGGTGTCCATATGATCTTCTTGTTTCCTACTGGCCACAGATCGCTGACCTGAGGCACTGGAGTGGGGGCCCTTGCCCCTCACCTCTTGGCAGTGGTGTGAGGCACTGGGTCACTCCGCCCCGAAAGTGGTGGGGTGGGACCACTGCGATGGACCGCCCACTAACACTTCCGTCCAGCCTCATCCAGATTCATCCTGTTTTCCTCGTGGAAGAGCCAAGCTTAGCTCGTCTGCCAAATCATTTCGTTGAGGAAAACAACGCTGCTCCACGGCGGACATGTTTTGTGCCTCCACATCTTCTGTTGACATCCACTTCATAAAAGCAATCCTGCTTCATTGATTGGTCGTCGTTGGCTCTGCTAAAACGTGACTAGAACATTTGTCTCGGTTATTGGAAGTCAATCTAGTTTGCTTTTACAAATAGGTCAGCGCACGTTCAAATCCCCGGACTCGGCTTTCAAACGAGGCCTGACCAGGTTGAGTCGTCTGTGGGGCAGACAGGAACTTAAGCTCTTTAACCTTTTAAGACGGACACTTTGCTCCACCTTGAGGTTTAGCCACGGACGTTGCTGCCGTCTATCACGCTCATGAATCCGCACGAGGATTTGAGGAACACAATGACCGAAGCCAGGAACGTCCCTCCCACCGACGTTCTCCTCACAATGAAGCCCAGCAGAAGAAGACGTCTTAGGAAGCTTGTTTTACGAAATAAACAGTTCCAAAGGAATATCATCTGAGGAGGCACTCGGACTAACTTCCCAACTTGGACTCCATCCATCCATCCCCCAATCCCAACAGTTGCTGGTGGGGCGGTTCTGCATTTTTACATTAGGACCGGTTCAAGATTTTGGACTTAAGGGGGAACTATTGTGTTTTTTCCACTTCTGGATCTGCACGCTCGCTTTTACAATTCTACGGTTGTCAAGGCGATACGGACTTCCTTATATGGACTGCAGATTACCTGCACTCGGTAAACGCGGACCTACGTATCCGGAAGTCCTTGGGAGCGCTTGGGAGTGTGACCAATCCCAGCAGAGTGGGCGTGCCTAGAGGATGGTTGGGGGTGGAGTAAATGAAACAGACCCTTTGGATCAGAAGCAGGAAGTCCATGGAAACCCGGCAGAAAGAGGTGCAGATTCGGGTGATGGTGTGTACTGCTCTACAGGAGTCTACAACTCAAAGCACAGAAAAGCACCCTGAAAGGTGGTTTGCCCCTTTGGGTGGTTTGCTGCCATGCAAGTCCAGTCGGTACTCAAGTGCCAACCTGACAAATGCTGAAATGGGTTTTTATGGGGGTGCACAATTATGACTATCAGGCCGATATGAGGGAATTTGGGGGCATTTTGAGGAATTTGGCTGTACCAAATTCTCCCCCATGAGAGGGGGAAAAACCCATCAAGCACACAAAAACCTTATCAGCCTTCTGAAACTTATTCAAGAAGCACATAAGGTTTGCCAAAGACTTCTATGGCGCCACGCCAGCTCCTTGGTGTGTGTGCCCGAATACAGTACACCTTGCTGGGCCACAGCAGGCGGCTCCTCCCCCTCTATCCTCTGGTTCTCCTGGTGGTAGCGACGTGCTAGCAGTCATGTCACGATGCTTGATTAGAATCCTCCTACTGCGGGTGTTTACAAACTACACTTCCATTTCTGGTCGGTTGTTCTGCTTCTTGAGCTTCAAGTGTTTTGCCTACTGAAGTAAAAATAAGAGCCGGCGCTTCCTTGAAGGCGGGGCTTGCCATGCGGCGCCATGAGCTTCACAACTTTACACCTCAGGCTTAAGAAGCGGAGGCGGCCAAGATATGGACGTGGGCGGATGACTTCCATTTCCATGGTTGGTGCTACCAAAGAACTGCTGCTGTCTTTGCTGCCCAACAGAAGCCTGCAGCTTGCACCCGCTTGTATAAGTAGGAAGCAGGACCCCCTCAGGACCCCCCCCCCCCCCCATCCTGGCTTTCTGCATCAACCAGGCTCTCTCTAGTGTGGATTGTTGCCCAGTTGTCTTCCTGTCTGTCTTAGTGGAGAGACCATAATGACCACCACAAAACCTCAAGTACTTCCAGAAGACCACCAGACAACCCCCCCCCGCCGCCAAAGAACGTGGGCACTAAAGGCACAAAGGGGCTAGATTGTGCCTCGTGTTTCCGTTCATTTAGCTGTGAGATGCGTGACGAAGATGGACGGCGAGCTCCTGGCACGGAATGTTGGACAGATCCTTCTTTTCAATCACCCCCCCCCCCCCCCACACCCCCGCTTGTGATTTGCACGAGAAGTTAAAATGGTCCACTTGTTTTGTGTCGGACGACAGACAGACCAGTGTGTGATGACAGGGGTGTGGGGGGGGCGGGGGCACACAAGCCGTATGCACCACTTGGCTTTGCAGAGTGCAGAGGAGACAGGAAGGCCGTCGTAGTCCCAACACGTCACCTAACTCTGCTTTGGTCTGCTTTGGTCTGCCACCAAAAACCACAAACCTCAGCTCCTGTCTAAGGTCACCTGACTATATAGGCCACTCCCCTAGCTAGGCGGCAAACGCTTTCACAAGTGGGTGGAGTTTCACTCAGCACACGGGCAGATACCGACCTGGTAGATACCAGCCTGGCAGATACCAGCCTGGCAGATACCAACCTGGCAGATACCAACCTAGCAGATACAAACTTGGTAGATACCAACCTGGCAGATACCAACCTGGCAGATACCAACCTAGCAGATACAAACTTGGTAGATACCAACCTGGCAGATACCAACCTGGCAGATACCAACACACCTGGCAGATACCAACCTAGCAGATACAAACTTGGTAGATACCAACCTGGCAGATACCAACACACCTGGCAGATACCAACCTAGCAGATACAAACTTGGTAGATACCAACCTGGCAGATACCAACACACCTGGCAGATACCAACACACCTGGCAGATACCAACCTAGCAGATACAAACTTGGTAGATACCAACCTGGCAGATACCAACACACGTGGCAGTTACCAACCTGGCAGATACCAACCTGGCAGATACCAACCTGGTAGATACCAACCTGGCAGATACAAACTTGGTAGATACCAACCTGGCAGATACCAGCACACGTGGCAGATACCAACCTAGCAGATACAAACTTGGTAGATACCAACCTGGCAGATTCCAACACACGTGGCAGATACAAACTTGGTAGATACCAACCGGGCAGATACCAACACACGTGGCAGATACCAACCTGGCAGATACAAACTTGGTAGATACCAACCGGGCAGATACAAACTTGGTAGATACCAACCTGGCAGATACCAACACACGTGGCAGATACCAACCTGGCAGATACAAACTTGGTAGATACCAACCTGGCAGATACCAACACACGTGGCAGATACCAACCTGGCAGATACCAACACACGTGGCAGATACCAACCTGGCAGATACCAAATCCCTAAAAAGTATAAAAATTGCCTAAAATAAATTGCCGGACAAGCCCCCAAACGTTACGTCCCAAAGGTGTCTAAAAAGAGAGAAAGGTTGCAGTATGAAGCATCCAACACAGTACGGGACGTAACAGGAACAGTCGCCATTGTTCTCTCTTCCATCGTGACTCCAAAATGGAGAAGACAGCTTTTGGTTTCTCTACAATCTTTACTGATAGGACTGATAGGAGCCAAACAGGAAGAGGAAGCCAGAAGCCAAAAGCCAGACTGCGTCCGTGGCATCGCTACTAGGAATGATAATAGTCAAATGGAAGTGGCACTGTCACATGAAAGGAAAACTGCTAGCATGTGGGCGCTAACGATGCATGTAATGGGACACATCCATTAAAAAAAGTACGCCATTTTGTATTAGCATAACTGACCTGTCTATAAACATAGCTCCAGCACCATTGTTATCATAGCGGCTAACACAAAGAACAAGCATATGAACAGCTAGGAATGTGTACATGTGTACAATGTGTGTACAATGTGTGTACAATGTGTACAATGTGTAGATGAACTTTGTGAGAGAACCTCCTGCTTTGATTTTACAGCCCGTCATCTCAGCAACTGCCCACAATCTATTTTAACTTCAATCCCCAAATTAGAAGCAGTCAGCTTTCTTGTAGCCTAATTGAAGAGTGGGGCGCCCACAATGGGCTCACGTTGGGGGGGAGAAACGCCATCTTTCTTTGGGACTATGAGGTCCTCCCAACCGCAAGCAAAAGCAGCCTTGTTTACAATCGGAGCGTTATATCCGACCCGGTGACGCGAGCGTCGTTTCATTCAAAGCGGGATTCCAGCTGTGTTGGCAATTCCATGGCAGGGAACTTCCCAATGAGGAAAGACGTCATTCCCTCACACGGCCTTGGAAAGATGCTGGAAATGTCTTCATGAGGCTAAGACCTGACTTTAATGATTTGATGAAGCCGAGATGGCTACTGCTGCTTCCATACGCTGTGTTGTGTTGCAGTACATACAGTATATTTACGTATATTTACGTGTACGCCTGTGGCACATCTGTGGGTGCGCTGCATGAGGTCACCATCTACATGCTGGCCAAGCACGGAAAAGAACCCCCAATATTTGTCTTCATAAATGGAAAAATAAATCAATAAATATGACAGCCAGTGACGTTGCCAAAGTGTTCATTAAACACCTTGAGTGGAGGAAGCGACGTAGGCCTCACACGTGCAGAACCAATCATGTATCCGATACGGATCTTACATCCGTACTTCCTGCATCCTTGACTTTATTGGAAGGTTGACGGACGTTGGTCTTCCAACTTATGTGCGTACGTAAGCGACAGTCGTACGTCCCAGCAGCCTCAGGTTGTACGTCGGGTGTGCAAAACACAGCAATTTGGGGAAGACCCCCAAAAATTGTTTGTCCGTTTGCGTCCGAGGCTCAAAGCCCATCTTCAGTGGCTCTTCAGATCAGCTTCCATTGACACCAAACAAAAATATTGGCAAACAGCAAATGACTTCCTGTCAAAACGAAAAAACATTTTACGGTTTCAGCCTCTCATCCACATGGAAACGGCGTTCCTGGTGACCTGAAAAGGTATTTTTTTGAAAACTGACAAGATGTGAAAGAGTTTGATGTTTCACTTCGGCGTTTCTTCCAGAAAAGATAACGTTACAGAGCCGATTAGACGTCAGCTTGGCGACAAACCGACTTACGTCTCACCCGAGTCAACAATCTCCTGATTGGCAAAGCAGACTGGCAGAAGTAGTTCCGCTTCTTCGTAAGTCCAGATCGGCCTTGGAAGGCGGAAGACCACAGGCTTGTGCTTTCGTCCTTCTCCTATAGTTCCATGTGTCACGTGGTTCCGTCCGCATGTCCGTTCATCGTTACATCGCTACGTTCTGACCCAGTGATCCGTTCCCGTCCAGACGCCGTTTAACTCTTTACCAACCCAGCACAGACGTGAACGTTCTTCACACCACCAACATAAACATCCCAGCAACGTTTCCATGTGTTGCTACTCGGGACTCCGCCTCCATTATTCATCTCCAAGCCGTTTGATTCAGGCCAGCGGCGACTTGTCAAGCCGACTATCCATCTTTATCTAGTCCGCAAAGCGGCACACACAAAACAAACTGCAAGCTAAAATGCTAAGCAAGCAGCCTTTTTGCGTGGAGTAGAAACCTTCACCAGAGCAGGAGACAATGAGCAGGAGATGAACAATGCCAAATCCAGACTTCATCGTTTTGGTTTCCTATTTTCCACTGAAAGAGCAGATAATGGACACCAAGGCGGATAAACAGAGCGAGTTGTGCAATGGGTAGACAAAGCGTGAGACACAAAAGGGGGAATAGTTGAGGGACAGCCACAGAAAAGCTTCCACCATGGGAAGACATTCAGATCTCATGAGCTCATCGCCTGTCAGAAAACGTCCTCACGCCACTCAAGTTCTTGGAGCTCAAAGTGGGCAAAATTTCCTGATGATGTACAGCATCTGTACATCTACACGCACCATGGACGGGGTGGAGCCCCGTCTTTCCGCTTCATCCATCATCCATTTCCCATGAAGCCTCCTGGTAACATTACCTGGCATTTCCTGGCATGGCTGGAAGCTTTGACATGCTCTGGTATCGGCATGGACTGGGAGGAATATCACCGGATTGGATGTGCAACACAACTAAGCCAAGGGCAAATAAATGCACCATAATTCTCCATAATCATCTGATAACATTAAATTAGCTCAGATAACCCATCAGTTCAAAACAACGCCAGGCAGTGGTTATGAAAGGAGGGGATGTCATTCCGCTGAAGAACAATCAGGGTGGTTCTCTGGTTCTCTCCATGCAACAGAAGTTGCTTGATAAATCTCCCGTCATTTGATCCCACATCACATTCTCATGCATGAGACTGACAATGGCAATACTGTATAGTCCGCCGTGTGTCCTCACGTCACCCCTTGGCTTTGGTTTCCTCAGCATTGCTGCCAGATGCCGAATGTCGACAACGGCACATCCAGGATTGTACGGGATGCTGAGCTGCGTTTGCCAGCACCAGGAAGCAGAGTGAAGATGAGAGAGGAGTGGGAGCACATCGATAGCGAATGATCCTGGCGCCCACGCTTACGTGCACAAACGCACGATGGCGTTCATCCGGGTCAAACTCAGCTCTCCGGAACACCTGAGAGCTTGGATAGCTAATATCAATATTCCTTCTCTTCCGGCTTTCATTGTCAGGGCCCTAAGAAATACGGTTGATATTTTTAGAATTGTGTTTCTGACCTCGGACATTATTTGATCTTATTCTACCAGCATGGATGGAGTGGATGCTTTTTGGGTAACTTTTCTCATGGGATGTCAGCCCGTGCACGCATTGCCCGTGCTTGTGGGGCGTGCCCTTTCCTGTAATACATCTGTAATACATCTGCATTGCAAAAATGCTTCCTCGGAAAAAAATCAGACCTCACCAATCGCTTGCCGTTATGGTTGCTTCTCGCCTGTCCATACTTGGATGTGTGATGATTCCATATTCCACAGCGGTTCCTATGTTCCTTGACAAATAAGTCACCGTTGGCGTACTACGTTGCTGGTGGGGATGTCACATGACGTCACGCCAAAGATCCATACTATCCCTTTAAGGAAGACGTAGTCCCCAGTTTAATTCCAACTGTGTTATTAATGTAAGATATACTCTTTACACAGTTAGTGGGGGGGTCACAACATCTCATACACACAGCAAGTGCTGCTAAGCTAAGCTAACCCCGCTAGCTTCCATTGACAAGTTCGGGAGGTGGGGCTAGTGTTTGTGATGAGATTGAGAGACTGACGTCATCGCAGTGTCATTACATCACCTGTCTGATTCCGCCTTGAACAGTAAATTCCTTTTCCATTGGCCGATTCCGCGGTCCGTTGATGCAGGAATCATGGGACTCGTTGCTTTCCTCACCCTGTTTGATCCTGGTGAAATGAGCAGCATAAGCATATTCATCTTGTAGCTTCTGGGTCATGGGTCAGGGGTCAGGGGTCAGCGGCGGGTTGGATGACTTTCGTCCAAGTAGAGCATCCTAAAGCAAGGCTAGTTGGAGTGAAATGCAGCTGATGAGACGAGGACCAAGAGGACCAAACAATCATCAGGGATCAAGGAAAAGCTTTGAAGGCTTTCTAGCGGTCATTTCCCCGTCTGGGAGTGGATGGGATGTCGGTGTGGGGCGTGCACCTTCCTGTCAGGACAGGAAATGACTCAAAGCGGGGATAAAACTGAAGCCATCCAGTTGTTCTCTTCATAACATCCCCTTGGATGATGCTTTTTAATAGAGATGCATAATGTCTTTCTGCTTCTCCAGATCGATACGCACCAATAACCAATCCATCTTTGTCAATTTCGATGGAAGTGTAGTTTGTACACACCTGGAGGAAAGAAGGTCACGGCGACCAGGAGAAGCAGAGGATAGAGGAGGCGGAGCAAGGTGCACTGTATTCGGGCACACGCTCCAAGCAGCTGGTGGGGGTGGGAAGGGGGGGGGTCTCTGGCAAACCTTTAGCACTTTTCAAACTTTAAACTTTTTGAACCAAAAATGTGCAAAAATACTGCAATCACTATTCCTATGACTTGCACACCAATATCACGAACGGCAAAACCCCGATACCAATAGGAGCTGATATCTCATTTTCAGGCTAATGTAACTCCCCTGCTTCAGCTAGCCCTGTGCACCGTGGTGGGCTCGAACCTGCGACCTTTGGAATGAGAGTCGAGAGCAGTAGACGTCTAGCTAGAAGCCCAACAGTCAACTTGACACCAAGTACGGCTCTTCAGCTTTAGGAAGTGACGATGGACACACACGTGTTAGCCCAGTATCGATATCAGCCATTGGCTGATATGGCTGTGCCGATATCGCCTGTGAAACCAATACGGCTGTGCTGATATCGCCCCTTAAGCCAATACGGCTGTGCCGATATCACCCGTGAATCCAATACGGCTGCACCGATACGGGCCCACTGAGTGATGGTTCAGTGCTGCCAAGTGGATGCTGCCTTGGTCTCCCGTGACGACCAGCCAACCAGGAAGTGAACGTGAGCATCCCGGCTGAATAAGGACGACATGATAAAGGTCTAAATGTGTGGCGGCACAAGCCAGCTGGGAATAGCGTGAATACTGAAGAGCCGCTTACGGAAGGGAAGGCCAAATGAGAGATGAGTCCATGGGGCTTTGGGAAAGGAGGCTACTGGCTCTCAAAGTGGGACACGGGCTGAGTGCAGGAAGCCCGATTGACAGGCTGGTGATAAACAGATCAATGCAACAGACTGGAAAGATGTGCATGAGTGACCTTTCCATACGGAGATGCTCGATGCAACTTCCTGTACGGCTGCAAGGCCGACGCTTGGCTAGCAAAAAACACAAAATGAGCTTGTGGATATTATGCACCACCATCCATCCATCCATCCATCCATCATTTTCCCTTAAGATTCACCCACGGACACAGGCGGTTGAAATGTGGTGTATTCACCCCACACAGCAATCATTTATAATATTTACTATTTATTATATCTGCTGATATTGTCTGTAGCAATTTGCTTAAATAAAAAAGAACAGTCTTTAATAGAAATAAGCCTCCCTGATCCAATCTGCTTAAAACAAAGGCATAGCAGCCATCCCTCATGACATCTGTTCCTGCATGAAGGAACATCTGGCACTGTGCCTTCACCCCAGCATGCTCCCTTCCTAAGACCCTTGATGGTGAAGGTGTGAAACCGTCCAACACATTTGGATGCTTAGTTGCTATTGCCAAATAATAATAAAAAGGTGACCGTAAAATCATACCACATGACAGACTAAAGCATAAGAAGAAGGCTCGTCTTGGAATACATGTGTTGTCTTGGAAGTAGAAGACAAGAACGTCCACTGTGGTGAGTCGACACTGGAAATATTCAAATATTACGCTGGGTTGTCATCAAAGCTCACTTCTAGTCACGTGACGCCCATGTCAGCGTTATTATTCATCTAGACTATACGTGCGATGTAACCTCAGCTTCCGGTTGCCATTTTGCTTAGCTGGCTAATAGCATGCTAACAAGAAAGGCTGTATTGTGATTTAAAACATCAACAACACAGTTGGACTCACAAAGGAGATGAAACGTTGGAGTTGGTTTATCCCAAGAAGATATCATTTGGACACAACTTTCTGTATTTTTAATCTCCGGTGAAACAATGGCCTGGAAGGGTTCCCAAAGTGCGGTGCTGGGGCTTCAGTCCATCCGCCGTAAGAGTCGGGGAAGAAGCCTTCAACTAGGAAGTCACAGATCTAGATCCTACACGCTATGCTCCCCTAGGTGGATCAGTGGTGTGTGGCTACGTGTCAATCTAGGCTGTGTGTGTTTGTGTGTGTGTGTGTGTGTGTTTGTGTGTGCGTGTGCAAGCACATATGGTTGTGGTGGTTAATTGTTGATAAAACTCGTCTGTGAAATAGGATCCTTGTCCATAGATGGAATGTTGTGGTAGTTGGAGCATAGGAATCGTGTTTCCAACCTTGGCCATTTGCTTGTGAAGCTGCCACTAAGACCAACTATAAGAGTGTACATAAGACACAGGATGTACTCTATTGATGATGCTAAGGCAATGCATCATCATCATTGGTGCATGAAAAAACACGATGGCGCCTTTCACTGCACATCTAAAGCCCAACAAGTTCTTTCCAAGTCCAAAAAGTTCCCACAGCAAAATAAAGAAGTATTCCAGGCAAGCTGTGATGCTTCCGTGTGCCGGAGGAAGGAGCCAACTTCCCACTGGGTGAAAATGTGGCCCAAGGAGACAGGATGCCGTCTCTCTTTTTGTGATATTTACTACTCACGGAGTTGGGAAGTGGTGATGAATGACTGTACAGTGTCACCGCAGGGGTGGGGGGGGGGCAAGGGTGGACGTCATTATCTTCATGTGGCATGAGAAATAGTCCTGTGGATTCCAGATGGATGTTGGCTCCCGGCGTACAGATCCCAGGCAGGCGAACATGGAAGTACAGTTGCTCTTCAAGTGCTTTTCATGTTCCAAATGCAGTGACCTTGTCCCCCCCCCCCCCCCCCATAAGCTGCTGGTCCTGATAGTAGTGATAGTCAGAACGTCGCTGTGGTTGGTTAATATGCAGGTCACATGATGGAAATTAGACTTTACAGACCGGATGGTGGTGCCCCCCATTAGCTGCCTCTTTGTTAGCCGTTTTCATATCGTTGGAGCGCACAGAGAAGAGAAAGACACGAGTTCCATGTCTCCCATCAGGATTGAGGATGATGGGCAAAATGGTCGTGGGATTTATCAAAACGACCTCATCATTCCCATAATTATCCTGCATTTTAAATGTAAACAATATGGACCATTGTTTGTGAAGTGGCTAACCAACGTTAAATTTGTGAACCGTTGCCGCTTGGTGGTGTGTGTGTGTGTGTGTGTGTGTGTGTGTGTGTGTGTGTGTAAAAGGTAAAGCATTCCGATTTGACACGCTTTTAACGGCCACTCCCTGCTTTTATTGCCAGATGTCATGGCGCCCGACCTACCGAAGCTCCAAGTTTCGAAATGTCTACGGGAAGGTAGCCAACCGGGAGCACTCCTACGACGGTATCCCCATCACCAAGAACGTGCATGACAACCACTTCTGCGCCGTCAACTCCAAGTTCCTGGCCGTGGTCACTGAGAGTTCTGGTGGTGGCTCCTTCATCGTCATTCCCGTTTCGCAGGTAATTCGTCTGCTCAGAGTCGATGTGTCCAATCCTAACCCTAACCCTAACCCAGAAGAACGCGGTGAGGTCCCTGGTGTTGCACCTGACAGAGAGCCAGTTGCTCCATCCCAAAGGCGTTTTTTTTAGACTTCAGGTCAAGATTGTGTGGAGTTCTTCCACGCCTGAGCATGCCTTCATAGACCGGCCTCTGTGGGGACTGGGTCGCCCTCATGTTGGAAGACAAAGGGTCTTCTAGACGCCTTTCCCACAAAGTTGGAAGCACCGTCAGTCTCCTGTCCAAAAGGTCTTGGACAGACAAAGAGTTCCGATTCAGGGAAAACTAATGGGTCTAGTCCAAGACCAGAGTAGTTTTGTATTCGCAGTATCAAAGGCGGCAACAACACTTCTAGCAGTCAGTTCTGGTGGGATGTAAAGCACATCTCGGACCGCAGGCATTTTCATGAAATTGGAGCATTTTATGATCAGTAATAGGACACATTTTGAATCAGATGCATCATATGATGTCATAATTCCCTCATTATTTCATCACCACGAATACTTCTTAGTCCCGTTTCTTTATTTGTTCATCAACTGAAAAAGTTTTGTGTTCTTAGCTTTCATATGAAAACGACGTACAAGCACGCTATCCTTCCCCGGGGAAGCTTCTGGTGCTTTGTTGTAAAAGTCTGAGCTGAGATGTTTAATCCTCCATCTCGGCAGTCAAATTCATTCTTTCATTTATTCCTCTCTATGGAAGGACGGCAGTGACAAGCACCTTCCTGCTCACGTACGCCCCCACCCCTCAGGATGACATTTATGTGTATTTTATTGCGGGATTAGCAAAAACAACACTTGCATGGTGTCTAATCCTCGGATTGGCCACACGCTGACTAACACAAACTTGCTTACTTGGATCTGATCAGGACGTTTTGGACTTTGGACCATTTTTACCTTAGAAATGTTGCAAAACGACTGGAATGGTTTCTAAATAGCCGTCATGAAAACGTGCCGCCATTTAGACACCGCCCTCCTTTCCTCCCCGACGCCTACAGCAAGGTCACGTCCTTCATCACGCCTGACAGCCGCTGTGACGACCACACAAGCCCCCCCCAGACAAAACCAGGAGGGGAGGAGCTACTGCTGGCACCACCTGGCACCCAGACGGGCACCCACATGGACTCACCAACGCCTCACACAAAGACACCCGGTCCCTGTGATTCTTGGCTACTAACCAAAGCTAACGCTACACGTGGGAGCTGCCGCCATTGCTGCTGTCTGTTTATGAGGCCTTCCTTTCCTTTCTAGGTTGCTATGTGAGGTCAAAGCACCCATCTTAAAAATGACCACAATATGACCAAAATTCTGCTAGTATGACGTGTTGCCATGGATGGACCTGTACTACATGCTGACAGCGCGATAGTAAACCATAAAACCTTGTTGGGGGTGTGTCCCGTTAGCTAAAGTAAAGTTCTCATCTGCTCCTAATCCATGTGTGTGCCAGAAAGGATGGAGCTGGAAGGCCGTCAAAGGTTCGCCGAGGACTACAAATCAATCACGTGACGCGCCGAAGAACCGGACTCTGAGGCGGGGTGTCGAACTTTATTCTTTTACAGGACATTAACTCACACTCCCCGCTGCGTGAGACATAACAGCCAACCCCCAGCAGCAACAACAACACCCCCTTCGTCTCACGCTCAGCCCTCCGGGTGGCAACTACTCCCCTATCAATAGTTCCGGGGTGAATTGTGTCCAGCAACCTAGCACTACACAAAAAACATTAAAACGATTTCACCGAATGTGACGTAACACAAATCTCTTGGGTATTAAAAAAAACGAGGTCGTTGGACGAGAGTGACACCAAAATCCATGACGTCACCGTTTGCTATAGTTTGTTATGGTGTAACAGCGCCCCGCGGCGGACACAAGCTGTTATTGCAACAACTGAATCCTTGCGTTTATTCCAACATATCGTCCATGCTTGACACTTAAAACTTGAATGTGGTCTACAGGCGGGCCGTCTGGACTCTCACTACCCAAAAGTATGCGGACACCAAGGCAACGTGCTGGACATCAAGTGGAATCCCTTCTTCGAAAACATTATAGCTTCCTGTTCCGAGGACACTTCGGTAAGTGACGCCTTTTCCCTCCTTACGAACAACATGTCTTCTACCTACTTCTACTACTACTACTACTACTACTACTACTACTACCTACTTCATTTAAATCATCCATTATGACCTCAGTAGAGCCGTGTAGGATACACACATTCCCAGCACGCTTCTCCATCGCTGTGCCATGGATAATTGATGGATAATCTGAAGCCATCGTCCCTGTAATCCGATCTAATCCTAAAGCAAAGACTGCACTGCTCGCTGTTTCAGACCCCCCCCCCCCCCCCCCCCCAACACACCTACAGTGTGTGTGCGTGTGTACGTGTGTGTGCGTGTGTGTGTTGACCTGCATGTCATCATTCGTCAGGTGCGAGTATGGGAGATCCCAGATGGCGGCCTGAAGCGCAACATGGCGGAGGCGGTGCTGGAGCTGTACGGCCACAGCAGACGCGTGGGCCTGATCGAGTGGCACCCCACCAGCAGCGGCATCCTCTTCAGCGCCGGCTACGACTACAAGGTACCGGGCGGTGGAGAAGTCTGGGATGGGCTCCGACTCTCCTGTGACCCCCGGCTGCCGTGGGCGTTCCTTGAAGGGAAAACTCCACCTGTTTTATTTTGGCCGTCATCCACAATCCTGATGTCAAACTTCACCACACGACCACGAGATTTGATAAACTATAGTTTCATATCAGTGCTCTCATGCTAACATGCACAGTAGTACTTCTAGTACTTAGAGTACTTACAGTATTTCCCTTTTCTGTGCGTTGTAAAGAGAGAAAAGCAGCTAGCATGTGGGAGCTAACATTGCATGTAATGGGACGTAGCTACAGTATTTGGACTATACAGCCTTTTAAAAGTACCCCCAATTAGGTTTTATGCTTTTATATCCATGCTGGGACGGGTACAATCATGATGGCATGTAATACTTTACAGTATTGCAACAATTTGACCATTTTTTCTTCCCCTTTACGTTGCATTCTAAAGAGGGAGCTAACATTGCACGTAACAGGACACATCGACAGTACAGTATTTCAAGTATAAATACTTTAATAAGGTTTCATGGTTTTATATCCACGCTGGGCCACGCAGTAACAGGTAGAGTCACGATTACATGGAATACTGACAGTACTTTGCCGTGTTTTGATCATTTGGTCTTTCCTTTGTCTGTGCTAGCAAGCGGGAGCTAACAATGCACATAACGCAGAGCTTCTCAATTATATTCCCCATTTGGAATACTAGAGAAACTGATATTTATATTCTGATATTTATTCATTGCAACAAAATGAATAGCATACGAGCGTATTCAAGAGGCAAATTGGACGTTGAGTACTATAAATTTGTACATGTTGGCAGGCCTCTCGTGCCAGGGGGGCACCAGGGGGGCCCGCCCGACTATTTGAGAAGCACTGACATGGCGGGACACACCTAATCTATGATAAAACGATCACCAACAATGTTGTATTTACGTAGCTGACCTGGATAGCGACTAAGCTAGTTGCCATTGTTATTGTAGCAGCTAACAGGAAGAACTTCACCGCCTCAGCGCTCGGGTTAATTACCAGGTCAATTAGTGTAACTAGTCCACTTCTTTTAAAGATCCTGATTTGGAACTTGGAGATCGGCGAGCCGGTGAAGATGATCGACTGCCACACGGACGTCATCCTCAGCATGTCCTTCAACACGGACGGGAGTCTGTTGGCCACCAGCTGTAAAGACAAGAAGCTGCGAGTCATTGAGCCGCGCTCCGGGAGAGTCCTGCAGGTTAGATAGCAACGTTCAATTCCAATGGCCGTCAGCAGGAAAGCGCTCATGTGATTGGCGGTACCGCTGTTTGTGTTTTTGAACGCAGTCATCTGGAAATATATTATTATTATTATTATTATTATTATTATTATTATTATTATTATTATTATTATTATTATTATTATTATTATTATTATTATTATTATTCCACTAGTTTGTCCTCTGACTAGCAAGTTAGTATTTGTGCTATTTATAAGCTACAAGCTTACATAGGCCGTGTTGTCATGGTGGGCTGTCCTGTCCCTGGGGCTGAGTTTGCTGAGGTGGTCCAGAAAGTCCTCGGTGGCTGGATGAGAGCCACCGGAGTTCCTTCAGGCCCCGGACGCTGTGGGGGTGTCGCAGTTGACACAACCCTACAGCCCTGCATGGACATCGGGGGCGGTGCCTGTGGATTGGCAGACCAAGGTGGTGGGGACCGGAGGTTGGGGATGAGATCCTGGGGTCTTCTTGACAAGCGAGGGAAGGATGGAAGGTGAGATGGCAGGCGGATTGGTGCGGTGTCGGCAGTGATGTGGACTCTGTATCGGTCTGTTGTGGTGAGGAGAGAGTTGATCGATCTACTTTCGATCTACTTTCCCATCCTGACCTCGGGTCACGAGCTTTGGGTGGTGACCAAAAGCTTCTCACCTAAAAAGTAAGCTCGTCTTAGAACTTAGACCAAGTTGTTGGCAAGCCAACAAGAGTTGTGGTTGACGTCTCCCAGGGAAGACTGATGGAGAATGGCAGCTGTCAGTCTACTCATGCAGTCCATGCATCTCTTGTGGTTGGAGCATCCACCGTGTCTTTGTTCTGCCCACCAGCAAGCCAGCTACAAGAACCACCGTGTGAACCGGGTGGTTTTCCTGGGTAACCTGAAGCGACTGCTCACCACGGGCGTCTCTCGTTGGAACACACGACAGATTGCGCTTTGGGATCAGGTCCGTCGACACCTCCGTTTGGGTGCGTCTCCGATTGCGTCTCCAATTGTGTTTGCGTTTGCTGGTCCCAGGAGGATCTGTCCATGCCGGTGGTGGAGGAGGACATCGACGGCCTCTCAGGGCTGCTGTTTCCCTTCTACGACGCCGACACCCACATGTTGTACCTGGCAGGCAAGGTCAGCACTGCTACCAACAAACATGGTGGACATGGTGCTTCTCTGGTGTCTTAGAAGAATGACAATATTCCAATGGATTCCACATGGAAAAGGAATGTGCTGTTCAGGGCTTCAGCAAATATTTATTACGTCAAATATGAAGAGTTGTTTGGCGAACGCAAATCCGTTTTACCGTGTGGTGATACTTGTACTCTTACTAGGGAGACGGCAACATCCGCTACTTTGAGGTCACCACAGAGAAGCCATTCATCCAGTACTTAATGGAGTTCCGGTCCCCGGCCCCTCAGAAAGGATTAGGTAAGTCAGCTGTACGTCATCACTACAAGCCGCCACCCACTCGCCGTTTAGTCTGCTCCGCCACGATAAGGCTAGCGAGTCCCAACACAAAGAGGTTGTGCTTGTCATGATGAACGTACAGCAGCTCTCACAATGCCGCCCGTCCTCCCCAGGTGTGATGCCAAAGCACGGGCTGGACGTGGGCGCGTGCGAGGTGTACCGCTTCTACAAGCTGGTCACCCTGAAGGGCGTGGTGGAGCCCATTTCGATGATCGTGCCAAGAAGGGTCCGTGAGAAAGCAGCTGCGGCGTTTATTTCCGTCCATTTTCATCCGTGTGTCCCCAACTGAAATGTTTCTGGTCTTCCAGTCGGACACGTACCAGGAGGACATCTACCCCATGACGTCGGGAACCCAACCTGCACTTTCTGCCAGCGAGTGGCTCAGTGGTATTGACAGAGGTAAAGAATACCCATCGGATCTACGGCGTCCACCGCCTGGATGTCCATTTGTAGACGAAGCTTGACCAGGAAACTAAGTAGCTAGCCACGCCCCCAGCGGTGAATGTTGGCGTATTGTCAGGGCATCGAACCAATAGAACTGGACTGTTAAGGTGCTGTACAGTTTGACATGCAGTACTTGCTGGGAACATGCAGTACTTGCTGGGAACATGCAGTACTTGCTGGGAACATGCAGTACTTGCTGGGAACATGCAGTACTTGCTGGGAACATGCAGTAACAGCTACTACAGTACATTCAGGATAACATGAGTCTTCTCTTTCCCTTTTCCGTGCGTTGCAAAAAGAGAAAACAGTCCTCTGCACGTTAAGGGACACACTGATTTCGATACATTTTTTATTCATGTTTGGGAAAGTAGTTGGTGACTCATGACTTGTTTTGTTGGAAGTGCCAGACAATGGCGTCCAGTTCTGTCAGTTCAGCGAGCTAAGATGGCGTCTTATTAGCGTAAGCTTGACGGAAGATGATGTTTGTGTGCAACAGATCCAGTTTTAATGTCCCTCAAAGATGGCTACCACCGACCAAACCAGCTGGTGTTCAAGGCCCCGGTGAAGGAGAAGAAAGGCGTGGTGGTGAATGGCATCGACTTGCTGGAGAACGTACCGCCCAGGACAGAGAATGAGGTATTGAACGTAGCCGTTGGTACATCCAGATCCAGATCCTAAGTACGTCAAACTGTACCCTGTAGAGTTTACACCTGGAGGTCAGAAGGATACTTCCTAATCCAATATCCTGACATGACTACTTGACCGCGTACATGACTACCATCAGGAGAACCAGACCATAGACTACCACCAGGAGAACCAGACCATAGACTACCACCAGGAGAACCAGACCATAGACTACCACCAGGAGAACCAGACCATAGACTACCACCAGGAGAACCAGACCATAGACTACCACCAGGAGAACCAGACCATAGACTACCATCAGGAGAACCAGACCATAGACTACCATCAGGAGAACCAGACCATAGACTACCATCAGGAGAACCAGACCATAGACTACCATCAGGAGAACCAGACCATAGACTACCATCAGGAGAACCAGACCATAGACTACCATCAGGAGAACTAGACCATAGACTACCATCAGGAGAACCAGACCATAGACTACCATCAGGAGAACCAGAGGATAGAGGGGGAGCAGCCACCTGCTGTGGCCCAGCAAGGTGCACTGTATTCGGGTACACGCTCCGAGCAGCCGGTGTGATGCCACGGAGGTCTCTGGCGAACCGTTTGCACTTTTCAAACAACCCAACGCTTTTTCAGCGTAGACTTTGCTGGGCCACATCAGGTGGCGCCCTCAGCTCCGTACTCCGGTTCTCCCGATAGTTCCTAATGACCCTCCTGCTTTTTTTATTGTTCGCTAAATGGATATATCCCTTACTGGGACAGACCAAGAGGCAGCTGAAATGAGTTTCCTCCGCAGGGGGGCTGGACTCCCCCTCAGAGAGAGGGTGGGGAGCCATCCGGCGGGGGGGGGGGTGCTAGGTGTTCTTGTGATGCGGCGTTCTTGTGATGCGGCGTTCTTGTGATGCGGCGTTCTTGTGATGCGGCGTTCTTGTGATGCGGCGTTCTTGTGATGCGGCGTTCTTGTGATGCGCCGTTTTTGTGATGCGCCGTTCTTGTGATGCGGCGTTCTTGTGATGCGGCGTTCTTGTGATGCGGCGTTCTTGTGATGCGGCGTTCTTGTGATGCAGCTCCTGCGGATGTTCTTCCGGCAGCAAGACGAGCTGCGGCGGCTGAAGGAGGAGCTGACCACCAAGGACGTGCGAATACGCCAGCTGGAGCTGGAGCTCAACAACATGAAGAATGTTTGACCTCTGACCTCGCCACCCGCTCTTCCTCCTGCGGCACGCCCCCCCCTCCACGTTCGATTGCCTAATTCCTGTCCTGACTCGCGTACGGTACGTTCCGCCGTGTGCTGATGTTTTCCTGACTGCGTCACGGCGTGGGGGGGTCAGGGGGTCGGGGGGCCACCTAGCGCCACATGGATTGGGACAGATGTTTACGGGAATAAGAATCCTTGCCATCAATTAGCGAACACGTTTTATGTCAGCTTGTACTCCACTAAGAGACCTCCGTCGCTCCGTCGCTTTTCTTCTCCTTGAGGCCATTTTGGAGGATCAAGAGATAACTGACTGTTTCGCCCCCTGGAGGCCTTAAAGCGTACGGCGACGTCTTCGCTACACCGTCATCGTACTCCAGGACTCCGCCCCTCCATTGGATCAACGTCAACGCTTCCGTTGCCGTTTGGCCCAACATCCTCCATCCCGATGTCAGACACGCCTTTGCCTTTTCTGTGCTGGGGGGGCTGACATGCACCTCATGGGACACGCCCCTTTTAGCCATCTGAAGAACTCCAACAGGGTTTTATACGTACGACGTATTATACGTCATATTATATGTATATTATACGTTATACATCATATTATACCACATTATACATTATATTATGTTATAATGTATAATATATATTATATATCCAGCGGTGACCCATTCCTGATCTCTTATTGTTTTGCATGAAATCCTTCAGAACAATCCAAAGCTTTATCGCCGTGTGGAAAAGCGACTGCACCGTGTAAAAAGCAAATTACGTAACTTCCAAGTCGGAGTAGTAAAGGTTCTAAAGGCGTTTCTAAAGTTTTGGGACCAGAAATGTTGAAAACACGGAAGAGTTAAATATGATTTAACAGAGATTTATTAGTCTGGAAAAGGTCATAAATCCATTTCTAAAGCTTTGGGACTCCAGCAAACCACAGTGAGAGCCGTTATCCACGAATGCTGAAAACATGGAAGAGTGGTGGACTCTCCCAGGAGTGGCAGGCCCCCCAAAAACAGAAGTGCGGGCCTCACTCGCCTCAGTTAAGGTCAGACTTCATGACCCCACCCTGAGAAAGACTCCGGGCAAAGGCTGGTCTCCAATTGGCCAGGAACCATCTTGATGACCCCCAAGACCTTTGGGAAACACTCTGTGGTGGGACCAGTCAAAAGGGGTGTGTCCCAGTACGGACCATGGAACGTTGTCTCCCTCTTTAAAAGCACAGGAAAGGGAAAGGAAGGCGTGGCCGCGTCCCACCAAGGATTGTGGAGGACGGCCGGACCAAGACTACATTTCCTTGAAGGAGCGTACGGATGGAGGATGTGACTCCCAGGCGGCCCAAACACGAAGAAGGAAACTTCTGTCCATTTTCTATTTATCTGGGAAGGCCTGGGAAGGACGGCCATGATTCCAGTGGAGTTGCACTCGGTTATTCCACCCCACCCATTCCTCCCCGTTAAAGCTTCCAATGATTGATCTGGGGGTGGGGGGTCTATTTAGTTGCCACGTGTATGCCTGCTATGAGCGTGTCCGCCATGTTTACTCCTCCATCTGCCATTTTGCTCTGCCGGCATCCGGAGAGGAACAGAACCTTCAGTTCTCCGTTCCTCAGCAGACGTCTGTTGTCCTCCCGTAGAGGCTGGTAGTCGCAGCCATAGAGACGCTCTTGGCCAACTTGGATCCTCTTAGACGCGCTGTAGACCCCCGCTGTGTTTTAGTAAAGCTTGACTCTTCCAAACCTGGATCACTGCTCAGCGTTTATTCTTCACCGGCTTGACGGGAAGGCTGAAGCGGACACAACAGCAAACTCCACACAGAGATGGCCGAGGGGGAATCGAACCCTGGGTCTCCTAGCTGTGTGGCCTGCGCACTAACCACTCACACGGGTAAATAGTGACACAAATAAAGTCATCAATTTACAAGAAAAAAGTTGTTAGATTACAGGAATAATGTTGTAATTTACGGGAATACATTAATAAACTTATGAGAAAAAAAGGCGCACATTTACAAGAAACATTACATTTTCAATTACAAGAAAAATCCCTAAATGTGTCAGTACATTTCTGATGTCATTTTACAAGAATTAATTCATACATTTACAAGAAAAAAGTATTAAATTACAAGAAAAGCATTCAATTCACAAGAAAAAAAACACACAGGCAAATTTTGGACTTTATTTTCGTAAATAAACTTGCAACGTTCGGTTCCAGGCATCGCCGGAGACAGCGCTGATGTCAGCGACCTTTGGCCTTTGGCCAAATTTACCAGATTGAAAAGTTAAGTTCACATTTATGAGAATAAAGCATTTAGAGACAAAAAAAAGCAATAAATTATTGTAAATTTGAGAAAAAAGTTGTACATATACAAGAAGGAAGGGATACATTTCCAAGAATAACATCCTAAATTTGGGAGACTAAAGTACGGGATGGATGGATGGATGTTAACTTTGGTAGTTTTGTTGAAAGAAAGAAGCCACACGCTCCCAAATCTATAAAAAGGGTTTTATTGAGGTGAATGGGACGGGGAAGGAAGGTGGTTTACTAATCCATGTAGATATATGTATATATATATATATACATATATATAGATATATATATGTATATATATACACACACGTCATATTCCAAATCCTAAGACTTCACTGCACACGTTTGCGGCATCAGCAACCTTCATGAGGCCTCCACAGCGTCTCCAGCAAGGAAAGAGGGACGAAGCCGCCGAGGGTTTTCTCCAAGGGGGAATACACGTATAAAGTTGGCTCCAAATGAGAGAATGGTCACATGGTCTGTGTGGGGGAAGGGGGGGGGGTACCGTCTTGACCTAAACATCATATCTTATGACGACGTACTGTCTGCTTTGACATCAGTTACACGTGTTCAATGTCTGCCGCCACCGAGAAGATACAAAAAAATAGATTTGGTTATTATTTACAAGAAACACGTCATATCCCAACTATGAAGCTGATGGGGGGGGGGGGGGGGTCATACACGAGGTGTACATCAGGGCAGCACACCAGGACACGGATCTTAACAAAAAATGCAGTCGAGGCGCTCTTTCCTGTTTCATCTTCAACACGCCATCATGATTCACACGCGGCTGTAGAGAACCCACAAGGAAGTCATATCCTTGCCTCGCTTTAGCTTCCAAAACGTGTCGGCAACCCTGCTGGCGTCAGGAGCATCCAAGGTGACAAAGCTGCAAAGAACCAAAGCTGTCCTACTGCGGGGAAAGACACCGGGAGGAAGACCGGGACCAAGACCGGGACCAAGACCAGGAGGAAGACCGGGACAAAGACCAGGACGCAACACCGACTCAGTCGTCGTCATCGTCTCCTTCTTCATCCACTTCCCTTTTTCTCTTCTGACCCCGCTCTTCCTCTGCTGGAAGACAGCAAAATACGTCAGGACGCCAGGAAGCACGTTTGCCATCACATCCACACTCCGCTCACCCTCCTCCTCCTCCTCCTCGTCTTCCTCATCCTCCTCGTCTACGTCTCGCTCATTCAGGTCATCCTCCTCTTCCTCCTGATGATCACATGCTGGTGTTATTACATCCTTCAGTGACATCCTTTACCTCACCAACCGCTCCAGCAGGTAAATATTCCCCGGAGAACATCCCGCCCATCCCATCACGCCACATCCATCTACATCCGGCAGGAAAATGACTCCATTCCACGTAGAAGATGTCTGAATTTACAAAAAAAAAACGTAACTGACTTTACATGAAACATGTCTCCATTTTGCAAGGAGAACATTGGAATTCTGGGAAAAAAAGAAAAGACTTTTACATGAAAACGTCTGAAATCTGCAAGAAAAAAGGCGGAATTTTACAAGAAAACGTGTGGATTTTGATACAAAAAATTCAGGAATTGTGTATTATTTTCCTCCCCAGTCCAACTGGAGGCGGGATAGGTGGAATGTTGAGATGTTTGATGAGGGATGTGACCAGAGCAGATGGTCCATGAGAAGAACACAAGATGAGATGTGAACATTTTATCAGCGTTCAGTCAGAACTCAGGACAAGCGTGGAGGAGACGAATAAAAGGTTTCCATCATTCCGGTCTCACCTCTCCGCTAAGGACCGCCTCTTCATTCTCATCTTCATCTTCCTCTCCATCTTCCTCCTCCTCATCTCCCGCTGCAGTGTCATCATCGTAGTCTTCCTCGTCTAAATCTGGGTGAAACCACGTGCGGTGGTGTAAGACCAGCCGTGCAGCACAACAATCCCACCCATTCCTGGGAATTGGGACATCCCAGCCATACATCTGATAAGATGAAAAATAGCTCCCATAACCGATCATGGAAAAACATTCTACTTACTGTCAGCAAATCAAGCGCTCCTTTTTTCTCCTGCCTGTGATGTTAACGACCTGACATGACTTCCCTGAGCTCACTTTAAAGGAACTACACATGCATGGTATCTTCTTCTTCTTCTTCTTCTTCTTCTTCTGCTTCTAAAGAGCTTTGGTGCAGATAACCCTATAACTATAACTTCTATAGATGGAAGTTTATCCTTTGGATGGAAGTGTAATTTGTCCTGGTGTGTCCCAATCAACACCAGAACCAATATCATGACATACCAGGAGAACCAGAGGATGGAGGGGGAGGAGTCGCCTGCTGTGGCCCAGCAAGGTGCACCGTATTCGGGCACCTGCCCCAAGCAACCGGCGTGCCGCCACGGAGGTCACCGGGAAACCTTTTGCTCTTTTCAAACACCAAAGCGCTGCCGTCATTTTTCACAAGTAGCGAGCCAAAATGTCTTCCCCGGAAAGTAACCGTTTGTTTACAAGTGAGCTCAGGAAGTTCCCACAGGCCCTTATCGTCACATGCAGGAGGAAAAAGGAGCGCTTGATTTGCTCACAGTGTGTGTAATCTCACCCCATTGGGGTGTTTTTTTACATCATCGGTTATCGGAGCCATTTTTCATCTGATCAGATTTATCTGTTATGATGCCCTAATTATTATTAATTAATAATTCCCTCACCTGCACAGTACAGGTAGCCTCGCCTCATTTTTATCATCACAGCTATTTTGACATTATCAGATAGATTTGACACCATGATTGAGTTTCAAAATCCTTCCTATTAGCCTTCATGTAAGCAAACCTACCATCCTCATCCTCCTCATCATCATACTCCCAGCCTTCGGGGTAAAGCTCGGAGTCGGAATCCGGTGCCTCTTTGTCGTTTTTGTCGTATCCATCCAAATAGGTGAGCTGCGGAAGTAGCTTGAAAACGTTCTCTCTGTACTCGCTCTGGTTGGTCACCTCACAGTTGAACAGGTCCAGGCTCCTCAGGGCGCCCAGGTCCTTCTGCACAAAAACAGCGTTCAACCAGCAACCTATGGATTCTCGACATCGGGTGTCCCGGCGCTCGCCGGGTTAAACCATGAGCACATTTCTCCTCCGGGAAAACCACATTACGCTACCAGGACGTAGTTCAATTCCACTGAAATCCAACCAAAGCCGGGCCGTGAGTGGAGGAGCGCGGTTCCCGTCTGGTTGAAGCTCCAACTCACCAAAGGTTGGATGGTGCTGAGGTCTTTGATCTTGTTGCCGCTGAGGTTGAGATGGGTGAGGTTGGGGCATTTCTCCGCCAACACGTCCAAGCCTCCCGAGATCTTGTTTTCGCCCAGTTCCAGCTGAGGGCGACGCAAACCATCACCACGTGCACGGCCTTGGCGGAAGAACGGAAGAACCAAAAACCAACCTTCTTGAGTTTTCTCAGCTTGGGCAGGTGCGCCACTGTGGTCAGCCCCACGCGGATCGTGCTCAGTAACTCCAGCTCCTCGAATTCATCCGTGAGGCCCTCCATCTTGCCGTCGTTGGAGCAACAGTTGTCCAGGACGAGCTTCTTCACCTACACGGGGGACAAACTGACATCACGTCAATGGCCGTTTGTGCTGGCTGAACCAAAAACTCACACGGCAATCCATAAGCGTTATTCCGCAAAACTGCACAAACGACGAGGGACTATTTTGTTTTCATTCAGAGCATGTTGGGGGCTGATTACGTAACATCTTTAATTAATAACGTAACTAACTAATTTGGTTTAATTTAGCATTTATTGCACAAATGGAGAGGGACCAAATGCTTTCGTTTTGAGCATGTTGGGGGGGTGATCGTGTGATAGCCCAAAACTTAATAATAACTCATAATGTCTGACAGCACAAACGTCATTTTAGTTGCACAACCGCCACACAAACAACAAAAATCTGTAATAACTACAAAATGCAAGCGTCACTAATGTTCATTTCAATTACACAGACGAAGGGGACTATTTGATGTGGTGGGGGGCCAACTTGACGTAGTTTGACTCTTCAATATACTAGTATGCCACAGCTCTCACTTTGTTGCATAAATAGATATTATCAGTTTGTCAACACTATTTCAAATCAATGGGGGTTAAAACAAGAACCGCAGCTCCACTGGGAGCTATTTTAGTTGTTAGCGACATCACATGACCTTACAAAATGTTATTGTACGTTGAGCGGATTGATATTCACATGAGTGATGCGTCCTTCAGCACGACAACCAATCAGCACCGAGAACCGGAAGTTAAAAGAAATAGACCCGCATGCCATTCCTCCGCTCACGGCGATCATTTGGTTTCGACGCGAGATTTATCCCACTAACATGACACAGAAGGCGCATAAAGTTGTTTCGTGAGAAAAAGAGACCTTTATCGCCACGGCGATAGAAAAGACACTAGGCCGAGCAATCGGAGCCAGAGGGGTCATTTGTGAGTAGGAGGGGCAGCTAAAGCCGATTACTCTGCTGTTTGGTGTAGCTTTTTCTACAACAAATTGATTAACATGGAATCCGTAGGCCGCTATTAATGACCAGGTATGGTGCATCTTTGGTCGCTTGTGCTGAATAAACGCGGCGTTCCGACTGCTTCGAAGTCCCTTTGCACGGCAGTAAAATGGCGGCGTGTCCTAGTTGTAGAAAATTCGACAACATTTCAGTGTTTTCATTTAAAACGGCTACCAATACGAACGCAAGGCTGGAAGTTGGTGCACCAAATGTGTGTCGTTGTACTTAAGTCGTCTTGGTTGCGGTGCTTTTAGGTGACACGTTCCGTTTACAAGTTTACACGTTTCCGGTTTCAAGCAGCACCGGGGACTCCGGTGCCGGACAGGCGACACCAATAACGGCGCCGATGTGGGCTCGTTCGCAGACGGATTTTAAAAAAGTTACTCATACGGCCTCATGCCGCTCGCCTCGTTGTCAAATAGTCCCTTACGACCAAGGCACCGGCAGCACCTGTCGCCATGTTCGCATCAACGTCAACCGACGTCCGCCACATCCTCGGACTTGGCAAACTTTGTCTCTCTCTCTTTCTCTCTATCTCTCTTTCTCTCTCCCCCTCGCTCCACCGCGCCAAGGCAGCACACGACAGCTGTCCCCCATTTGGGCGAGAGGAAGCATACACACATTCATCCGGATGTCAACTTACGTCTGACGGAGTGCGGTTCCGCAGTTCCAGATGAATTCTTTTCTTCATCTCCATCCTGGATCAGCGCGCCCTTTGACTCCCACTTTGAGTAATTAGCACCAAAAGCTCCTGGCACCTCCGGAGCAACGCTGCTGCGCGTCATGCAAACTTGATCCGCTGATGTGGGCGGGAGCGCGAGGTTTGGATTGTCGTCATTGCTGGCCAATGGGAGTCGTCGATGGAGGAGCGAGCTGATCTACATCCAAACGAGCCAATGACGTGGCTGGCACAAAACGGGGTGGGGTTTTGTTGTCAAAGCCTGAACGTTGGAGCCTCGCTGTCACTTGGATCAACTATTTACTCTTGTTACACCGTGAAAGCACGCGCCAAGCCAATCTTTTAACATAGTTATAATACAAATATTTATATATAAGACATGTCACAATAATTGCTAGAGTTCGCACACCCTGAATTTACTCGTAGGATTGACTAGTCTGTTCAATTGAAAGAGTCGTTCAAAACTCGCGAGTGTTTCAGTGAATCGGGACTCACTGGTACTCGTCCCTGCTAACTCGTTCACTGATTCACCCCTACCACCATTTGCTGCAAAATTAAAAAAGGTAATCAGGAAGTCGAGTGAATTGGCCACCTGAAGCACGCAGGTTTCTGTGCTATGTGAAGGGTGACCTCAAGTGAATAAAGTATCCGATTCACTTATGTGAGTGACTCATAAGAACTCACTTATGCATTTTCTACCGCTTTTCCTCACAAGGGTCATGGGGGTGCTGGAGCCTATCCCAGCTGTCTTCGGGGGAGAGGTGGGGTCCACCCTGGACCGGCCGCCAGCCAATCACAGCTCATAAGAACTCATGATGGTAAAAAGGAGTTTCCCATCACCACAGTCTCGTGATAAGTCTTTCTCAAGTGATACTGCAAATTTTCATAGCGTTCTGACACCAAAGCAAATAAAGGTTCAGTGAACAATTTCACCACTCTTCCATGTTTTCACCATTTGTGGATAATGGCTCTCACTGTGGTTTGCTGGAGTCCCAAAGCTTTAGCAATGGATGTATTCCCTTTTGCAGACTAATAAATCTCTGTTAAGTCAAGTTTTAACAAAGAGGGCAATCACTTCTTCACACGGGGCCATTTAGCTTTAGATTTTGTCTCCTTTAATAATAAAGTTTCATTTAAAAACTGCATTTTGTGTTCATTTGTGTTGTCATTGACATTTAAGTGCAATAAGGAAGGGGGCAGACACTTTCCACACCACTGTATGTGGGAGTGGTATTTTCAACATACACAAGTAGAGAAAGACATGACAAGTGTTGCTACTGAGTTGAGAATTTAGGATTTTAGGGCATGAAAAGCTGCTATGGATGTTTCCTTTTCCCATGTGGAGCCACTTGGAGGTAAGATGGCGCCGCAGAGGCCCGTGCTCTTGCAAAAGGTTTAGTGTTCCACAAGAGGGTGATGTGTATTAAGTAGACAAACATCTCCAATGTATGCTACGGTATCAATGAGAGATGGAATATTTGGCAAAATAAAGGACACCAATGCCGCCTGCCCTTCATTCATGTTGTACTGGAGACCAGAAGAACCTCCTCGCTTGCTTCATGTAGCTCCTGCAAATGAAACTGAAGTGCAAGAACAACGAGAGCCCTGTGAGCCGTCGCGTTCATTATTCATGATCATTGATTGTGGCAGGTTGGAGACACTTCCTTGTAACGCAACACCCGCCCAGGACGGGCGGGTGAACACATTCATCTCCTCTGTCTGACCAACCTTGCCCCCAACACTTCTTCATGTCCGCTACCACCCGGGGTTGCCAGCAGACGGTGGGAAACTCAATTCCCGCCACCCCCAAACGTCCTCTGCAGATTTTGGATCATCATTTGCAAGAAAGTCAGCGTTGCAATTATTCCATGAGATTGGACTCCAGAGCCTTCCTCTGCGATCATCTGGTTTAATCCCGAACAATGAAGAACCTGTCATACATCATACGGATGTGGCCCTGGTAACCAACAGTAGTAGCGGTCGTGGCTCAGCAGCATGTGGTCCAAATCTGATAACATTTCAATAGCTCCGATAACCGATCATTAAAAGCATTTTACAGCCTGCCGTAACTTCCCATGAGCTCACTGGTAAACAATCGCTTTCCCAGGAAGACATTTTGCAAAAAGTGTAAAAAGTTTGCCAAAGACTGAAGTGGCGTCACACGGGCCGCTCGGCGCCCGTGCCTGAATGCAGTGCACCTCGCGGCCATGGCAATAGTAATGATGTGGTAGTGGTTATGTATAGTGTTATCGTTAATTAATTAATTGATACCATATCGGTTTTGAGTAAAAACATTTGGTAGTTTTTTGCAATTGGTATTTGTCTCTGTGAATTCATTCACCTATCCTGCTGCTGCTGCCCAAATTAGGTAACATGGCATTAAACATCCCCCCTTTCCACTTCCCTTTCCGGTCTGAGGTGCTGGCTAGCTCAGGCCGAGCCGAGCACTAGAACCCGGGAACTGGCGTCACTTTAAACGCTTCCAGTCCCAGCCAATGGCAGAGTAGGGCGGGTCATCGTTGCCGCCTTTCTTCGTGATGGTAAGTCAGTAAACGTACTGTAATATCTGTGACCACAAGCAGGGGCATTACGGTACTATGGTGTCACAACAAAAATCACTTATTGAGTGACTCGTAAAAACTTGTGTCGGTGTAAGGAATCGAGTTTCACATCATTATTTATTATTACAACGTCCGTAGAGTGGTCACGTGTTCGTGGATTGTTGACATAGAAATTTAGCATTCTGATTGGTCGACGGGGTTCTCGTTTTGCCTCGCGATATTTGCAAATCCTTGCAGCTCACAGGCAGATCCTCCACGGCTGCCTCTGTGGTCAGTCGCTGTTGTGCCGGAGAGGCGGTACGATCACCCCGTCCTTCAGCGGCTGCTTCCGCCTGCTTTAGTGTGGATCTTCGAAGCTAACCTCCAGACGAACACAGCAAGATTAAGCTCTGCGCCGTTTATCACCTTTAAATGCTGCAGGTAAGGTGGACATCAGTACGTGTTGGGTTTTTTTGGCTTCCTCTAGTTGGAGCACACTTGGATTTAACGACCCCCCTCAAAAAATCATAATCATCATGGAAAATCGCCACTTGTCTTCTCCGAAACAGCATCTTGTTCGTATGGCTTCGCCGTCCTTTGTGTGTAACATGTTGTGGGTGTGTGCCGGTGGAAGTACAGCAGCAGAAGAAGAAGGCAGGAACTTCAAAGCTCCTTCAGCGTCCCTGGGATGCAAAGCCCCGTTAGCTTGAATGCTAACGACACGTCTGCATGGTGATCCACTCTGGTTCACTTGCATCATTCCTTCATTGCTTCTTCTCGTTACCTCGTCGGAGGCTGGCCGTTTGTAGTTTAGACTCCTTGGGGGAACTTGGTGTGTGTTTGCCCCGGCGATGCATGCTAGCTCCACCGGGGTAGCGGTCTCAACTTATCCCCTTTCACTTTGTTCCCAAAATGCACGCTAGCAACATGAGCGAATAAGAAGTGCAATTATACTAACTGTACTCTAAGATTCCTGATATCCACTTCTTTATAGATGTATAAATAAACATACAGTATTCAGGAAGCCTAAGGTCCCCAATAGGTGGCCCGCAGATCACTTCAGGCCCGCCAGACATCTCCAAAATAATGAAACCTCGGGATGCGTGATAATTAACAGGCAGATATGAGGGAAATATGATGCCATACAAATAGATTAGAAATAGCTCAGATAGCCGACCATGTTTTTAAAAGGTGAAAATACCCGTATAGTGCGGGTGACAACATCAAGCGCTCCTTTTTTCTCCTGCTCGTGACGTTAACGACCTGCCGTGACTTCCACCAAGCTCACTTGTAAACAAACATTTCTCACGCTCTACGGTGGGGGTGGGGTGGCGGGGTATTGAACACCTGACACACCAGCGCCATGGGGTTTGAAAAGAGCCTGTGCCCGAATACGGTGCACCTCGCTGGGCCACAGCAGGTGGCTCCTCCCCCTCTCCACGCTGGTTCTCCTGGTGGTGGTGGTTTATTTCACCATATTTCACCAGGACCAACCAACAGGTACACTTGGTCAAATCCTAATTAGGTTCAGCCCTTCTTACCTCCAGGTACACAAACTACACTTATGTCTACATTGAAAACGTGGGTATCATTACCATATATTACCATATTACCATATTACCATATTACCATACCATACCATATATCCATACCATATATATAACAGATATATGTATTTCTTCTTTTATTTATGTTTGTTTCAGATCATCAAACAAATGTAAATATTAATGACAACACAACTACACACAAAATGCAGTTTGGGGGATCATCAAGATGTTTTCTGGCCAAATGGAGATCAGCCTTAATGTTCTTTTTGTCCAGCAATGGTCTTGGTCTTGGCCGTCTTAGTGAAGGTCAGTCTTCATCAGTCCACCATAACAAAGTGAGGCCTGCACTTGTTTGGATGTTGTTGTGGGGCCTTTTGTGACCTGTTGTGCCTGCGCTCTTGGGGTCGTTCTGGTTGGCCGACTGGCAATACACCGACTGCGTGCGGCCATGATGCTTAGAGTGCTGATTCAGGAAGTGGAGTGGAAGTGGAGTATACGCTAATACCAGCTTTTGAAGTGTTCTACAGTGTTCTGTGGTGTTTTGATGTGACAGATTTAAGTAAGTTTTATCAAGTGTAGAAATACTACAGCTCCCAGATGAGGCCCAAGTACGTACCAAAATGTTTCTCTTCTAATTTGGTGGGTGCAGCTTCTATTCAGCTTCTATTCTATTCAGTTGATGGTGTAGCTCCCACAGACGTGCCAGGAAATTCCATGTTTAGTCCCTCCCACTTTTCTCGCCCCGCCACCTCAGCACATTGGGGCTCGCCCCACTATTTGAGAAGCACTGCCTTCAGGACAAGTCCTAACATTTGCTGGTCACATGCCCGTGCATGCTCTGTGCATTCTTGCCAGTACAACAATATATCGTAATATATGCTGTTCTTCTCAAGTTGAGCGTGTACTTGTGGGTGGAGTGTGAGATTGTGCTGGTCTCTGTGCATCGTGATATGCTGAACCGTTTCCTACTCCTTATCCTGGTCGCAAAACGTGAGTTTGTTCCTGCGTATTCAATACCACGTTAAAAATATACATGCACGCCATCTTCTTTTTTTCAAACCGATACCAACTTTCTGCCCCATCGAACACACAAAACAGGAAACACCAGAATCGCTACGATGCCTGGGCTTGCTGTCCTGCCGCCGTGTTGGAAAAGTACAAAAAGTCAGCCAGCGACCTCCGTGGCAGCACAGCGGCCGCTCGGAGCATGTGCCTGAATACAGTGCACCTTGCTGGGCCACAGCAGGTGGCTCCCCCCCTCGATACTTCTACTGATGGGGGGTGTGGGAGTAGTCATGTCATGATATTTGAATGGGGGCAAATCAATCAAATTCTAATTTGTTCCAGTCCTTCTTCCCTCCAGACGCCCAAAGTACATTTCCATCTACTTTAAAATAGGTTGGTAGTCAGACTTGAGTACAAAGTGTAAAGTAGCATGTTGTTCCATGTCGCTAACGACTCAGCGGCTCTTTTATTCATCTGTGTTAGTTTTTGGCACAGCGTTGGATGATTCAAGGCCCCCTGGGAGGGACTAATGTTGTCGAACCGAGTCCTTTGACCCGCACAGTGCAGGCAGCCTTGGACCTCGAAGGCAACACACACGCTGCTTTTGTGTGTGTATTCTGAAGCATTTTGCTCCATACGTCTCCTCCATTTGCTCCAATACGAGCTAGAAACAACTTCATCCACAAGGACGTCGCAAGGTTGGCCCCACTGTGGACAACCAGGAAGTCAGGACTGGTTGTTTTTCCAAGGGCTGTATTTATACTCTGGTTTTGCCGTACAGAACCACAATGATACCCGTGGTGTCCGAGCTTGTACTGCGCATGCAGCCAATCTTGATTTCTCTACTCAGCATTCGTTTTACATAGTATCAATAATTGAAAAGCTACTTTTTAAAAATGTACTCTTTATATTTATATTTAACTGTAGGTTGTGCCTTCTTCCTGGAGGTAAGAAGGACTGGAACAAATTAGGATTGACCAGGTCTACCTGTTGTTTGATCTCGCATCCAAGCAAAGCATTCATTAGTGCCTGCCGAGGTGCTGCAATGACGTCAGCCACCTGCTGGGCTCCTCTGGGTCCCTTTGACGGACAGAGGCAGCATTGCCGCTCCATCCATCCATCCATCCAAACTCGTATTGGAGCACGTTTGTATGTTTCTTGGGTATAACTAAAGTGTTAAATTGCTGTGTGATGAGTTCAGCATTCTTTGTGAGACTGTTTTGTTATGGGGACATGTGTGGCTTATATATTTACAAATCTGTTTTTCCCTCTAAATTTTATGGGTGAAAATTACACAGCGGAATTTACGTTATGTTGTTTACTTTATTGAAAAACTCTTGACATTCCAGTAGCAATATGAAATACTCCAGAGAAAGTCAGTTTTATTGCTTTTGATGTGGTGTACGGGCATTATTATGCCAGATATTATTATTACATTCATGAAATCATAATAATAATAAATTCTTGACAATAATTTGTGGGACAAATATTGTCCTGACAGGTCTACTCACTGTGGTCTTAAGATTGTATCCTTAAGTTCCTGCCAGCCGAGTTCTCATGGACTGGTCTCCTACCACCCGTGTTTGGGATCCGTTCTCCCAACAGTCCATTCTCGCTCGCCGGTGTAGATAATATACGTATTTGCATTTGATGTATTAATAGCTACGCTATGAAGCGCTGGCTTCTTGCGATTGGTCCATCAAGCCCCTTTTTGTTCCTCCGTGACATTCACACTTGATTGGGATGAAATGAATTTCTCCTCCTTCAGCGAAGGGGCGTGTGACCTTGGCCGTGGAGATCTGTCAAGGTTTTATTGGATTTGCAGACGCACTGAAGCAGACCGCGCTGTCATGCTAAAGTGCACCCAATGCTAGTAGCAAGTAGCTAGCTCGCCCCGCAGACCAGCCAAAGTCAGACACTCATGCACCGTCCTATCAGGGATGGACATTTAACCTTCCATGTCTTGGAGTGGGGGGGGGGGTGTATTGATGGTATGTTTCGGACCATCATAACACCATAACCATAACATGATTCTTCTTACCGATAAGTGACATTATTGACAACATCATTTTGAGATCATTACCTCATGAATGTAATGATGACATATGGCGTAATAATGAAGCAGCCAATTTGAAGTCTTTCATAGGGTTGGACCATATGGACCATGTGTATCCCGATAGGACAATATAACATTTCGGTCCTTCGAGTTTATAAAAATGTCAGAGCGTGTCTTCTTGGCATTGAATGAGTTCATTGAGTTTTCAGTCTTCTGCACTCTGTGTGTATGCTAGAGGCCCCGCCTCCACCCACCAGAGACTGTTGGACTGACAAAAGGGCTCAGCCCGTTCATGCCGTTGTTGTATGGAAGAAGACGGTGACCTCTCTCCCTTCCTGTTTGGGAAGAGAGACACGCACCCACACGGGAATCTATTCAATATCATCCACTTCATTGTCATTCATTGGCCAATTAATTAGCGTCCCAGGCTGACTTGTTTTTTCGGAAAGAGCAATCTTGCCTGGCGGGACCCGGTGACACCGCTATAAACAAATGTGCTAAGTGGGGAAATGGAGTTCTCATCAATCTTCCAAAACCACCTCGCTTTCTCCGTCCCCTCACTGTGAAGTCTTGACATTCGCCCGAGTCGACTTGAGCAAGGAAGGAATCACCTCTTGTACCCTTTTTGTTTCCTTGCCTTATATTTTATTCCTTCATATGTTCCTAGACCGAGGCCTACGTGTGTATACCATCAAAGGCTTTTTGCCAGCTTCCTTCTCTCTGCCAAAATCCTCTCTGAACGCCGACAGCACGAGCTGCTTAATATTCCCAACTAGTCGCCGGCCTTTTCACTCAACTAACGGCTTGTGAAGCTGCAGGTCTTGTATTTGGGTGGAAGGCAGCTGGAGGACGGGCGTCCTTTCCCCCAATCTCACCGAGCCGGCGCTCGCACGGTCAACGCTGCTCGACCCAGGGGGGTGTGGCCATACAGGACTTGTACGAGAACCAGATGAGATTTTAACGGAGAACATGTGACCCTATTTAGCATATTTAGTATTAATATGCTAATACGGTCATGGAAATCTTCAAGTTGAGGGTCGTGAGCTGAGGACAGGCCGTTCTGGTGTTCTAACGTTGTCGTGTTCATGGTATGATGTCATAATTCCCAATGATAATTATCATGCATCCCTGCCAGATACGCTAGGTATATATTTAGCTAGCCGTCCCACCTGAGTACAGGTTGCACGGCCATCCCAGCTACTGCAGTAGATTGCTGTGATATGTTTGTTTATGTTGGTGTTCGCATCTTCACTGCCAGTTCCTCACCTCTGCTGCACATTTGACCCTTTGACCCATAGCGTGACGTGGGCTGTCGGCGTCCATCACCATATTCTACAAGAAGATCAGCGTGCCACCTCCCAATTACTACTTCTTTCCTTTCTGGGTTTTAGCTAATTTCCACAGCATTTCAGTCCAGCTCCCGTGTTTCATTCTAAGTGTTGATTGTCACACCTTTTCAAAACGTTTCAGTCTGATTTTCAGAATTCACCCGCAATGTCTGCTGACATTGCATCATCTAGTTGATTGTCGTTATTATTTCTTCCTAACAATCAGGAAAATAATCTCTAAACGTCCATTCAACAATATTTTCCTGTGTATTGCCAGCCTTGAAAAATGTGATGAAAGGTCTGTCAAACGACTCGGAATTCTGCCCCCCCCCCCATCTCCCTTTGATGATGAGTATGCTTAATCTCTCACTCGGGTAATGAGCTGCTTTAATCCTCCAACTGGAGATATACCACGCAGGCGCCGGAAAGCCGCTTACTCCATATCGGCCGTCCTCCAAGCAGGTTATCAGCCATGCAAATCCACGTTGATTTCCCTTCAACCCGTAGGTAAGACTTCCCGGTGTCACACGCAGCCTTTTAGTTGAGGGAGGACCGGAATGTTGGCGCCGATTGATGCCGCTTTCAGGAGCGACATCCGGACCGCTGATGTCGGCTCAGCCACTGTCCTTAACTCATTCAATCCCAGCCATTTTCCACGTCTATGGCGATGTCAACATGGAACCTACCAAATGAAACATGAGACCCCGTCTTTCAGAAAGACCTTTTCTTGTACTTTCGTAATCAGCGGTAGAACATACGTACGTTTCAGGAATATCACTTCCTGACTCGGGAAGAAAGTTTCACTTTGACACAAATATTGGTTGCTGTTGGACTCTGCCTAAGAACCGTTAGTGCAAATGTAGGTGCACTACGTGTGCAAAGCTAAATATAGCCCCACAGGCCCACGTGGGACGGGACTTTAAAGTAGCTCACTGTCTCACGACAAGTAGCGCTGTTGCATCACCAGGACAGGACTGATGACCAGTGGAGTCCCTGCAATGTTTGCCGTGTACTTTATTATTATAAGTATTGTGTCTGTCTTGCAGTGACATCTTCTACTGTTCATTGCTGAGATCTTTTGGTTCCAGGGGGCAGCGGTCTCTATGAAGTGAATTCCAGACTTCCCGGTCCCCAGCCCCCTCCTCCAGCGCCACCGGGAGGACACCAAGGTGTGACTGTGAGACATAATCCCGACCAGGTGGCCTTGATCTGCCCGGGGGCCCTCTCCCGGCCGGGCATAGAGGGAGGGAGGGGTTTCGAGGTGATCTCCAGGGGCAAATAGACTAGATGCTGGAGCCACCTGAACTGGTTCCTCTCCATGAAGGAGCAGTGGTTCTTCTCTGAGCCCCTCCCGGGTGACCGAGCTATTTCATCCGCTAGGATCCGCGATCTCGTTCTTTCGGCCACGACCCAAAGCTCATGACCATTGGTAGATTGGGAGGGTTGGGGTGGGGGGGGGTTAATTGAGAGCTTTGCCTTCTGGCTCAGCTCTCGCTTCATCATGACGGTCTGGTACCGCGACCGCTTTACTGCAGACGCTGCAATGATCCGTCTGTCGTCCTCACCTTCGTGACCTTCCCTCACCCGTGAACAAGACCCCTACATACTTGACCCCCTCCACCTGGGGCAGGTCCTCACCCCCAACCCAATGAGTGCAATCCACCCTCTTCCAACTGGGACTGCTGAGTCTCATCCAGAAGCTTCACCCCGAGATGCAAACCGCCCGGTGAGGCCACCAGGACCATATCGTCCGCAAATAGCAAAGATCCTAAGATCCTAAGATCCCCAAACTGGATCCCCCTAGACGCCATGTCTATGAAAATTGTGAAAAGAATCCGTGACCAAGCACAGCCTCTAATGGGTTCATCTCCATCCAGGAGGCAGCCGCTCCTGTCGGGTATCTGGTGGCCTTCATGGTTGCCAGTGTGACACCAGAGTGTGTGTTTGTCTTTCAGGTGAGCTGGGACCATGCGCTGCCTGGCTGCTCGTGTCAACTATAAGACCCTCATCGTCATCTGCGCCCTTTTCACGCTCATCACGGTGCTGCTGTGGAATCGCTGCTCCACCAACACCTCCCTGCGCTTCGTTCCTCGAGCTGCTTTGGTGGCGCCCAGCCCCAACGGGGGCGACGCCAGCAGTCAGCAACACCCCGCGCAACCTCCAGAACCTCCACCGATTGTGAGCGGAAGCAAGTACGAGGAAATCGACTGCCTGATCAACGATGAGTCCACCGTCAAAGGTCGGCGTGAAGGTGGAGAGATCTTCATGCCCTTCAGCTGGATGGAGAAATACTTTGAGGTGTACGGCAAAGTGGTGCAGTACGACGGCTACGATCGCTTCGAGTTCCAGCATAGTTACTCCAAGGTGTACGCCCAACGGGAGCCCTACCACCCCAACGGCGTCTTCATGTCATTCGAGGGCTACAACGTGGAGGTCCGGGATCGAGTGAAGTGCATCAGCGGAGTGGAAGGTAGGATTTACTTTGGCATCGCGCTCTGACTTTGTATTCGTCAGGGAATTCGGTTGAAAGCTTCGGTTGAAGCAGAGACTTGCGGTGAAAGCAGTCTTGGGAATTGAACACTTGAACCCAGTTCATGCAGAGCGCACGCGAGGTCATATGGGGAGGGGAGTTACTCAGCCCTAAAAACGGAACATAACGAAACAAAACAAAACCCTCGACTCTGACATTCGACAAATACAACATGCATTTAAACAAACATGTTAGCTCAATGCTAATTTGCATCAAAAATCCCATATACATGCTAGCAAATAGCGTTACACTCCTCTTTTCTCCTGCCTGCGATGTTAATGTCCTGTCGTAACGTCCCCTGGGCTCGCAGGTGAACCAACATTCGCTTTCAAGACATTTCACGTGCGGGCTGTACCAAATCTCTGCCATGATGGGGGAAAAAAACATCATGTACAAAAGGTTAGCCAGAGACCTCCATGACGTCTCCGTCCGTGGCTATGTGGCGCGGGTGCCCGAATACAGTGCACCTTGCTGGGCCACGGCAGTTGGCTCCTCCTCCTCTATACGCTGGTTGTCCTGGTCATGTGCTGGTAGTCATGTCAAGATATTGATTAGGACAAATCAATCAAATGCTAATTTGTTCCAGCCGTTCTTACCTCCAGGACGTTCATGTAAAGAGCAGCCATCGATTATCGCTATCGTATTGGTCACGAGAAGCTGCAAATGATCAGCATGGATATCACAGGCTGGAGAACAAGTGTTTGATTTGCTCATCTGCAGATGGTGTACCCTTTAAAGCGACCTTTAAATGGTCGGTTATACGAGCGGATTCATCGGCATGGCGTCATAATTCCCTCCCATCCGCCTGATAACCGTGGTTCACCCTGCGGTGTTTTTCAGCCGAAGGCTTCTTTTAAACACGTTGGAGTGCTGGTGCAAACATTCGGAGACACGAGGAGACGGCAAAGTGAAGGCCGACTGTAATCTGATCTAATCTGGACCACTTGTCTCCTTTCATAGGAGACAAAAATAGCTCAGCCAGGAGAAAATAAAATCTCATTAACTGATAACTGACGTCAGGAAAAAGACCACAGCCCAGACGTTGGCGGCTGTTAACGATGTTATACCCCGATACTTTATTATTAATATATATTATTATACTTTATTATTTCCCCAATGAAAGTAAAACCTTCATTGCGCTTTAAAACAGCGCCACTGTTGGATTGCGAGTGCTCACCTCCTTAAGTTCTTTCACCGGGCAACAAAGTCTCGTGCCACCATGCTAGCTTAGCCAGATTTGGTATCCACATCGTAAAATTAAAAGGTGTGTCTCCCGCCCATCAAACCAGTGGCGCACCCTACTGGTGTGTGTTTGTCTTGCTTTGACATTGCACAGCTTCCGGGTCAGGAAAGCATTGCTGTGTCCGACTAATACACAAACACATCATCTACACAACGTTCATGAGCGGGCATCGACTACCCTGAAGCGCACTTGGATTGTGGGAGAAAACATCTTTAGCGTTGTTAAGACGTGCGGAAGAGTCAACAGAACCGATCAACCATCACAACTCTGCACCAAGTCCTGCAGTTGGAGTCAAGAAGCGTCCACTTTCTCTTTTGTTTGAACACCTGAAGACCTTTGGTGCACAAACTGTGGCATTTGTCCTCCCAGGTGTTCCTCTGTCCACGCAGTGGGGCCCTCAGGGCTACTTCTACGCCATCCAGATTGCCCAGTACGGCTTGAGCCATTACAGCAAAAACCTGACGGAGCGCCCCCCCCACCTGGTTGTCTATGACGCAGCGGAGGAGAGAGATGGCAGGAGCGGCTCTGCGGCTTGGACTGTACCAAAGGGCGCCAGTCTCGGCCGCGTGTACGACAAGAGCCGAGCTTCCTCGGTGCGCCAGTTCAGCGCTCCAGGTACGTAAGCGTTTGGAGGACGAAACCATAGCGGCACCATTGCCTCAGCTCTAGACAGACTATATCTGCTTGCCGCAGGTTGCTTACCTTAGAGGACACACCAACCCTAGACTGACGCCAGCAGGAACCAGTTAAAGCAGACACATAGCCACACACCGCTGCTACTTCCTGGTGGGAGGCTTCTTCCTCCGACGGACTGAAGCAAACTTCGCCCTGCACGCTAAAAACTAACACATGTTTGGACTTGATCCCTTCCCAGATAAAAGGGGATAATCTCATTCACACTGAAAATCAATTCATAACAATAAAAAAGGGGCGCTTGATTTGCTCACCCGTACGGCCCGGGTAATCTCAAATAAATAATGTTTTAATAATTCCCTTATATTGGTCCAGTAATTGTCGTGCACCCCTAATTTGAAGTAAAACGCCATGCATGGAATACTCAAATAGTCTATGAACTCTTTCAATCCCAGCCATTTTGTAAAAGACAACCCCTTCAGTAGCGGCCATTTTACACCATTTTGACTGATCTTTCAGGGCACACAGAATATCGTGTTTTATGGTTATGTAAACATGGAACCTACCAAAATGGGGATGGGGCGTTGGGGCTTCGAAAAATGTATACATACATCGCTGCTATGAATGATTACTGCATTTTCCGGACTACGAGTCGCACGTTTTTTCGTAGGTTGGCTGTTCCTGCGACTTATACTCCAGAGCGACTTATAAATGAAAAACTGGTTATGTTCCATAAACACTGGACACCTTTTCTGTTCGTTTATTTTTGGTGTAGCTGAATAAGCATTGTGTTAGCATATCTTACACCTATTCAGCCTGTTCTCTATTCTTTTATTGTTAGAACTTGCCTTCCAAGAGGACGGAATGTCTGTTTTGGTCAAGTAGTTGGGAAAATAAATTACACGCAGAAAATGCCACTTATACTCCACTGCGACCTATGTATGTTTTTTTCTACCCAAGTATGCGTTTTTGGGCTTGTACTCCGGAGTGACTTATAGTCCAGAAAATAGGGTAATTGTTGCAGCTGCAATGATACGCATGCGTTTACTGGAATATAGATGGCCTGTCTTATGTCATGAAAGTTGAGATGAAGACATGCGGTGGACATGGTTTGTAAAGGAATGTTCCATGGACTGAATATTGAAGCTACGGTGGGGGGGGGGAATATCAGCCAGCCAAGCACACGGTGACTTGTCATTGTCATGGTGAACGCCTGCTGTTTTTCTCTCTTTGTCCTCCATTGAGCTGCCGTCCACTGGAAGTTTCCTTTCCTCCTCCTCATTCTTCCCTTTCAGCCTCTCATCATCAACAATTTCTTTTCATTTCCTGCCTTCCACACCCCCCCCCCACCCCCGCTTCTTGCTCACCTTGCTTTCCACCTCAACTCCCAATCATCACACTCTTACCTTGGCATTTTCATCATTACTCAGTCTTTTCTCAGCACCTTTTATTCTCCATTCATCTCTGGTGTCGCACATTTCAATCTCTTACGTTTCCACCCACTCGCCACGCCGTCTTGTCTCTCTGAGTATTGCAATCACGCTCGCTCCACCTGTTTATACTCCATATTCCCTTCCCTCGTCAGGAAAGACATCTATACGTTCTCTTTCATTCTCCCCCCACCCTCCGTTTCCTCCTCCTCCTCTTCTCACGGCGTCATTTTTCCTCCTTACTGTATCTGGGGCGCCGGCGTGGAGCAGCATCTCCAGTCCTCTGACAAGCAGATCAATTGTCTGTCCCCTGATAATAACCAATATTTACCATCTGCACTTTCCTGCACCAACACCGCCCATGAAGAACCACATCAGGTTGGATCCACTGCACTGCTACTCTTTTCTAAAACAAAATACAAATACAAACAATAAGCAATTCTGCCAATTATTGGCTTTACTCTGAGGATTGAATGTAAAATGACAGTCCTTGACAACCCCTCTTCCTTTTTGCAAATAAGCTAAAATGATGCAGCTGTTGCCCTGGCTTTCAAAAGCTGGTATTTAGTATTTTTAAGGATTTTATCCAATTATCTAAAAGATTTCATTAAAATATTAAGTGTAAAAACAATTCAAGTAGGGACGCGCAATATGTACATTTTGATGGGCATGCCCCGTGTTGCGAACCTCTGGTAGCTAAATGAGCTGAAATGCTAACATGTTAGCAGTTAGCATGCTAGAACCTAGCAAGATAGTAGGTATGAAATGTGTCCCTCCGTCGTGAAATGTAAGAATATGCATATAGACATGAGTAAATTGAGTACATGCTAACAGCATGCTGACACCGAGCAAGATGGCACTATATACCAAAATTACCAAGACAGTGTCGCCATACCATACCATGACACGATTTAGAGTACATTAGCTAAAATGCTAACAGTTAGCATGCTAGCACCTAGCAAGATCACACTCTGTACTGAAAGTGCCCTGGCAGTTCTATTGCATCCCAACATCATGCCATACATGTATTTGCATGCAGACATTTGCTAAACTACCACCATGCTAGCACCTAGCAAGATAGCACTATGTATCGAAATTGCCAAGGCAGCGCTATACTGTCCCATATGACGTCCTATGTCATAGCTATATTGACATGTGGAAATTGGCTAAGATGCTAACAGTTAGCATGCTAACACTTGACAAGATAGCACTATGTACCGAAAGTGCCAAAGCAGCTCTATAGCATCCCTACATCATGCCATGCATGTATTGGGATGTAGACGTGAGTCAATTAGCTAAATTACTAAGATGCTAACAGTTAGCATGCTAACCCCACTCCATTGTATCCTAGTGGCACCACAAAAGAGCCAAACCGTTCCTGTCTGGACCAGCAAAGACACTGGACTAGAGCTGTCCTATCAAGTCTGAGTCGTGTTTGTCCTACCTAGTCTTTAAGCATGAACTGATGGAAGCTAACAACCCGACCCCTCCAATTGAGTCCGTGGTGAGAGCGCTAGGATGCCAGACTACTTCTACTGTTCCCAAGATCTGCTACCTAGCTCATTATTTTTCAAATACTATGCTAATTTAGTGCTTTTACCACACGGGATGTGTCAGGCTCACACGCACGCTGACAAGCTACTCCCGGGACAACACGGCAGCCTGCCGCTGCACAGCCAGCGTAATTAAGAAGAGCAGGAGGGAATGAAAGAGCGGGATCGTTCCCAGCGAGACAGCGGCACCAAAGTTGCTGAGGCAAAGTTTCTTTTTGCAGCCGGGATGTCTGCCCTGAAACACGACGGGATGCGGTCTGCTCCAGTCGCCTTTTGTCAGTTGACGTCAAGCCCTGAAGCGGCGGCAGCAACTGTCCCATTTGGCCTCGTTACTCTGCACAGCTGAAGCACTCCCAAATACTTCACACATCAAGGCCCCTTCTAAGCTGGCCACACCAAAAGGCTGCAGGACTTGGAAAGCAGAGATGAGTAATGGAATGACGCCGCGCACAAGAGCCCTCGAGGCCGGCCAGACAGCGGACGGAGTGAAAATGAGGCGACCGGGGGTGTGTGGGGGGGGGCACACGTGACACCAGCCAAGAAGAGACCCAAAGGACGTCACCAGGACAAGAAGGAAGGAAAGAGACAGACTGGAAGACGACAGCTCTTTTAATGCACTCATAAATCCATTACTTAAGGCGATGCGGAGCCTAAGTGGATTTGTACTGTGGCCCCGTGATTACGCTGCCATCAATAAAGGATGGCTGGGGAACATAGACCACATTTTACCTCTTCTGCTCGCCGCTTGAGTACGGCTCGTTACAAGGTGACAGGGAGACCATGCACGCCTGCTTCACATCCTACCCAACATGCAGACCTAGGGCCGGCGCTGGTTCATGCATGCTCACGCACCATGCAACAATATCACACTTTATGGCATCATAATTACAGCTCTGAAATGTCTTACTTGGACATATCTTCATTGAAAGGAAGAGAAAATATAATAGAACATGGCGGGACTGTAACATATTTAAAAGGAATAACTGAATTATTCCTAAATAGGCTCCCGATAATAATTGCATGGATATGAGGGAATTTTGAAGTCGTAACATTAAATCTGATAACATGAAAAATATGCTCCCAAAAAAGAAACCTGAAATACCCAAAAGGTTTGCCACAGACCTCCATGACGTCTCCGCCCGTGGCTACGTGGAGCGTGTGCCCGAATACAGTGCACCTTGCTGGGCTACAGCAGGTGGCTCCTCCCCCTCTATCCTCTGGTTCTCCTGCTGGTAGTGATGAGTGATGAGTGATCAGTCATGGTAGTTGATGAGGAAATATAGATATTAGGTACACTTGGTCATATATTGTGCATCTCTATTCAACCTTAACTTAGGTTGGTGTCACTCCGCTTTCAGGCCACGCCTTCCCTGTCGACAACGTGTACGTTGTGTCGTGAAAAGGGTGCTGTTGTCTGAAGTCCAGGCTGACGGAATAGTCGTGACCTCTGAGGAGTTGGCAACCATCCAATGGCCTGACAATACCGTGACCTGGCTGAATGCTAATATTCATACGCTTAATATCATAAATATGATGAGAATGCTCTCTTTTTGTGTTCCAGCTTCTCACCGTGTATTTTTAACATGCTGCTTCTGACCACTTCCACACTACCTCCCCACAGAGTCGTCTGAGGGCGTGTCACTCTCGCTCGACAACACCAAAGACTTCATACTCAGCTTGGACATCAAGTTCACCTCCAACGGCAGCTTGACGGTCATCCTCGACACCACAGAGAAAGGCCCGCCCTTCGCCATCCGCTACGTCACCAGCACTCAGCTCATCGCCTTCAAAGATCGAGAAATCACCTACGGCGTTGGGCCGCGGACCGCCTGGAGCACCCTGACACGAGACCTGCTCACAGACCTCAGGAAAGGCGTTGGTTTGTCCAACACCAAGGCTGTGAAAGCCACCAAGGTTGGGATGATGATGACGCCGCTAATCTTCTTTCAATCTCTTCCTTTCATATTCATACCTTTCTATTGCTCTTTCTACCCACTCATATTCATACCTTTCTATTGCTCTTTCTACCCACTCATATTCATATTCATACCTTTCTATTGCTCTTTCTACCCACTCATATTCATACCTTTCTATTGCTCTTTCTATCCACTCATATTCATATTCATACCTTTCTATTGCTCTTTCTACCCACTCATATTCATACCTTTCTATTGCTCTTTCTACCCACTCATATTCATACCTTTCTATTGCTCTTTCTACCCACTCATATTCATATTCATACCTTTCTATTGCTCTTTCTACCCACTCATATTCATATTCATACCTTTTTATTGCTCTTTCTACCCACTCATATTCATACCTTTCTATTGCTCTTTCTACCCACTCATATTCATATTCATACCTTTTTATTGCTCTTTCTACCCACTCATATTCATACCTTTCTATTGCTCTTTCTACCCACTCATATTCATACCTTTCTATTGCTCTTTCTACCCACTCATATTCATATTCATACCTTTCTATTGCTCTTTCTACCCACTCATATTCATATTCATACCTTTCTATTGCTCTTTCTACCCATTCATATTCATAAATGTGGGAGCGTTAGCATTTCCCTCCAAAGCTTGTGGTAGGTCATGTACCGGCGGGTCATGTACCGGCGGGTCATGTACCGGCTGCCTTTATGCAGGGCTTCCTCTTCCTGTCTTACAATACACTTCTGCCCTCTAGTGGCCATTTTGATTTAAAAGTAGCTCTCAAGCCTAATCCACTGGTGAGGAGTTGCAACATCACCTCCTACATAAGATGTTTAAATAAGCTGTTGTGTTTCTAGAAACGAAGGAGTTAACATGGTTCCTATGACGCACCTACGTGCACACCTTGTCCCAATCTTTGTCCCTCAGATCATGCCCAGGCGAGTGGTGCGCGTGGTCCTCCAGGGGCGGGGCTTTGTGGACAACATCACCATCTCCACCACCGCCCACATGGCCGCCTTCTTCGCGGCCAGCGACTGGCTGCGGCGCAACCAGGACGAAAGGGGCGGGTGGCCCATCATGGTCACGCGGAAGCTGGGGGAGGGCTTCCGGCCGCTGGAACCCGGCTGGTACTCGGCCATGGCCCAAGGCCAGGCCATGTCCACCCTGGTGCGAGCCTACCTCCTCACCAAGGACCAGGCTTACCTCAACACGGCGCTGAAGGCGGTGGGACCCTACAAGGTTCCTTCGGCGCAGCACGGGGTCAAAGCCGTGTTCCTCAACAAATACGACTGGTACGAAGAGTATCCCACCTCGCCCGGTTCCTTTGTCCTCAACGGGTTCATCTACTCCCTGCTGGGACTCTACGACTTGAGCGAGACCGCCGGCGAGAAGCTCGGCAGGGAGGCGGGGCAGCTGTTCAGCCGCGGCATGGAGTCGCTGAAGGCCATGCTGCCGCTCTTCGACACCGGCTCGGGGAGCATCTATGACCTCCGCCACTTCATGCTGGGCGCCGCCCCCAACCTGGCCCGCTGGGACTACCACACCACCCACATCAACCAGCTCCAGCTGCTGGCCTCCATCGACGGCGCTCCCATCTTCAGGGACGTGGTGAGGCGCTGGAAAAGCTACTTGAAAGGGAGCCGCGCTAAGCACAACTAGACCGGCTGGACTAGACTGAGACTAGACCACCTAGACTGGCTGGACTGGACCGGAGCGTCAAGACGCTGACTGGATGCTCGTCCGAACCGGAACAGGAAGCTTTTATTGCGTGCCGGTCCCAAGTAGCTTTCTCGAACTCGAGGTCCGGTGTTGCAGGCGGGGTCGTCTCCGCAGAACTGTTGGTAGCGCGCTTGCTTCTCCAAATAGTCTTTGGAATTATGGAATTATGGAATTATGCACAGGCCGGGTTTGAACATGCAACGCTTCTGCGTCCCCAGGAATGACCCCCACTGTCCGGGTTGCATTCGCCACAACAGTCCTGTAAATATGACAGTGAACGCATCACAATCTCATACGTTCTTTCAATGATAGCTTAGCACCTTAGTTAGCGCTATGCTAACACCAACAGACAAGCTACAAAGTGTAGACTTAGTAACGCGGATGGCCGCCTCTCTGCACATCCCTAATATCAGGGTTCCACGCAAGTGTGGAATTTGATGCCGTTACCACCTTCCTGTTTTCCGAAAGATAAAATTATGAATTTTTTGATATTTTATTCATTATTCATCTCCAAGAGAAATTCACCTTTCCAGTCCAGGCCGGTGTGTAGTATATGTCCCCCCCCCCCCACACCAGGGATTATCCGCTTAGTCTTTCATGCAGCAGGACAGTGATAGTAATCTGCCACTGACACTGAATCAGCATCTCCTAGTTTGAGTCCATGGTTCTCCCCCTAGTGTGGGGTGCCATCTCCGGGTCGGGGACGAGGAGTTGAAGTACCTTTTGGATCAGGTTCACGGGGGAGGGCAGGATGGAACGCGAGATCACGCCGTCTGCATCGGTCCGTTAGGCAACGCTCTCAATTTAGCGGTGGAGCTACGTTCCTACCCTCACCTTTGGTCCGAGCTTTGGGGATTGACCGGACGGATGAGATTCAACCAACCAACCAATCAACCAACCAATCAATCAACCAACCAACCAACCAACCAATCAACCAACCAACCAACCAACCAACCAGAATCATCTTATTAGTCCAATCATCTGAAGCTGCTTGTTTTGACGGACCAAGTCATGGGTTGGTCCTGAAGAACCAAATGAATATGAAGCAACACAAACAGTTGTTGGTTTGGTTGGCAACATATCATAACATATCATAACATGTCCATCATCCAAGTCAAAGCTGATGCGTGTGAATATCTTGTTTTACGGAAAACCCAAACTAGCTGCGCCACATTCCCAATCACTAAATATTCGCCTTTGAGAGGCTGGAATGAGAAGATGTTCACCTTTTCAAATCAAATCACGTTTCCAAGTTCTTAGTTCCGTTTGTTAGTTTTTAGTGGACTCATGTGGATTGGTACGGTTCTTGTTCAGTAATAACCAAATTCCCAGTGATCCCATGGTCCAAGCGCCAATGGAAGACATCCGTAAAGGCTTGGAAGACCCAGGCCAGTCTGGAGGGATTCCCGCCTCTTCTCCGAGATCTCCTTGTAACAGTGCACAGAATCCACGACCCCGCCTGGCGTTGCTTAGCATCCAATCATCTTTATCCATAACAACGGTGGTGACAGTATGGCGGCCATTGCTGGGGGGCGTGTCTCCTCTCTTAGCTTTTTGTGAGGTTCATTTTCACTTCCACGGTGATGGCTTTCCTTTTCTTTGGCGCACTCGGGAGGCGTAGCTTAGGCCGTGTGCTGGAAGGAATCCCTGCTGAGTAGAATTACTCCTTTCACTGACGGGGGCGGGTGAGTAAACGCGGAATGTCGTACAGGAAGAGCGCCATACAGCGATGATGCAATGGTGGACATGTTGGCGATACGTCCTCGTATGAAGACAAACAGCTGGGGTTATTTTAGGGTGTGTAAGGGAACACCACACACCTGAGAGTATTTATACTCTAAACACAGTATAAAGAGAGTATTTGTACTTCTATGGTTTACTTTGAAACAGATAAATAGATAAACCTCTGCTAAAATGCTAGTACAGTACTTGAATCATATGTTAGTACTGCTAGACCTGCTCTACTTTATACTTTACTATCATCACTGTAGCTACACAGGAAGTTGAGTTCTTTCAACCAAAGTCTCTCGTGAAATACTCTTTATATTTTTGTGCAGATTCAGCATTTTATGAGTGAGGCGACACCATGTGACTTTGCCTTTTCAAGGAAGAGTGCACCTTGCCCTTGAGCCACGGGCCTTGTGTGAGATTTGAACCACGCCTTTCTCTTTTCGGCCTGTTGGAAAGATGGAAGAACCGACGCAGAGGCAGCTGCCGGATGCTGGTGATGGGACGACCTCATTCCGCCTGGAACGCCTTCCAAGGTCGAGAAGGACTTGCTATCGTGCTCCGTGTTAGCATGCTAGCATTTAGCATTGCGGCATTGTTAGCCATTTTCATTAGCAGACACTTGTTTGAACACTTAGCACTATTATGCTAGGGGTTGCATGCTAACATTAGCATGTTAACATTGTTACCATTAGCATAGTAGCATTTTTAGCCGTTTTGTTAAGTGGACACTTACATGAACACTTAGTGCTATTAGGATGTTAGCATTACTAGCATGCTAACATTAGCATAGTAGCATTTTTAGCCGTTTTGTTAAGTGGACACTTACATGAACACTTAGTGCTATTAGGATGTTAGCATTACTAACATGCTAACATTAGCATAGTGGCGTTTTTTGCCATTTTCATAACTAACCATTTATATATGGTAGGCGTTGCATGCTAATGTTAGCGCTGCATTGTGTTAGCATGACTGTAGCTTGGTTAATCGTACCCGTGGAGCCTCGGTGCCGCCTTTTTCAGACTTTTTTCCACAAGGTGTGTCCCATTCCTGCCGGTTGTCTAAATTTAGAAGAGACGGAAAAGAGAAGGACGTGTTTTCATATCTCACAGAAGGATTGTGGTTGATGGTTGAATCCCCCCCCCCCCCCCCCCCCAAGGTGCACGTTTCCTTTAGCTCCTAATGGTCGTGTAGATGTTAGATGTTAGAAATAAGATATGCGAGGTCAGAGGTCAAGCGAGGTGTGCAAGCAGAGATTAGCATTTACTGGTGCGGCTGCAATATTTGACATCCATTCATTTTATTTTCTACTTTCATTACAAAGTGTGTGTGTGTGTGCACGTGTGTGTGTGTGTGTGGCACCCAGGGGTTTGCAGAAGAACTGAATGTTTCTGCCATTTAGACAAAAGCACAAGTTCCATGGAAGCTGGGACGAGGTGATCATGTGACTGTAGTGATGTTGGAATGACGTGTGCCGCCGTTCTTCACTCTCGATGACTGAACTTTCCTTTTCTCTCGTTGTCCTGCTCGTCTTCTGTCTTCTGCCTGCTGGCGCCCGGGCCACGTGCTCCAAAGTCATTTATGCAATAAAAGGTTGACTTTGGTGGGCTGCCGCAGCAGAGAGACGCTCGTGCTCGTACCAAGTTTCCAGTGGAAGCACAAAGTGCAAATGTCCCTTTTTTTAAATAAAGCCTTTCTACACACAAAGTACATTTTTCAACATGTACAAAGAAATAAAAGCATTTTCCTAAGCTTTTCCCGGCTCAAATATTTATAAATATTATTATAAATCTTATTTACACTTTCCTATCTCATAGTTCAACCTTTTCTCATCATGACTTCATCACAAACATCATGATGTTTTTTTTAAATCTCATTTCGATTTCCCTATCAGATTTTTTTTCCCTGTTTTTATCTCATAATTATGACTTTTAATCTCGGATTTTTTACTTTCCTATCTCATGACTTTTTAATCTCAGAATTTTGTCTTCTCATAATTTCAACTCTATCTCGTAGTTAGGAAAGTCAAAATTCAACAAAATCCTATATCATAATTCAGACTTTTTTCTCATCATTTAGCTTTTTGATCTTATAACTCCAATTTATCTCATATTCTTTTTTATTGCCTTCTGGCGTTTATGCACCAGAGCCATCATTTGTGGAGCAAAGCAACACGCTCGTCCCTCCCCGGCGTTTCTTCAGCTCTAATGATAAAATATCGTCCCTCCTGGTGGGGGAGTGGCCTCCCAGTCTTGTAATAATCCTGTCATAAAACCCATCATGGCTCCTGTGTGGGCCTTCCTGTCCTGTTCCCACACAGCGTTTATGGCGTCCATAAATTCAACCACTTGATGAAATGAACGCTGTTGAAGCCAAGCTTATTGCGTATTGCATATTGCATATTGCATATTGCATATTGCGTTGCTACGCTCGCATGGAGCCTTCTCAGTCAAAGGCTTTGTGTACTGTCATGTCGTGCTAACTGTTTATATATGTCTACCCATGCAAATAGCTACAAATGCTACTATGCTAATATTAGCATCCTTTTAATTCTAACGTTAGCATGCTAACACCTAGCCTGATACCTGATATGAGTATGTGCTTATAAATGTCTGCCCATGAAAATGGCAAAAATGCAACTATGCCAATATTAGCATGATAGCAATGCTAACATTTTAACATTAGCATGCTAACACCTAACATGATAATGGTAGCTGTTTATATATGTGTCTGCCCATGAAAAAAGCAAAAACTGCAATTATGCTATTAAGTTAGCATGCTTATGCTAACATGTCAAGACCTAGCATGACAGTGGTAGTTATTTTTAATATATATGTCGACTCAAGGAAATAGCAAATAATGCAAGTATGTTAATGCTAGCATGCAAGCATTGCTAACACCTAGCAGGCTAACATTAATGTGCTAGCGAATCTAACATGCTAGGTGTTAGCATGCTAACATTTATTTTAACATGCTGCCTTTATTTTTTTTTTTAAATTCCAACTATTTCTACTTTCTTCTCGTAAAATTTGACTTACGACTGCGTTCCCTTGCTATCGTATCACAGCTTTTTTCTGCAACTTATTTTATCCAAAAATAGCAACTTTATTGTTTGTTTGTTTCTCATCATATGAAAAAGTTCAAAACGCGTCTTTTTTCCTTTAAGATTTCAACTTGATGCGACTAAAATGATTTGTTCATTCAATAAAAATAATATGGTACTTGAACGCACCACTATGGGTGCTAACTTTGTTCCACGCTGCATAGACATTCTATACTACTTTACTGTACTATGATATTTTACTTTTCTTTCGCCTCATATTTGGTCCCAAATATACTAAATATAACCTTATACAAAGCGGGGATGCATAAAGGTAAGATTTGCTAACATTATTGTGTGAATTCATGCTAGCACATTGCTTGTGACAAAACAACGATAACAAAGACCGGGCTGGTACTGGTGGATGGTGGCTCTGTATTCATTGAGTACTTTTAATAATTTTAGTAATTTAGTAATTTGACGTTGTTGCTGTATTAGTTTTACACAATAGATCATAATCATAAAAAGATAAATATAATGCTGTACGCTTGGGTTCCACTGCTGTATTTGGCTTTCTGTTTGAAAACACTGACGCCTTGTGGTGACACGTGGTAGTACAGTTCTAGCGTGGCAAACTGAGCTTCCGGTTCCTGACATTTACACAGTTGCACGCGCTGTGACGTCACAATTGCTCGTAGTCGCCTCTGCCGCCAGAGGGCAGTCAAGACGCTCGTTCTTCAAAAATAGAAAGCAAAGTCCAAATATTGGGAGGAAAAAGTTGTCATAAAAGGAGAAAATGAGAAAAAGCTAATATGAGGAAAAGAACATTTTAGGAGCGTCAAGTTGAAATGTTGAAAAAAGTCAAACTAAACAATGAATGAATTAGATTGTTGAGAACGTAATCTTAGCAGAGGAAAGTCCAAATATTCTTGCTTTAATAGACAATAATAGTAAAGAAGTCTATAAAAATATGTGTATTAATATTAATACTAAAGCAAACAAACAGGAATAAACAGAATATTACATTTGAGGCGGTTTCCGTAGCTGTCCCAGGCAATGCCTGTTTCGACGGCGCATTAAAATAATCTGACATTTGGAGAAGCAACTCCTCCATTTGCCAGACTAAAAAGTAACATCTTACATTTAGCACTTTTATTCTCGCAAACGTACAACTTTTTTTCTCGTAAATTGATGAGCGTATAAATCCTAAATGTACACATTTTATCCTGGGAAATGTACAACTGTTTTTCCTCATCAATTTTGGAGAAAAAAGTCCGAAATTTACAGGAAAAATGTTGTAACTTGTTTGTATTGCTGTCCCAGGCAATGCCCGTTGCAGAGTTTTTTAAGTCGTAAATTATGAGGAAAAAAGTCTTCAATCTACGAGAATCAAATTGTTTTTGTTTTTGTCAATATAAGACTGTTTTTGGATCAACGTATGACTTTCTTCTCATGGGTTTAGGCGAAAGAAGCCGTACATTTAGAAGAAAATGTTCCATTTGAGCCGGTCTCCATAGCTGTCCCAGGCAATGCCTTCAAATAATCAGAGATTTGGAGCCATGTACATTTCTGGGAATAAAAGTAATATTCCGCCCCCATCCTGCTGGATTTAGGACCTCATGGTGGAAAGCAGGCAACGGTTCGAGTCCAACCGCTCCAATTTGAAAAGTTCAAGACCGTTTTCCCTTTGCTGGAAGAGGAGGCAGAATGTCTGTCGTGGTGGTAAAGGTTGCCGATCCACCCCCCCCCCCCACCACCCCCACCCCAGGAGCGCCAAACAATAAGGACTCGTCAGGCCGGTCGAGAGTGACTCGTGTTTGCTTTGATTTCCTCCCCGTTTGAATAAGATAACAGACCCGAGGAGCTCCCGTTGGGCCTGTTCGTCTTTCAGGGTTTGGTCATGTGGACAAACGAGAAAGTGGCCAGCTTAACACCCCCCTCCACCCATCCACCCACCCGCCTGCCCCCCATGGAGGCCTTTCACACCCGTCATTCATGTTCCTAATCCTGTGTTTCATCACGTTCTCTAACTTGAAACACTTCACCTGCACGCAGCATCACGTTGTGTTGCAGCGCAGTACGGGGGGGGGGGGGGGGGGGGGTAAAATGAGGGGGAGTGGCACAGGTACGCTGGAGGAGGAGGGAGGGGAGGGAAAGCAGGAGGTGCTACCCATGGCAACCCAAGGTTTACAAAGCCCAGAGACACACCCAGCCTGGGCTCGATTCCCTCGCAGTCGTTCCCGTCAGCGCTTCCCGTCAGCGCTTCCCGTCAGCGCTTCCCGTCAGCGCTTCCCGTCAGCGCTTCCCGTCAGCGCTTCCCGTCAGCATGCTCAGCCTCACGGAATTCCCCAGGGTCCTCACCATCAATCAGGTGCCCAAAGTAAGTCCGCTCTCGTCTTTATTGGAAAAACAACAAGTATCTTTTTAAACAACCGGACAGGCGCCGTCTCGCTTCTTCAAAGTCACAACCAGAACTTCTTTAGCTCTACTTTTTACAATTTTCATGGAAGTAGCGTTGGTGCACACCAGGAGGGGGGAAGGACCGGAACAAATTAGGATTGGATCGATTGGTCCTAATCGACTCCCATGACATGACTCATAGCGCACCACTTCCATCGGGAGAACCAGAGGATGGGGGGCAGGAGCCACCTGCTGTGGCCCAGCAGGGTGCTCTGTATTCGGGCACACGCTCCCAGCAGCCGGTGGGCCGCCACGGAGGTCTCTGGCGAACTTTTAGCACTTTTCTAACGCTGCACTGTTTTAATGACTTTATTGTTCATAGTAGTACTAGTCGTAGTAGTTGAGTGTAAAACCAGGCCTTCATGCAGGCCACTCTATTTGAAAGAAACGTGCACTTTTTCTGGGAATTTGCCCATCATCCACAAGGCTTACGTGAGACATGAACGCTTTTCCCTTCGGGGGTCTCCACACATCTTTCCCTTTTCTGTGCATTCTAAAGATATCAAAACAGCTAAAAAGATGCAGCTAATCCGTGCAGGTAATGGGCACACCTATTCCACTTAGAAAGGCCGCTAATTAACCCCCCCCAAAAAAAACTCCAACAAGGTTTAATGGTCTTCTATCCATGCTAGTAGCATGTAGCAGCAGTAGCAGCATTTTGCTTCCTGGTTGCTTTTATTTTACATAGTAGCAGACAGGTACGCTACACCTAGCGTCAAAAACACGGCAACAATGGCGGCGCCTCTAATAGGTAGCGTTACCTTTGGCTAGTGGCCTGAGGCGTTGTGAGCGCGAGTGTGGTAAAGCTAGTTGCTAGCTGGCTATAGTCGCTAGCGGTGTCACTACACCAGTAACGTTGTTCTTTGGCGTCACAATGTTAATGACAATAATAACTAATATGCTAACATTAGCCTGTTAACATGCTAATATTCGCATGTAACACCTAGCATGGTAGCACTACGTGTCTGCATGTGTTAATAAAACACTACTACTACTACTTAGCATGTTAACAGTGCTAACGTTAGCATGCTAACCTAATGATAGCAAGGGTTCTCGCATCGTTGGAAGGTGCATTGTGTTGTGGTAGTAAAAGATGATAAGATGTACTTTATGAATGAAGTAGACCGACTGAAAGAACACGTTCGTCGTTTACGACATCCTAGTGAGGTCGGAATGCCATTAGAAGAAAAATCCGTGATGGTGTTGGAGGAAGCTAACATCCTGTTGTGTTTCGGAGGTGTTCCACGAGGACAGCATCATGTCCGGCTACCGTCGCCCCCGCAGCTCCGCCACTGACTGCATTCTGAGCATCTTCCAGCTGACCAATGAGACGCTGAACATCTGGACCCACTTTTTGCCCACCTGGTATGGCAACTCCTTCTTAGAACATCTGATATGGAGAGCATTTCATTGGATAAGAATGTTCCTGCTCATTTGCTGTCCTTATGTATTTCCTATAATTCTGATATTTACCTTTCTTTCCTCCGTGTGTATGAAGCGGGGGTGCATGAGGTTACCCGGCTGATATGAGAGAATTATGACGTCAAACTGACAAATCCGATAACATAAAAATTAGCTAACTTAGAATGTGGCGAAATTACCTGCCCTGTGCGGGTGAGCAAACCAAGCCCTCCTTTTCTCTCCTGCCTGTGACGTTAACGTTAACGTCCCCTGAGGTCACTCGGAAACGACCATCCACTTTCACACCAAGACATTCGGCAGGCTAGCATGTAGCAAATACTCCGATGAGCTAAAAAAAACATTGAGAACACAAAAAACCTTATCAGCCACCTGAAACGCCAGCACGTCGCCGTTAGAAAGTACCAACAGTTTGCAGAAGGTAAACGTCATCAGAAGGTAAACGGCATCAGAAGGTAAACGTCATCAGAAGGTAAATGGCATCAGAAGGTAAACGGCATCAGAAGGTAAACGTCATCAGAAGGTAAATGGCATCAGAAGGTAAACGGCATCAGAAGGTAAACGTCATCAGAAGGTAAATGGCATCAGAAGGTAAACGGCATCAGAAGGTAAACGTCATCAGAAGGTAAATGGCATCAGAAGGTAAACGGCATCAGAAGGTAAACGTCATCAGAAGGTAAACGGCATCAGAAGGTAAACGTCATCAGAAGGTAAACGTCATCAGAAGGTAAACGGCATCAGAAGGTAAACGGCATCAGAAGGTAAACGGCATCAGAAGGTAAACGGCATCAGAAGGTAAACGGCATCAGAAGGTAAACGGCATCAGAAGGTAAACGTTCTACCAGAGGAAAAGAGCTAGACAAGTTAAAGAACATTTTCCATTTTGCAAGAGCAAAAGGTTTGCCAGACCTCCATGGCCGGCAGCTCAGAGCTTGTGCCCGAATACGGTGCACCTTGCTGGGCCACAGCAGGTGGCTCCTCCCCCTCTATCCTCTGGTTCTCCTGGTAGTGGTGGTGTTCTAGCAGTCAGGTCATATTAGATTTAAGATTAGAGTATTCTTGGTCACATCCTAACCAGTTCTGGTCCTTCTGACCCTCAGGTGTGTAAAAATACACGTACATCTAAATTAAAAATTCTTATTGTGTATATTGGTCTTTAGAAGCAGAAAGTTATCATATTGGTTTGGAAAAGAACAGATATGCTATCTCTATTTTCAGTTCTTTGCTGGTAAAAGATGGATGGATGGATGGAAGGATGGATGAAAGAAAGATGGATGGATGGATGGATAGATGGATGGACAGATGGAAGGATGGATGAATGAAAGATGGATGGATAGATGGAAGGATGGATGAATGAAAGATGGATGGATAGATGGATGGGTGGATGAAAGATGGATGGATGGCAGGATGGATGGATGGATGGATGGGTGGAAGGATGGATGGGTGGAAGGATGGATGAAAGAATGGATGGATGGATGTATGGATGGCAAGATGGATGGATGGACGGATGATGGATGATGGATGGATGGATGGATGGATGGAAGGATGGATGGATGGATGGATGGATGGATGGATGGATGGAAGGATGGATGGTTGGATAGATGGATGGATGGACAGATGGAAGGATGGATAGAAGGAAGGATGGATGAATGAAAGATGGATGGACAGAAGGATGGATGGATAGATGGATGGATGAATGAAAGATGGATGGATAGATGGATAGATGGATGGATGGATGGATGAAAGATGGATGGATGGCAGGATGGATGGATGGATGGATGGCAGGATGGATGAAATGGATTGATGGATGGAAGGATGGATGGATGGATGGATGGCTGGATGGAAGGATGGATGAATGGATGAATGGATGAATGGATGGCTGGATGGATGGATGGATGGATGGATGGAAGGATGGATGGATGGATGGATGGATGGATGGAGCATGAACAAGCATCAGACTTTGGGTAGCAGCCCCTCGCCGCTCCAGAGAAAGGATGAAGGTTGGTGACGTGAAGGTTGAAGGTGTGCTTCTGGTGTTCCCCCTGGCAGGTACTTCCTGTGGAAGCTCGTCAGCGTGGTGCTGATACAGACGGCATGGCAGCACACCTTCACCTGGCCCCTGGTGGTCCTCCTGCTGTCCTGCTGCATGTACCCCCTGGCGTCCAGCTGTGCCCACACCTTCAGCAGCATGTCGGCGAGGGTGCGACACATCTGCTTCTATATCGACTATGCGGCACTGAGCTTCTACAGCCTGGGTGAGTGTTGGTATTGCGTCTACAATATGAATATGAATATGAATATGAATATGAATATGAATATGAATATAAATATGAATATGAATATGAATATGAATATGAATATGAATATGAATATGAATATGAATATGAATATGAATATGAATATGAATATGAATATGAATATGTCTGAACGTGTGCTGCTGCTCCTGCATCATGATGTCATGAGGAATAAGCCTTCTTCTGGATCCATGTGGAAAGAGGCGGTGGTGGTGTGCCTCTTCCATGCAGAAGAAGGCATCATCTCGGAGTGCTTTGGTTTTTTCCACACTTGGAAGGAGGTTAGCAAAACTGTCAAGTGTGTTGTACTTCAGGGTCAGCAGTGACATATTCGGCGTACGTATTCCCGGACAAGTGGGTGAACGGCTTCTTCCACCGTTGCTTCATTCCTCTGGCTTTGCTCAACTCTTTCATCTGCACCGTCTTGGCCTGCTACTCCAGGTACGGTAAGAAATACTCTCACCTAGGACCTCGTACCTCGTAGCCTTCCTACCATCATCAGTATGGTGCTGGTTGCTAGTCATGATGATCCTTTAGATCCAATGAGATGAAGCCATGAGAAGTCATCAAGTCAAAGTTTGTCTGCTCATCTCTCCTTTTGCTCTCAGGCTTGGATTCCCATTTCTTCATTACAATCCCAGGGTGGTGAAGAGGTACGTCTTTTACGCTTCCTCTAACAATTCATGCTAAGCTTTCCCCCAAAAGTTTGTTTCGAGGATGTGAGGACGTGGCGTCATTGTGACGAGAGGCCAAACGGTGATGACGTCCATTTCTCCTTTTAACCACAAAAAGAGGCTCGACTGGTTTTACAGAAACCGTGGCTTTAATTGGCCTTTAAATGCAGTGATGGCGTCAGATGCCTTTTAGAGACGGATGACGGGGACGCCTCGTGTCATCACGTCTGGTCCAATGTCAGATGAACGCCAAGTCCTCCTCCGGCATATTTCATGTTGTAAATGTGTTGTTTCTCCTTTTTGACGCTTTCAGGTTCCCTGAGTACCAAAGTCCAAGGTTCAGCAAAGTCCTTCGTGTCGCCGCGTTTGCCTACCCCTACCTGTTTGACCACATTCCTCTCTTCTACAGGGTAGGGCTACGTTTGTCTGTGGCTCACGTGGGCGTCTGTACACAACACCTACCGACTCTTTCCTCCTGCTGAAAGCGGCCTTGCATGCAATGCGCCGTGTCCATGCAGTGTTGCATTCCAGACATGCAACACTGCATGGACACACAAGCACCAAGGCAGAGATGTCTCGTCACATCATCTCAGGTTAGCATGGCGGACGTTAATGGAGGTTTGACTGAGACCCCCGTGGAGTCACGCTAGCTGCTTGGAGCATGTGCCTGAATACAGTGCACCTTGCTGGGCCACAGCAGGTGGCTCCCTCCCCCCCATACTCTGGTTCTCCTGATGGTAGTGATGTGCTGGTTGTCATGTTCATTCACGAGGGTCGCGGGGGTGCTGGAGCCTATCCCAGCTGTCTTTGGACAAGAGGCGGGGTCCACCCTGGACTGGTGGCCAGCCAATCACAGGGCACATTTAGACAAACAACCATTCCCACCCACCAATGAAGCTAACGTGTTTTTGGAATGTGGGAGGAAACCGGAGTACCCGGAGAAAACCCTCGCATGCACGGGGAGAACATGCAAACTCCACCCAGAGATGGCCGAGGGTGGGATTGAATTCCAGTCTCCTAGCTGTGAAGTCTGCTAACCACTTGACCGCCGTGCAGCCTGAGGACAAATCAACAAATCCTAATTACTTCCAGTCCGTCTTACCTCCAAATGAACTTTTATTCTCCTTTGACGGTCCTGATGGCTTCCAATGTGACTGGCATGACAAGGAGATCCCACCTGAGATGTTTGGGCATCATGATCCTTCAATGGACAATAGAGGTTAAGGTTGTGCAGGGGCGTCAAACGGCAGCCAGCTATGTGGAAATGTTGCAGGGGGCATCCCTCGTGACCGAAAGCCCTGGTCTGTGTGGTAATGATTGGCTTCTTCAGCACAAGGGGCTTCTTCGTGGTGCGCTGGGGGGGCGTGTGGCCTCTGGGACTGCAGCATGACGTGTGGGGTCTTGTCTTGTCCAGGTCTTCCTGTGTGTAGGAGAAGGTTGCACAGACAGTCACACCAACGTCCTCCACTACAGGCACATTGCCTTGGCCTTCCTCACCGGCTTCCTGTTTGCAACACATCTACCTGAACGCCTGGCACCCGGCAGCTTCGACTACATCGGTGAGACTCTAACCTTATATAACCTTATATAACCTTATATAACCTTATATAACCTTATATAACCTTATATAACCTTATATAACCTTATATAACCTTATATAACCTTATATAACCTTATATAACCTTATATAACCTTATAGTATGTCTTTCTGTCTTCGTTCATTCCTGGCTGAGAGGATGGGGAACAAGACAAAGAGAATACGTCACTTTGCTTCTTAGTCACATCTTTCCTTGCGTTAACTGACTAACGTGTGTCCTTACCCTTCTATTAGGGGGGCCAAAGGGTAGAGGGCCACCTGTAACTGCCCGAATACAGCGCACCTTGCTGGGCCACAGCAGGTGGCTCCTCCCCCTCTATACGCATGCTAGCAGTCATGTCATGATGTTTGATTAGAGGAAATCAACACGTCCTAATGACCTCTAGATGTGCTACATGACCTTGGCTGTCGTGACCCCACCCTGCGTGACCTTTGGCATGACTCCACTGCTCCCTCTGCAGGTCACAGTCATCAGCTCTTCCACGTCTTCGGCGTCCTCGGAACCCACTTCCAAGTGAGCGCCTTGGAACAAGACATGGCGTCCCGACAACCCTGGCTGGTCGGCCACTCGCTACCCATCACCTTCGCTAACTCGGTGGGCGTGGCGCTGCTTTGCCTGCTGCTCAATTTGGCCGTCATCGTCGTCTTCAGTCTGCCGCTCCTCACTGCACCGGCGTGTCAGAAAAACAAACATCGGAAACCTTCTTAGTTCCCGATTCCCATTTACACGCACGCATGCAAATATACTTCATATTTCTTTCGATACTGCTTGAACTGCAAAATCATTGATGTCATAAAAATGTAAAATAGCCATCGTCTACATTTAACATCTGCTTTTGCAAATGATTAGTTTCAATGCATTTTTTATTTTATTTTATTGAATCTATGTCCTTACCAGGTAAGTCAATTGAGCACCAATTTTCCTTGATTATTCTGGTCAATGAAGAGCTGAAGGGAACAAAAACTCGATAAAGATATATTTCATTGTGCCACACTGAAATATTTTCATCTGTGTATGAAACCCATGTGATCGATATATTTGATCATGTCAAAATAAGGGAATTTTAACATGCGACGCTTTGATATGAAACTGAAAGTATTTATTTATAATGTTTTTTTAAATAAATTATACCAATCCTGTCTATTTGTTGTGCATTTGTTTTACAGGTTGTATTTGGAAAGTTCAAAGTATACAAATATTAATTTATACCGGTTGTACTTTAAATAGTCTATACTTTCGGCTTTTCCCTTCCGGGGTCGCCACAGCAAATCAATGGCCTCCATCCAACCCTGTCTTGTGCATCATATCCTATTTGAATACATATGAAGGCGGGACTTCCGCCATCGAACGCTTGTCCTGCATTGTGATTGGTTAAAGGACCAGCTGATCTACAGCCGTTTCACAAGAGGGAAATTTTAAAATAGGCGAGAGGCGTTCTTGTATGAAGTTTGGCGGAGTGTAACAGCACAAGCGATGTATAGACCGGGGTATGTAACGTCTTATTTCCCTCACTTGTCAGATACATTAGATTGCGCCATCAGTTGGTTCTGGATAAAAACTGTCGATGATGCGGAAGTACAGTTGCACTGTTTAGCGCTCCGTCGGTGTTGCTAAGCTAGCGAGCTAGCTAACTACTTAGCTAGGTCTGCAAATGACGACGTAACTTCGCTTCATGCTTTCATTGATTTTGGAACATATGAAGGAATAATTTACACATTCGGATAACGTTCGCAAGATCATTCCTTTGTTTGTGACTTCACATTTTGATCGTCTGAATAATAACAGTCCGGTGTTATTTGAAACGGACCACCGTGACACTTGTCAGTTCATAATGATGTAACATTATCGGATTAGCGTGAATGATAGTCTGGCTGCTTATAATGCGCACTCAAATAATTATGAGTATTGAAAATGACTTGTCAATGTAAAACTACATGACATCCGATGTTTATTGAAAGGTATTTATTTAAATACACAATGAAGAGCTATACAAATACATAAAATAAAGACAGACCCATATTTCTAACTATTTGCAATCAAACAACAGAAAATCATCAACACATAAATTAAAAGTGCAGTGCCGGCAGCAGTCATTCATTACAAAGAATCATCTCTTGGAGCCGATTCGTTCAGGATCAACGCATATCTCGTTGGTTCATCATTGGTTCATTTGGTCAAGCCTGAACGCAGTCCAGGACCAAACGGGGGACTCTAGTCCTGAGCAGGCATGGGCCAGAATGATAACCTCGGGCAAAATATCCCGCTTTGATAGTTAGACATGTGAATGCATCCTCAGGTGTCCATCATTTCTCTTATTGTTGCTTTCAGGAAAGCCAAGACTCCTCGCAGGCCAGGCCTCAAAAAGAAATCCAATGCAGAGAAAGACCCTGTTGGTGTAAGTAAGACGCCTCACGACTTTAACTTGACTCACGTGTGCTCTGATGAACAAATGTTGCTAATACATACACTGGTGGCCCGGCCATTCTGGTCGTCATCACGACTTGCATGAAAAGATGTAATATGTAGATCCTTGGTTTGTGTTCACTGCATAGTGAAAGATCTCATTTGGAGAGGGTGGACTCCTTGCACGTTGTGTAGACAACCTCAACAGCACCGGCTTCTTTCAGGCCAAAAGATTTGTCGGACTTCCATCAAAATGGCCAAAAGACACGCGTTTGTCCAAGGTGGAGGCCAGTTTAGCAAGTGTGAAATCAATCACTTGAAGAGGCTGATTATATTGAAGAAACGGTGTATACCATGGGGTTTCCAAAGTGCGGCCTGGGGGCCAGTAAATCTAATACATGTCAAACAAAAAATGTGAATAAATGTGCAAAAAATTATTATTGTGAAAAAGAAATTGTGATTTTTCGAAAAGTGTTAACCAAATAAAAATAAAATGAATTGTTAAAAACCCTAAAAAATAGACTTTGATAGAAATGTAAAATAAACTACTTAAGTGTAAATAAATAAATATGAAAAACGTAAATAAAAATACAAAACCGATATAAAACCTAAATAAAAATGAGTGTAAAATATTTAAAATAAATGAAAAGGAAGAATTACTTGAAAATGTAAAAAAAAAAATGACTTAAGAGTGTACAAAAAATACAAATAAAAAAAAATGAGGAACTATGCATTGACACATATCTACTTTTGGATGTGGACTCAAAGCACTCGTGCCTCACAAATGAGATACCACAGATGGATTGCAGTCCTGTGGTCCTCCATCCCATGTGAATGTTGGGCTTTCGTGCGTAGGTGTACTGCCGTATACGCCCGCTCGCAGGAGAGAGCGAGGAATGTTGCGTGGAAATGATCAGCAGCTCCACCATTCAGCTGCACGCGCCTGACGGCCTGAAAGCCAACCGCAACGGAGAGTACAAAGAGGTAAGTGAGGAGAGGATGCATGGAGTGAAGCGTCCCAATGTCGCCAGCGTCCCACGACGGTGTTTCTTGGTGATATTTCAGACGCAGTACTCTTTTAAAAAAGTCTTTGGTATTAACACCACTCAAATGGAGCTCTTTGAGGACGTCGCCAAGCCGCTGGTGGAGGACCTTATCCAATGTAAAAATGGTAGGAGAACGTAAGCATCTTGATGATCTATCCACGTGGTTCTGAACTTCATCACCGCCTGTCATTTCTCACAGGTCTGCTGTTCACATACGGCGTGACAGGAAGCGGTAAGACCTTCACCATGACCGGCTCGCCCGGGGACGGTGGACTCCTCCCACGTTCCCTCGACATGCTCTTCAACAGCATCGGCCCCTTTCAGGCCAAAAGATTTGTAAGACCCTCATGAAAAGGCCCGTTAGACCTGTGGTGATGATACTGAAGGCTTGGTGCGTGCAGTCCAAGGGCTTTCCTCGGCATGTTCTCTACATAGAAGTGAAGAAGAAAGCTAAAACAAACGGCACACATGGATAAATCTGCAGTCATTGACGAGAAAAAGTCCCAAATTTTAAACAATATGACAAAGTTGTTGGCCAACAATATTATGATGGAAAACTAAAGTATATAACAGCATAAAAGTGGAAATATTAAATGTCGAAATATTATGAAAAAACAAAACTGGGAATAAAGTTCATCATTACAAGAAGAAATTGGAAAAAAGGAAGGGGGGGGTGGAGAAAAAGAGCAAATACGGAAGTTGATGCCAACAATCCACTTTTTCACCTGTGGTGTACCTTCAAGCTGACATGCCGCTTTTCTAGAAATACATACTAATATGCGGTATAACGTCTTGCTTTAGAAAACATCCTTTCACATTTTCCTGGCTGGTGTATACACATGTAATGCTTTGCTCATGTAGTTTTTTTTTTTTTACTTTGTATCAAATACTTGCATATGAAATGTTGAGAATTTTGCCCTAGGTGTTTAAGACTGATGACAAAAATGGGGTCGACATCCAGAACGATGTTGACGCTCTTCTGGAGAGACAAAAGCGAGACTGCCAACCCTTGGTGCCCAAAACGCCTTCCTCCAGGTAGTTCTACTTTTGCGTCTCTGCAATCTCGGCCTGGAGGTTGAAATGTTTTCCCTTTTATGCGTTTTGCAGACAGAAGGCTGACCCAGAATTTGCGGACATGATCGGTCCAGAGGAGGCGTGTAAAGCGGACAACGTGGACGAAGACTGCTGTTACTCCATCTTTGTGTCTTACATCGAGATCTACAATAACTACATCTACGACCTTCTCGAAGACGCCCCGTTTGACCCCATCAGGCCAAAGTAAGAGGACTCGTGTCCAATTGGGTTCACATTGGGAGGGGGGGGGGGTTTCACATTGTCATCTGACAATAATTTTGTCTTTTGTTAGGTGGCTTGGTGTAGGCACGCCCATAAAGAACATGGAGTTAGTGTATGTGGGCCATAAAGCTTTTCATTTGTAGGCTTGGCTTGGCTGTAGCAGTCATGAGTAGCTAACACCTGGCCTTTCCCCTTACACCTATTCATCACCTTTGCTTAAATATCTTATGTTGTTTGTAACGGTGTGCTACATTGGTAGTTAATTCGCAAAAATGAAAATCTTCTTTTGAAGGTGAAGATTGGTCGCCTTCAAAACACAAAACTAAGTGTAAATACTTCTGCAGTTGCTTTTCGTGTTTAATCGGCTTTGTAATGAGCGTAAGAGGGGCTTTATAGCCCGATTTGTTAGATTTTGTTGCCGCGGCCCAGAGTAAACATGCATATAACTGAAAAGATATTCATATGACATGTACATATAATACTTTACAGCCTTGTTGTTATAGTGGAATAGTGTTTTAGAAGACTATGTAAACAAGCCCTGCCTGACTCTGTTCTATGGCAACTCTGATGTCGTTTGTACCGGTGGACTCGTACCCTTTTTCCTTAAACCTTCCGCTTTTGTAAAAGAAAAACGAAATCTGAGAACATCCAGCAGCAACACAACATTTTGGCACAATGGCAATTTTGATGAAAACTATCCCGAACATGGCCCACCTGGAGAGGCTGAGCTGCGAGAGCTAGCTCGTCATGGATGGCGCCATTAACTACAAATGTCATTTTTGCAAATTTACCATTTGCTTTCAAAAATGGAACAACGTAGAAGCGAATTCCACACTACAGTATATACAGTACAACATACTGAAGCAAAGCTGATGAATGATGTGATGATCCTACGTACCTATGTTATGATACCCGTGTGTCATTCTGGCTATGCTAGCTATGCTATGAGCTGTCACTGTTACTCCTGGAATGGCTTGAACTGAATGCAGCTGAATCCCATCCCTGCCAATGAGGCTGACGTCTGAATTGAGCCCTAACAGTAGATCAGGCATTTACTCCCCCTGTACCCTTGCCTTCCCGCCTCTGTTTCGGCCTGCGCCATCGCTGACTTTGTGACTATAAAGTTTTCGTCCTTCAGAGCGCCTCAATCCAAGATACTGCGTGAAGACCAGAATCATAACATGTATGTGGCCGGCTGCACAGAAGTTGAAGTCAAGTCTACCGAGGAGGCCTTTGAAGTCTTCTGGAAGGGTGGGTCCACGTTGGTTAGATGTCCCCTCATGAGACGATGGCAAAGCAGAACTTTTCTGAACCTAATTTTTGTCAAATTGCAGTGTTTGTTTTTTTTAGTTGTTTATTTCAAACATAAAAAATGTGTCATTCTTTTAGTTTTGTTTCTCATAATTCAACTTCTCTGGTAATATTTACCCTTTTAGTATTTCATCTATTTGTGCGTGTGCTTGTTAAATTAACATGAAGACGTGTCCAGCCTCATCACGGTGATACTGTCAAAACATGCATCAAATGTCGTTAAATTCAGCTTTGTGTCAAACAGTACAAAAATTGTTTCACACGAAGACAAAAAAGCCAATCTGCTCAAATGTTAATTTTTTAAACTCATTCACTATCAAAGATGTAGTTAAACATAGCACTCATCATAAATACCGGCATCCCAAGTTCCATCCACCCACCCAGTTTCTATGCCACTTATCGTCACTAGGGCGACGGTACGCTGGAGCCTATGCATCCCAAGGTGATGGTGACCATAGTAGAAGGTTAGTTTAGTAGCTGTGCTCTTTCTGCTCTTTTAGGACAAAAGAAAAGAAGGATCGCAAACACTCAGCTGAACCGTGAGTCCAGTCGCTCCCACAGCGTCTTCACCCTGAAGCTCGTTCAGGCGCCTCTCGACGCCGATGGGGACCACATCATGCAGGTGACCTGCCCTCAGCTAATAACATTTACACAAAGATTGTAAATCTTGGTTTCACGTTGGTTTTTCAGGCTCTGATAACAAAGCAAGCGGATGATTTCATTCCATACTTTTTTGTGTTCAGGACAAAAACCAGGTGAATGTGAGCCAGCTGTGCTTGGTTGACCTGGCGGGTAGCGAGCGCACCAGCAGAACCAGAGCCGAGGGGAGCCGTCTGCGTGAAGCAGGCGAGTCCGGCGGATGGTGACCAAGGCTGGTTGATTTGTGCACGTATCATACGCTTGTGTGTCACCAACAGGTAATATCAACCAATCTCTCATGACTTTGCGCACATGCATGGAAGTCCTGCGAGAGAACCAAATGTGTGGAACGAACAAGGTAAGTATTTTCACTAGGGGTGCACGGTCATTATGGGGGAATCGTGACTTCCTAGCCATAAATCCCATAACCAGTCATGTTAACTTCCCTACAGCTCATTTGTAAACACTTGATTGAACAAAGATTTGTAAGACTCTGATTAAAGTTACCAGGAAATCTTATTACTGTACATATCACCCCCCCTCCCTCCCTCCATGAAAGTAATACAATTTGTCTTGACCTAAGTTAGCTTTCCATGACGCTCATAGTGTAGGCAAATTCTCAATTGAACAAAGGATGTATACCAGGGGTGTCCAATGTGCGGCTTGACCTGGTATGATTATGTGGGAAAATGTCATTTTAATAACATAAAGTCATATGATAAACCAAACGGTGAATAAAGTTGTGAGCTTTGGAACATCTGGTTGTGGAAAAAGTTATAAGAATAAAGTCCAAATATTATGGGAACAGTCATTACTATAAGAAGAATATGGAAAACAAGGAAGTTGAAATAGCCTGAAGCTGTCACAAGAATAAAGTGAAAATATTAAGAGAAAAAAGTTGCAATTTCACCATAATAAACTGTAAAAATGTCATTTTAGTAGCATGACGTTATATTGGGGAAAAACATTCAAAGTTGTAGTCTTGGAATATCCGAACAAACTAAATAAATTTGCCATTTTTGGAAAATGCTTGGAAATTTAAATAAAATGGAAATAAAAACAGCTGGACTTTTGCAAGGATATTCAAAATATTAAGAGGAAAAAATTGTGTTCTCACGATAAAGTCCTAATTTTAGGAGAATAAACTTAACTAATGACTAAAATGTCAGTTTAGTAGCATAATGTTGAAATATGAAAGTATTTTTGACATCGTAATCGTGTGAAAAAACAAACAGAATGATGAATAAAGTTGTAATTCTTGGAAAACGGGTTGTAGAAAAGGTTACGATCGGTGTGATTGAGACCATCCTCGGCTTTAGCAGCAGGTCTCCCGCCCTGGATGGACCAGCTTCTACCTTCACGGTGCTGTTGTTTTCCAGATGGTGCCGTACAGGGACTCCAAAGTGACTCATCTGTTTAAGAACTACTTCGATGGAGAAGGAAAGGTCAAGATGATCGTGTGTGTCAACCCCAAGGCCGATGATTATGAGGAAACCATGGTAAGTCACATTATTCATCAAAACACGTTCCATTGCCTGTCTTTCCACTCGCATTCATGCCGCCACGGCTGGGATTGACTTGGGATTCCAAGAATCCCCCCCGAAATGTGTTCCACACGATTGTAGGAGTAGGAGTGTGATATCTGATCGCTCCGTAGCTTAGCATGACTGGAGACCAGAATGGATGGAAATGGTGTTAGCAGCACGCTAGCTAGTCAGTGGGAAAGATCAGCAAACATGCGTATATAGCCATCTCATTTCCCTTACTTATCATGTATTGTATATAACAGGAATGGCTGGAACGCCAAAATAGAAGCACCACATGAATACAGAGCCACCATCCACCAGTACTAACCTGGACCTTGTTTAGCACAAATATACACATCAGCCCTAAATACGGTCATCATATTTGCACCTTTTCTAATATTATTAAGACACAGGAACACGGCACACGTTCAGTTGCTCCGTGACGCTTGAAGAGCATAATGGCGTTTTGTGTGCTGCAGCTGGTCATGCGCTTCGCAGAGATGACACAGGAGGTGGAGGTCGCACGGCCGGTGGACAGGCCCATATGCGGCCTGGCTGCAGGACGCCGGCACAGGAACCAGGCGTACAGGGATGAACTGCCGCGTGGCCTGGATGACCGAGCAGGTCCCAGTCGTGCTGGTAAGTCATAACTGCTTGGCCGCTCTGCTACTATGTTGTTTTGGGAACATCTGGTGTGATGGGATTAGGAGTCTGTGTTGCTTGTGTATGACCGTTCATCTACCGACCAAACATTTAACATTTCTTGAGCTGGTTTATAATGCTCCCCACAGAAGATGACCCAGTTCTGCTGAATCAGCTCATTGAAAGCCTTCCGCCTCTGCCGGCCTGTGAGCTGGTGGACCCGGCAGATGATCAGACGCTGCCACGCCTGATTGAGGTTCTGGAAAGGAGGCATCATATCCGCCAGCGGATGGCGGAGCAGTTCAACAAAACCGGTACAGAAGCATAGACGTAGCACGGAATACTCAATCAGTACTGTCCATTTACAGTACACAGAATACGTATTTGGGTTGTAAATCTGTGATAGGTGATTCCGTATGCCTCTAGATACAGGTTGTCATATCATTTTAAATGACAAACATATGTCTTACAAACGGAACAATTCATTCAGTACAGTGTACAAACGATTCCATTCGGGCAGGGGACCCCAACCATCAGGCCACGGGCGCAATGATCAAAAAAACAAAACCACACACTAAAATAAGTTGTATTAATAACTTGGATTTGTGCACAACCTCAAGTTGACATATGCTAGCAAATAACATACAATATTCTTTGGAAAAACAAAGTCCAGGCTGGTACAGGTGGATGGCGGCCCTGTATTCAATTAATGCTTAGAATTTGATGTTGTTCCTATATTAGTCATGCACAACACATAATGAGATAAATGAGCTGACGCCAGATTGAAATGCCAACTGTTAGCATGGTAAGTCTTTATGTAAGTTTATACATGCGAAAATTTATAAAATACTAGTAGCAATGCTAACATTGAACATGAAAACATTGTCTAAGTGTGTACCTTTTAAAAAAATAGCACAAATGCTAACGTGATAATGTTAACATGCTATCTATGCTAAGACTTAGCTTGATAACACTTAACATTTTATTACAGCTTTAAAAAATGTCTATGTAGGTTCATATCTTTGGAGAAAAAGCTAACATGCTAGCACCTAGCATGCCAGTACTTGGTCTTTATCTAAGTTTATGCCTGTAAGAAGGAATTAAGCCAACTCTTGTCGATCCAGGAGGATGCTAACGATGCAGCCGTATCTCTCGCTTGTCAAATCAACTCTACGGAACGTATGTTTGACTTTACAGTTTTTTAGCGGCACGTTATGTTGTACTGTATACTAGTGGCCACCAGAGTGTTTCTTTCAGGCACTACTGGTAAGAAACATTCAGTCTCCTATCAAGCCTACTTTAGTTCCTCACATTGTGCTTTCCTCTGCAGCCAACACACTGAAGTCCATGCTCCAACAAATTGATGGTCAGTGTGGCGCAAAAGAGAATGTCATCCATGACCAGCAAAGTAAACTGAGCGAGAAGGACAAAGTCATCATCAGCCAAAAGACGGAGATTGAACGGCTGGAAAAAAAATCTAAAACCCTGGAATACAAGGTATTGTCTCTGCTTCTTACTGTATCTGTTTACAATTCTCATTTTAAAGGAAAAGTGCACTTTTTTATTTTGCCCATCACATCCCTTTCTTTGTTATGTCAAATCAATCTTTAAATTGAGCAAAATGGGGCAAAAGTTAAAGTATTACATGCTATTTTTGGTTATGGTCATGGTGTGTCGCTGCTCTATAGGAGTCCACAACTCAATACAAAGGGCCAAAAAATGAGCATAATAGGACCCCTTTAATATAAAATCGCATTCTGGTCATATTTTTCTGCCTAGATTGACATCCTGCAGAAGACCACTGACATGTACGAGCATGACAAACGCTCACTGGAGCAGGAGCTGGAGACTCGCGCTCAAAAGCTCCAGAGGGAACTCTCTGAGAGGAGGCGGATGGAGCAACGCATGCAGGGCATGGTCACCGACACCAGGCTCAAGTGGGAGAAGGAATGCGTAAGTGGAATTATCATACATCCTTCCCAAAACATATCAGCGTTCAAGCACAGCTGCTCCAATTCATTCATGGATTTTCTTTGTGGTGTTAGCGGTGGTGACTCCTAAATCAGGAAAAAGCTTTTTTTTGGTTTCAGTTTATTCACTCTACTCTGCTGTTGGCTGTTCAGGACAGACGAGTGAATGCCAAACAGCTGGAAATGCAGAACAAGTTGTGGGTGAAGGACGAGAAGCTGAAGCAGCTGAAGGCCATCGTTGCAGAGAGCAGCAGCAGCAGCAGCACAGAGCGTCCAGAAAAACCACAAAGGCCCTCCAGGGATAGAGATCGCAACCACGGCCAGAAGAGATCCGCATCACCATCCCCTCATCCGGTCAGTGATTTACTATTTCACCAGGTCATTCATGCCAATCATAATATAATGACCATCAGGGGCATGCGTTTGCCGCTTATTGATCCATTTGGCATTCTACTCTGACTCCTGTAACTGGTGGCAGCATGTTTGTGTGCGACGTAAACCGTGTGTGTTTTTGTCTACCTTAACACGCAATACTTTGGCCTTGTTCCCTCATCACCTTGCAGGACTTCAGGCAAACCCCTTCCCACCAGAGTCAAGGCCAGATTAGGGCAGTTCAGGACACGTCCCCCCCCAGCTATCCTTCAGTAGCGTCCTGCGTCTCTCAGTGGGAGCTGAGGTGCCCAGTAGACACAGACGCTCCCTGTAGACAAGCGGAGACCCCGCGGCATAGGAGCCGGGCTCCCGCCGCAGGCTGTGGCGCCTCCAGTGTGTCTCGCAGGAGAGGCCAGCGCTGGGCCGCAGACGCTGAAAGCAGTCTGGTCTGCGAGCTAGACCTAGAGGCAGGAATAAGGGTTAGTGTGTGTTAGTCCCTTAGATACCCCCACTACTTTGCTTGCTTACTTGAAAGGGTCCTGACATGACTCATCAACTTTGCGTAAATATCTTCTCGATATTATTTGCAATCATGTTCTACATTGGTGGATGTTTGAAACGGTACAGTCTCCCTTCCCGAAGTGGCGCCATCGGAGGGCTGTCACTCAGGTAAACAAACATGGCGGTGTACGAGACAGAGGACGTTTCCAGTGATTATAACTTAGATTTGAGCGATAGTTTTTGAGGAGGGGAAAAAAGGAAGAAACATTTGGAGATGTAATGGAGAATTCTCAGAAGACATGGAGATGATCGGTCACCTTCAAAACGTAGAGTCAATTGTTTGGCTTTGCTTTGTGTCCTGAACTCCTCTTTTGAAAGGAATGTTTTGCACATTTCTTAGACTATAATTTCATGATGAATTGGAAAAATGCATTTTTAATATGTTGCCTGGACTGCAGTTGCATTATCTTGGAATCATTCTAAATGTTTGATGGCAAACGCTAACAGGGTTTGCCCTAATGAATGTCAGAGCTATTTTGACTGACACATTAGCGGCACTCACGATGTTTGAGGAATTGCTGAACATAATTAATCAGGTCGTCAATCAACTACCTGCCAACTTTGATAATGTGAATACCAAGTACTAATCATTAATATTTACAATAGTATTTTTAGATTTTATGGATGTTGTGTTTTATAGAAAGAGGTAGATCATTTTGACTTGATGCTGAAAAAGGGCATGCACCCCAGATATACACGAATGATGTTATAGAATAAATATACATATTTTCTATATATACGCCTAGTATTTGGAGGACAACACCGAACCAAGTCGGCCATCTACCTGGAAAAGTGTTTGTTTACTGTTCTTCAGCTGAGACGTGTCGCCTGACGACGTTACTTCTAGAAATGAGGCCGGGCTGTGAGCGCTAGCTAGCGCTAGCTCGTCATGGGTGGCGGCGTCAACGTTGAATGTAACGTTTGTGAATTTACTGCTTGCTTTGAAAACTGGAGCAATGTCGAACCTGATTACAAACAATATAGAACATATTGAAGCAAAGTTGATGAATCATGTCGGGGGGGCCTTTTAATAGGTGTATAAGCGTCTGCTAGTTTAGAATCGCATCCTGTAGTGCAGGGGTCGGGAACCTTTTTGGCAATGGGAGCCATGAAGGCACAAATTTGCAGTGTTTTTCTGTGGGAGCCATGTTCTATTTAGAAATAAGTGTGTGCGTTCTTACGTAACAATTTTAGAAGATGATGTCTGTGATATTATATGATGATAATAATATATCACAATGTTGCTATACTGAAGCTAACCAAAAATAATAATAATAATAATGTGCCGCCTTCTGCTGCGTGGTTTTGGATGCTGCTATTCATCTGCTTTGTCAAAAGGCGCGGCTCTGCAGAATAGCTAGCTGATCTGATTAACGGAGGCAAGTTTACTTCTCAGTGACCTGGCCTGACTCCTGCATCATCCAGTAATGGAGTTCTGGTGTCTGACCCGGAAAGTATGGGAAGGACAGCAGGCGTCGGCTATGGCCACCTGCACTCGAAAATGTGTGGACGGATAAAAATGCATGAGATGGTTATATATTTTGAACCTTGATACTGTTTGAGTTTACGTGTCAGTGGGAAAAAGAAAGTAAATACCTTTTATGGTGTTAAATGTCTGAGAGCCAGATGAAGCCTCATGTGGCTCTAAAGCCTTAGGTTCCCTACCCTGCTGTAGTGGCTTGATGCGAGTGTGGCATTCACATCAGTCCCCTTTGCTTTAAATACTACACCCATCTGTCAAGTGTCAATCATATAGACTGCATGCTAATGGAAGTAGTGTCGTTTATATGCTATACCTTGCTTGGACACTTTCCTTGGCTTACCAAGGTGCTCTTTACTCTGGCAGCAAACTGACTTCTATCACTAAGTCATCTTAAACAACTAAGTCATCTAACTACTTTGCACAATCCACTTTCCTGCGTCTTTGCATGCCAAGCTACCAAAGTACCAGGATGCTTTCCTGTTTCTGATTCTTTTCTCTGGGATTTTCCGATGCACTTGGCTATGAATGTACTGCTGGAACTGTCACACATTGAGTACACGCTGTAGTTCTTGGTTTCCTTTCTGTTTTACATTCTAGAACATTCCAGGCTGGTTAGGGCTGTGTTCCAAAAAGGGATTCAGACTCACTCAAGCTAACGAGTAACAAGTGGGGGTGCACAATAATCACTAATGATCAGGCCAATATGAGGGAATTACGGCTCCGATATCTCATCATTTAAAACATAATCATGCAAAACCATCATTTAATAAAGTTTAAAAAACTAATTGATATATCAATAATTTTGCAAGAATAAAGTTTGATTTTTTTTTTCCCTCCTCCCAAGTTAAAACATTATGAGACACAAACTAAAAGTTATAATTTCGGGAAAAGTGACACTTTTATGGAAGCCAAGTTAAATAATATGGGAATGAAGTCATAAAATTAAGATTATGGAAATATGTAATGCTTTGTTTTTTTAAAGCAAAATTAGTTCCAAAGATATCTTCTGACTTCCAGCAGTACGTCATCTTCTCCGCCCCGTCAAAGGCAACTTCAACTTTAATTGTGTCTTGGTTTGTCTCTCCTGCACCGGGAACGTCAGGCGGCTGGGGGATTGAATCCGGTTCACAGGCGCTCACACTCCGCAGGCGGGGAGAAATGGGTAGACCACAAACCGGCTTCTAACGTTGACGTAGACTCGGTCATGCGGCCAATCATACCCAATGCAATCCAAGTGGCCACCCCCAGCGGGAAAGCTCTGTCTAAGAGTCACAAGTACGTGCTCAGACATCAAGAGCTGGCTTCCGACGGGGAGATAGCCACCAAGTTGATCAAGGTAAAAGTCATGATTTGATTGGATGCTGCTTGATGTGGCGTTTCACGTATTAAAGGGCCAGACACTTTTGTCCCTATCATATTTCCGTCTATCATGTTTCCTTTTATCCTGCTGTTTTCCCTCCCCAGGGTAACGTTTTTAAAACCAGAGGTGGCGGCCAGGCGGTGGAGTTTACAGATATTGAAACACTGAAGCACGAGTGCCCGGCTGGACCAAGGTAACATCTTGCAAATACTACTAACAACGCAGTAGACCGAGGCCTGACATGATCATGCATTTATCGATTTATCAAACAATAAAAAAAGGAGCTGGGTAATTATGAGCCCTGGATAAATGGACATACAAGTGTATGTGCGTCTGCACCATGTTAGCCTCTCTGTGCCACACAGGCTGCATGACAAGAGGGTTCACGCTGCATGAGTCTGTGGGCATTGGCTCTACATGAAATGTACACAGGTACACTTGAGTACCACCTAGCGGCTCAAATTTGTCATGACACAATCATCTTCCAATAATAATTGTAATGATAATTGGTTTCTAAAAAAAAGTCCAAATGAGCCAATATGGGTGAATAATGAATGTTTTTTTTGCCGCAGTAACGTAGTATCGTTACCTTTTGACACGTTTTGAGTGAACCTCAACTTTCGATTTGGACTCCTTGTCAGGTTTTTAGTCAGCATGTCGTACATATCATATGTGAAACGGGCTCTAGGAAAGTCTACCTATACTTTAGTTACTTCATGGACTAAGCAGTCCAGATCCAGATGATGAAAGACGTCTTGTCGTGTTTCAGTCGCAAGAGGAGATCTGACTCTTCAGAGACGCAAGAGGAACAGGAAAACCGGGTATGTTTTCACTGAAACATGACGTCACGTGGACCCCCGCCCCCACCACATGTAGATTGTAGTCCTGAGGGGACCGTACGTCCTTTGATGAACTCTTCTTTCCCGCCAGGCTCCTGTCGCCAGCGCAAGCGTGGCCTTCGGCTATCAAAAGTAAGAACGTGCTTCCTATCAGATGTACTCCACTTGCTTCCTTTGTCACCACTTGTTGATTAGCATCTTCCATCTTCTCTTCCTCTTGCTTTGCTTCATTTCCTCTCTCCCTCGCAGACGCAGGAAGCCGTGATGGTTTGCTTTTTTCTACGTGACTCCGGAGCAGGAAGGAACTATGCAATATTTTTAATGTTGGATCATGTCATTTTACACGATTTCAGGGCATGCCCCACAAGCTGATTAAGCAACACAATCGGTGTTTGCTGGTAGGGGTTCCCTTTCCTGAATTTTTTTCCATCCTGTCCATGACCTGTATGAGACTTAACTTAAGAAGGTTTCCCTGCCACCCAAACTGATGTAGCATCAGAAAGTATTGACTTTTTCTAAGTATACAGCCTTTGTACACGTTTAGCACCACTGCTTTACTTGGCAACATGATCACGAAAGCAACAGGGAATATGGAGCTGTTTAATAGTTTAGTCCAAATCAACGTGCTGTAAATATGTGCAATTATACTTCTTTTTTTTTTTACTTTTGTAAAAAACAACACATTTTTTGTGGCATTAAATGTATTGAAAGAAGTTGGGATGTGATGTAGGAGCATCCTGCTGCAAAATGGCGACTCAAGGCCAATCACCTTCTAGCATTCACACCCTTTTGGTTATTGGTCAGGCCTGGAGGTTTCACACTGTTTGGCAGTCCTTGAACGCACCATCGTGCTCTGGAGGGAGACACGGCACCAAGCCGCAGGTGCCGACAGCTCCGGATTCGCCACGGGAACGTTCCAGCACAGCACGGGTGAGGGCGGGGCCCGGCCGGGGCAACATCAACAGGTGGCGCAGTGGAGTGTTTGATACCGGAGGCCTGCCCCGGAACCTGGATACTGCAAGGTGTGTCCTGTCTTGTCTTCTGAAAAATAACTTGGACAGAAATTTATCCAAGGGTGGCACGGCGGTCTAGTGGTTAGCGTGCAGACCTCACAGCTAAGAGACCAAGGTTCAATTCCACCCTCCTCCATCTCTGTGGAGTTTGCATGTTCTCCCCGTGCATGCGTGGGTTTTCTCCGGGTACTCCGGTTTCCTCCCACATTCCAAAAACATGCTAGGTTAATTGGCCACTCCAAATTGTCCATAGGTATGAATGTGAGTGTGAATGGTTGTTTGTCTATATGTTCCCTGTGATTGGCTGGCCACCAGTCCAGGGTGTACCCCGCCTCTCGCCCAAAGACAGCTGGGATAGGCTCCAGCACCCCCGCGACCCTCGTGAGGAAAAACGGTAGTGAATGAATGAAAATGTATCCGAATTTGCATATTTAAATGTAGGCGTGTCGTGGGCGGAGTCTGGTACTCCTACACGTGCCCCCCATTCCACCCTGATTGGCTTGTACAAAGGAAGTTTGTACTTCGTCCTCGCGGTTTCAAACATCAGGACTTTTGGCGGATGCTAGTTTGAAGATAACACGATGTTTCAGTCTTGGGACTCCCGGGACTCCCATTCCACGACTGGATGGGTCATCTGTCATGTTCATTGATTAGCGGTGAGTAGTACTGCAGTGTCTACTTTTAATTGAAGGACAGAGGTGCGTTCACTGACTACCAGTCCGTAGACGGTGTACAGCCTCAGCACGTAACACACAATCTGCAAGGTCACCTTCATTTAACCTTTCAACCGGAGCACCGTGACCTTGCTGAAGATTCGCTGAGCCTCTCGTTTCCATCCCGTTGGAAGCGGAGAGAAATGAATGTGCAGTTCTTCACCTGACCACTAGAGGGCGTGCTGGCATCGCCTATGAGGGCCAGCCTGGGTCAGATGGAGCTTCCACCCTGGGGTCATCTTCTGGCTTTAGTCAGGTCCACCTGAAGCAGGTGTGGCAGCCTTTTTACTTCCCAGGAAATAAGTGGCGATAAATGTTAATACTTCTTCCGTTTATTTGTGTTTACAGTAAACATGGATTGTTTGATTCCAAGGAAGTGTTGAGTACGGAACACCTTATTTGGCCAAACTACAATTTATGTCCACTTTTATGTCTGACCCCCCCCCCATCACATTTTAGGTGACCGTCAACATGTGTTTGTCTAAACTAAAGATGTCATTTGGCCTAGCAAAGTATTTATTTCAAACATATTGTTGTTTTATATTTTGAAATGTATAGTTTGGATGGTGACGCCATAATCAGAAAAAAAGCTGAAAGAAACAAAATAGTTTGGATGATGATGTTGAATATTTTGGGATGTGCATTGATTTGGATTGAGAAGAAATGTTCATGTTAAAATAATGTGTCCAAAGGTACACCAACATACAGTTATTACTGAACTGAGGCACATTTAGAGTAGTTACTGAGGAACTGATGCGGCTGTGCTAGCATCCATTCTGTGTTGATGAAGCGGAGGCGCAGGCGGAGGCGCAGGCGGAGGCGCTAAGAATGCCAGGAAAGGCTCCATTCAGGTCTTGTCTCCTCCAGGCCTGCTTGTGAAAATATTGACACTTCCTTCTCCTTCCAGCTTGCGTGTTTAACCAGCCGGCCTTTACGTAGTGCCCCCCCCCACACCCCCATTCTATGACTCCTCTAACCCAAACACTCGCTAATGGCTTTTTAAAGCACCTCAATCTAACCTGTCACCTCCATGTTTGTTTTACCTCCCGACCTTTCTCTTCTATTTGGCCTTTTGGACGTGAAACCTTGGGAATGGACTTCGCTCCGTGGCTTTAATAACGCTTTGGGAAGGCTTCACACGTACATATTTACTGTATTTCATCTTTAATAACGCTTTGGGAAGGCTTCACACGTACATATTTACTGTATTTCATCTTTAATAACGCTTTGGGAAGGCTTCACACGTACATATTTACTGTATTTCATCTTTAATAACGCTTTGGGAAGGCTTCACACGTACATATTTACTGTATTTCATCTTTAATAACGCTTTGGGAAGGCTTCACACGTACATATTTACTGTATTTCATCTTTAATAACGCTTTGGGAAGGCTTCACACGTACATATTTACTGTATTTCATCTTTAATAACGCTTTGGGAAGGCTTCCACACGTATATATTTACTGTATTTCATCTTTAATAACGCTTTGGGAAGGCTTCCACACGTACATATTTACTGTATTTCATCTTTAATAACGCTTTGGGAAGGCTTCACACGTACGTATTTACTGTATTTCATCTTTAATAACGCTTTGGGAAGGCTTCCACACGTACGTATTTACTGTATTTCATCTTTAATAACGCTTTGGGAAGGCTTCCACACGTACGTATTTACTGTATTTCATCTTTAATAACGCTTTGGGAAGGCTTCCACACGTACGTATTTACTGTATTTCATCTTTAATAACGCTTTGGGAAGGCTTCCACACGTACATATTTACTGTATTTCATCTTTAATAACGCTATGGGAAGGCTTCCACACGTACGTATTTACTGTATTTCATCTTTAATAACGCTATGGGAAGGCTTCCACACGTACATATTTACTGTATTTCATCTTTAATAACGCTTTGGGAAGGCTTCCACACGTACGTATGGACTGTAAATACATGAGCATTGTTTACCACGCCATCCTTTGTCAACACCTTCCTCTTTCATGTCTTCATTTCCCTCCAATCAACCAGTAGCATGTACATGTGTGTACATGTGTGTACATGTGTGTACATGTGTGTACATGTGTGTACATGTGTGTACATGTGTGTACATGTGTGTACATGTGTGTACATGTGTGTACATGTGTGTACATGTGTGTACATGCACGTCAGGCCTGTGCAAACGTCAGAATTCCTGGGATGATTTGAATCAACTGATGTGGAATTGAGAGCAATTCCTTGGCATCCGAGTGAGGATGAGATGGGTTGAAGGTCCCGTGGCTTCAGATGTTCCGTGTTGTCCCCGCTGGAGTCACCACGTTGGCCCGGGGTCCACATCACGGTCCTGGGGCAGCTAGTAGCTTCGTCTTGTCATGATGCTAACGATGTGTGTGATACTGATGATGCTAATGGCTAATGGTGTGTTCTTGTCTCATGGATCTAAGCGGGAACCAAAGACGCCACAGTCGTGATTGTGGAGTAGAACCGCTGAGACGGGCGTCCTGGGTGGAGGCGGGTGGAGCCATCACGTCCTCAGCCACCGTCGGGCGTGTTTGCCTACTTAGCCTGGTGATGTGTGCCTAGCTTAAACACTTTAACAACGAACGTACCGCCGTGCTTTGACCAAGCGTGACCTTTCACCTTCTGCTGTGCTAACAATCTTTGTCACTGCCGCTCACCCCGACTTGGGGTCCAGACGGGATCAGTCTGCACCCCAAGTTGAAGTGGTTGGTCCACCCTGAGGACTTTTTGCTCCCCTCAGCCAAGAAAAAGTAACATTCACCAGCGCCGCCCTTCCTGCAGTACCACCCACAGCCGCGGGGTGTCACTGTTGGCCCGCTGACGTCTTCCTCCCTCCTGCCAAGGAGACAGATGGGAGAGGTTTGCTGGGGGGGGGGCTGACAAACAGAGCATATTCTCATTTAAGTGTTTGCACAAGCGTTTCGTTCTGTCCTTTAGCCCCCCCAAATAAATACCTCAATAATCATATTTTAATAATCATATTTTAGCTTGATGATTGGGAAACGATGGTGGTGACCTTGGCTTCACGTTGGATCTTCGCCTCTGTAGATACTCAGGAACTCATGCTAAGGCACGTAGATTTAGAGTAGTTATCTAAGAACTGAGTAGCTACTCAGGAACTCATGCTAAGGCACGTAGATTTAGAGTAGTTATCAACTGAGTAGCTACTCAGGAACTCATGCTAAGGCACATAGATTTAGAGTAGTTATCTAAGAACTGAGTAGCTGCTCAGGAACTCATGCTAAAGCACGTAGATTTAGAGTAGTTATCAAGAACTGAGTGGTTACTGATGAACTCATGGCTAATGGACATACTAGATTTGGAGTGGTTATCAAGAACTGAGTGGTTACTGATGCACAGCCCAAATCTAGAGTAGTTATGGAAGAAGTGATGAGTGGAGTAGTTACTGAGGAACTAATGAGTAGTGCTTGGGTGGGTTGGTACCTCATGAAGTTGGCATCATTACGTAATATTCAATCTGCTGCAATATCCTGTCCCACTCCTTGGCTATCACCACCCCCACCCACCCCCCCCCCCCGATCCCCCCCACCCCGCCCTTTGCTTCTTCGTCATGAGGAATATGGAAGACTTATGAAATGAAGGTGCGTTCGATGGCGCGTGTTATTGCACGGCGGACGGAGCCATTAGGCTGCGGCCTCAGCTGATTTATTACGGGTGGGGGGGGGGTCGCCTCGTATTTTTGCTTAAGTGAACACTTTCCCTCCAATCTGCTTGTGTCCTGTGGGGGGGGGGGCGTGGGGGCTTTAGCCAGGCTGGACATTATGAGTTGGTTTTATTCAAATAAATCCCAACGTCTGTCTTCCCCGACAGCAGCCATCAACGGATGGACACGCCCCCTCAGTTCCTGATGGGCAGACGTCAGGGAATGGTGGCGTCGTACCGACCGTCTCTCTCACGTGGACGTCCCGTCAACGCCACCGTGTCCTCCATCTCACAGCCCAAGTCTCCTTGGAGGAGGACGTTTCACCGAAGATCTCATCGTCTCCTCAAAGTAAGTCCACCATGTTTTTGTTTCAATGAGGCGCCTTTCGTGCTTCCTGTTTCTGATCCTATCAGCCAATAGCGGGGGTGCAGCCGGGAAGTCTGGACCCCATGGAACAAAAAGTTTCACTCATTCCATTTTCGGCCATTTTGGCTGATCTTTGAAGGCCCACAGAATATGGTGTTCTATGGTTCTACAAACATGGGACCTTCCAAAGAAAGATTAGACTCTCATCAGAAAAAAAGTTTGGTTTTACCTTTTGTGTTCTTCAGTAATCAGCAGTAAAACATAGGTAAGTTTCAGGAAAATATCAGTTCCCAACTAAAAAAGGGAGAAAGTGGCTTTTTGTGAAAAGAAGTTGAGGATGTCTTCTGCCATCTTTGCATGGAACTGGGGGGGGGGGGGGGGGTTTAATAACAGCGCCACCATGTGAGCATCCTTTCATTTGTCATTGTGGGGGAAAGTGTGCCCCCCCCCATGTGTTGTTTGTGTGAATGGGAGCGTTTAGCAGCAATTGAATGCACCCTTGGTGCCTAACCTCATTGAGCAGAGTGGATGCCAGACCTTCACATTTAATTCAGCGTGAGATTTTTTTTTTGGGGGGGGGGGGTCCTTTGGGCCGTGGTGAGCCAAAGTCTGCTCTCAATTATTTCTGCAAAATTGCTTTATTAGGTCCACGCTCGATTAAATATTCATTATTGTAAAAGGGGCTTTTTGTGTTTCCATAAATCCACCTTAAATCCATCCCAGCGTTCCGGAATGAGGCCACGTGACCACGAGGACCGGTGGGGGCCACAGACTCTGAGACCCCCCCTGTGTTTGTTGTGATGTAAACGATGATGTCCTACCTTTGTGTCCTCCTCGCCTCTGCCAGCGACAAACAAACGCCGCCTTTCGGAATATCCGAAAAGCCGGAATTCCAAGCGGCCGTGAGAAGAACAAACAGACGAGAGGCTGAGGAGATGCTTGGCGTGGCTACGCTGTGTTTGCTCAGATATTACCTTTCATATTTGCCGGACTTTGAGGGAACGGAAGTATTTGGAATTCCTGAGCGGATTGGGCCAGGCAGCCTGGAGTAAGCCCGTGTTTATTTGTTTAGCGGCTGGGGGGTCGGGGGTGGGGGGGTCAGGGTTGTGTTGACACAGAAGGTATTAGCTTTGTCGTCTTGTTCATATTAGGACGGCGCTCTTACCGCACATGCTCCCCAACGGGACAAACGGCAGGCAGATGCGTCCGCTGGTCTCCTTGGAGACCAAGTCTTGTTCCTCGGCCAAGTCGTGCTTCAGTGTTGGCCACCGTGGCATCACGTCTGAGGTTCTAACCTGGCTTCCGTCCACCATTCCCCCGAGATGGTCCTCCACCGTGGTGCATTCAAGGACTGCCAGATGAAGTGGCATGACAAAAACATGCAAAAACTGTAGAAAAACAAGCAGGGTTGTTCTTTTCCTCAAACTGATACTGATGACCCAAATCAACTCCTTCAATGTAGGTGCCAGTGTCCTTTGTACACAGCGGAGGTCGGAAGGACTGGAACAAGTTTGGATTTGTTTGTCGGAACCAAGAATCACGACGACCAGGAGAACCAGAGTATAGAGGGGGAGGAGCCAACTGGCGTGGCCCAGCAAGGTGCCCCGTATTTGGGCACTCGTTCCGGGTACCTGGTGTGACGCCACGGAGGTCTCTGGCCAACCTTGTGACCTTTTTAATATCTGACTCAAACCAAAGCAAAACGGACTCTAACCAAAGCATATTTTCCCATAGCAAATCATGTAAATCCATCCAATTGGTTCCAGACACGCCCAAAACAGTTTTCTAGAATATTTGCACTCTTTGCAGCTAAAATGACATTATTTGTCTGCAGATATTTTTCCTCAATATTGTGACTTTATTCTTGTAAAATGTCAACGTTCCTTTTTAGGTCTTATTTCAGGATCATAACTACATTTTCCAAACGTTATTTTATTTAGTTTCAGTTAAAAAGGCCTTTTCTACAAGTACATGATTATTATTGTATATTTTTATTCTCAGGAGATTAAAGCTTTTTAGTTTTGTTATGTGCATCATTTTTGTGCATTTCCAATATTTTTCTGCAAACAAAAAAAGAAATGTTTGTCAATGCTGACGTCGCAGACCGATGATGCAATATCCGGTTCCAGTTGCCATGTTGATTAGCTGGATGCTAACAGGATGCTAACAGGGAGGGATGCTTTGTGGGTTTAAAAAAAAAACAAAACCTGTGGTGTAACTTTTCAACGTTAAGTGAAACGCATGCTAACCGGGGCGTACGCTAACCGGGGCGTACGCTAACCGGGGCGTACGCTAACCGGGGCGTACGCTAACCGATGTTCCAGCGTATCGTTTCATGTGAAACGTGAATGAGTCGGCTGGAGGGAAGGAATGGGAACGAACGTAAGGCTTTGCTAACGGGGCTCGTGCGGTCGATTATCTTAATCGGTCCATTCATGGAACACGCAGGACGTTTCCGAGCGGGGGCTGAAAATCCCGGGAATGCGGTGAAACACTTCCCGTGATTGTAATCGTCAGCAGATTGACTGATGAGCTTGAGAGTCACCGAGGCGGGACCTGCCAGGGGTGCCGGGTTTATTGGATCATGACGGGAGAGCCATGCGCCGCTGGGACCTCTGATGACCTTTGACCTTTGCAAAGCTTCCCATGGAGCGTTTATTAAAACGTGTAACTGTGTCTTTAAAAGGTTGAGTCTTCGTTTGTTTGGAAAAAACATCAAACATTTTTCCACCAAATTTTCCAACTCCATATTTTAATGGAGTGACTATTAAAACATTCATTTGGCAAATGGCAGAAATGGGAAAATCAGCAATAATTTTCCCAGAATAAATGAAAACCAGAGAAAACCTAACAACGTCCTAATTTGAGGCGAACCGCGTGGGAGCATCAAGTTGGAATATTCCAGAAATAAGACGGCAGTCCCGATCTGAAGAAATAAAGTTCTGTGTTTGTTGTTTATGTGGAAGCTCATCCCTCAGCCAATAAATCCCAGGAAGCACGTTCGGCCGGCCTGCCGCTCCAGCCAATAATCACATGACGCCCGAGCAGGGCCGGGAACAATCTGGCAATAAAGAAGTCATCAGCACAGTAGCACATTTAATTTACTCTTTTATAATTAACCTGGGGAGGGAAAAAAGTCCATTAAATCATCGGATGGGCTCAGGTAAAACTAAACTTGATTATGCTCCAAAACAGGGCGGGGTGTCGGGGTGGGGGGTGGAAATATTGTCATTTGTGTGCGCGGCGGCGGCGGCGGCGGCGGCTTGGTGTTGGAGCTGTTAAATTGCGACTCACACATCAACGCAATTAAAGTCATCAGTGGAATGGCGGCTTTCTGCTTGAATTGCCAGCGTTAATTAGCCGGCCGGGCTTCTTTGAAAGAAGTTATGGCGGAGCTTTATCTGCCGCTCCGGATGGCTGATTCTCACCGAGACCGCGGCCTTTCTCCGCATTCCGACCTCAGACAACGGGCGGTGTTCAGCCGGCCAATAGAATTTGCACGCCAAGTGTACGTGCAACTAATGATTTCCACTAAGCCGCAGCGCTTAATGGCTTCCTCTTTTAAAATGCAAATATGGCTCGTTTATTCGAGGGGCAAAGCTTCTATTCTTCCTGCTGCTACGCTTTACTTCCCACCCCCGGCCGCGCCTTCCTCCATGCCGGAAGTATCCGGGTCTTATTCCGGAGCTTTCTCGTCAACGATCCGCCTTGAAACGCTGGTCCAATATTTTGATGGAGTTTGCCGGTTGTGGAATGCTGACCTCGGAGTAGCTTAGGGATGGATGCCGAACTTGGTACAGCGGCGCCTTGGTTAACATCTGACTCTAACCAAAACAGACTCTAACCAAAGCACTTTTTCCTCATAGAAAATGATGGCAATCCAGACGCCCCAAAATATGGACACAAACCACATTTTATAGGCCAAGTGAACACGTGATCACTTTGATGTGGTTTTGCTTGACTGTACTGGTCTCCAAGCAAAATGACTAAAAGTAGTGTCGTTTTTCTTGGTTTAAGTCACGAAAGAAAGAAAAAGTAAGTCTGAAGTGTCTTGGGTGAAAATTGGACACGTATGCAGACTAAAAAAGCCGAAAGGTTGATCAGAAGGTAGAGTGGGTCTCCAAGCAAGCCCTTCCGCCCGAGGGCCCCGTCTGCACGTTCCATACGTTCATCTGAACACGTGGAGAGTTTTCACGTCAAATGTTTTGCTTTTATCTTCAGCGATCTCTCTTGGACGTGGAAGGAGAGGAAAATGGAGAGAAATGTCACCAACGTTAGTCGAAATGGACTTTGGCATCAGTTTCTTGGAAGCAAGGCCGATCATTATAAGCAGCTGGTGGCAAACCTGCAGTCCTACAAAGTCTTTGGCTGCAATCTTCACTGAAGACACCCTTTTTGCATCCCCATCTGGATTTACACTTCTCCACTGAACTGTGGGGGGTAAGTGATGAGCGCTGGGAAGGATTCCACCGGGACACTCGGAAGAAAAGGTGGCAGGGAAAGTTGAATCCATGTCGGAATGTGGTCAGGAATGACCCCGAAGTCGTTGTTTTACAAAGCTCTTTGGTCACTTGAGGTCTTTAGATATTTCCTGTTCATGTCTTGACACATAAAGTTCAAGTATTATTTTGAAGCAAAATAATAGTTTGATTCCCCGCTCGGCCATCTCCGTGTGGAGTTTGCATGTTCTCCCCGTGCAAACATGGCTTTTCTCCCGGAACTCCGCTCTCCAGCATTCCAGGGTGGACCCCGCCCTCATCAACTTTGAAGGTCATTTCTCCAAGTTAGCTTTCAGAAATGGAAGAATGTGGAGCATAATTCCAAACGATATTCATCTTAGCTGCCATGGATCCTGCAGAGTAAAGATGCCTTTAAAGACATTCTCTTCCGGGTGGGATTGGAAGTTGTTGCCAAGTTGCCAAGTCGAGTTGACCTGAAGGAAGAGGAACAGGAAGTCGAAGGATTGCGGGCCTTGAAGGGTGTTGGTGGTGGATCGGCCTCAACGCTGTCATCACTCGGCCAACCACAGCCTGGGATGCTCAGTGCCGCAGCAGACCAGACCGCCGACAGCTGCGGAACACCACGCTGTGCCAGGAACGCCAGGAACGCCAGGAACATGTCCAGCAACGGGAGTGTTTATCCCTCACCCCTGCCTTCCAATATTTCCCTCAGCGCTTGAATGGCTCTTGGCGAAGACGCTGGCGTCCTGATTGCTGTTGACGTGGAAGCAGCTTGACGCCAAACGCTCGTAAACGTGTTCAACGTTTATGGATCACGCTTCCGACGGCTGGCGTCATCTTGCCCAAGGAGGAGGGACAAACATTTGGAGATGAAGTGGAGAACTTTAGAAAAGTATTTTATTTCAAATGTTCCAAATACTTCAACTTTCTTCTTCTATTTGTGGTAATGAGGACTTTATTCCCACCATATTCCCGTCATTTTATTCCTTCTTTTGGTTTTCATAATATCACCACTTTGGAAAAAAGAAGTTCATCTCCTTAAATTCAAATTTTTTTTCTAAATATTTAGAATTTATTCTCATAAAAGTGTTTTTCTATTTTTGCTTAAATTTTCAAATTAATTCAACTTTCTTAAAAATGACCTCCACATAATTATTCCCATCTTATTTTCATCTTATTCCAATAATAAGTATAATACTAATTAATAACTATTATATACATATACAACTATATATAATAATTATAACAATAGTAACTAATCTGAAGTACTTTATTTATTTTTCATAATATTCCAACTTTTTTTTGGCATAAACTTTCCAACTTTCCTGCTCAAATGATGTTGCTGTTCCTTATATTTTTATAATATTGTCACCTCATTCCAATAATATTACAACTTTTTCTTCAACCTCGTTCTCCAAAAATGACATTTCACAACCGTGGGAAAAAAATCCGGTTATTTTTCTTGAATGTTTCAATTTCTAAAATCTCATCATTTTCCCCTCCCAATATGATGAGTTTATTCACATCAAATGTTATTTTTCTTCCTTAACAGTTGGACCATATTTTTATGAAATTATGTATTATTTTTGCTGTTCTGTAAAAGCCCCCCCCTCCCCAGTGGGGGCCACAAGCCTCTTGGCCAGACGCGGGTGTCCTAATGCTAGTCAAACATTATCCTCGATGGCCAAACTCAACAGCGTTCAGGCTGGCAGGGCAAATATTAGCAGAGCACACAGGAAGGGGGGGCGTGGCCATGCCCTTCTGTTCCTGTCGGCTCCTTTTGCACAGCAGCAGCAAAGATGGCCAAGCAAACACAAAGCGGCAAAAAAAACAAAGATGTGGATTCAGACTTTTTCTGTCCGGAGCCGCCTCCTAGTTTGATGGAGACGTAGCGTAACCCTAACCCTAACCCTAACCCTAACCCTAACCCAACAGCAAAAAAAAAAAAAAATCATCAGTCATGTTTTACAAGAAAGCCATCTTACGAAAACGAAAAAGTTGTAATCTAACAAAGACATCAATTTACAAGAATGATGTTATATTGTTATGAGGAGAAATAAAAACAGTTTAAATATCGTAGAAAAATGTTATGTCCAAATATTATTAGAAACAAACAAGCTAAATACATTTGTGGTTTCTGGTTGATGATGAATTTAAAGGTATTCCCGCTGGAATACGGCAACTGAAGACGAGAGGCCAGTGTTTGAGTGGTTGAGTGTTTGACCGGCGTCACCACTCTTCCTAATAAATCAAAGCGCTCCGCTCTCCTTCTACACCATGTTTGAATTGTAAATTTGTTGGCATGAGGTGAAGCGGGAGCTGCTGTTCCAGAATTATCTATTCCGTTGGAAGGGCTGCCAGGATGAGAGAGCCTTCCTCCGAGGGCGGCTGCTGTCTGCCGCAATCCGGCCTGATCAATGGCTGACTCCGTGAGGATCCCGGGGCGAGCGGAACAAGGTGAAAAGAGATGCATTTTTCTTCCCAGCTATTAATAGGAGATCAAAGTGCGCCGGATTACGTGTCGCAAGTTCGTTTGCCGACTTTTCAAACCTTTTTCATGTGCTCCCTGAACTCCAAGTTTAGCCTCATGCAATACGCATCAGCATCTGCTTCACACTGCATCTTTAATCGGGGGGGGGGGGGGGGCGTCAGCAGCCCGACCGCTAATTCAGGCGCGTTTTGCTTTTGCAAACCTCGTTTCAGATGAATGATGATAATAATAATAATAATAATAATAATTCACTTGTTCTTTCCTCATTTGGTAGAGATGCCACTTGGATGTTTGACCGGTGTCATGGCGACGCATGCTGGCGGGAACCTCAGGATGCAGCGACGGGCCCAAGTGCAGGTCAAAGTCATTTTATTTATGAGTGCAGCAGAAGTGAAAGAAGGAATTGGGTAACAGGAACCTGCCAAAACAGACCAGAACTAAACAATCACAAACCAAATTAGCAGCAGGAACGTGAAGGCAACGGAAACGACACGGACCTAAACTGGAACAAATACACAATCAAGTATAAAAAACTGAACGAATGGTCATGCATTCGGGAGCACAGAGTGTGACAGTACCCCCCCCAGATGTCACAAAGGGGTGGGTGGCAGGGGGACAACAGGAGGTTGCCCCGACATTGGGGGTGAGGTCAACCATTTGATCTCTCAAACGTGTTCATGTCCAAACTGGTAGAACGTCATAATAGGACATACAACACGACAATGGTCAGTGAGGAACAAACGTGTCTCCTCTACAATAAGGTACACGAAAATACCGTAGTTACTGAAGATCACTTGGGTACACGTTTGAAGTATTGCGGAACTAAGTGGTGGTTAAGGTTGGGTAGGTTCGTTCCTCGTTGGGTACTAATCGTCATTTGGCGTAACTGATTGTAAAGTGTTGCCATCTGGTTACCTTTGTCCTCACCACTACTCATCAGTTTTTATACTACTTTTATACTACTGTATTTGTGTGTACCTCATTGTAAAGTAAGACCCAAATGGTATTTCATCATTTCTACTTCAAATAACATAAAGTACGGCTTGATGGGGTACCTCTGGCAACGGTCCACAAAGGCGACAGGCGGTGGAGTGGGAAGATGCAAACATCCACCTTCGTCCGTCACACGTCTGGAGCCATCACAATCAATGTGTTTCTACCTTCCCCTCTTCTCTCCACCGTGCAAACACTTGGCGCCTCCAGGCATTCTCCTGGTATTTCCTTGCCTCAAACTCCTGAATGAGTCTCAGTAGTAATTCCACTTTGTGGTATGTCGAGACGAACTTTGGGAAGCTGAAGACAACGCAGCCAACGTCCGTGTGGGCGGGGCCTTGGAATAGAATCCCAAGTATGACCTTTGGATGCGACTTCTATCCCGAGACACACGGTCACCATGGGGATCTTTTATGATGTCATTCCCGTTCATGGGATGGCGTACGAGGATTGGAGATGGGAACAGGAAGCCACTCTTGGCGGGACTTCCTAATAAACGACTCGGGTTCTGTCCTCGTGTCATCTCATCGAAGGAAGCGAAAGCCTGAAATAACGGCCCAAGAGGACGAAGGCTGGACGAGGATCAAGGATTGTGGAACGTAAACAAGCATGAAACTGCCCCCCCCCCCCTCGTCACGGATAACCAAGGCAGTCATTTTGGGATATTTCTGGCAAAGGGACGTGTTGATGATGTGATGGATATTGGCGGAATGGCGTGGGAAGAGAGAGAGTCGATGGTGCAGAATGAAAGTGAATTGTGGCGGCAAATGGCGGCGGCGGCGGCGATGATATGCTACTTTATTGTCTATTTCACACTTGGATGACTTTGCTGACTGGATGGTTGGAGGCCATTTGTAATTGGGGGGGGGGTCTTGGTGGAAGCATGTGATGGGCTGGGAAATAGCATCCTTTGGATTGGGACACGTGGAGCGATGATTCCGTGTATTTTGTTGTGAAGACGCCATGCCGGTCATCTTCTCCGTGGAACCAAGTAGAACACCAACATAGCACGGACGTACGTGTGGAATTATGGGCTCGGATCTGACCTCATGACCCCTACAGTACAGTAGGCCCCCATTAGATGCAGGTCAGAGGTCAGAGGTCAGCCCATGAAATGCCCCCCCCCCAAAGGTTGACGTCATTGTCACCATTTGCGGTCACAGGGAATTGTAATAAAGTTATGGGGAAGTTTGACCACCACATGATGTGTGGAATCTCACTTTTTGGGAATTGCTCCCATCATTCCCAATCATTATGTGAAACATGAACACACCCCCCCATCGTTATGATCCCGTTTAGTGCCGTAAAGACACAAAGTCAACACGGCTGTCGGAGATGCTTGGTGGGGTTGGTGCGTGGTGCCAACACACTACTACTACTACTACTACTACTACTACTACTACGACTACGTATGACTACTACTACTACTACTACGACTACTACTATGACTACGACTAAAACACGATAAAGATTTTAAGTCTCTTGTAATTTAGTTTTGTTATTTTTATGTATTTTTTGTTTGTTATTGTTTATTGCTTTGAAGGGGAAATAAGTTATTGTTGTTATACTGGTTATTATTACTATTCTTAGCATTATTATCGCTATGATTATTATTTTTTTTATTGAGTGTCTTCTCTTATGTGTGGATTTTTATCTCCTCCCATAACGCATAAAAATATGGAGGGGGGGGGGCCCTCTGTGGAAATAGTTGTGACCCCCCCCGTTGTGGTTTACATCAACTCATTCAATCTCAGCCATTTTTCCAAAGACCATCCCTTTGGTCCAAAGAATGTAATTGGTATGAGTACCTAGTTGGGAAGTTGGGATGGGGGGTTCGTGGTTCTAAAAAGTATACATCTATCAATAGATGTATATCAATAACAATACATCTTTGATATTCCAGAAAGCCTCTCAAGGTTGCTGATGGTAGAGACGCTTCGTTTTCTGGGGCCGTAATTTAGTCGTTGCTTCAAGCTGCTAAATGTTCCTCGCTGCGTTGGACCCGTGCCAGATGGTTCTCGTCAAAAGTCCCACTTGGCCGAGGGCCTGGACGCTAATCTGGTTAGACCCGGGTTCATGGCAGAAGGCAGACTTTCTAGCAGGCACCGAGTCTGGCCGAGAGAGGTAGAGGTGACATCCGGGGCGCTGGACCGGGACCCAGGACCTGGAACAGGACCCGGAACAGGACCTGGACCAGTACCCGGAACAGGACCTGGAACAGGACCTGGACCAGTACCCGGAACAGTACCCGGAACAGTACCCGGAACAGTACCCGGAACAGGACCCGGAACAGGACCTGTAACAGGACCTGGAACAGTACCCGAAACAGGACCCGAAACAGGACCCGGAACAGCGCTTCATAGCAGACTGGTTTGGCTCGGTCGTCTCGTTAGGCCAAACCTGCTACCTGCCACAGCTAGCTCGTTAGCCTGAACATGAAGAATGAGCAGGTGGGCTATTATGGGATGGTCGTCGGTTCATCACGACTGTCAGTTTACCGTAATGAGATGTTGATGTTTATTTTTAGGAATTTGCCTGTCAATCAAAATCCAAGTCGTTCTCCTTTCTGTGTGCTCTAAAGATATAAAAAGAGCTAAAAAGAGGCAGCTAATGAATGAATGGCCGCCAGTAAAACACCTCCAACAAGGTTTTATGGCTTTAAATGCCAATATCCTCCTGGTGCATACGTGTGTACCAGGATACGTACGCGTGGCGAAGGAGCCTTCTTTCCACGCACCGTGGGGGGGGTGACGGCTTAAGAGTGGGGGGGCGACTGAGCCCGGCCGTAGAGTCTCGATGCGTTGGCTGACCTTGAGCAGGTGAATGTCGAGCGGCTGTCGGCAGGCGGAGAGACGGGAATATCGTCACCGGCTGACAGTTGCTGACCTGCGGAATAAACGGCGTGTCCCGATGCAGCTGGCGAGTCGGAACTGGAATGACTCGCCGACTTTCCGTGTCTCCTCGTGTCGGCTCACACGCGACGACAAAACGTCCTGACACGGCGGAGCCGCACATCAGCACCCCGCGTTCCTCACCCGACCCGGCGCCAGATCAAGCGGCTGTCAAAGTCGTGACCCTGACACGCGGAAACGCTATCGGTCATCAACCTCCGGCAACGGTCCACAAAGGCCGACGGGCGGTGGAGCGGAAAGATGCAAACATCCACCTTCGTCCGTCACACGTTTGGAGCCATCACAATCAATGTGTTTCTACCTTCCCCTCTTCTCTCCACCGTGCAAACGCTTGGCGCCTCCAGGACGACACGACAACGAGACGCTCAAAGCGCCGCCGTTTGAAAAGTTTCACTTCCGGGTGACAAACGCTGAAACATAGCTGACATTCCAAGTCTTTTTGCTCCTCCCTCCCCTCATGGACATGTTGGCACCGACTACAAAGAATGAAAAAGCTGGCATTGGGTAAGGATCCGAGGGCCAGGCATCAGAGGAGAGGAGATCACTCCTGGTAGCATCAACCTGGCACGGCTTTCTAGGCGACTCCACAGATTAGCCGGCGGTGCAAACCTGGAAGACTGCGAGCTGCTGGCCAAGCACATCAATGGATAGGACCCCCCCCCCCCCCTCGGGCCCCCCGCAGACATTAAAGGCATATGCGCGCATGGCACGTCAAATTAAAACGCTGACACTGAGCTGGTTTCATCTCCTGGAGAAGCACCTGGCCAGCCTTCCCGACCTCAGTGGAGATATCGTCTGATGTTGTCCTCCAACGTTAATCGTTGACTGACTCTTGTCTCCTCCAGCATGCAGACGGACCTTCAGCTCGGTCAGGCCTCCAGTTCAGCAATGCAGGCTCTTCTGCTCCACGAGGAGGTCCAGGTGGCTCGTGTCAAACCACACAAGCAGCTTAGAGTCAACAGCGGAGGCCGTATTGCGTCATCTTGTGTAGGCTGGTTGCTTGGCAACCTGGTTGCTTCACTCTGAAGACACACTCACACGGCCGAGACGGACACCAGCCGGAACCAGCCGGAATCAGACACATAGCCACACACCACTGATACACGTAGGGGTGCGCTCCCACCCCTGCAAGGGTGGAACCCCGGAATGCGATACGGAGTGGGTACTTCCCACTTGGAGGCATCTCCACAGCGGATGGACTTCTTTTTCCTTTGAGTTTGTTTATCCCAACAATAGATCAGCCGAACCCACCTTCCTGCATTTTCCATCTTTAGTGAAGTTCTTTCTTGGGATCTGCAACAAAGTTCAGCGCTAGGAAGAAGAAGAAGAAGAAGAAGGAAGGAACCTTGAACCAGGAAGTGCCCATTCAAGTCTCACTACTTTGAGTATTAGTATTAATGAGTATTATTGCGTATTAATGAGTATTAATGAGAATTATTGAGTAATGCTACAATGCTAATGTTAGCATGTTAACAATATTTACATGCTAATGTTAACACCTAGCATAATAGTGTGTGTATAAGTTTCTACCTATGCAAAAATGCTACTACGCTAATGTTAATATGCTAGCAGTTCTGACTGTTAGCATGTCCTGTTTACGTTGTGCTTCTAGACTTTGGAACGTTCCAACTAGATGGGAATCGTGTGAATGGTGGAAGTTTGGAAAATGGCCCATTCACTTTCAATGGGAAAAATAATGTGGAATTTTGGGATTTCTGGAAAGTCTGAACATTTGGGGTAAATATCTGAGATGGTTGCGGTCTATTACTGATGAGCCAAACGAGGGCAAAGAAGCCGATCATGGAAGCAAAGACACGCCAAGGCAACATCAGCATGGATAAGTTGAAGGTAAGATCTTGAGAAGATGGATCATAAATATCATACATCATAAATATGTCTGCATTCATGCCACGCCGTGTCATACACAGGTCGGCGTGCCAGGATACGATCGTTCCGGTCTGGGTTCTTCCCACGTGGACGACCCAGCGAATGGAAAGACGGCGTCGACGAGCGGCGTTCCTCATCTGGTTTGGAAGGCAGACTTGGAAGTCTAAATGCGGTAGGTGATAAACTGCGCTGTAAATATGATCCGCCCCCCGCCCCCACCCCCCTCCCCCGGCTAATGAGATGGTTTAGCCAGATGAGGCCTGGCATAGCTGGGAAGCTGGGAAGCTCGCGACTGCTCCCGCCGCTTAGCAGCCTTTATTGAAGCTGGCAGATCCTATTTTCACACCCGGAGCAAACTTGACTCCTGGTGTGGCGTGATCCCAGGATGCCAGCTGCTTCTCACTCTTGATGGACGCATGGATCAGAAAATGGGGGGGGGGGGCATGCTAGCTACATGGACAAATTGTAGAAGATACCAAGTTGCAAATACTTTGTAGCAGATTTCCCAGAGTTGTCATTCCCGTCCATTCATCCGGCGGAATGTTGACTTCTCTTCCATCTCTCCTGTGGACTTTGGAAGGTGGAGCACGAATCAGGATTTTTTTACGGAAATGGTCCGATACTAATTGGTGGCCGATGGATCAGGTGTTATCGGAATTGGTACCGCTGGTTCCGCTCCACAGCACCGATGTCGTGGTCATGTGACAAAGTGATGATGAGGAGCGTCGTCAGCACGGTTCAACAAGGTCAAGTGAAAAGTGTCGGCGTGGCACTCGAACAGACGCGCACGCGGGCCGTGGAAGTGGCGGAACGGGGCGCACGTGTCTTTTGGCCGCCGGCGCTGTGCTAAAAATGGACGCGCATCGGCGGCTCAAATCCCGGGACAATGCCGATCTAATCCGAGCCAACGTGCCAGAGTCGTGTCGCGCCTCGTTTAGGTGGCCACCATTGACCTTTAGCAGCGGCGGGGGGGGGGGGGGGTTAAGAGGAAACGACAGGTGGCGGCTCGGGTGATGAAATGTGGATTGCTTCAAGTTGCTTTCAGCGGGACCGTGTTGTCACCCCCCCCCCCCACCCCCCCACAGTATTTTTACTATCCACCCACATTCCCTGCTTCACTTAGCACCCTCACTCCCCCCCAAGCAGCTGGAGTTGGTGACACCTGTCAGCAGGGTGCTCATACCCCCCCCCCACACCCCCCCACACATTTACAAGGCTCACAATCATGCACTCGCCGTGTTGGCACCGGCTTTAGGACACACCCCTACTTCCCCCTACTTCCTGGAAGTCGCTTTTCACCGGTCCTTTTAAGAGAATTTTTAAAATGTGTAAATTCTAAATAACATTTAGGAATTTTTGACATTTATTGATGACTACATCGGATTTTATAAGAAGGAAAATATGGGACATTATTTTGCAAATCCAATAGTTTTGGCACGTGTACTTTGGCGGTCCTTGAACGCCCCATTGTGGATGTACTAACTACTTCTGGATTTCTGGATTCTTAGCCTTTCATTTGCTCCCAAACGTGGATACAACGTGGGAATGCATAAAGGTCGGATTGGATGACCTTCTAGCGTCGCTGCTTCGTTTTTTGCTGACTTTCCAAACGCTGGCGTGTGCTTGATTCGATCACCTGCACAGTGCGGGTGATCTCGCCTCAATGGAGCCGAGCGTTTTATCGGAGCTGATTTTAATGTTGTCTGATTTTCCGGTTTGACTTCAAAATTCCATCCTACCGATAATTAGCATGTACCCCTCATTTAGGATAAAGGATTTGGGATAAAGGGGATAAAGGATTTGGGATAAAGGGGACCTATCATGCATGCTATCAGCATTTGCGGTGCTTTGTGTTGAGTTGTGGACTCCTGTAGAGCAGCGACACACAATAAGCTTTCTGGATCTTCCAGATTTCGCGCCTTTTTCCGCAGCGTTTCCATGGACTTGGTGGGACTCCTGAGAACTTCCAGATACGTACCATCAGTCCGTGTTTACCGAGTGCAGGCTATCTGCTGCCCACAAAAGAAATCAATCGGAACTGGCGTCAGTAGAACTCAAACTAAAAACCAAGCGTGCAGATCCATCCCAAACTTAGTAAGAACATTCTTAGGTCAGAAGAGGGCGCATAAGAAGTATTATGGGTCCCCTTTAAGAACACGTGTGTATCAATAACACGATAAGATCCACGCCATGTCGTATGCTAACTGGAGCGTGCATGCAAACTGAGGCTGTTTTTTTACATGAACCGAAAAGGACGCTAGCCAGGGAGTACGCTAACCAAGGTTCCGCCGTATTGGTCCTATTATGGAAATACTTTTATTTTGAAGGTAAACGGGCTTCTGCGTGATGTTCGCATGGCCATGAGGTCCCACCTGCAGAAGCCCAGCTAATAAATTGGGATGTCAGGCCCGCCTTGACCAAACTTCCTGTCATCCATCACCAAGTTGAGCCGAGCGGCAGCGCCAAGAAAGAAATTGTTCAGCAGCAAAGAAGAACAAGTGTTGCATTCATTACGACGGGAAAAAGCAGGTGTGAAAACGCAGCCAGTTGTTTGTTGACAGCATCCGCCATCTTCTCCTCTATTCCCAATCTGGGAACGCTCCACCGCCACACACGCACACGCCCGTCGTTCCCCAAGCATCCAGAGCACTTTGCAGCTTGTTAGTGGGGCAGGGTTGCTGGTGCGACGTCTCCGAGGCAGCGCCATGAAGGTGACATCTATCACGTACGGCGCTGGCGTGCTATAAATACCAGCGGCGCTCTCTCGCCGCCGGTGACAAGTACAAGTGGGAGGGGAGCATCTGACACAAGGGCTGGGGGGGGGTACTGTCACTTCCTGGGGTGTCTTAATTATATTGTTCACACGCAAAACCAAGTGGGTGTTGGGTAAAAACCTGCAAAGCGTACTTGAAAATACAAACCTGAACGTACAAAGGAAGTCGCTGATAAAGCAGGAAATGCATTTTACAATTCTACTCATCATTTTGTCCTACATTGTATGATGGTATGTACTGTAGATACATTTATATTCACCTTGGGGGGGGGGCGTTTAGCTGTAGCCTAATAAGCAAAGCAAACGTGTGAGTAGCGTAGCATTGAGGGAATTGTACCTTGGAATGTTTTTATGCACAAAGTACAGCAAAAGTAAGAATAAATAAATAATAAAGGTCATCATTCAGACTGAACACCAAATTCAGGTTTGAAATGAAACTTGGTATTATGATATATTATTATGATAATTTTATATATTCTGGTATATGGTATATTATGACCTCCTTCACTGTTGGAGCTCCACTCCACCTTTTGGTGTTTTTGCTGAACTCAACATAAATATTGAAACCGTACAAGGAAGTTTTCGTCAGAATAAAAGAGTTTGTTTTTAGCCTTTTGGGGTCTTTACAATGGCCAGTAGAACATGGAGCGGTGCTGATTTTGACCCAAAAACAGAAAATTAGCTTTTTCATGCAGAGAAGCAAATTCAAGCAGAATGACGACTGCTTGACGACTGCGTGCGAGTGTCAGTTGTGGCCGTCAGTTGGACGCCCCTCCCATTTAGTCGTCGCTTGGGGCCCCAGGCGGGGCTTTACTTGGGTGGAAACAGGCTAAAGGTTGCCGCCGAGTGTTTGTACAATGAAGGCCTATGGAGACATGCTAGCATAGCAGCATAGCTTCCTACTCATCTCCATGCAGGTCTGCTGACGGCGGGCAGGTGGGCGGGACCTTTGTCATTGCGGATAAGAGGGGAAGAATGTCGGGCTACGGTGGGATGATGTTCGGCAGCGGCTTCGATTGTGGTTCCCAAGCTTCGTTTTCAACAGTTGAGTCTTTAAAAGCATCGAAAGAAAACGGCCAACGCCCAGATGAGGGCGGAAGATAAGCCGACACGACACAACGTTTCAGCTGCCAGGCCTCCTTTTCTTTCCTGCCTCTTACTCGTCCAGTCGCCATGATGGAAGTCAGCCAGAGGCATTTTCCGGCGTGAAAACACGGCGTGGATCTTGTCTAAACGTGATGATGTCCCACATTCGTCCATGATCAGTCGTGGACGTTGTGGGCCACCTCCGTGGAGCTGGAGCCCCGCTGACCTCGCATGGCGACGTTAGTGACCACGAGTAAATGAATACCTCGGGGTGAATTTACCGGGACCGTTTGCTGGCTATGGAGGAAGGAAAAGGAACCTTATTTACACTAGCAACATGCTAGCAACACATGTGAGACATGAACACGCACGTCTTTCTCTGGTCTGCGTTATAAAGACATCAAGACAATAAAAGAGGCGACTAATTGATGCTCATGAAGGGACGCACCTACAAGCCAACCCATGAGAACGCCGTGCTGCCAGCATGTAGGAGAATAAACGTTTATGATCACATCTCATACTTACATGATATTATCTTCTATTATTACTATTCATTTAACATTTTAAAAGAACATTCTTGGAAACATTATACATTAATTATAATAATTATTATCATTATCATTCAAAATATTTATTTTTAAGAAATTTTCTTGGACATTGATATTTTTTCATACTTTTCCAGACCTGGGAAATGTCTTAAAAACATTATACATTAATTAGAATAATTATTATCAGTATAATTAAAAATATTTTAAATTAATTTTCTTGGACATTCATATTTTTTCTTACTTTTACAGACCTGGAAAATGTCTTAAAAACATTATACATTAATTAGAATAATTATTATCAGTATAATTAAAAATATTTTAAATTAATTTTCTTGGACATTCATATTTTTTCTTACTTTTACAGACCTGGAAAATGTCATAAAAATATTATACATTGATTATAATAATTATTATCATTATCATTAAAAATATTTATGTTTAATTAATTTTCTTGGACATTCATATTTTTTCATACTTTCCCAGACCTGGAAAATGTCATTAAAATATTCTAATAATGAATACATTCATATTAGTAGTATTATGGCTAATATGAATTCAACAAATATTTCTTTTTGGACACATGCATATTTGTAAACATATATGTATATTTGCAACGTGATGCTTCCCAAGTTGCGTCGGAAGCGTTCATGTCGCCGTAAGAAACGCAGACGTTTGCTGCTGTTGGCTTTTACGAGTCCAGCTGCTTGAGGAAACGTCTGCTAAGGAACCTGCAGTTCCACGCTGGGCCTTTAACAATGGCGTCATAAAAGATCATCCACATGGGATCACGCACGCATCCGCCGCCCGTAAACGGGAATGAACCTACCACGTCTTTACAGACGGCTAGTGAGGAGCGTCGCCATGTCAGGGCAGTTGGACCGTTCCAGACGTGAAGAACCCTCCAGAGCGCTCCGTCGAGGATGGAGGTCTCGCTCCTCCCCTCTCCTCCCCTCTCCTCCCCACTCCTCCCCACTCCTCCCCTCCACAGCCCCCCCCCCACATTAACTCTCCAGCCCATTCAGCCATGATTAGAAAAGCCTCTCAGCAGCAGAGTTTGCAATCATTTGACCCTCATGAATTCCAATCACCCCCCCCCCCGCTCAAACAAGCACGTATGATGACGACTAGCATGGAGAGACCACATTTGATAGGAAAGAAAAGAACACGCTTGCAAATTCACACGCAAACACGACATTTCTTCTTATGTAGAATTGATTGAAAATAATCACATGCGATGGAACCTCAGTTAGCATCCGCCCCCGTTAGCATGTTTTTTTTGACAAATGTTATTATTAACGGCCAATCCCAACAACATATTTCCATCTTTTACGGTTGGGCGGTGATGATGCAACCCCCCACTAATGGATTTCACTACAGAGCAATTTGAAGGCGTGAACACGGCCACAAGGTGGCAGTAGTGTACTTGGTTAGGGCTCGGACGGAAAGAACACACGTGACAGGAAGGAGGAGGAGGGATAGCGTGGGCGGAGTCTAGCGTGCAGAAGGTTACACACCCATGCGTGTGCACACGCGCACGTGCACGTGCACAGTTTGGCTCCAAATGTGACAATGGTAAATAGTTTATGGTGTTAAATTGGTCAATAAATCATTTGTTTGGGTCGTTTATGTTGCTTGGAACAGGATCATTTTGCCGGCTTGAATAGTTTTCCGTGTGGATGCGTGTCCGTTTTCCTCAAAAAGTGGCCTATTTTCAGAGACAAAAAAAATATATATTTTTGGACTAAAAATCCCAGAATTTGCGAGCCATACTTGAAAGAAGCCTAAATGATCGGAAAATGAATTTCTTCCAATTTGAATCTTTTTCTCTTGACTTTTAAGAACGTGATGCGTTTAAAGACGTAATTGATCCTAGATTGGAGGAGAACGTCAAGCTAGCAGGAGGGTCTGGAGGTAGGCCAGGATAATCTGATAATGTTCAAAACCAGCAAGTCCACTTATTGTTGCGTGGCTCCTTCGCCGGCGCGTGACAGCGCTGATGGCGATGACCTTTCCCCGCTGCCACGCCACGTTCCCGTGTCTCTGTGGCCAGCAGCGGCCCTGTCACCTACCATCAGCACCAAGCTGTCCGCCATGACGGCTGCGACGCTTCCTTGCCGCCGCTTTCCAATCGCACACGTCTCGTCCGCAAACGTTTTTACCTTGTTGTTACCTTGTTGTTACCTTGTTGCTACCTTGTTGCTACCTTGTTGCTACCTTGTTGCTACCTTGTTGCTACCTTGTTGCTACCTTGTTGCTACCTTGTTGCTACCTTGTTGCTACCTTGTTGCTACCTTGTTGCTACTTCTGCTACCATCGATCACATTTGATGCCGTAAACATTCATTTCATTCACAGAAGGAATAAAAAACGTGTACTTAGCATGCTAACATAGAAATAGCCTGCTTGTACCTTGTACCCACAGTGGAGGGCAATTGTGTTTGGTGAAAATTGGTGGTAAACAGGAGGGGCGTGTGTCTGAAAAATGCAAAGAAAATGTTGGAATGTTGGACAGGCGTCATTTCCTAGAACTGGTCCTGAATGCACCGTAGAGGTGGCGAGACCAGAAGGTTAGCCATATTAGCCATATTAGCCATATAAGCCATATTAGCCATATTAGTCATATTAGTCATATTAGTCATATTAGCCAAATTAGCCATATTAGCCAAATTAGCCATATTAGCCAAATTAGCCATATTAGCCATATTAATCATATTAGCCATATTAGTCATATTAGCCATATTAGTCATATTAGCCAAATGTAGCCATATTAGCCAAATTTAGCCATATTAATCATATTAGTCATATTAGCCAAATTAGCCATATTAGCCAAATTAGCCATATTAGCCATATTAGTCATATTAGCCAAATGTAGCCATATTAGCCAAATTTAGCCATATTAATCATATTAGCCATATTAGCCATATTAGCCAAATTAGTCATATTAGCCATATTAGTCATATTAGTCATATTAGCCAAATTAGCCATATTAGCCATATTAATCATATTGGCCATATTAGCCAAATGAGTCATATTAGCCATATTAGTCATATTAGCCAAATTAGCCATATTAGTCATATTAGCCATATTAGCCAAATTAGCCATATTAGTCATATTAGCCATATTATCCGCATACGGTCTCATCTGTAAGATTCAAAGAATGAGAAAAAAGAAGCAGCTTATAAACCGAAAATTTGGTACTTTAGAAAAGTCAGTCTGGGTACTAGCAAGACGATGTACCTCCCAGTCAGTACTCATCGGGTAAATAAGACGTTGATACGATAGACGCTCTCGTGAATTCATTTCAAATTTCAATGTTTATTATGGTTGCGTCATCAAAAGATCCTTTTGTCGCTGTGGCGACTCCGAAATCAGGAAAAAGCCCAAAGAAACAAACCAAAAATACTGAGAACTGTCTGTAGTATTTTCTGATATTAGTATACGTAGTATATTGATGTACTGTACTGTATAGTATATGATAAATATGATATCTGAAACATCCTTCATGGTGTGGCCACATCTTTGAAATTGACAAGCGCCTGATCTGCTGGTGAACTTTGAGGTCTAATGGCTGCTAACTCGCCCCCCCCCCCCCCCCCCCCCCCCCCCCCCCCCGACAAGGCGGATTACGGGGTGCTGAGCCGTGTTGTCGTCTGCGTGATCGGAGCAGAGAAGGTGACAGATGTCAAAGCTGATGTGTCCATGGACGCCGACTGCGTGTTTGTGACGTCTGACTGAGGCTGACAGTCCAACCCGCATCCGACGATCCCAGGATCCGCGGATCCTCGGGGCCGCCGTTTTATGATGACGAGTGGCGACACGAAAACACTCGCAGACACTCGCACTCGGGGTGAGCCTGACTAAAGCCGACACGGGAACAGACGGATTGAAGCATGACGGACAGAAGTTGAAGTTGGGATGGGAAGATGGAGAACAATTCCTACTTCCTGGTTTGCACGTTGTTGCCGCCGATGTCGGGTCAGAGGTCGTGTGCCTGTCACGCACTCGTCATCAATACATGTCAAAATGTACGGTTAATCCACGGCTGATCCAAATCGGCAGCCTAAGACCCTGAAGGGAGAACCCCTAGCTATGGTACATGATGGGGTTCATGCTCTCTGGGCCGCAGTTTGGACACCCTGCGTTTGAAGAGTTGAGCGTTTGGGACGTCTGTGAGCCCCCTCGTCCACCATTTTGCTTTGCCTACGCTGGAACTACTCTCCCCCCCCCCCCCCCCCCCGTTGCTAGTCTTGGAGTTCTTGCCTTGTAAAGTGTGCTTATTTGTTGCTGAGGTTGCTGGTCCCACGCTGTACCCCCCCCCATAGGAACGTAGTTTGGATGGAATTGTCTTGTTTTTCTCCTCTTGTTTCTTCTCTCCATTTTACCCCCCCCCATCCATGACCTCTCTCTGTAAGTAAAGACAATTCCGGTTGGCAAGGCAGGAAGACATTGAATATCTTATTTCCCATTGACCCCCCCCCCATCACCCCCATCAGCTCGGTGACATAATTGATATCAACTATTCAGCCATTAGTTTATTTTTACTTTTTTATTGGCCCCCCCGCAAATGACCCTAAAAACCTCTTTTACCAAGAAAACAGCAACAATTAATTCTAATGAACACGCACGTGAAATGAAACGTGATGCTAACGACCTTTCCTAACGTCCTAACTTTTTTTTCATTCATTCATTCATTTTCTACCGCTTATCCTCGCGAGGGTCGGGGGGGGGGTGCTGGAGCCTATCCCAGCTGTCCCCGGGCGAGAGGCGGGGTACACCCTGGACTGGTGGCCAGCCAATCACAGGGCACATATAGACAAACAACCATTCACACTCACATTCATACCTATGGACAATTTAGAGTGGCTAATTAACCTAGCATGTTTTTGGAATGTGGGAGGAAACCGGAGTACCCGGAGAAAACCCACGCATGCACGGGGAGAACATGCAAACTCCACACAGAGATGGAGGAGGGTGGGAATTGAACCCTGATCTTCCTTTAAACACGGTGTGGAGTTTCCTCGGACAAGTCTTTGCTCTGTATTGACTATAAAATCTACAACTAATGATCCTTAACTGCTAATTAATGATCGCTTTGCTGGACAACTACACACTATTGTTTTATACTCGTTACACACACACAGACACACACACACACACACAGACACACAATTGCTATTTGAGATTGGCTGTGAAAGTGTGTGCGTGTGCATGTGCGTGTGCGAGCGTGCGGATGATTGGTTGCTTGGCAGCGGTGGCGCTAGCTTCATTCCCCTCCTAATGAGGGACTGATGGAGGAGCCTGGAGGCCCTCTTGTCTCTCCCTCTTTTCCCTTTCTTGCATCTTCAGGACATCTCCTGCTGATTGCCGTTTCTCCGTGACTTTGCAGGACCAACAAGAAGACAAAAAGCCACCCATCCATTTGTTAGCCTGCTGATTCTTTACTGGGGCGTCTCCCGGAAAGGGGGCGCTTGATAGACAGCCAGTCAATCATATTCTTGCTCCCCCAGCTCAGTAGCTCCACACCAAAGGAAGCTAAGGAAGCCAATCAATCTGCTAAGGAATCCGAGGTAGTTTTTAGGGTTACGCACCCCATCGGTCTTCCCCAAATATAGTGGAACCTCTATTAGCATACTTAGCATGGTTAGCATACAATATGTTTGTCAGAGTTGACCGTAATTAGACACTACAAGTTGGGGTCGGGGTGGCACGGTGGTCTAGTGGTTTGTGCGCAGACCTCACAGCTAGGAGACCAGGGTTCAATTCCACCCTTGGCCATCTCTGTGTGGAGTTTGCATGTTCTCCCCGTGCATGCGTGGGTTTTCTCCGGGTACTCCGGTTTCCTCCCACATTCCAAAAACATGCTAGGTTAATTAGCCGCTCCAAATTGTCCATAGGTATGAATGTGAGTGTGAATGGTTGTTTGTCTATATGTGCCCTGGGATTGGCTGGCCACCAGTTCTCGCCCGAAGACAGCTGGGATAGGCTCCAGCACCCCTGCGACCCTCGTGAGGAAAAAGCGGTAGAAAATGAATGAATGAATGAATGAATGAATGAACGTGTGACTTTTGGTGAGGTGGACTTTAGGATGATGGATGATGGATTTCATGCTAAAACTCGTGCGATGCTACTTGGTGCTTGTGTATTTTCCCATTGTGCTGCATCCTTGCCTTTCGTAGAGCGTTGATGCCTCGGCCTCAACGGCGACAAATCCTTCCTACGGCGTAGCGTGGCGTACAAAGCTATAGCGTCACATTGGTTCTCGTAGAGAGGGAATGTAAATGTCACATAAAAACACCTTCAGGCCTCTCGCTGCTCCAGTCGGCCGAGCTTGGCAGCAGCGGAGAAGGAGGTCGACGGTCAGAGGTGTCAATCATCTTCCGTTTCCTCTCCGGATATTGTGTAATATATTATATGAAGTGATCAGGATGCAGGATGCCTGACTAGCATAGACATGGTTGGCTGGAAGGACGTAGACGCTAACGATTGCGGTGAATGATGATCAAATTAGTAGGGAGCGTTTTAACGGAATGACGGATGAGGAAGCGTTGGCCAGGTTAGCAGGTTAGCAGGTTAGCAGGTTAGCAGTTGGCTAACACACACTACAGGACAAACGCCGTGTGGGCCCAGACGACCATGATTACCCGGGTAAATCCGTGTGGCCTTGGGATCGGGACACATTCCCTTGGCTTCCCTCTGTGATGATGTAATTTTCTCCCAAACCTTTTTCATGCTCCACGTCCTGCACATTACCCCCCCCCCCCCACATGGCAGACAGAGACTTTCCCCCTCCTGATTCTTTCATCAACATATTCTTGGATTGCAGCGTTTTGTCCCTGCCTGGCACGCCGGCGGACATTCACGGGACTGGGAAAGACATAACTCCATACTTTCCCAATTCTTCCAATTGTAAATAAATCCTTGAAATATTCCAATATTCATCATCAATTCTTAAATGACATCAAACTTGCCGACCTCAAGCGCACCCACACCAATCTGAAAATGACGCGGAGCCTTCGTCCCCGAAGTCGACACGTTTGGTCGACAAAGTAAACACAAACGGAACAGAACAAAATGGCGTCCATTGGCTCAAAGTCATCGCAGAAGAAATGCTGCCCTTTAAAAGCCAGAATTTGAAGAAATGCTGCAAACGTTAGACAGTATGAATTGTGTGTCAGAAAATACAGTGAAAGGTATGAATCCCAATCCCGTGAGTTGGGTGCTCTGTGAAATTTTGGTTTCCTCCTCATCATAAAATAACATGAAGCTGGAGCTGACCCTCAAGCCCTGACCAATCACAACAAAGTAGGCGTGGTTGAGGGTGGAGGCTGTCAAATCTGAGATTTTCAGCCAAGAGAAGAATGCAGATTTACCCTGAAAACAAATTCCGTTTTATGGAATATTTTACTTTATCATTTCCAAATATTACATTCTGCTCATTTTTTGTCTTTAGGAATTGGGAACAAATATGTCTTTCCCTTCCCCCCAAAGAAACACTTCCTGGGAGACCCTGTAAACAGAGCAGCCGAGTTCGGGGGGGTGAGAGCGTATATGGCAGCATACGCCCATATAAGGACGCCCGGCGCTATGTGACATCACAGCGAGCCAGTGTCACCACGCCCTCTGAAACCGAGCAGTCAGATCCATCCAAAAAGGACGACATGTCCCCTTCAAATGGTCATGTGATGTATTGATGATAAGTCGGTGGTTTCCATGGAAACAAGACAGCACAATGGTGAGCAAGCATTAAATAGGAGATAAATACATTTGTATCTTAATGGCTGTGTCGGATCGGGCGATGTTGAGAAAGAGAGAGAGGAGTCTGGGAGGGGGGGTATATTTGCTGGGGGGGGTAGATATGAATTATTCATGACAGCAGCTGGTCTGGTCTTCTTCAGATGGATTCATTATCGAGGCTGGCCAGGTAATACAAGAAATGTCAAGAAAAAACACCAGAAACACTGGATAATAGTAGCAAGTCAACGTGTGTGTGTGTGTGTGTGTGCGCTCTACCAGCGTGCCCCGGAGCAGCGGTGGAGAGGTGACCCCGCCATGGTAATAATGTGCTGAGGATTACAATTTGATGGAACCAAGCCACAAGGGTTCTTTGTTGCCCACTCCAATGACAGCTTGTTGCTGCCGGGACTTTACAAGCCCCACTTGACAGGCGCACACACACACACACACACACACACACACACACACACACACACACACACCTTCTTGTCTTTAGCTCACTCTCGTCTCAAAAAGGGCAGCAATCCACGTTTAGAGCTTATTCACGTTATTATACCAAGCAGAAGAAGAGCCTTCATGCTACGAGTAGGCGTGTGACCACGCAGGCGATGGCGTCTACGACGGGGTCGGCAACCTTTAGCATCAAAAGAGCCATTTGGGCCCTTTTGCACCAAATTAACTCCTTCAATCCCAGCCGTGTTTCCAAAGAGAACCACTTCGGTAGCGGCCATTTTAGACCATTTTGACTGATCCATCCCATAATAGTATGACTTTTTTCCTGTAACTTTCTTTCTGGAAAATTTCTTGTATTTTTTAATAATAATAATTAATAATCTTTCCTTCTTAGAAGTGGAACATTTTTTGTTGTGAATTCACAACTTTTCTCGCAAATTTGAGAATAAATTCAAGGCTGTAAAGTCGTTTATTCCCGTAAACTCACAACTTTATTTTCGTGAATTAAATAATGAGAATCATGAACAACTTTGTTCTCATAAATTTAAGATTTTCTTTTTTGTAAAGTGACAACTTTTTTCCCGTAAATGAACAACATTCTTGTGAAATTAAGAAAAAAAAATCTGAAATTTAGGAGAAAAAAGTTGTGACTATACAAATAAAAAGTCCTAAATTTCCGAGAATAAAGTTGTAAGTTGGCCGCACACGGCTGAGTGGTTAGCCTGTTAGCCAAACTCTGCTCGGCCATCGCTGTGTGGAGTATGCTTGTTCTTCCCGTGCATGCGTGGCTTTTCTCCGGGTACCCCCCCCCACATTCCAAAAACATGCTAGGTTAATTGGCCACTCCAAATTGTCCATAGGTATGAATGTGAGTGTGAATGGTTGTTTGTCTATATGTGCCCTGGGATTGGCTGGCCACCAGTCCAGGGTGGACCCCGCCTCTCGGCCAAGGTCAGCTGGGATAGGCTCCAGCGACCCTGTGACCCTTGTGAGGATAAATGGAAATTGTACATTTACGGGAATAAAGTTGTAAAATCTCCTAATTTACAACTTTCTTTCTCATAAAAGAAAAAGCTGATGAATTTAAGAAAATAATGTAAATTTTACGAGCAATAAAGTTGTAGTCTATTTTCAGGGGATAAAGTGGAAGATTAACGAGAATAAGTGAAATAATCGGAGCTGATATTTGGGGTGCTAGAAGTTGAAAAGAGGAAGCGTATCTGCTGTCTTGCATGGTTCGAGGGAGCCAACAACAAATGTGAGGCGTCTTTTTGCACTTCCTTTAGTCTACAAACGAGCTGCAAACTGATCAAGTGCCAGTTGAGGAGGAATATTTCACATCCTCTTCAGTCACAAAGGTGTTAATCTCACTTGTGCAGAGGGAAGTAATCCTCCTGCCTCGCCGCTGTCGTCGTAAACACATCCAATTAATTAGACAAATGTGATAGTGTCGTTCAGGATAATTGTTTCCTAACGCGGCGGGGAAACGAGCTGCGAGCAGTCAATCAGACGACATCACAACAGAGATGTTGACTGGATGGATGGATGGATGGATGGAAATGTCTCGTGTCGCTACTTTACAGTCAACTCAATCTCCAAACCCTGTGAAGCACACGGAGGGTTCCTTTATTTATACACTGGAAACACTTCTTTTCCATGATTTATATTTGTACATTAACAAAATACTATGAAAGAATTCATGATCAATATATTCAGGGATGTCAATCTCTTTGTGGGAGACGATTTGATACGACATGCCGATATTCCCAGGCTAAGACGGGCATGCCAAGGCTAAGACGGACATGCCATGGCTAAGGCGGGCATGCCAAGGCTAAGACGGGCATGCCATGGCTAAGACGGGCATGCCATGGCTAAGACGGGCATGCCATGGCTAAGACGGGCATGCCATGGCTAAGACAGACATGCCGTGGCTAAGACAGACATGCCATGGCTAAGACGGACATGCCATGGCTAAGACGGACATGCCATGGCTAAGCCGGACATGCCATGGCTAAGACAGACATGCCATGGCTAAGACAGACATGCCGTGGCTAAGATAGACATGCCATGGCTAAGACAGACATGCCATGGCTAAGACGGACATGCCATGGCTAAGACGGACATGCCATGGCTAAGACGGACATGCCATGGCTAAGACGGACATGCCATGGCTAAGACGGACATGCCATGGCTAAAATAGACATGCCATGGCTAAGACGGACATGCCATGGCTAAGACGGACATGCCATGGCTAAGACGGACATGCCATGGCTAAGACGGACATGCCATGGCTAAGACGGACATGCCATGGCTAAGACGGACATGCCATGGCTAAGACGGACATGCCATGGCTAAGGCGGGCATGCCATGGCTAAGGCGGGCATGCCATGGCTAAGGCGGGCATGCCATGGCTAAGGCGGGCATGCCATGGCTAAGGCGGGCATGCCATGGCTAAGGCGGGCATGCCATGGCTAAGGCGGGCATGCCATGGCTAAGGCGGGCATGCCATGGCTAAGACAAACATGCCATGGCTTAGATGGCTAAGGCTAAGATAGACATGCCATAGCATAGCATTTGAAGACCTTTCTGAAGGTTAAGACCAGGTGGGCAGACTTTTGGCTCGCGGGTTAAAAAATGTTGGGTTCAAAAATGAGGCGTAGGGTCCATCAGAATTACATACTTGCTCACAGTAACTACTTTTGTTTCTCGTCATATTTGCTCCAAAATGCCCATCCTGACTACATGAAGGTCAATTTTCATGACCTTGCCGAGTGCTAATGTGTATCTATTTATTTTTTATTTTTTGATTTGGCCGTTTTTTTCCCTTGCTGAGTTGAAGCTGTGGAGGTTAAGCCACAATTTCACCGTCCTCACCCCTAAAACGAGAGAAAGCCCCAATTATTGCACAAATCCCTCTTAAATGTGCATAATCTCTTTTGTTACGCAAACTGTCTGCAGTGATTTTCTCTATTTTCATGTGTTGACTCATTGAGCGAAAGTAAGCTTTAATCCTTCTCTTGCGGCGGGTTTGCACCGAAGCCCACAGGAAGTAGAACATAAGGCACTTCAAAAGACGTACGGAACTCATGAAATTAAGGCCCGGCTTCCTTTTGTGTAGAAAAGGCGCAGCTTCCACTGGACTATGGACGCAGTCAGCCGCAAACATCTAGCGGCCTCCGACTATCTTTATGATCATGTCTGTTTCTGATGTTTACATGTTGTGTATGTAAAGTGACACGATGCAGGAACACCAAACAAAAGCACCACACAGGAACCGAAACCAGAACAGAGGAAAACCAAACCCAAAAGACTACAATAATTCATTAATCCCACAATAAATTAATACAAATTTGTATTGTGGTACAAATATTTACTTTACACAAAATATGGTTTGTATGCTTTTGTTTGAATACATTTCCAGTGGGAACCGCTACTTCATTCCAGAAGTCCCGATGCTAACCAAAACGTACACTAACCAAATCTGTTTTCCAATAAGAAATAGCGTTTCAGGAAATAAATGTAAAGATAAACGTCATTAATTTGTTCCAGAAGGTCGAGGCTAACTGAAACAAATGCTAACCAAATCAATTCTTCCCATAAGAAGTCATGTACTGCAAATGTAGTCCGTTCTAAAAAACCAAAATGTTAACAAAAGATGTTTTGTGTTATTATTATTAGCTTATTAGTCATTATTGATATGATTTAATAGTTATGTGCATGTCAAACAATGGAAATGTGCTTTGTGTTAGCATTTCTAACGGGCAATGTAACTTCTGGTTCCAGTTGCCATGTTGTTTAGCCAGCTAACAGGATGCTAACCAATATCAATAACCAATAAAGATCACCCTTGGACTCATGCAGTGTATTCATAACACCACAATGTATGCTAACTGGGGAATGCTAGCACAATTGTTGCATACATTTTCAACTTTAACCAAAAAACACGCTAACCGAGGTTCCACTCGTGTTGTTTCAGAAACCATCCAACGTGACAGACGTGTAGTGGTTCGCTTGGCTGACTGCCTTTCGGCCCAAGTCCGATGGGACGGGGCCCCGGTGGACCTGAACTGGATGAGAGGTTGGATGGATGGAAGCGAGATCTAAACTGACTTTGTAAGTTTGGTTCCACGTCCGTCGGGCAGCGGTTAAGCACCGGGATTTGAAAATGGAGGCAAAGCAAACACGCGGCACCAAGAATGAGCCGAGCAAATACGGAACGCCTGCTGAGCAGCAGCGGGAAGAACTTGGGCTCCCGATTGGGTCCATACCAGGCAGACAAATAAAAGAAGGCCCTTAAGCTCTTGTAATCAGGAGGGAAACAGACAAGGCCTCCATGTTTTTACCTTCCTAAGCCTCGTTGGAGTTTGGGGTCCAACGCCAGTCTTTGGGTAGGCGCTGCCAAATGGCAGTAAACATCAAAGTCTTACTCAGTTAGCCTCCTTGCCGATTCCTGTTAGTGTCCCAGGGATTAGCATTAGCATAATTGAGGTTTATGTACAGACGCTGAGTGCAAGAGCTTGATGGATGGCTATTCCGGAATGCTAATGTGTGTTGTGTAATGGGGATTTTCAATCTAGAAAGACCTCCCCCAAAACCTATTATACTGAGTAGTGTGTGTATAAAGACAAGCAACTACTTCACGTTATACTCCAAATGAGTAAAGCCATACTACGTACGCTACGCACGCTACCCGGCTGCTGTTTGATCAAAGTCAGTGAATGTTGTCATTCATCCGGGTCTTGCGTTCCCAGGGCGCCCAATCCATCCCACACGGAGGTTCTCGAAGTAGGACGGCCCTCGTCTGAGGAGCTGCTGCAGCATCCAAAGTATTTGTTCTCCATTTCGCTCTTTTGTGGTGTCAAATAGCCGTCATGAAAGCCCCCCTGACTTGATTGATCAACTTAGCTGGAATATCATATACCGTGGGGCAAGAAAGTTTTTGCCCTTTTCCTGATTTCTTCTTTATTTTTTGGCATGTTTGTTACACTTCAATGTTTCACGTGAATGAAATATGAGTCAGTGACAACAAAAGTGAAAATGTGATGCCCCCCATGTGATTGCCCCCACTTTACACTTCCAACTTTAGAACTTAAGTGAGATCAATTGAGATGGATTATTATGGTAAAGGTTATCAAGTCATTTCTAAAGCTTTGGGGCTTCAGCCAACCACAGGGAGAGCCATTATCCACAAATGGTGAAAACACGGAACAACGCTGAACCTTCCCAGGAGAGGCCAGCCCACCAAAATGACCCCATGAGCGCAGCCATGGCTCATCAGGGAGGTCACAAAAGACCCCTCAACAACATCCAAAGAAGTGCAGGACGCAAAAGTGCAAAAGTTGAACTTTTTGGAAGGTGGTGGTAGTGTGATGGTCCGGGGTTGTTTTGCTGCTTCCACAGAGAAGAAAGCTGACCTCTTGGAGACCTCTTGGAGACCTCTTGGAGACCTCTTGGAGACCTCTTGGAGACCTCTTGGAGACCTCTTGGAGACCTCTTGGAGACCCCTTGGACCCGAGAAGCATAATGCAGTCGACAAAGATGTTTTTTTCGGTGAATGACAGAATCTGGTGCTGCCAATAGCCGCTGTCAGTCTTATCGGCTAGCTTGGCTGTCTGCGTTTCAGCTCGTTGAGGCTAATTGTGTGCTTGGAGTCGGAGATGAACTAATTAGTGGGTGCATGGAAGGCTCAGCTCATTAGCGGCTGGGAGAGGGACTGTGCTGTTGCGGCTCCGAGGGCTCTCTCGCCTCAACATCTCGTCTCTGCACAGACAGGAAGTAGCTTCATGCAACTTCATTAAAGCGTCCCGGGTTGGTGGTGAAGAACTCTACAGACCTGAGCGCTGATGGCGCCGAACCCAACTTGGTAGGACTTATGAAATGATTGATTGAGCGGTACCACAGAGAAGGGTTTGACCCTTGGTCCATTCTCTGCTACAAGAGGTTCAAGGTGGTTTGAACCGCATTTGACCGTGTCCCTAGCGGCACCCTTTGGGGGGACGGGGGGTGGGGGTTCTTGGTGCACATTGCCAGCAGTTGAGCCTGTTTCCGGTGAACCTTGGCCTCCGCCAAGACTGCCCTTTCTCACAGATTATGTTTTCATGGACAGAATTTCTAGGCGCAGCCGAGGTGCAGATTGAGTTTGGTTCAGGGGCCTTAGATCTCATCTCTGCTATTTGCCAACGATGTGGTCCTGATGGCCCCTTTGGACCTTCAGCGTTTACTGGGACGGTTTGCATTCTGGGATGCGACTCAGCATCTCCAAATCAGAGGCTCCCTCCGGATTGGGCTTGTGGTCCTGCCCCAGGTGGAGGAGTCCAAGTATCTCTGGGTCTTCTTCACGAGTGACGGAAGGTTGTAGCGTGAGGTTGATTACGGCGTCTGCAGTAATTCAGTCGCTGTACCGGGTCGTGACTGAAAGAACAAGATGGTGGATACAAGTGGCTGAAATGAGTTTCCACCGTCGGGTAGCTGGACTCACCCTGATAGGGAGGGGGAGGAGCTCAGCTTCTTTCCCGTGGAGAGGAGCCGGTTGAGGTGACTCAGGCATCTAGTCCGGATGTTTCCCGGATGCCTTCCTGGTGAGGTGTTATGGGCATGCCCGGCCGGGAGAAGGCAGACCTTGGACATGCTGGAGGGATTACGTCTCACAGCTGGTCTGGGAATGCCATGGTGTCCCCCTGGAGGAGGTGGCCGGGACCGGGAAGTCTGGGCTTCCTTACTGAGACCGCTGCCCCCTCGACCCGGACCCGGATAAGCGGAAGAGAATAGAATGATTGCAGTGTTTGTTGTCAGCACAAACAAAGACGGGGAAAAGTCTTAAAAATTAATTTGGTTTTGTTCTGCGCATGTCCTGGGGGGCCTGGGGGGGGGGGGTAAATAGATGGGACTGGGGGGACTATCAAACATCTGAAGTTTACCTTCAAAGATTCTGGCCTACGTGATCTAATACGTCACATCTCAATACATCACATTTATGGCTCCCTCTGTCAGCGTGAGGGGGGGGGGCGCGGGGGTCATTAATCTGGATGGATGAGAGCAATCAGCGCCAGTCAGGGACTACAATACCAGCCCCCGTCTCCTGCTTGGTGCCCTTTAATGGCCACTTAATGTGGCTGACAAATTTACAAGGCATTAAACATGACCTCGTCAGCCAGTCAGCCGGGGGTGGGGGGTGGGGGGTGGTTGACAGGGTGACTGGCGTCTAATCTCATTTTCTCCCGCCGACCAGGGCGATAAACACGCTGGATCCGTATATCAGAGGTGGGTTATGGCTCGTGGGTCCCCGGTAGGAATAATTCACCCGAGCACCCGTCAACATGAACGCATCCAACCAATTGGGGGCTGCCACCCGACTCTGCCCCCTCTTTGTGTCCTTCTTTCTCCCCTCCCCTCCCTGGAACTCATGTTTCCCACGTCCGACCCCCCTGCCCTGAATGTCTCACACACCCCGTCGATGTGGCGGCAACATTTGCGGATGACTGATTTAATGGCGGCCATCAAAGGCATCGCCGTAATCACATCTCTAATTAGAATGAATTAAAAGCTGCTAAAGTCGCTTCCCCGACTTAGCATTCGTTTACTCTCTCAAGTCTTCAGACAAGCAATCAAGTGCAAATTCTCCACAGCGCTCTGGTCGGGTCATTAATGAAGCCCCCGAAGCACCTAATGATGAAGATAACGTAGCAATCTAACGGCCAACAGGCGCTTTCCGCCCTCCTTTACGGCGCTCCATGATCGCACCCTGGAGCTGTTACTCCATCTTGAGGAAACACAAATCGGTTGCTTTGACCCGCGGCTTGTTAGCCTGCTGCATATTCATCAGCGGTTTGGGGGGGGGCGTGAGGGGGGTGTTGTTTTTGCTCTTAATGAAAGTCAAAGAAAGGTTGAGGCGAAGGCACGGCGCTGCTGTAAATAACATGCATCATTCATCGGCTCCAGCGCAGGTTTGTGTGGATTGGGGGGGGGGGGTTTAGCCATGTGATGGCGGCTTCAAGGAGCCCGGGACAAATGGGGGTACCACATGGACACACCAGATGTTGTGCTTTGGTATGTGCATAGCTCATCAAAACCTACAAGCGTTGCCACTATTGCCCCCCCCCCACCCCCGCCTGGGCCGGCCTGCCCATCTGCTTCCTTCCTGCCAGGCCCCGGTGCATTGTGGGGCTTGGCTTTCGCTAACGTGCTCCATTATGAGGATGGTTGGGTTTTCTGGGAAAAGAAAGCGATGAAACTGATGGATCCTAGCGCAACAACATCGATATCGTTATTGGGAGTGCACCATAATTATCGGGTCGATATTTATCATACTGACAAATCCGGTGAGATTACCCGTACTGTGTGGATGAGCAAATCAAGCACTCCTTTTTTCTCCTGCCTGTGATGTTAACTTCCTCCGAGCTCACTAGTAAACAAACATTCTTTTTCCGGGGACGCCACGAGGAAAGAAACCTGTCAATCACACAAAAACTTCATCAGCCAATGAAACGGCATCGCTGCATCGCACCAGCTGTGCCCGAGTAGAGCGCACCTTGCTGGGCCACGCCTCCATGTCATTTTCTGAATGCCTTATGTTTATTTTTGAGTTCTTTTTGCCTTTTTTAATCAGGAAAATACGTAACGTGGACAAGAAATATGTACATTTGGCTTCCATAACGTGTGAGTTTTGTTTTTAGTAATAATAGGGCGTATTCAGCCACCAGTCAGCCGGATTTATTAACTGGTATTTTTGAAAAGCCCTGATAGACTCGAGCTGTGAAAGTGTATCCGTGTATCCGTGTATGCGTAGTCATTCAATCCCAGCCATAGTTTCAGGAAAATATCAGCTCCCGACTAGAAAAAGGAGACAAGCAGGTTTTTGTGAAGAGAGACTTGTGAAGCATAACATTTGCTTTGAAATGAAATATGAAACAACCATAGCAATATGAACAGCACAAACACCAAACAACCATTTATTAGCAAATGTAACACCATGAACTATTTACATTTGGAACTCAACTATTTGTACGCGTGTGTACGCGTGTGTACGCGTGTGTACGCGTGTGTACGCGTGTGTACGCGTGTGTACGCGTGTGTACGCGTGTGTACGCGTGTGTACGCGTGTGTACGCGTGTGTTAAAATGCCCCTTCTATGCTCCACCTTCTGCACGTTACACTCCTCCACGCTCTCTCACTTCCTCCTTCCTCCTTGTCCTCCATGTGTGATTTTTCCATCCACGTGATTCCTGCTGTGAACGTGAACTTCTGCCACCTTGTGGGCATTTTTATGGCTTCAAATTGCTTTGCAGTGGAATCTATTAGCGGAGAGTTGCATCATCACCTCTTTTTGCCGGCAAAAAAAGGTAAATAAGTTTTTGGTATTGAAAGAGTTCATTCATCATGTACCATGTCGTTGTTGTAGGTGGTGGGAATCGGTTCTTGTGTTTCAAGTACACGGGCCAGACGTGGCCATGAAAGAGGCCGGGGGGGTCCGGTACCGTGTGGTTCCTTGAGCTTTATCCAGATCTGCACCAACGTCGTGAGGGATGTATCTCGCATCGTATCTCCATCGCTAACTAACTGACCAAGATGGATGGTACCATCTTGCTTAGAGTGCTACAAGATGCACACTTGAAGAAAGTAAGAATAATATTTAGTGTCGCTCGCCTCTTTTGAATATTTCAAGTCAACTCGCCTCCGCAATCAAGTTGCTCCTCCAAAGCAACCATCAGCATCGGAAAGAAAGCGGGTGCCGCTAAGGCAATCATCTCCAAAGTGCGGCACGTAAATTATTAACGGCCCTCTAAGCTCCTTGTAAACACAAGCGAAAAAGAGACGTGAATCTTTGCAAATAAAAGGGAGGAATTCGTTCATCGTTTATTCATCTCCATATGAGTCGTTGAAGAGCGTGGCAGATTGCTGTTTACTTGCTGCTCGCTTGCTTCCTTTTTCTTCCCAAAAAAGATGAATTGATGTGATTTCAGTTGTAACGTATTCTCTTTATCTGCTCCGCGTGTCTCACTTTTCACCCAGCCTGCCGTCAGAGAACCAGAGCGAAGAAGCAGACGTGCGGCAAACATTCCGCTCGGTTGGCTGGACGTGGAATCGCTGCAGATGACCTCCGGCAGGTGAAGCAAGGCAGTAGAGGTGATGAAAGCTGCATGCCTCTAATTGAACAGGTTGAAAAAGCTCAAGAACTCAGCATTTGAATATTCATGAAGGAAGCGTGTTTTTAGACTTTTGCTCCCTGAGGCCAAAAAATAGCATCTCAAGGAAAAGCACACTTTTTTTTAAATTTTGCCCATCATTCCCAATCCTTGTGTGAGACATGAAGACACATCTTCTACTTTTCTTGTGTGTGTTCTAAAGACAAAAAAGAGCTAAAAAGAGACAGCTAAGAATGCAAAAGCGGACAAACCTTCATTCATTTTCTACCGCTTTTTCCTCACAAGGGTCTTGTCGGAGCGTTTGCCGGTGTTGTCATCGCATCCAATAGCGTGCGTTCATTAGCTGCCTCTTTTGATATCACACAGGAAAGAGAAAGACGTGTGTTCTTGTCCCTCATCAGGATTGTGGACGATTGTGGACGATGGCTGCACTTTAACTTCCTTTCCTTTACCACCCAGCTAGCTAAGAGACGGAGACAAAAGCCGTAGCGGCGTGAGCGTGAAGTGCCAACATCGCGTGTTGACAGCCAGCCTGCATTCACTCTCGACAAAGATGGCGTTTAGTGCCAACACGAAGGCGTCCATGCTTGCCAACAGGAAGTGGCCTGGGCTGCCTCGGCTGCCGAGCTGCCAGCAGCGCTTGGCAGACGTCTTCAACTTGGTGTGTTCGCCATTGGTCTGCCTGACTGATGGACGCCTGGTGCACCGCCATCCGCAGGTGAGTCGCCATCATTGAGGGTGACGCCATGAACCATCCTTTAACTTAACCGGACAGGTAATCCAGTCTCCGGTGACATTCCCATTCCCATCTTCTGAGTTTATCCAGGCTGCACTTTGCTGTGAGAATGAAGTTGAAATGCAGTGGAACTTTGATTCATTCGTTCCAGAAGGTCCGACTCTAACCAAAACGGACGTTAACCAAATCAATTTTACCTTTAAAAAAATACAATGAAAAAGCCAAATATGTTTTTGAAGTTTTAAAATGATAGTTTGACATGCAGAAAACTATTGGAATAAATACAAATGAGGAATGAACAAGGTTGGTTTACCTTCATGGAAGTTGTGGTTGTCCACGTGAGTGGAAAGGAAGGTGGTGATGGTTGGGAACAGTCGCTGGCGTATGATTCCCACCGTATGATTCCATATGCTTTCCCTGCCATCACAGTGTACTGGTACTGTAGTTAGTCAGAGTACTTTCTAAGTCGAATCTGTCCTTGGGCTGGGAAGCACCGACTTTAGTCCATCCCTTATGCCATCTCCATGGTGGTCTCCAGAGACTTTCCAGTCTTTGCCATCTGTTCATCTCGGGTGGCGACGAGACAACCTCAGCAGGCTCAGAGTCAAAGACGATGTGGTTGAAAGGGGACCATCCCCGACATGCGGTAGTTTGGTTCTGGACTAGTTGACATGCGGTCCCGGCTTCATTGCCTCCTGGCCAAGGTTCAGGTGAAGGGCTCCCTCTGCTCAGCGTACGAGCTGCAGAACAGGGTGTCGTTCTTGCCGTCGTCCGGCTCACACCGCTGTGACCAGATAATCAATAATACGGCAAAACGGGTCTGGTGCGGATACGCAACCCTGATGGACACCAGCTGCTCTCGCTGTCGTGGATTCAAACACGGCTCTCGGTGGCGTCACAGAACATAGCAGAACCTCCCTGCGCTCATCCTGGCACGGCTCTCCTATGATCACATCTCCAATGTTTGAACAACGCTGTTGTCTTTTCCGTGTTTGCTTATTTAGGAACAAACATTTGCCCCAACACGCCGCTGCTGCAGCTGCCGCAGGCGAGCTCTCCCAGGAAGTGTTATTAATTGGATAATTAAGTGCACGGTAATGAGCTGGATTATGCCTAATTATGACAAGATTTGTTTTGGCATTTTGTCTTGTGAGGAGCTGGTGAAGTTCTAAAGTCTACCTTGGAGTTCATTACGATGATGTGCATGCACCTGAGGAACAGGGCAGGCATCGCTGGCAGGCACACATCTGGGCGACCTTTGTGTGCGTCCGACGTGCTAACCCACACTTTGTTTACGCGTGTTTGGCCACGCCCAGTAAACCATCGGACAATCTGACCCGCACGTTTTGTACATCCAAATTCACTTGGCAATATTCCTGAAGAGGAAAAGCAATATGGAGCGTCGGGATCCATTTTGCTTCTGACCAAATGTTCGATATCGCTATCGGTATTGCTATCGCTATTGCTTTGGTATTGGATCCATACCAAAATGGGTACTAGTTGTCGCTACAAACTATATGAAGAATATTTTCAAATACTTCTTAGACTCATTTATTTTTATTTGAACTTTAAAACATGTCTTAGCTTTTGTTGATTTGTATATGACCAATTGTTCTTTTTCTAACTTCACCTGCCTCCCCTGACAGCACGTCACTTATACAGCGGGATTATAAAAAGTGGCATTTAGCGATTGACGCAGTTAATAATCATCATACTAATTAATTAATACTGTTAATAATAATCACATAATAATGACAACATGGCAAAGTCACTCAGCCTGTCGACATTTTAGTACTTTATGTGGACAGTAATACGCTATGTACATATGTACATGTCATACTTAAACAGTTCAGATCATTCAACAAATATAAGTATTGCATTAGTATTAGTATTAGTATAAGTATAAGTACTAGCCAATGACGACACAACTGAACACAAATTGTAATTTTTTCATGAAACTTTTTATTATTACGGGAGAAAAATTGTGACAACTGCAAATGGGAGGGGGGGGGGCATCTGACACAAGGGCAGTGTCGAGCTGGGAGGAGGGGGGTACTGTCACTTCCAGGGGTGTCTTATGCGAAACCAAGCGGGTGTTGAGTAAAACTCCATAAAGCCTTAACTGGGGCAAAGAGACCTGCACTTCCTTAGTTCTTGTGGGGTCTTTTGTGACTTCATGCGTGAGTCGTGGCTGCTCTCTTGGCGTCATTTGGTTGGCCGGACCTTCCTGGGAAGGTTCACCACTGTTCCATGCTTTTGCCATTTGTGGATAAGAATAAGAATAAGAAGAAGAAGAATAAAACTAGATATCAGCTGATATCCTGATATAAAATGGATACAATGATACCATGATATAATGATATACCATGATATCCAATGTATCAACGCGTGTAAAACATTAGCAGTCGTATCCGCCCGGGGCTTCCTGTAATTCTGGAATAGCGGTCTTGCAGGTTTTAAAGTGACAATCTTTGTAGAGCAAATGTGTGAAGATAGTCTGAAAGTTGTTAGTTGACGTCAACAAATGGACTCATGGAGCCTTGAGCTACCTGAGAGGCCGCCAGGCTTCAACATGGCGGCCCTGTTTACTTAACGATGGTGATGCTTCGTCATTCGGCACCCTCCAGGGGAAACGTTGAATATGAAATTAGACACACAGGTAGTACTCGTGTTCCGACGTTTTGTGGTTACATTCACTCCCATAAGTTGGTAATGCTGTCCAAAGAGAAGCTTGAGCGGGGATTTTTATTATTTTTTTTTTTAAGGTGTTGCTACTTGGTGAGTTTGTCTTTGGGCCCCCTGATATATCATATTTTTATGCTTTTGCATTTGCAAATTTGAATGACCTCAAGTTCATATTCATGAAAATGGCAAAAAATGCTAGGATGCTCATGTTTGCATGCTAACACCTAGCATGATAGCGATAAGCGTTTACATGTGTCTACCCAGGAAAATAGCAAAACATGCTAACATGCTAATGTTGTAATGCTTCTCCAAAGTCAGCTGGGATAGGCTCCAGCGTATCCGCCACCCCAGTAAGGAATAGAGAATGGATGCACGTGTTTACCTATAAAAGTAGCAAAAATGCTAGTATGTATAGTACACTCATGTTTACGTACTAGCAATGCTAGACGTGATCTGGACCACCCCCAACATTTCATCAGTTCTTTCATTTCTCATTTCTGACATTCCTGAAAATGTTATCCGAATCCCATCAACTTCTTAGGAACACAATCAGACAAACGGTTTATTCTTATTGTCACTGTTCAGAACAAAATAAGAATGAAAAGCCAGCAGTTATCAGCTTGGCTCCACCCCTACACAGATGAACATGATAAAGATATGAATTCCTTCATATTTGCTGCCATCGCCAATCACAGTTCTTGGATCTTTGAGGAATAGCTTAAGCCAAGGAGGGCCTGGTGGCTGCTTATGGAATTGGGAAGTTGGGGAGGAAAAATAAGCCTTCATTCAGTCTTCCAAACACACACACACACACACACACACACACACACACACACACTGTAAAATACACACATGTTTTATGAAAGCGTTGGCTCCTGCAGCCCCGATAAGAAAGCTAAGTCAGGGATTTAGAGCTTTAGCTTATCGCCATCTTTTACCAGGCTTTCTCCTCAAAGTGCACTAAGCACGGCCGCCAATTTGCATAGGATGCATGGGGGCAGGGCAGGGGCTGGGCGGGGGCAGGGCCGGGGCCGGGGCCGGGGCCGGGGCAGGGCAGGGGCTGGGCGGGGGCTGGGCCGGGGCTGGGCGGGGTCTGGGCCGGGGCTGGGCGGGGGCCGGGCGGCAGGGCGGACACCGCGAGGCAGACCAAGGGGTGACAATAAAGCCAGAAATCCGAAACAGATGGATTTACATTCCACCAAATGGAAAGCCGGCCTCAAACCCGGTCCGGCATTTGGGAAAGGCGAGCCGCACACGGGGGCGTCGCACACAATACGCACGTAATTCCTCAAGGCACGGGCGGAGAGCTCAGTAACACGGGACTTTCATTTATTCCGGCAAAAAGATGAGATTACGGAAAAGCTCATTTCCTGCTAAACTTGGACTCTGCTTCCCCAAATAAAATTGCTTTTATTCTTCCCAACATGTGTTCCCGGAGATTAAGGGCCTGTAATCTGGCCGGCTTTAATAAGACTCGGAATGCCGAGCCGAGGCTGAAACACAAAATGTGGAACGCGCTTCACTGAGCTCTGTTCTACCCAATCACGTTAATCCTGTTTATTCCATTAGAAACAACCTTCCAGGATGGAGATGAAGAATACTCGCTCCGGGATTTAGACCAGTCTGGGCCGCCCCCCTTCCTTCCATCTCAGCGTCACACACTGGATCACAGTGGATCATCTTCTAGGACGTTTTGGTCTTAGAAGGATGAACCATGACAAGTAGGGTGAGGTTCCTGCTCCTCTTCTTCTTCCTGCTCCCCTTCTTTCACTTCTTCTTCTTCTTCCTGCTACTCTTTTTCCTCCTGCTCCTCTTCTTCTTCTTCCTGCTCCTCTTTTTCCTCCTGCTCCTCTTCTTCTTCCTCCTCCCCTTCGCCTTCCTGCTCCTCTTTTTCTTCCTTCTCCTCTTCTTTCTCTTCTTCCTCTTCTTGTTCTTCTTCCTCCTGCCCCTCTTCTTCTTCTTGCTCCTCTTCTTCTTCTTGCTCCTCTTCTTCTTCTTGCTCCTCTTCTTCCTCCTGCTCCCCTACGTCTTCCTGCTCCTCTTCTTCTTCCTGCTCCTCTTTTTTTTCCTTCTCCCCTTCTTTCTCTTCTTCCTCTTCTTGTTCTTCTTCCTCCTGCTCCTCTTCTTCCTGCTCCTCTTCTTCTTCCTCCTCCCCTTCGTCTTCCTGCTCTTCTTTTTCTTCCTTCTCCCCTTTTTTCTCTTCTTGTTCTTCTTCCTCCTGCTCCTCTTCTTCTTCCTCCTCCCCTTCTTTCTCTTCTTCTTCCTACTGCTCCTCTTTTTTTCTGCTCTTCTTCTTCTTCCTCCTCTTCCTCTTTTGCCTCCTGCTCCTCTTCTTCTTCCTGCTCCTATTTTTCTTCCTCCTCCCCTTTGTCTTCCTGCTCCTCTTTTTCTTCCTTCTCCCCTTCTTTCTCTTCTTTTTCTTCTTGTTCTTCTTCCTCCTGCTCCTCTTCTTCTTCCTCCTCCCCTTCATCTTCCTGCTCCTCTTCCTTCTCCCCTTCTTTCTCTTCTTCCTCTTCTTGTTCTTCTTCCTCCTGCTCCTCTTCTTCTTCTTGCTCCTCTTCTTCTTCTTGCTCCTCTTCTTCTTCCTGCTCCTCTTCTTCTTCCTCCTCCCCTTCGTCTTCCTGCTCCTCTTTTTCTTCCTTCTCCCCTTCTTTCTCTTCTTCCTCTTCTTCTTCCTCCTGCTCCTCTTCTTCCTGCTCCTCTTCTTCTTCCTTCTCCCCTTCTTTCTCTTCTTGTTCTTCTTCCTCCTCCCCTTCATCTTCCTGCTCCTCTTTTCTCCCTGCTCCTCTTCTTCTTCCTCCTCCCCTTCTTTCTCTTCTTCTTCCTACTGCTCCTCTTTTTTTTCTGCTCTTCTTCTTCTTCCTCCTCCTCTTCCTCTTTTGCCTCCTGCTCCTCTTCTTCTTCCTGCTCCTATTTTTCTTCCTCCTCCCCTTCATCTTCCTGCTCCTCTTTTTCTCCCTGCTCCTCTTCTTCTTCCTCCTCCCCTCCTTTCTCTTCTTCTTCCTCCTCTTCCTCTTTTGCCTCCTGCTCCTCTTCTTCTTCCTGCTCCTATTTTTCTTCCTCCTCCCCTTCATCTTCCTGCTCCTCTTCTTCTTCCTCCTCCCCTTCTTCTTTCTGCTCCTCTTCTTCTTCCTCCAATGAGTGTCCAATGAGTCCTAGCAGATGGAGGAAGCCATCTTGGAGCGTATGGAGGCTACGTGTCAGTGAGAAGGTCTGCTAGCTCCAGCCTAAGAGGATTGAAGGCAGCTAATCCAAACCAAAAGACTACCATAGCATGTGAATGATTGCATTCTGGACCAGATTATTTTGGGTTGCAGATGAAGGATTCAGGCCAGACAAATCTTCTCATGTCTTCATGATGAGCAATCAAACGTGCACGGTTCCTGTCTCCGTGTGGGACGTCATGTCCTTGAGAGGAAACATCTGCTGCTTCTGTTCAAGGTGAGATTGTGTCCAATAAACCAAAATGCTGCTTTTTGAAAAACGTGTGTTCAAAGACCTACCACTTCCACAAGGGATGGGAGGAGAACTTTCTGAAAAAAAATCACAAAAATTCCCTGGCAGGGCGGCGAGGGCCACTGCTGTGTGCTAGTGGTGTGTTCATGTTTACCCGTCATCACATGCACACGTTCTCTTCCCCAGGTGAGCAAGCGAAGGCACCACAAGAGGCGTAAGCTGAGTGACAGTCCAATCGTTGCCAAAGAGCTGGTCTCCCACGCCGAGCCGTCATATTCAATTTAGCCTGAGCGGCCAACGTTGGCAGAAGGCAAGATATTCACACACATCAGCTTTGACTTTATTATTATTATTAGAAATTATTAGAATCATTAGAAATACAAGTATGAAGATGTTATGTATATTTATTATTATTGATGATGCTTTAAAAATACAAATATTACAATAAAAGTACAATAATTAAAAAGTAATATTACAGTATAATACAAAAATATTACATACTAATATTTCATACAACTTATAATAATAACTATTATTTTTATCATTATTATAAATGTAATTTCTATAAGAAATTATTAGAAATATTTTTAAAATACTGTTAGACAATAAAAACTTATGATAATATGTATGTACCTGTACTACTACATAACTACTAATAACATTTTTTATTATTAGTACATACTTTATAATAAAATTGTCATTTAAAATAAGACAAAAACATAAAAATACATAATACAGCTGTAAAGAGAAATCATGATTCTGGAAAAAAATTCTCTCTTAAAATGAAAATGAAATTGAAAACCAAAAGTAAAACACACAGGAAGGAAATTAGCTTTTATTAGTGTCTCTGTGACAAACGTGCTCAGCAAAGCAATGCTTCCTCGTACTGAACGTCCCACGATGACCTCAGGGTCGCTGGTCATCCAACCTTGTGTCAATCACAGTGTCTTCTGCTGTGAGGAAGCCGGTAATAAAGAAGCCTACGTGATGTTCAGGTGCGCCCCGTGAAAGCCACACACCGTCAAAGAAATGTGTGGTAAATATCTTGCAGGCGTGTTGACCCGCCCGTCCGTGCATGGTTTGGACTGGAGTGGCAGCTGGCAGTTACAACGGGTAAAAGAGTGTTTTGTGTACACAAACCCAGCCTTTGTACTCTGGAGTTGGTCCACCAGAGGAACCACTGTAGTGCTTTTGTTGTTATCAGACAAGCCAAAGCATGCACACGTTCATGAATGTTCAGTTAGCAAGTTTTATTTGTTTGCATTTGGCTTGTGTGCAGTCAAACACAGCACCCTGCATGCAAAATAGGTGCAGCTGGCTGTTTATTTGCATGGATAGCAGATGATTCCTTGTTGCAGGAACGGCTTCCCAATCAGGACTGTAAGTAAGTAAGTAAAGTAAGTAAGTAAGTAAAGTAAGTAAGTAAGTAAAGTAAGTAAAGTAAGTAAGTAAAGTAAGTAAAGTAAGTAAGTAAGTAAGTAAGTAAGTAAGTAAGTAAGTAAGTAAGTAAGTAAGTAAGTAAGTAAGTAAGTAAGTAAGTAAGTAAGTAAGTAAGTAAGTAAGTAAAGTAAGTAAGTAAAGTAAGTAAAGTAAGTAAGTAAAGTAAGTAAGTAAGTAAGTAAGTAAGTAAGTAAGTAAGTAAGTAAGTAAGTAAAGTAAGTAAGTAAGTAAGTAAGTAAGTAAGTAAGTAAGTAAGTAAGTAAGTAAGTAAGTAAGTAAGTAAGTAAGTAAGTAAGTAAGTAAGTAAGTAAGTAAGTAAGTAAGTAAGTAAGTAAGTAAGTAAGTAAGTAAGTAAGTAAGTAAGTAAGTAAGTAAGTAAGTAAGTAAGTAAGTAAGTAAGTAAGTAAGTAAGTAAGTAAGTAAGTAAGTAAGTAAGTAAGTAAGTAAGTAAGTAAGTAAGTAAGTAAGTAAGTAAGTAAGTAAGTAAGTAAGTAAGTAAGTAAGTAAGTAAGTAAGTAAGTAAGTAAGTAAGTAAGTAAGTAAGTAAGTAAGTAAGTAAGTAAGTAAGTAAGTAAGTAAGTAAGTAAGTAAGTAAGTAAGTAAGTAAGTAAGTAAGTAAGTAAGTAAGTAAGTAAGTAAGTAAGTAAGTAAGTAAGTAAGTAAGTAAGTAAGTAAGTAAGTAAGTAAGTAAGTAAGTAAGTAAGTAAGTAAGTAAGTAAGTAAGTAAGTAAGTAAGTCAGTCAGTCAGTCAGTCAGTCAGTCAGTCAGTCAGTCAGTCAGTCAGTCAGTCAGTCAGTCAGTCAGTCAGTCAGTCAGTCAGTCAGTCAGTCAGTCAGTCAGTCAGTCAGTCAGTCAGTCAGTCAGTCAGTCAGTCAGTCAGTCAGTCAGTCAGTCAGTCAGTCAGTCAGTCAGTCAGTCAGTCAGTCAGTCAGTCAGTCAGTCAGTCAGTCAGTCAGTCAGTCAGTCAGTCAGTCAGTCAGTCAGTCAGTCAGTCAGTCAGTCAGTCAGTCAGTCAGTCAGTCAGTCAGTCAGTCAGTCAGTCAGTCAGTCAGTCAGTCAGTCAGTCAGTCAGTCAGTCAGTCAGTCAGTCAGTCAGTCAGTCAGTCAGTCAGTCAGTCAGTCAGTCAGTCAGTCAGTCAGTCAGTCAGTCAGTCAGTCAGTCAGTCAGTCAGTCAGTCAGTCAGTCAGTCAGTCAGTCAGTCAGTCAGTCAGTCAGTCAGTCAGTCAGTCAGTCAGTCAGTCAGTCAGTCAGTCAGTCAGTCAGTCAGTCAGTCAGTCAGTCAGTCAGTCAGTCAGTCAGTCAGTCAGTCAGTCAGTCAGTCAGTCAGTCAGTCAGTCAGTCAGTCAGTCAGTCAGTCAGTCAGTCAGTCAGTCAGTCAGTCAGTCAGTCAGTCAGTCAGTCAGTCAGTCAGTCAGTCAGTCAGTCAGTCAGTCAGTCAGTCAGTCAGTCAGTCAGTCAGTCAGTCAGTCAGTCAGTCAGTCAGTCAGTCAGTCAGTCAGTCAGTCAGTCAGTCAGTCAGTCAGTCAGTCAGTCAGTCAGTCAGTCAGTCAGTCAGTCAGTCAGTCAGTCAGTCAGTCAGTCAGTCAGTCAGTCAGTCAGTCAGTCAGTCAGTCAGTCAGTCAGTCAGTCAGTCAGTCAGTCAGTCAGTCAGTCAGTCAGTCAGTCAGTCAGTCAGTCAGTCAGTCAGTCAGTCAGTCAGTCAGTCAGTCAGTCAGTCAGTCAGTCAGTCAGTCAGTCAGTCAGTCAGTCAGTCAGTCAGTCAGTCAGTCAGTCAGTCAGTCAGTCAGTCAGTCAGTCAGTCAGTCAGTCAGTCAGTCAGTCAGTCAGTCAGTCAGTCAGTCAGTCAGTCAGTCAGTCAGTCAGTCAGTCAGTCAGTCAGTCAGTCAGTCAGTCAGTCAGTCAGTCAGTCAGTCAGTCAGTCAGTCAGTCAGTCAGTCAGTCAGTCAGTCAGTCAGTCAGTCAGTCAGTCAGTCAGTCAGTCAGTCAGTCAGTCAGTCAGTCAGTCAGTCAGTCAGTCAGTCAGTCAGTCAGTCAGTCAGTCAGTCAGTCAGTCAGTCAGTCAGTCAGTCAGTCAGTCAGTCAGTCAGTCAGTCAGTCAGTCAGTCAGTCAGTCAGTCAGTCAGTCAGTCAGTCAGTCAGTCAGTCAGTCAGTCAGTCAGTCAGTCAGTCAGTCAGTCAGTCAGTCAGTCAGTCAGTCAGTCAGTCAGTCAGTCAGTCAGTCAGTCAGTCAGTCAGTCAGTCAGTCAGTCAGTCAGTCAGTCAGTCAGTCAGTCAGTCAGTCAGTCAGTCAGTCAGTCAGTCAGTCAGTCAGTCAGTCAGTCAGTCAGTCAGTCAGTCAGTCAGTCAGTCAGTCAGTCAGTCAGTCAGTCAGTCAGTCAGTCAGTCAGTCAGTCAGTCAGTCAGTCAGTCAGTCAGTCAGTCAGTCAGTCAGTCAGTCAGTCAGTCAGTCAGTCAGTCAGTCAGTCAGTCAGTCAGTCAGTCAGTCAGTCAGTCAGTCAGTCAGTCAGTCAGTCAGTCAGTCAGTCAGTCAGTCAGTCAGTCAGTCAGTCAGTCAGTCAGTCAGTCAGTCAGTCAGTCAGTCAGTCAGTCAGTCAGTCAGTCAGTCAGTCAGTCAGTCAGTCAGTCAGTCAGTCAGTCAGTCAGTCAGTCAGTCAGTCAGTCAGTCAGTCAGTCAGTCAGTCAGTCAGTCAGTCAGTCAGTCAGTCAGTCAGTCAGTCAGTCAGTCAGTCAGTCAGTCAGTCAGTCAGTCAGTCAGTCAGTCAGTCAGTCAGTCAGTCAGTCAGTCAGTCAGTCAGTCAGTCAGTCAGTCAGTCAGTCAGTCAGTCAGTCAGTCAGTCAGTCAGTCAGTCAGTCAGTCAGTCAGTCAGTCAGTCAGTCAGTCAGTCAGTCAGTCAGTCAGTCAGTCAGTCAGTCAGTCAGTCAGTCAGTCAGTCAGTCAGTCAGTCAGTCAGTCAGTCAGTCAGTCAGTCAGTCAGTCAGTCAGTCAGTCAGTCAGTCAGTCAGTCAGTCAGTCAGTCAGTCAGTCAGTCAGTCAGTCAGTCAGTCAGTCAGTCAGTCAGTCAGTCAGTCAGTCAGTCAGTCAGTCAGTCAGTCAGTCAGTCAGTCAGTCAGTCAGTCAGTCAGTCAGTCAGTCAGTCAGTCAGTCAGTCAGTCAGTCAGTCAGTCAGTCAGTCAGTCAGTCAGTCAGTCAGTCAGTCAGTCAGTCAGTCAGTCAGTCAGTCAGTCAGTCAGTCAGTCAGTCAGTCAGTCAGTCAGTCAGTCAGTCAGTCAGTCAGTCAGTCAGTCAGTCAGTCAGTCAGTCAGTCAGTCAGTCAGTCAGTCAGTCAGTCAGTCAGTCAGTCAGTCAGTCAGTCAGTCAGTCAGTCAGTCAGTCAGTCAGTCAGTCAGTCAGTCAGTCAGTCAGTCAGTCAGTCAGTCAGTCAGTCAGTCAGTCAGTCAGTCAGTCAGTCAGTCAGTCAGTCAGTCAGTCAGTCAGTCAGTCAGTCAGTCAGTCAGTCAGTCAGTCAGTCAGTCAGTCAGTCAGTCAGTCAGTCAGTCAGTCAGTCAGTCAGTCAGTCAGTCAGTCAGTCAGTCAGTCAGTCAGTCAGTCAGTCAGTCAGTCAGTCAGTCAGTCAGTCAGTCAGTCAGTCAGTCAGTCAGTCAGTCAGTCAGTCAGTCAGTCAGTCAGTCAGTCAGTCAGTCAGTCAGTCAGTCAGTCAGTCAGTCAGTCAGTCAGTCAGTCAGTCAGTCAGTCAGTCAGTCAGTCAGTCAGTCAGTCAGTCAGTCAGTCAGTCAGTCAGTCAGTCAGTCAGTCAGTCAGTCAGTCAGTCAGTCAGTCAGTCAGTCAGTCAGTCAGTCAGTCAGTCAGTCAGTCAGTCAGTCAGTCAGTCAGTCAGTCAGTCAGTCAGTCAGTCAGTCAGTCAGTCAGTCAGTCAGTCAGTCAGTCAGTCAGTCAGTCAGTCAGTCAGTCAGTCAGTCAGTCAGTCAGTCAGTCAGTCAGTCAGTCAGTCAGTCAGTCAGTCAGTCAGTCAGTCAGTCAGTCAGTCAGTCAGTCAGTCAGTCAGTCAGTCAGTCAGTCAGTCAGTCAGTCAGTCAGTCAGTCAGTCAGTCAGTCAGTCAGTCAGTCAGTCAGTCAGTCAGTCAGTCAGTCAGTCAGTCAGTCAGTCAGTCAGTCAGTCAGTCAGTCAGTCAGTCAGTCAGTCAGTCAGTCAGTCAGTCAGTCAGTCAGTCAGTCAGTCAGTCAGTCAGTCAGTCAGTCAGTCAGTCAGTCAGTCAGTCAGTCAGTCAGTCAGTCAGTCAGTCAGTCAGTCAGTCAGTCAGTCAGTCAGTCAGTCAGTCAGTCAGTCAGTCAGTCAGTCAGTCAGTCAGTCAGTCAGTCAGTCAGTCAGTCAGTCAGTCAGTCAGTCAGTCAGTCAGTCAGTCAGTCAGTCAGTCAGTCAGTCAGTCAGTCAGTCAGTCAGTCAGTCAGTCAGTCAGTCAGTCAGTCAGTCAGTCAGTCAGTCAGTCAGTCAGTCAGTCAGTCAGTCAGTCAGTCAGTCAGTCAGTCAGTCAGTCAGTCAGTCAGTCAGTCAGTCAGTCAGTCAGTCAGTCAGTCAGTCAGTCAGTCAGTCAGTCAGTCAGTCAGTCAGTCAGTCAGTCAGTCAGTCAGTCAGTCAGTCAGTCAGTCAGTCAGTCAGTCAGTCAGTCAGTCAGTCAGTCAGTCAGTCAGTCAGTCAGTCAGTCAGTCAGTCAGTCAGTCAGTCAGTCAGTCAGTCAGTCAGTCAGTCAGTCAGTCAGTCAGTCAGTCAGTCAGTCAGTCAGTCAGTCAGTCAGTCAGTCAGTCAGTCAGTCAGTCAGTCAGTCAGTCAGTCAGTCAGTCAGTCAGTCAGTCAGTCAGTCAGTCAGTCAGTCAGTCAGTCAGTCAGTCAGTCAGTCAGTCAGTCAGTCAGTCAGTCAGTCAGTCAGTCAGTCAGTCAGTCAGTCAGTCAGTCAGTCAGTCAGTCAGTCAGTCAGTCAGTCAGTCAGACAGACAGACAGACAGACAGACAGACAGACAGACAGACAGACAGACAGACAGACAGACAGACAGACAGACAGACAGACAGACAGACAGACAGACAGACAGACAGACAGACAGACAGACAGACAGACAGACAGACAGACAGACAGACAGACAGACAGACAGACAGACAGACAGACAGACAGACAGACAGACAGACAGACAGACAGACAGACAGACAGACAGACAGACAGACAGACAGACAGACAGACAGACAGACAGACAGACAGACAGACAGACAGACAGACAGACAGACAGACAGACAGACAGACAGACAGACAGACAGACAGACAGACAGACAGACAGACAGACAGACAGACAGACAGACAGACAGACAGACAGACAGACAGACAGACAGACAGACAGACAGACAGACAGACAGACAGACAGACAGACAGACAGACAGACAGACAGACAGACAGACAGACAGACAGACAGACAGACAGACAGACAGACAGACAGACAGACAGACAGACAGACAGACAGACAGACAGACAGACAGACAGACAGACAGACAGACAGACAGACAGACAGACAGACAGACAGACAGACAGACAGACAGACAGACAGACAGACAGACAGACAGACAGACAGACAGACAGACAGACAGACAGACAGACAGACAGACAGACAGACAGACAGACAGACAGACAGACAGACAGACAGACAGACAGACAGACAGACAGACAGACAGACAGACAGACAGACAGACAGACAGACAGACAGACAGACAGACAGACAGACAGACAGACAGACAGACAGACAGACAGACAGACAGACAGACAGACAGACAGACAGACAGACAGACAGACAGACAGACAGACAGACAGACAGACAGACAGACAGACAGACAGACAGACAGACAGACAGACAGACAGACAGACAGACAGACAGACAGACAGACAGACAGACAGACAGACAGACAGACAGACAGACAGACAGACAGACAGACAGACAGACAGACAGACAGACAGACAGACAGACAGACAGACAGACAGACAGACAGACAGACAGACAGACAGACAGACAGACAGACAGACAGACAGACAGACAGACAGACAGACAGACAGACAGACAGACAGACAGACAGACAGACAGACAGACAGACAGACAGACAGACAGACAGACAGACAGACAGACAGACAGACAGACAGACAGACAGACAGACAGACAGACAGACAGACAGACAGACAGACAGACAGACAGACAGACAGACAGACAGACAGACAGACAGACAGACAGACAGACAGACAGACAGACAGACAGACAGACAGACAGACAGACAGACAGACAGACAGACAGACAGACAGACAGACAGACAGACAGACAGACAGACAGACAGACAGACAGACAGACAGACAGACAGACAGACAGACAGACAGACAGACAGACAGACAGACAGACAGACAGACAGACAGACAGACAGACAGACAGACAGACAGACAGACAGACAGACAGACAGACAGACAGACAGACAGACAGACAGACAGACAGACAGACAGACAGACAGACAGACAGACAGACAGACAGACAGACAGACAGACAGACAGACAGACAGACAGACAGACAGACAGACAGACAGACAGACAGACAGACAGACAGACAGACAGACAGACAGACAGACAGACAGACAGACAGACAGACAGACAGACAGACAGACAGACAGACAGACAGACAGACAGACAGACAGACAGACAGACAGACAGACAGACAGACAGACAGACAGACAGACAGACAGACAGACAGACAGACAGACAGACAGACAGACAGACAGACAGACAGACAGACAGACAGACAGACAGACAGACAGACAGACAGACAGACAGACAGACAGACAGACAGACAGACAGACAGACAGACAGACAGACAGACAGACAGACAGACAGACAGACAGACAGACAGACAGACAGACAGACAGACAGACAGACAGACAGACAGACAGACAGACAGACAGACAGACAGACAGACAGACAGACAGACAGACAGACAGACAGACAGACAGACAGACAGACAGACAGACAGACAGACAGACAGACAGACAGACAGACAGACAGACAGACAGACAGACAGACAGACAGACAGACAGACAGACAGACAGACAGACAGACAGACAGACAGACAGACAGACAGACAGACAGACAGACAGACAGACAGACAGACAGACAGACAGACAGACAGACAGACAGACAGACAGACAGACAGACAGACAGACAGACAGACAGACAGACAGACAGACAGACAGACAGACAGACAGACAGACAGACAGACAGACAGACAGACAGACAGACAGACAGACAGACAGACAGACAGACAGACAGACAGACAGACAGACAGACAGACAGACAGACAGACAGACAGACAGACAGACAGACAGACAGACAGACAGACAGACAGACAGACAGACAGACAGACAGACAGACAGACAGACAGACAGACAGACAGACACCAGCTCGCCGCCCCTCCCCTGCAGCAACTCCAGAGTAGAACAAGGTCCAGCCCCTCTCGAGGAGTTTGGTTCCCGGAACCCAAACTGTGGGTCGAGGTGAGTCCGACTATGTCCAGTCGGAATATCTCAACCTCTCGCACAAGTTCAGGTTCCTTCCCCACCAGAGAAGTGACATTAGTTCCGATTCAGTCATAATAAAAAAACTTGCAAGATTTGACTCATTCATGATTCCTGCATCTTGAATACATCCTGTCATAACGCTAAGCATCTTATCTTATCATTGATTATGGAATCATAAGCCGCTTTAATCATGGCCGCCTGCTTAATTACCAGGACCAGCGTGGCGTCCTCTGGCTTCCTGAGGCGTAATCTGCACGGAGCCGTGGCCCTCGGCCATTTGGCACCGCTAGACTGTTTCATCCCAAAGTCTTTGTTGATGTGAAAATAGCGGCGAGCCCCTGACCCCCAGATTAGTCCCTGCTGGGAGGGGGGGGGGATCAAGGCCACTCCCACACACACAAAGGATGAAATGATTTAGGAATCCACGGAGCATCCGTGCCAGCCTATTTGTGTTTGCTTACGTAGAACGTGTACGTAGAACGTGCATGCGGTCTAAGACAGTCTGGTCCTTTATTTGCGTGCGCCCACCAGAACACGTCACAGGGTTTAAGGGTGCATAATCAGCACCCTGGACAGTTCTCACCCAGGGTGCCACAATCATTTTGGGAGCTTTAAAGCCAACTTAAAGCAGTCTGGACTGGATATGGAGCTTTTGTTGGGGCCTTTGATCCTCTACAAGATGTTTACTACATCCTGGTCTGCAACATTCATGTCTGCCGTGGGGTGAGGGGGTTAGGGTCAGAATTAGGGTAAGGGTTAGGGTATGGTCAGAGTTTGGGGTTAGGCTAAGGTAAGGGTTAGGTAATGATGTACTGCATATACTGCATATATATATACCCCCCCCCCCCCGTCAGCAGAAGGAAAGACAGAAAGCAGTGAAAGGACATCAGAATTGGAAGGCCATCGTGTGATGGAGCAAATATGAAAAGAGGAAGCGATGAAACGCTCGTAAAGGCCGACTAGCATTTGAATGGCTCCTTATCGCTCCTTATCGCTCCTTATCGCTCCCACTGGAACGGAATGTCAGAGGGCGGACCCCCAATCAGTCAGCCATCCATGCTTGACGCCCCTGGAGGCAGCGGAGAGGAAAGAGAGCGAAGCTTAAGTAAACAGAAAAGCACAAATGAGCTCGGCGTCAGCTCAGCAAGCGCCGGCCACCCTCGTGTGGATGGGATGGGCACACATTCAAGTGATGAGAGACCTCTAGACATGGAATAACACCCCTATAGTCTCATCCTCCCCCCCCCAATGACAGTATCGCCTCGTTTACAGTCGCATGCATTTTGTGTGCCAATCAGAGCTTCATATTCCGTATAAAGTATAAAAGCACTCGCCCCCCCACCTCCCCCCACCCCCGGCCAAGGAAGGCAGCCAACATGGTGGAAGACGCAGGTAATTGCCCTCATTTGCAGCCCTGACAAAAGCCGTGTTTCTGCTGCTCTTAAGTCATCAGTGGAGTGTCACTCAAGCATTCTTCAAGGCTGCTGAAAATTGGATGCACCCCCCCCCCCCCCCCCTCACCCCCACCCCCCTTGATAACCCGACTGGGGTTATTATGAGATTCAGTGAGGCGTTTTTACTACATTTCACTTTTAGCTGCTTTCAACTGGACCTGCTACACGTTTGTCTCTGGTTGCTGCCGAGATGTCCTCCACGTCTCGTACGAATCCACACGCAGAAGACGTCGTACGAATCCACACGCAGTAGTCCACACTTTCAACAATCTACTAATACTTTCCAAGTACAAGAAGATTACTGTGGTTTATCACATCTGAGGTCAAGAGGAAACGGTTATGCAGTCATTTCTAAAGCTTTGGGACTACAGCAAACCACAGTGAGAGCCATTATCCACAAAGAGGCCATCTGTTGGTGACCTCCAGCTGAGAACAACTTGGGTTCTGCAGCAGGACCATGATCCAAATCCAAAAATCCAAATGAAGAAAAACCAAATGAAGACTTTGGGCGCTGGTGCAAGTCCTGACCTGGATCCTATGGAGATGCTGTGGCATGACCTTCAAAAGTTCTTCATGCTGGAAAAGCCTCCAACGTGGCTGAATGACAGCAATTCCTCCACAGGCTGGAAGACTCATTGCAAGTTATCCCAAAGGCTTGATTGCGCTTGTTGCTGCTGGGGGGGGGGGGGGGGGCACATGTGAAACATCATCAATGTTAAACAAGATGGCAACTGAGTCGGTACGTCACGCTATAGCCGCTCTGTCTGCATGGCCGCTGAGCTCAGGGTTGGGGGGGCGAGGGTGGGGGGGGTGTTCTAAAATAAGCCTACAGTGCATATGGAAGACATTTAACATGATGAAGACGTGACCCCGCCCTTGAAGGAACCATCTCCACGTGACCTTGAAATGCGACCTTTGTCTTTCTCCAGGTGGCCACTAATTCCTGGTCAACAGCTCTGACCTCTAATGGTCCACCAAGGTCACGCTGGAGGACTGAAGGACCAGGTATTAGCCCCCAAGCGCCGACATAAGGAGATGATTTTCCCACTTTTCTTGGGGGGGGGGGGGGGTGAGGTGACCCCTGACCTCACAGAGAGAACAAATAGCCGGGGGCGGGGTGCTAGGTGTACTGTCACAGCGTCCACACGGGACCTGGCTACTTTTGACATGCGTCTACTGACATTACCCATGGTGCCGCCCTTCCTCAACACCTCCCCCGACCGAGCGTGTCTGTGGGGGGGGGGGAGAATAAGCCGCGTTTGTGTACACGATACAGGAAAATGGAAGCAGGACCCGAAATTAGCACCAATAGTTCTGGTATACACAGTAATACAGTAGCATGTACAGTAGCATATACGTAGTATATACGGTAGTATATACAGTAGTATAAACAGTAGTTGCTGTTTGACTACTTCATACTGATATCTTGGGGCGGGGGGGGTCATAGCTGCTGGGGGTGAAATGCCAAGGTCATGTGACAGGCACATGAAAGTGATTTCAAGTGTGAAATTGTGCAGGGTGGGGGCAGGCAGCAGTACCCCCCCATGGCTTTGACATGAATTGAAATGCTTGGAAATCAAACCCTGGGGTCACTTTAGAAACATTTCACAAAAGCCACAAATATTTGTCTCAAAGGGATAGTTGTGCATTTCTCCTTTTTTAGTTGGGAACGGATATTTTCCTGAAACATATGTATGCTGGAGCCTATCCCAGCTAGGTGGGTGGGGTGGGGGGGGTTGGGGGGGCAGCCATTCATACCTATGGACAATTTGGACGTGTCCACAGCGGCTGATGAAGGACGGAAGGACAGGAATCAAAGGGAGTCCAATTACTCCCGGGATCTGGAACACCAATCGTCTTTGGCTAAAAGCAGACCTCCTTTCATCTCTCAGCGTTCCCTGGAAGCTCGTGCTGATATCCCGGGAGAAAAGAAGAATTGATTTTTCTAATCTATCCGTTTTAAAAAATGGCTGCCCCATCAAACGCATGTTTTTATGAGTCGGCTCGGGCGTGAGCAGCTAGAGGAGCTGCAGAGGAAGTGAGCGAGTGGATGCACAGAAACAAAGACAAGGCATGGGGGGCTGGGGGGCTGGGGGGCTGGGGGGCGGTTGGTGGGCTAACACGCCTGAGTAGACGGCAGGGAAGAAAGAAGAGCAAGATGAAAATGAAAAAGGCTGTCTGGAGGAGAAAAGGGAGATGGAAAAGCCTCATCAGTTTAGTCTGGCTGCGCCATGAAGGAAAGATGGAATGGGGGCACACGGGGGCTGTCAGCTGGGAGAAATACAACCTTTACCCCCCCCCCGGTAATGGAACCAGGACAGATGGGGAATCCTTCACTGAAAAAGCTGTTAGCTGTCAGAAGAACAATAGCAACAATAGCAAGCCAGTTTAGATGCTGAGCCTGTCACAGTGGGAGGAGGCCTTCACTACACACACGTGCACACACACACACACACACACACACACACACACACACACACACACACACACACACACACACACACACACACACACACACACACCACGCACACACACACGGGACAGGGTGGCACAAGATCATGACAAGACTTGACGTTCACAAAAAACTACACATGGGCGGCTCTTTAACTGCCGAAAAGCCAGCATTTCCAGAAATGCTGCAAACTTTTAACAGACAGTCAAAAATGTCAACCAATGCACAACCACTTCCACAACTCCACAGAGTATTAAAGGGAATGACATTATTATGGTATAGTATTCCTATTTTGAATATTATGGGAGATATCACCTCAAAAATGTGGTTTGGGTTCCAATTTTTGGCTTCCTGGAACTCAACCGTTGGTTTTACTTTATTTCTGTGGTTTTTTGGCCTCACTTTTGGATCTTTTATATTATGATGCTATTTTGTTTTAAAGATTGTAGAAAAAGAAAGCAGCGTTTGCAAAGACACGGCACGGAGGAAATGGAGGAAACGTGGACAGAGCAGGGTGGGGTGGTGGTGGGGGGGGGGGGGGGGGGTGACAAAGAAATGCCTCCATCTTGCATGTCCATCCATCCTGCCTCCCTCTGTCAGACATCACAGCCTCACCCCCGGCACCCCCGGCACCCCCACACAAGTGAAAATGAACACTTTTGCCACCTGTGGTGGGAGCACAACCGGAGAGGAGCAAAGGAGAAGGGAATGGGGGGGGGGCTCAAGTCTGGATGCAAAGACTCTTACCGGTGTGCAACATTCAAGGATAAATCACTCTGGAAGGCAAACTAGCCGCAGGGTTGCTGGTTGAAAACCATCAGCGGTAAACTGGTAAGCACCAAGCCAACACATTCCCAAACTGGTTTCATTGTTCTAGCATCGAGTGGGCGGGTGGGAAATGTACGAGGGATTCAGTGTGAAGACAAGCAGCCTGCCCCCCCCCCCCCCCCCCCCCCCCCACACACACACACACTTTCCGCCTTTTTAATTGCTCTAGATCATCTTGCAGGAATATTTAGGAAGAATGCTGCCCTCAACTTGGATTTGGTCTTCCTAGGGTGTGATGGACGGAACGCCAACGACTGACTGGCCCGGAGAACTAAAAGGGAAGATGAGTGACGGCACGGCGACTACCAATGATGACACACCCAAAATGGACGCGCTAGTGCAGCAGGCGGGTGGGCAAGCACGCATGTGCTCCTTTTTTCTCCTTCCGTACTTTTCCCCCAGCTCACTCGTAGACAAGCATTGACTTTCCGAGGAAGGGGATTTGCGTACTGATTGTCCCAAAAAACATGGCGGACACCAAAACCTTACCAGCCACCTGAAACGCCGGCGGTGCGGCCTTTTCAAGTGCTAGCGGTTAGCCAGAGACCTCCGTAGCCGTCGTGTCCCCGAGTACGGTGCACCCTGCTGGGCCACGCCAGGAGACTCCTCCCACTGTATGCCAGTTCCTCATTCCGACATTTTTATCTTTACTCGTGTAAAATGTCTGCTCATTTCTACTGTTAGCCTTTTATTTTGCTTGTCAAATGATATTTCTCCAACGTGCAGCATAAACTAAACTAACTAAACTTAAAAAGGTCCAATTAAAAAGCAGCCCTGGGCCTTTCGGACACCCCCCCCCCCCCATCCCGGTGTAGCCAATGGGTGAAGGGATGAGTATTGGGCAAAACAAAGCTTTGTTCTAAATAACTCATTAAAAATGACCTAAACATTGGTGGCCAATTCTCACTTCCTCCCCAGCAAATATAATAAAAGTGCATCATAATAAATGGGAATATTATGCAAAAATGTTTCCATTTCAGATGCTGAATTCAGACTAATAAAACCGTTAAAGGTGTGATACAAATACTGGAAACCATAACTGTTTTTTAGATTTAAGTCTGGTTTGTCCTCATCAAATATTTCGACATTACTTTGAGTACATCACTACCACCAGGAGAACCAGGGTCTAGAGGGGGAGGAGCCACCTGCTGTGGCCCACCAAGGTGCACCGTATTCGGGCACACGCTCCAAGTGGAGCATGGAGGTCTCTGGCAAACCTTTTGCACATTTCAAACACCACGACGCTGGCGTCTCAGGTGGCTGATAGGGTTGTCTGTTACACTTGATGACCCCCCCCCCCCTTCTTCAGAGCTTTAGTACAACTAATATGCAAAATGTCTTCCTCGGAATGGGAATGCTAACTAGTGAGGTCAATGCAAAAAAGGAGGGCTTGATTTGCTCACCTGCACAGTACAGGTCATCCCACCTCATTGGGGCATTAAAAATAAAAACTAATTGGAGGGAGTGATGAGATTTACGATGCGGTGATCTTTTCAAAGATCATTTAGTGAAATGCTGCAGTGGATTTGATGAACGAGGTTCCTCCAAAAACGTTTTTCCTGATTTATTAACAAGTTTATTTTTCCCAGTGCTGACAGCTTTGCTACATACTTTGGTTGGTACAGTGGGACATTTCCTTTTCTGTGGAAAAGGCCAACATTGTCAGGAGGAGCACAGTGTAAAAAAACTAACAAAAACCCCCAGTTTGATTCCTTTCAGCCTTCATGTCAAGTTGAGCAACAGCAGTTTTCGTTTGGCGTCTCCAAAGTCTCCCAGTTTCCACATTCCAGGGATATTGGTAAGACACCAAAGGGCAGAATGTTTCCCATGTCGGCCAGTAGTTCACTAAAGTCTTAAAGTCAGCTAAAGAGCACTTAGTCCTGACGTGCGCGCTCGCCTCGCTGCAGCGCTCCCGATCCCAACTGAGGTCCAAGGGTTGCGCAACATGAAACGCCCCCAGTCTCCAAAAACCAAAAAGGGGGACAGCTAGCACAGACAGAGCAGGACACAGTTTTAAAAATCTTCTCTAGATGATAGGACATTTACAACCATCTTGTCTCTTGGATCCGTGATCCGTGATCCGGGTCCGACGGCCGCACATCGGCCGTGATCATCTGGCACCGCACAAAGACAAGCGGCCGTTTCATTGGTGCTCAACGTACCAAAGTCCAGCCCGCTTCGAGGAAAGAAAAAACACTTGTCATCAAGGATTTGCTCTCCCGCTCACACGTGATCTACGAGAGCGGCAACCAATCAGCACGAGCCAACCCGGGACATGAAAATATATATATTTATAATATATATAAAATGTCTTTATTTAATCCCATATGTACACTTTTCACAAGACGTGTGTGGAGCACAGTCCGTGGGGGGTGAAGCACTGCTTCATGGGTAACGCTCAAATATGCGCAAAAATACCAAGAAAAATGTCAAAAATGACCAAAACCAGAACCCCCAATGTAGAAAAAAAGACAGAAATCAGCCTTCGTAGACGGATCCAGGGGGGCTGGGGGTGGACCCCAGTAGGGGTGTTCCCCAGTAGATGCATCCGGGGGTGGACCCCAGTAGGGATGTCCCCAGTAGACGCATCCAGGGTGGACCCCAGTATGGGTGTCCCCAGTAGTCGTATCCTGGGGTGTACAGCAGTTTGAGTTACCAGCTTTGCAGGCAGATGGCAGGGCGAGCGCCAGCAGAAGAGCCGAAGCGGAGCGAGGACTCCGGTCTAGTAGATGACCTCGTAGACGGTGGCCTTCTTGTCGCCGGACCCCGTCACGATGTATTTGTCATCCGCCGAGATGTCGCAGCTGAGGACCGAGGACGACTCCTTGGACTGGACAAAGAGAAGACGGCAGGACGTCACCATCCTTCATTCGTGTGCTCCAGTATCAGGCCAGGAGATTTCAGCTGACATGTCAAATCATGTGCAGTGGTGCCTCGGTTAACATCCGCCCCGGTTAGCACATTTGCCTCCGGTAAACTTTGCCTTGGTTTGCGTTCAACCTGCTTGTTTGGCATCCAAATTTGACACAGTTTTGGAAACATTTGCTTTGGTTAAAGTCTGTTTTGGTTTGAGTCGGACCTTGTGGAAGGGGTTGATGATGTTAACCAAGGCACAGCTGCTAAATCTGATGCATTGTTGGAAGTGAATACCTGGAATATGCTGGCACCATACGGAGTCCTCCATGCGTTCAGGAGATTGTCTTTCCCTGTGCTCACAAACCATTTGCCTGCAAGTACATCATGAATGTCTTGAGATTATAATCCACATTCTCAGCACGCAATCTGGTTTGGGCGTCTTCCAGAAGAACAATATGACTAATAAGACTAGCAAGGCCACAAGGACCTGATACTGCATACATGATGGGTCATGTTGTTTCCAGCCAATTATTCAGATCAGCTTGACATTAATTACCCAAACGACTGATGATGCTTGACTGCTGCTGTAATGGACGGCAGCAAGATCCCAGAAGAAGCATCGTGTCAATAAACCAGCTTTGTAATGGCTGAAACACCAAGTTGGTGGTCTTCCAGCAGATATGAAGAATTTGGGGTGGAGCTTGCAGTCTCTCACTCTCTCTCTCTCTCTCAATCCGAGTATCCAAGACTCAGTCTCTTTCAGTACCAGTCTCCCAGTCTCCCAGTAAATTCTACTACAATAGCGCCCTACATTTCCCCAAATGGTGAAAAAGTAATTGGCATGATGAAAAATTGGCAAAATGAAAATATTAGACCCATGGCTTGCCCCCACTTGAGTGTGGAAAAGAGGAAGAGCGTCGATGTTGCGGATGTCCGGTGGGATGGAGCGCTAAACTTTGGAAGTCGGCTGAAAGCTCTCCAAGCCATGGTGCCGAGGCGCGAAGGTGGGACGGCGAGGTGGACAGAGAAGATTGGAGAGAGAGGGGAGGTGGGGGGGGCAAGATGGTGGATGCCTTTGAATGTTTACAGCAGGAGTCCAGGTTTAAGCCCTAAACTTGGCTCATGGCCTTACTGAACACAGGAGAAAGGAGGGGGGCCATGTGGGGGCTACATGTGGATTACGCCTGAATTATCAGGAGTAAACTATTAGCATTTTGCTGGATGAGATGTTTTCTCCTGAAAAGCAGAAAGCTCGGTGGCGAGTGTGGAGGGATCTGCTGTACTGTAAAGTATAACCCCCCCCACCACAATACTGCAGCCGCGTGATGGCGGTCTGTCTTAGCACAGCCCAGCAAATCAAGCTAACGTGTCTCCAACAGTAAGAGAAGTTTTGGTACCACAGTAGGCGAACTTGAGTGAGAGGACGCAGCTTTCGTGCAGATGGAGCTGGTACTTGTCAGGCTTGGTGTGGTGCAGCACCTCCACGTTGCTGCTCTCCATGCCCACAGCCAGCCATTCTCCCGTGGGACAGTAGCCCAGGGAGAAGATCTGAAAGGAGGACAAAGTAGCGGATGATTAGCCGGTGAAGATCCTTGATCAGTTTGCAATCTGGAAGAAAAGACAAACTTTTTCAAGTCCTGCATGGACGACATGTCAACAAGCGTCAACGTTAACAACTTAGGACTCGCCCCACGTTCAAGGAAAAGCACACTTTTTGGCAATTTTACCATCATCCACTATCCTTATGTGACACATGAATGCATGTTTTTCTCATGTGTGTCATTCAAATGTAAAAAAAGCTAAAAAGAGGCAGCTAAGGATGCACGTAATGGGACGCACCCACTGATAAAACATCCAAAATGGCCACCAACGTTCCGTTTCCACGTGACCTGCCTATGAGCCAAGCTCCAGCAACATTGCCGTTGTTGTTCTTAACGTTGTTCCACCCAAGAAGTACGTGACTGGCGTAGTGACGCCTCGCCACGCCACGCTAGCCGCTAGCATCTCTGACACGGGTAAGTGTCCTCCATGACCGGAAGGCTGGTCTCTACCTGGGAGGTAAAGTCGTGTTGCTGGAGCTGCCGTCCTTCTCTCAAATCCCAGGAGCGGACCGTGTTGTCCAACCCCCCGGTCCAGAGCTTGGTCCCATCGTGGGAGATGTCGATACAGCTGGCTCCATCTGTGTGGCCCTGGAACTGCCTGGAATAAGACCACCATTCTTAGAAGACGTCCAAGAGCCTTGTATGGACACCCTTGTATGGGGGTTCTGACCTGACGAGGGTCTGATTATGGAGGTCCCACACGGCGATGTTTCCATCCGAGCAGCAGGAGAAGCAGACCTTGGCGTCGGGGCTGATGGCCAGTGCGTAGCAGGCCGGGGCGGAGGAGGTGAGCTCCGCCTTGATGCGTGGCGTCTGTGATGCCAGGTCCCAGATGGTCAGCGTGCTGGCCTCGCCGCCCACGATCAGGGTCCGGCCGTCCGGCAACAGCTTGCAAGAACGGATGTAATTGTCTCTGTTCTGGAGCACAACCACAACCAGGCCGTCAGCATTTCAGCAGTACCACAAAGCAGTACTAGCAGTACTACTACCCTGGGCAGTAATGTGTCATACAGAGTCGTAGTAGTACTGCATATAAGGCATGGCTACTGATTGATCCAGAATAGTAGTAGTACTGCATATAAGGCATGGCTACTGATTGATCCAGAATAGTAGTAGTACTGCATATAAGGCATGGCTACTGATTGATCCAGAATAGTAGTAGTACTGCATATAAGGCATGGCTACTGATTGATCCAGAATAGTAGTAGTACTGCATATAAGGCATGGCTACTGATTGATCCAGAATAGTAGTACTACTGTATATAAGGTATCACTACTGCCTGGAAGACAGTAATGTGTCATACAGAGTCGTAGTAGTACTGCATATAAGGCATGGCTACTGATTGATCCAAAGTAGTAGTAGTAGTACTGCATATAAGGCATGGCTACTGATTGCTCCAGAGTAGTAGTAGTACTGCATATAAGGCATGGCTACTGATTGATCCAGAGTAGTAGTAGTAGTAGTAGTAGTAGTACTGCATATAAGGCATGGCTACTGATTAATCCAGAGTAGTAGTAGTAGTGCATATAAGGCATGGCTACTGATTGCTCCATAGTAGTAGTAGTAGTAGTAGTAGTGCATATAAGGCATGGCTACTGATTGCTCCATAGTAGTAGTAGTAGTAGTAGTAGTGCATGTAAGGCATGGCTACTGATTGATCCAGAGTAGTAGTAGTAGTAGTAGTAGTGCATATAAGGCATGGCTACTGATTGATCCGTAGTAGTAGTAGTAGTAGCAGTAGTGCATATAAGGCATGGCTACTGATTGATCCAGAGTAGTAGTAGTAGTAGTAGTAGTAGTGCATATAAGGCATGGCTACTGATTGATCCTTAGTAGTAGTAGTAGTAGTAGTAGTAGTGGCAGTAGTGCATATAAGGCATGGCTACTGATTGATCCAGAGTAGTAGTAGTAGTAGTAGTAGTAGTGCATATAAGGCATGGCTACTGATTGATCCTTAGTAGTAGTAGTAGTAGTAGTAGTAGTGGCAGTAGTGCATATAAGGCATGGCTACTGATTGATCCAGAGTAGTAGTAGTAGTAGTAGCAGTAGTGCATATAAGGCATGGCTACTGATTGATCCAGAGTAGTAGTAGTAGTAGTAGTAGTAGTAGTAGTAGTGCATATAAGGCATGGCTACTGATTGATCCAGAGTAGTAGTAGTAGTAGTGCATATAAGGCATGGCTACTGATTGCTCCATAGTAGTAGTAGTAGTAGTAGTAGTGCATATAAGGCATGGCTACTGATTGATCCAGAGTAGTAGTAGTAGTAGTGCATATAAGGCATGGCTACTGATTGATCCAGAGTAGTAGTAGTAGTAGTAGTAGTAGTGCATATAAGGCATGGCTACTGATTGATCCAGAGTAGTAGTAGTAGTAGTGCATATAAGGCATGGCTACTGATTGATCCAGAGTAGTAGTAGTAGTAGTAGTAGTAGTGCATATAAGGCATGGCTACTGATTGATCCAGAGTAGTAGTAGTAGTAGTAGTAGTGCATATAAGGCATGGCTACTGATTGCTCCATAGTAGTAGTAGTAGTAGTAGTAGTAGTAGTGCATATAAGGCATGGCTACTGATTGATCCAGAGTAGTAGTAGTAGTAGTAGTAGTAGTAGTAGTGCATATAAGGCATGGCTACTGATTGCTCCATAGTAGTAGTAGTAGTAGTAGTAGTGCATATAAGGCATGGCTACTGATTGATCCAGAGTAGTAGTAGTAGTAGTAGTAGTAGTAGTAGTAGTAGTAGTAGTAGTGCATATAAGGCATGGCTACTGATTGATCCAGAGTAGTAGTAGTAGTAGTAGTAGTAGTACATATAAGGCATGGCTACTGCCTGGTGGATGGTCAGCGGATGGTCAGCGGATGGTCAGCGGATAGCCGCTAATTACCAGACAGTCCAGTTGGGACACGGGACTCTTGCTGCCCGGTTGGCTGATGTCCCAGATCTTCACGCAGCCTTTGCCGCCCGTGTAGACGTGGCGTGTGGGATTGCTGATGGTGACGGCGCACACGACTTCCCCGTGGCTCAGCGTGTTGATCTGGCGAGCGTGGCGAGGGATGCCTGGGCCAATCAGTGCGTCTGGAGGGAAGGGCACGGGCTGCATCTGACCGTCGGCACTCACATGAAAAGAATAAGCCCTGCGGGGGGGGGGGGGGGGGGGGGGGTTGGAGATGAACGTGAGGAAGATGGAGGTCTGTTGTATCAGTATACGTCCTGAAAGCTCAACCACTCACGGTTTTCCTCCTGAAATGGAAGTGAGGCTGGCTGGCAGGCCTGGAGCTCTCATGTGGGGGTGGGGGTCAAACCCCGCCTGCATGACAAAAGAAACACGGAAACCAAACCATTGGAATGTTATGAAAGTGAAATTGGAAATGAAACGTTTAAAGGCAGCAGCATGGATTCTACCACACGTCCTCTTGGAGATGTGATGAGATACCACCACACGTCCTCTTGGAGATGTGATGAGATACCACCACACGTCCTCTTGGAGATGTGATGAGATACCACCACACGTCCTCTTGGAGATGTGATGAGATACCACCACACGTCCTCATGGAGATGTGATGAGATACCACCACACGTCCTCTTGGAGATGTGATGAGATACCACCACACGTCCTCATGGAGATGTGATGAGATACCACCACACGTCCTCTTGGAGATGTGATGAGATACCACCACACGTCCTCTTGGAGATGTGATGAGATACCACCACACGTCCTCTTGGAGATGTGATGAGATACCACCACATCTTGCTTGCTAACACCAATGAAAACCTGGGATTTTCAAACATGAGATTTGTGGGAAGAGGCTTTTTCAAGCCTTTGGAATTCCAACCAGCAAACATCAAAGTCATGGCATTGAATACTTGGGGGCCTCCAAGTGGTCTGCAGCCACAGCTGATGGAAGAGCCATGAGCTCCAAGTCCACACGTAGAAGATGTGAAACAGACATCTAGCACAAATACCAAAGTATATTGAAGCTGAAATATTTACGATGGGTGAGCGTCCGTAAGCGGCGGCCGCGGCGGCCGCACTCATCTGGGGTGAAATGAGGCCAGGGTAGACGCCCGGACTGGTCAGGGAGCCGTTCATTTCATGATGGCCCATCATGGCGAAGGGGGCGGCGTAGGAACCCGCAATGGACAGGGGTGTGCGGAGGGCAGGGGCGGCTGGACGGGACAGAAGATCATTTCAGTCATTCACATCGGCTCCTTTTTCACGCTTGTCTATGTAACGTATGTCTATGTGGCACATCGCTGGGTCAAACCTTTCAACGCCCCCCCCCCCGGAAAGCTCTACTGTACATAAACATGACACCTCCAGGCCACGAGGAAGACCACCAGCTAGTTTGTTGTTATGTAAACGACGTTTGCACCCGAGTGTTTGGTACCTAAGGCTTCCACCATTCCGGGCGGTTTTCCCATGGTCAGAGGCCTGAGTCCAGGCGTGGTGCTGGTTCCTGGTGTGGGGGCCTCGTTCCTGGGCGTGGGGGTGTTGGACTTCAGGCTTGGTGTAGATGACTTGTCATTCTAAAACAAAACAAAGATCTTTTAGTCCTTTACTTCTTTAACGTGTCCTCAGTAACACACCGGGCTGAACGCTTTTGTTTTGAAGGGCCGGAATACTCCCGCTGGCGAGCAAATCCGGGCTGAATCTGAGTGGACGGCTCAGAGTAATCCAATCTAACTTGGACAATTCATTCCAGTCATGTTTGAGTGCCTGGCTCAGGGGTCGAGGCATAAACCTTTGCTAAGACGTCAAGCTTGTTAAACTTCGCCAGACAAACTGGAATAATTCAGCGTTTGCTTCCTTTCCCAATCCAGGGAAAAGCAGCGTCAACACCTGCATGCGTTTCGCCTCTGCCTTGTCCCGCAATTTGCGTGTCCTTCATTTTTTTATTTGTGGAACACAAGAAAAGTGGGAAGAGGGTTTGCGTTCCGTTTACGCACAAACAACCAAAAATGGGCACAAAATGACCACGCCCCCGCGCCGCTTATTTACACCGCGTTGAGTTCCTGTGTTCCACATGGGCCTACATTGCCGTCAAGCAGGCGTGGCATCACTTGGTCCCGTGTGGCGAGCCAGCAGGCCTCCCTCCTCAGCTTCATTGGCTCCTCCCTGAGATAGACGACGTGCAAAGAGCAAGATGGAGGCAATGAACTCGGAAAAAGAGGCCGCTGTCCGCCTGGGAGCGGGAATTGCTGAGTAGAAGATACGGCTTTGGGCAATAAGAACAGAAAGGATGAGGCTACCTGCTCCAAAAGTTCAAGGTGCATTCACAACCACTTGATGGAAATCAATGTGTACTACTCATTTTCAACATTTCTAAATGTTCCTGGTGCGCCATCACGCAGACCCACACATATTTTACAGGGGAAAATAAAAAATGAAAGTGGGAGCCACTGGAGTAACGAATGGAAGGAGGGAAGATCCCAGTTGTTAGCATCATCCAGTAATCAGCAGGTTTTGGTCTGACCTGCTAATTGTCCCAAGAATGGCTGGCATCGCTAGAAAATGTTTGGATGGATTCAAATGAAAAGAAAGTGGAATATTTAACTAATATTTATTTGTTATTTTTAACATTGTGCTAGGAAATATCAGAGCCGCAGGTTGCCTACCCTTGGTTTCCACATACTTCACACGTTTACCACCAAAGTGTAAGTCATGCGGACTACCAATCCTTGGTGGAATACTTGACATCAAACCGGTGGAATGGGACAATTTGCCCCCCCCCCCCCCCCATCCAGGTCACAGTGTCGGAGGGCGGGATGGTGGATGAGAGGAATCGGGGAAGTAAAGGCATCACGCCGCCGAGTCCTTTCTAGCGCCAGTGAGGAAGAAAGCAGCATTTATAGGCTAAGCCATAAAGGCGATTGAGAGGAGTAAACCACAGGGTTTGATTCCCACAGCGTGCATCGACCCAGTGGCCCCCCAAGCCCGTCATAGCAGCTAACTGCTAAGCCTCCTGGACACCGGGCCTCCACACAAACCCCCACTCCACTTGACAACAACCCTTTTTAAAGCCCTTTCACCCGTCCAGTTTTTAAAAGAGTGTCACTCACCGCCATGTGGGCGTGGTCCTTGGCTTTGGAGGATGGCGTGCTCCCTGACGATGCCACGGAGGCGGGGCTGTTGGGCGCCGCGTCCTTTTTCAGGACCCGCGATTTGTCCAGGCCGTTCTCCGGAGGAGAGTGAGCAGGGCTGACCCGAGGGGTGGCCGGGTCCTACGGAGTTAAACGAGGAGAGAGATTGAGCAAACAGAGCGGAGGAAGCGAGCGGCGTGCACATGTAGGTCAAACAAACTAGGCCTGGTGTGCAAACACGGATAATACATCCACTTGTGTGCTCAAACACGCCTCCTTCACCTGCTCCTTCTTATCCGTCTTACGGCAAGGAACTTTATGCTTGGCTGCCAAAAGAATTCCGACAAAGGATCCTCACACACAACATTAGCGCAGACCTACTGCCCCCCCCCCCAGGCAGCTGTGTTTAGTCTCCATGCAACATTCACACTAAGGAATGTGGCGGAGCAGCTTTGGCGGTCTCACCTCGTTGGAAACATCCACCACCAGGTCGTCGCTCTTGTCGCCGTCGCTGTCCTGAAAGGAAATGAATAGCAAAGATCCTTGAATAATCCCCAGAATCTGGTACAGACGTCCACCCAGTCCAGCCGGGCGGGGTGCGGTGCGTCCGAAGACGATGAAGGAACGGCAAATGTGGGCCAACGTCCGTGGATCTGCTGTGGGCATGCCCACGCGTTCAGCGTGCTACTCACGTATCTGCTCATGCTGTCCTTGTCATCCACTTTGCGTTTTTTGGGGTCAAGTCCGTAATCAGACGAGCCGCGGTGCTTCTCGCTGGCTGCCCGCAGGCTGTCTGACGGCGACACGGAATTGTTCTGCCGAGAAAACAGCACATCTGTATCAGCGTACCGTACACCAGAAGACGATGAAACCGAATGTTTGCCTCCGTCCTGGCACGGACGGAAAGTAAACAGACTTTTTGCGGAGGGAAGCGGCAGATGGAAGGGCTGGAGAACGCTCCGCTCTACCCAATTCCAGCCAACACTTAAGTCTAGACATGACTCTGGGATCTATTCTTCACTCCAAGCTGTGGCAATATTGACTAAAGCCAAGTGCGCACTGGCGCTGGACTGATTTGGGAGGGAAGGGGGGGACGGGGGTGGGGGCGGCGGGGGGGGCGGCTGAGAAAGCCACCATCATTCCTGTAGTAGCCCAAAGCAGAGGATGCCCGGGACAGATGAAGGACAGCCGAGGACGTGTTTGTGTTCAAACACATCCTGACTAATCCCAAAGGGGAATATTCCGAGACAAGCTTGGAGCAACGGGAACAAGTTGGAACCAAACAAGGATGTGAGAGAAAAAAGACATTATCAAATAAAGGCCAGAACCCTCAGAGGAGGAATCCAATGACCAAAGTTCTAAGGAGAGTGTGCACTGGGTGTGGGCCCGCCCCCGCCCCCGCCCCCGCCCCAGCCCCCCAGTGAAATGAAGGCATGGACAGGAAGCCATGGAGGAACGGGAGGAGACGCGAATGCATTGTGTCGACACAATGAAGAGGGTGTCGCCAACAGGGGAACGGGAATAAAGGAGGTGAAAAGAAAAGCAACTTGGCAAACCACGAGAGCGTAGCAGTGTGGCATTGAGCTTCTCCCCACGAGAGGGCATGCCCACATGAAGTGGCACGCCTTCCGCTGCTGGAAACAGGGTCTTTTAGTTCAAGCTGTTCTCTTTGTAAGTAAACAATGCTTATTGTCACGTCTTTATGTTGTGGCATGCTTGTTTAGATTTTGTTTTGCTGAAACGTAAGTAGAACCGTAGAACCGTAGTAGTACTTCTACTGCTGATTACTAAGGTGGTGACAGCTTTTGAAAAAGGGCTGAGATTGAGAAAGAGACGGTAAGCTGAGGGGAGAACTCCGAGGGCAGCCAGAAGCAACTCACCCTCGTCGTTGCAAAAGAAGGACGGACATGAAAGCCCTCGAAGGAAAGGTCCGACCGGGGCAAAGGTGGTGTCAAAATAACACTGATCCCCGCTTTCAGTACCAAGCACCCCTTTCCTGTTTGGAAAACTGATGGCTTAGAGTCGGACTTCCTTCCCCCACCAAGACTGCAATTCAATTCCAAATATTCCCATTTGTACAACAACTGCTCATTTGGAGCCGGAATACTGGAATAGGAAGCCATTGATTGACGGAATACAGAATCGTCATCGTATGCAAGCCGTCGACCTTAAAAGGGCCGCTTGGACTCAATCAGCCCGTCCTTCCCGCCTCACCCGGGTTGGGATTACAACAGACAGGAGAATAGGAAGCTTTGAAGCCCGAGTGGCTGCAGATGGAAAGAGGTGCGGCAAGATCGGGTAAAGCAGGAGCGGCTGCTCGTCACTAAACAAGATGGAGGGCACTCTGGGATCCCTTCAGAAAGGCCAGTCAATGGGAACTTAATCTGGCCCCTCACTCCAGTTCTCCGAGCGCTATAATCCAGTCCAATAAACAAGGACTTTAACATGGGGGGGCAGCAGACGGCAGGGTGGTGTAGTACGCTTGTGAGTAAATTGTCTAGCGGTGGAGATTCAAAGTCACTTTTAATTGTGACGCAATTAAAGAAGGTAATCCAGTCCCCTTCATTGGATTAGATGTCACTTTCTGATTGGCTGCTCAGCCTATGCTCTTCTGTAGGTGCTGACAACAATGCACAGTCAACCTCTACCGGCCTGTTTGGAGGACACATGCACGCCACTTATTGTGTGATTTATTTTCATTGATTAATTCATCTATTTGTCATCATCCCAGGTCAGGTGACCACGAGAACGACAACTCTCTTCTTAAATTCCATCATGTTTCTCACGCTCTTTATGGAAATGCTAACTTGCAACTTTCTTTGGCTCCATTTTGGGAAACACTCATCAGTTGAAGAAACAACTCATGGCAAAACAGGAAGGTGGCAGTTGTCAAGAAATCAATAGAAATATTTATCAAGAATCACGTCTTCCTTGAAGGTAAAAGTAGCTTAAATGTTCTTTTATGTGCATTTCATGTGGTTTTCTGCATGTCAAAGCATAAAGACGTGTTTTGTTTGGCTTCCTGGAAGGGATTCCTGACGCTAACCAGTAAGACGCCTCGTGGGCGTTGAGGCCTGCGTTGATGAGAACTAAATGAATTCATCACATAGAAATGAAAATGCATGTGTGCGTGTTTCCCCCGTCACTCGTGCATTGCTTTCAGCACCTTGGCGTGTTTCTTCCATAAAACAATGGCATGAACGAAGCGAGACCTTTTGTCAGTCATACAGTCTTTGTCTCAGAGGGTGGAGGCGGGGCCACTAGCATACATACAGAGTGCAGCAGAGTGAGGAAACGTGGATGAAATTAAATTAGATGGCACTACATTGTCATCTCTTTTTTTACTGTAAATGTTGAAATTTCGTCAGGACAGACAGTGGGTGGGGGCACACAGGAGAAGCGGGAGGGTAAACTTACCGTGCTGGACTCTCGTTCTTTCAGCGGAATAGCCAAAGGTGAGTGAAAAGATGAGGGGCCAAGAGGGTGGGGGGGGGGAAGCACAAATTAGTATGGGTGTCATAACGTTTCATGGCTTTCATCAGATACAAGTAATACATAATTCAGATCAAAGATTCATTTCATGTGCAACGTGAGCGACTGCATGCATAATTCATCTGAAGACCACAGCTAGCTATCATTTATAATAAATGCATAGGTTGTTATCATCATCTTTATTGCTGATTCATGGAATTGCGGATGAAAACGGCCACATGAAACCACGGCGTGCTGCGCTCCTTACCTCGGTGCTCCAGGTCGTGATGGTTCTTCTCGTCCTTCACGGGCAGGTGAGCCTGGCTTCCGAGAGCGCCGAGCGCCAGCAGGCCCGAGCCAGCGCCCGTCACGGGAGGGAGGCCGGGCGGCTGCAGACCCGAAGGGTGCGGGGGCAGCTGCACGGGGGGTCCGTGGGCGGCGTGGGAGAGGTGCTGGGCCTGCAGCTGCTGCTGCTGCAAGGAGAGGCAGACAAGAAGAGAGGACAAGTGGGTCGGCTGGGAAGGGAATCGGCGAATGGCTGCACCGTGCCTGCATCAGCGCCGGCTTACACCAACATGACAGTATTTCTAGGCCAATCCGTTTATTCGTAATAACGGGCTGACGGGCGGATCCAGCTCATTGGGTAACCTCTTTCACACGGAGATCCTTCAAAGCAGCAGCAGCCTGTTGCAGTCAACGCAGTATTTGTCTTCATGGGATAATTCTTCTACACAATGACGCCGCATCCTGCTATCACATTAGATGTGCAGCCACATGTACGAATCCCTCCTTTATGGCGGTTGATTGGTTCCTCACCCGACCGTGCAGGTGAAATTCCCCAAAGTAGGATTCCCTGTTTAGAAAGCTAATATTTGAGCAGTTAGAGCCAAGAGAACCTCTTTACAACCTTCAGGATGGAGGATGGAAGTCTAGCTCCAGGCCTGTCTCAATACTTTCGTCCAGATGAACTTCCATTTGGACAAAACTAGAGATGCATGATATCTTTTTTTCCAAACAGATACTGAAACATTCTGCTTCTTGAGGCCGATATTATAACTTCATTTCATCTACTATTAAAATGTGTAGTTTGAGTACACCTGGGGGTCCGTGGGACTGGAACAAATGTGACCAAGTGTACCTGCTGGTTTGTCCTAATGGAATATCATGACTACTAGCACATCACTACAATCTGGAGAACCAGGGTATAGAGGGGGAGGAGCCACCTGCTGTGGCCCAGCAAGGTGCACTGTATTCGGGCACACACTCCGAGCTGCCGGTGTGTTGCTAAATGAGGTCGCGTTTGAGATAGCTGATCAGGTTTCTTTTTTTTATTCCCATCATCACGTCCTTCCTCTAAAAGTGTTTGCTGACAAGGTCGCTCAGAGGAAGTTAGGACGAAGTTAAAAAGATGGGAGGTATTTTTCATTATCAGATTTCCCATAATCATGGTGCATCCCGAGATGAAACAATCTCCCGAAATGTTAAAACATCTCCCAGCACGCTCGTGAAAGGATTGACGAGGACGTGCCGAGCCAACTCCCAGGAGAGCCGGGAAGTCTGGCATCCGGGCTCCGGGCAGAGCGAGTGGCAGGCAGGAGTTAAAGAGCCACTCAGGCAGGAGGGAAGCAAGTGCTTTACAACAAGGTTAAACAGCACTTAGCACATCCATCAAATGTCTCTCCAGAAGAAAAAAAGTCAGGATTTCTATTCTGATGCTGGATACAACCTCAGTGACCTCATCCGTGCGTTCATTACAGTAAATAGAAAACGCTTGTACCGCATATAAAGCTTTATTTAGCAGTACGGAATTTTCAGCTCAGTACTTCAAGCTGGAACTAGAGGTGCACGATAATTACCCGACCAATATGACGGAATTATGACGTCTTGCCGTTAAACCAGATAAGCATCCAACGGGGCGTGTGTGATACTGTTGATTTCGTTTGTCATCCAATACCGATACGATACTTGGTGCAAATTCATCTGATGTATCTAAAAGTGTATTTCATATCATCGCATAGAGAATACATGACATGAATAAACAATGTGCACAAACGACTCTTATGGGTCAGTATTGGAAAGGTGGGGGGGCAAAAGCAAACCCGAGGTGGAAAACCAAAAGCCAAGAAAAGAGGGAAAGTGTCAGCGAGACAGAATGAATAAATAAGAAGAGAAAGAAAGAGCACGGGCCTGGGATCGGTCGGGGCGGGGCGTCCCTATTCAGGGGGCCTAATGAGGAAAAGCGTGCTGGGATCGTTATCAAGAAGCCTCATTAGCAAGATGCGCTTGGGCAGACGGCTGAGGGAGAGGAGTGAGAAAGAGAATTGGAACGGGGAGGACAAAAGATAGGGAAGGGGGGGGTCAGGGGTGGGAGGGGGCGTCTGAAATAAATTGCTTCCAATTCAATATTCATGGGTAAAGACCTAGCATCCTTTTACTCTTATCTTTTTTCATTATGTTTAAACGGCGTTGCAGCTCCGGCAACTTCCACAGGAAACTGGCAATTAAAGTTAACTAGGCAAAGCCGGCTCCCTGCAGAACAGCAACAGCAGCACAAAGCGGCTGGGGGGGGGGGCAATGATCACCATGTTACCCGCCTACAAACCCCCAAGTGATGACAAATACACAACGATACACGACGGGTGTCGCTGCTGATGAAGCTGCTTTCTAGTTCAACACCGATGACACCCCCCTACCGTATGTCACCAAATATTACAACTATAGCTTTTATTTTTCAAAACAATAACCATAGCATTCTGCGTCCCAATATTGCCGTTGAAATTTTACAGTTTTTCTACGTTCTTTTAGGGGAAGAAAATGTCATTCATTCACAGGCCGTGAATGAATGAATGAACCCCCGGCCACCCTGTGTTTAGAGTTCCATCTCGGGCAGAAGGCCTCTTGTTAAAAGTCCTGTAAAGCCAAAGCAGCACACGTGCACAAGCCTCCAAAGCCGCACATTCAAACGGTGGAAACATGAGCTACCCCATAAACCAAACCATGCAAAGCTTCCAGAAAGAGATTTGTGAGCAGGAGCCAGCAAGGACGACACGCAGGCACGGTAGCGGTGATGGTTTGCACCCGCTGGAATTTTCTTATAAGGAAACTGTTCAACAATTATCGACTACAATCTTGCGCTACGTTCAGGAAGTTAAGTAAATTATGACAGCAGCGTGTGACAACACCGCTTTTTATGTGGCCAAAGTTCTTTGATTGCAAAGATATTGATGTGCTTCACAAGAGCGATACAGTACAGATAATTGATATCTATGTTTTTATTTCCATTGAACTGTAGTTTGTGTACATCTGTATGAGTATGAGAGTATGAGAACAAAGTAGGATTTGAGCGAGTTTACCTGTTGACGTTTCCTAAAGCACCACCATGACACTGCTAACACATCACTGTTAACCAGAGAGAACCAGAGTATGGAATGGAGGGAGCCCAGCAAGGTGCACTGTATTCGGGTACATGCCCCGAGCAGCCGGTGTGGGACTGCAGAGGTCAGAGGAACCAGACTGCCGAGGAGGAGCCCCCTGGCATGGCCCAGTGAGGTGTGCTGTATTCAGACACACGCTCCGAGTAGCTGGTCTGCCGCCATGGAGGTCTCTGGCAAACATTGTGTACTTTCAAACGCCACAGCGCTGGCCTTTCAGGGGGATGATGAGGTTTTTTTCCTGCCTCATTGTGGAACATTTGGGACAATGCCCTTCTGAAAGGGAACGTTTGTTTACAAGGGAGCTCAGGGGACGTTACAGGCCGTTAGCATCGCAGGCAGGAGGAAAAAAGAAGCACTTGAATTGCTCACCAGCACCGTACGGTTAACATCGCATCATCAGAGCGTCATAATTCCAATAATCTATAGAAATCCAAATACTTGTTCTTAGCCATCAAGCTATTATCTTGCCAATCACGTACGCCTCCCATGCACACATACTAGTTGACATAGTAGCCTGAATTAGTCCATCTTGTGGTAGACCACAATCCATGTTTTGATTGGACTTCAGTCTGCCAGTCTTTTAATGTCAAGTTCCACAGGCTCTCTGCGGGGAGATTGATTACCTGCCACATGTGTAACCAAATAATTAGGCCTTGCTTTGGTCTGCCGGCGTTCTGCTCTTCCTACCCATCTGCAATTAAAGAAAGGTCAGTCCTCTTGCGGACAGTCTGACCCTTCTCAAGGGGGAAATAGGAAGTAATTACCTTTAAAAGTGGGGGTTGCGCTCGTGGCTCATTTAGTTTAATCAAATTGTGCTATCCAACTCTCATTAGGCTTGACCCCCTGCCAGTGGGACAAGCTAACCACCGGCTAACCCCTCCTACAGAGGACTAATCAGAAGGGTCACTTTTACATCTGGGTCCAAGCTGCTATTAGTAATGGTCTAGTGTTTAAATAAAAGCAGATGGAGGACCAACATCAGTAAAAAGCTCCATTTGGCAAGAGCCAAGCGGAATGTGCATTTGTTGGCTTGTCGCTATTAAAAGACCAATTAGGAATGTTTAAAGTGCACTTGGATTTCTCCACTTGAATCAAAGCGAGGGGAATCGTTTAAGTTAGACGCCAAACGCTGCCAGAGATTCAAACCAAACACAAGCAGACGCAAAGCGTGTAGCTGAGAAACCGCATCGGCTGTTCATCCCGGACGGACCAATCCACGGGGGGGTTGACTGTGGGGAACACTTGCAGCACCAAAGGGGAGGTCAAATCAAGGCACAGTAACCCACCACTTTTCCACTTCTGATTCGATACCGATATTGTAGCATTTCAAAGACATTGCAAACCGCAAAAAAAACAATAGCACCTCACCGAAGACTGGGGCAAGTCTGCACAAGTGAAGAGGCTTTGGCGATGCCAAATAAGAATGTTCAAATATCACAGATGGGAAGATGGATGATGAAGACTACAACATCCTTTCAACCATTCTTCATCTTCAATCTATTGCCCTTCCCCAGATTGTCGTCCACAAAGAAGCCTCTCAAAACAATGTCTTGCTAATGTAGCACGCTTGAATAGCGGCAGCATTTGAGTTTAGGGCGCCAGCCCCCCTCAGGGTATGCAGCTTTGCCCTCGTCCTCGGGTCAAATGAAAAAGGAATGAAAAAGGGGTATACACACAGTGAGCGGCAGATTGGGAAGTCCACGTACCCCGATGATCGCATTCAGCTCGGTCATGGTCACCTGCTTGGCTCGCTCAACGGCCTGAGCCACCTGCTGCTGATGCTGAAATACACACAATCATGGAAAACAGCTGCTCTTAAACCAGGCCTTTCCCTCCACTCACTCATCTAGTCCTGGTCTCTGCAGTCACATCCAAGACTTCAGACTTCACAGATTTTTCACCATCATCCTCAATCCTTATGTGAGACATTCGGTGTGTTCTAAAGATATAAAAACAGCTAAAAAGAGGCAGCTCAGAAGCCACGTAATGAGACGCACCCATACTGCCTTCTGAAAAATGTGTTTTTGTTTTTGAGTTTAAGGCAAGGTGTAGCGTTCCTTTCTATGTTACGACGTGAAATCAACGAACCCAGGAAAGAAGTTGTGCTAATGCTTAAAATTCCCAAAATACTTTAAGTATTACGTTATCATGAGTATACCTGCTACTACATGCTCACAGCATAGATATGAAACCATAAAAGCTTCTTGGAGGTTTTGGGGGGCGTTTTAACATCTAGCTTTCTGGGCGGAATAGATGTGTCCCGTTTACATGCATAAATGACCTGCCTCTTTGAAGCTGTTTTCATACGTGCCTTAGACAGAATTATATTTGAACTGCGGATGTCCTAAAAGTAGCATGTACAGTGAGAACATAAGTGGTCCTGGTAGAGATCCCTGCGGCACACCACAGGACATTTTGATATCACTCTGGATACTTGATCAAACGTTTCAAGGACAACTGTATTCTTATAGGCCGCTTTCACTGAGGGAGTATGATGGACTGATGAATATCAGAAAAAAGTCTTCACATAAATCATGAGAACAATCGGTGACAAGTCTTAGACGCCGCCACGGTCATCCACACTGGAGTTGTTTGCAGCGACAGCGGCACTTACCTCTTGTGACAAGAATGGCATGATCTGAGCCAGGATTGCGTTGAGACGTTTGGCAATCTCCGTCTGCATGACAACAGGAACAAAATATCAGAAAGGCAGTCAAAGACTGCAAACAATAAAACCTAAAACCATCCAGCTGGATAGACCATGTACCCCTTAACTAAATTGGGTTCGGCCAAAACAAAATTACGCCCCACTCTCCCTCGCCTCAATTAGACTGGGCCCTTATTTCATTAAGAGGCTGAAATATGCTAATGCCATCTGGCGGAAGAGAAACTAATGAGGCTCATACTTCATAATTACTGCCCGTGGAGGGCTTGGGGCAGGCTGAAGCGGTCTTCTTAACTCTCTGGCTCTATCTATCACACGCATCTTTGGTATCGACCACAGATTATTAGCTGGGAGAGCAAGATGATCCTGCAGGGTTCCATGCAGATGGACTACTTTACAATTCTGCTTCTGGACAAATGGATGTGCTGCAGTGCCGGCCTGAAGCACTTGGATGTCCCGAGATATTCCTCCCAAGCCCATTTACGGCTTTAAATCGGTATTTTCCAGAGGAGGAGGAGGGGTAGAAGACAAGCTGAAAAGCTTTAAATAAAAAGCTGATGTGAAATGCTGTGATTTGACACTAAGGTAATGTGGTTTGACTGAACCAGGGGAGGTGAACTAATTGATTCTGAGAGATTAAGGGTGGAAGCCCAGCAGGTGTGTGCTGCATTCCACTCATTTCCAACCTTACATTGCTTAACTGTGAAAGAAGTGGAAAGGAGGGGCCACTGGCCTTTTTAAAAGCTGGCTGTGTCACTCAGGACAAGAATGACGAAAAAGGGTGGGGGCGGAGACCATCCATCCATTCATTACTCTTCTGCTTATCCAAGGTCGTGTCATGGGGACAGCAGCCTAAAGCCCAGACTTCCCTCGCCACGGCGAAGCAGCTCCTCCAGGCAGTCCTTGAGAGGTTCTCTGAACGCCACCCCTGGGCATATCCGAACCACCTCAACGGTTCTACTCCAGGTTTCACCCAGATGACAGCGCTTGTCATCTTATCTCTCAGGGAGAACCCAGCCACCCTACAGAAAAACCGATGATTTGTCCTTTCAGTCACTACCCGAAGTTCATGACCATTGGCAAGGGTCAGAAGGACCAGTAAATTGACACGTTTGCCTTTCGGCTCAGCTCCCTCTTCACCACAACAAACCGATGTAGTCCACATTACTGCAGATGCCGCATTTAAACTCCTCACTTGGGGAAGGAGCTCATCCCCAAACACGGTCGGATCGCCATTATGGACCCTGCCAACAGTTGGTCCACAGTTCCACAACCAGGTCAAAAACCACACCGTTACTCCTGAACAGGAGATTCAGCTATCTGGTGGAACCTTCTCTCCAGAACCCCTGAATAGACCTCACAAGGAAGGCTGAGAAGTATGACGCCTCGATAGTTGGGACATGCCCTCAGGTCTGCCAATCTAGAGGCACCACCCCAGATGTCCATGCGATGCTGCAGAATCGTGTCAACCAAGACAAACCCACAGCATCCATGGCCTTATGGAACTCTTATCCATCCCTGAGGCCCTGTCACCGAGAAGGTTTTGCCCCCTCGGCAACCTCAGCCCCAGAGATAGGAGAGCCCATCGTGGAGTCCCCATACCTGGTCGTTCTCCACGGAGCAGACCAGCAAGGATTATCTCTATTCTCCGTCTGACCAAAGGCTCACTGTTGCCTTCTCCATTCAGCCTTCCTCCTCCTGCCAACGCCTGCTCATAGCCCCCCCCCCTTCCTCACTTATCCACGACCTCTCCTCCTCCGTTGCTGGGGCAACGCTATCTGGCAGGGATGATGGTTATGTAAATGAGGCTGGGGGTCCTGACCAGAACAGCCTGTAAAATCATATTAGGCGAAGCACAGAGACAGGTCATTAAATTGAATTTTCAGCCTGTCGATGTGATCGCTACAGGAAATTAATGAGGGATAACAGGGTGCGGTTATGTGAGGAGGGGGGCTGAAGAAAGAAGGGGGTTCTTTGGAGAGTCATAAAGCATCGTCATTAGCGGGGGCTGGATACAACGGCACACAATAAGCGCTGGAGTCCACTATACTTGCGCTTACTTGGAAAATGGCTACAAGGGGAGCCACACTGGAAACGGAGCGACACTTCAGTATAAGAGCAAGCAAACATTCCGAACAAAGGACATTCCGAAGAAAGAGCAACCATTGGTTGACCACAAGAAGCCACAACAAAGCAACCATATGCTGAAGAAATAGGGACGCTCCGATCAACCGCAGACCCGCCGCAAAAGCAAAACAAAACATGTCCGCCATGTGGAACTTACGTGCCATTTGAGAGGGGATGTAAAGTTTGCATCCAGCAACACATGCCATGAAAAATATCTCACAGGGGTACTTTACAGGAGAAGTACACTTTTGGGGAATTTTTCCCATCATCCACAATCCGTTCTAAAGCTATAAAAACAGGTAAAAGAGGCAGCTAATTAAGGAGATCGGGTGAAAAGAAGGTTCTTGGCTTCTTTGTTCTTCTTGCCCATTCCATTTGAAACGCTTACGTTTAGTAAATTGGAGGGGCTAACTAGTTAGCTTGCTAGCTTCTCATGCTGGTGGTGGCCGTCTGTTATGTCCCTGCAGTGATCGTAGCCTGTGCAATGTGGTGTAAAAGAATAATAGGGGTGTAAAGGTGACCACAGGGGTGATGTTGCATGTCAGGGCTCTAATGTTAAAACCCGTATTTAGAAAGTCATAATCAGGTTATTAATATTGAATCCTACTTTGCAGAAATACACTTATTGTGTTGGGTCTTGAGTTAATTACAGTGATAAACAAGGGAAGACTATTTTTTGTGCGCCCTGGCAGATCTTGGGGCCCTTGGAATTGTCCTAGCTTTTCACCCCCATATGGGGACGGCCAATAGCAGCCATCATAAATGCATTGAAAAATGGACTGTTGATCCATGAGATCTGGATCAGCCGATTTCAATCATGGATGATCAGTATGTGAACCATCAGCATCCCTACTAACCACATTCATGGAATCTATCTAACCTGAGCTGAAGCACACGGGTTTCTGTGGCTTCCTGATAGAAGGTACCACAGCTGTACTACGGCTGTATTCGTTAACTAGATCCTGGAGCATTGCCCATGAGATCGGGAACTTAAAACACCGATTGTCTTTGTGGACATTCTCTGGAACACCTCCACCCTCCTTTTCACCTCCCCTGGTGCAAGTCTTCAAGTTCTTATGTTGTCAAGTGTCCTTATTTGTTGATGAGTGAACACCACACCCCCCTGGCACCAGGGTTTGTCAACCCTGCCATTTCACATTTTGTACTTGAGCAGCAGCGCTTTCAAATGTGCTCACGGCCCAGGCCTGCCATCTGAGTTGTGAAGGGTGAACGGGCACGTTTAATTAAGACGGCCATTTTGAAGGTAAAAACTAGCACCACAGCTCTCATACAGCATTACTCCACTTTAAATGGGACAAGTTTTTGCTTTTAGCAGCCGAGACGGGCACTGCAAAGGGTTTATTATCGCTTAAAACCATTGAAAACACAAGCCTTTGAGCTGACAGGCCTTTCAATGCAGCGCCACAATTACAGGTACTCAGGGTTGTTTAGCAGCACCACAGCATGGAGAGGTGCTCGCTCCATCCGCCGCATCCCTCTATCAATGGTGCGTTGAAAGCCATTTGGCCGTTTGTCGCTGCAGGCATTAGTCCCCAAGTGGAGAGCGCCGTCTCTGACGAGGATTCAATTGCCGCGGAAAACAAGTGGCATATGATGTGGGGGTTGTTTGGGAATTATCTTCTCAGCCAGAGAACAGACAGAAAGAGGCACTTGGAGTCGTTGGATCCAGTCCATTACAAATGCATGAAGCATACTTTGCATTTGGAGTACATACACACCAAATTCAAGTGTCGCCGTCCTTCCGGGGGAGCAAAAGGATGTTGTCGTTATCGCCCAGATTCTTTTGTTGGAATCATGCCATAGGACGGTGTGCCCAAGTGCTGCTCACGCATCTCCCGACTGTGGCCAACAGGTTAGCCACTCGTCCACCGTGCGACATGCATGTTGGATTATGTAGCCATTCTAAATTGTTCATAGGTATGAATGAGACTGTGGATGGTTGTTTGTCCATATGTGGCCTGCCAATGACTGCCGACCAGTCCACGGTGTACAGCATGCTTAATTAGAGTATTCATGAAAACTTTACAATTCACACATGGCTCCATTCACACACCAACATTACCTCAAATGACCGGAGCATTCAAAGTATCCATATTTTGATTTGAGTATCAAATTTGAAGAGATATTTTCGTTTTGTTCCACACATCACTAGTGCTAACACACACACACACACACCCACACACGCACACACACAGCTGTGCCTGCCTAGCTAGCAAATAAAGCTCAGAGAAGCCCAGTAACCTCCTCCACCTCCCTCGAGAAGAGCAGGCTGCGTGTTGGCAGAGTTAGTTTGTTTTGGCTTGGAGACAGGTCAGCCATCATCACCTTGGCAAACAATTCCAGGAATCCCGTATAAATGATTCATTTGCATAAGCTCACTTTCTGCCGCTCCTCTCGCCCTTCTCCCTCCATGCAGGAAGCCAACATCCTTTGTGATAAAACTCCACATTCCTTCAGCAAGTCAGGACACGACACGACACATGCACAACACGGCCACCCAGCGTGCAACAAAACAAGCCAGCAACAAAAGCCACATCTAAATCCGAGCACGGGAGACCGGGGGGTGTGGGGGAGTGGGGGTGTGGGGGGGTCTGCGGCAGAGAACAGCGGTTGAGCGGAAGGAGAGCCACCCACAGCAAAGATGCTGAGGCAGCCTAATGAGCTGCACTAATCAAAATCACTGATTGACGGCAAGCGAGGGCGATTACCTTCAGCGTGCAGTCTTCGCCGTCATAGCAAACATCGTTAAAACAAAGGACCCCCCCCCCCCCCCCCCCCGGCAAGCATCTACAGCAGACGTGTACGTCCTACGAGTGCCAGCCGCATGACCTCGAAGACTAAAACGTGACAAGTGACGATAAATAATACATGAATTAATCACACAATAAATCCAAATGAAATTACTTGAAAGTACTTAAAAAAGGTGAAAGTACTTATATGCCATCATACGCGTGTCCGTTTCCCTCGTCTCTGGCTGCCAAACAGGCAGGATGATGGTTCACTCTGTGCATTGCACAGCGGCGCATGAGCATGGGCTGCCGGCGAAACGGTTGGCGCACATGCTCAGTAGTTTAGAATGACGAAGATGAGCGTGGATGTAAACAGTAACAATGCGTACATTATAGCCGTGCCATTTATCCTCCGTGTATTCACTACTGCGTAAAACAAAGACAGGAAAAACATCACAGGAAAAGCACTGAAAGAATCCAGAGCTATCATCCACCAGTAGGAGCCTGGATAAGATTATCCATCGTTGTTGCACACAAATCCAAACAAAAATGCACGTTAGCACTCCACAAGGTCATCGCATTTGACCTTGCTGCATTCCCACACAGTATCAGCACGTGGGGTGCAGGAACTACAGAATAGACATCTGGGCAGCATGGGGAAAGTTAGATGGTGCATTCAAAGACCGTGGAGTCCTGCCATCAAACAACACACCCGACTGTGGGATGTCTGACAGTGGATTCTTTCTCGAGTGGAATAATGGCCCTTATTTCCGACATTTCAAATGTTATCATCAAGCCGTAAATGTAACCGTAGACTCTATCAAATCAAATCCTGTTGTTATTGTTACACCATATCGAATCGTCTTGGTTTGAAAATACATCTTTCTACAAAAAAAACATCTACATCTTTTTTAAAAAAGCGGGGCGGGGCGTCTATATATAGGTTGCATCAAGCAGAATGACACACTTGCTCAAGGTGCAATGAAACAAAAACACCACAGATCCATAGCCAATTACAAAACTTATTTCCAAATGCCCGCAGGGCATGCTGGGTAGTGCAGCTGCAACAACAATGCAAGCTACAAACAATAAAAGGTTGGCTAATAAGAGTATGTTAGCTCATCCTTGTTTACTTCTGACGACTTCAACAAATTTTGCAATCTAGCAAGAATGCGACAAAGACGGCAAAATGTTGGGAGAAAAGCTGCCCAGCATGCCTTGCGGTGGGAATACATGGGTGTGGTTTTTGGCTGGGTATGGTGGGCCACATGATGCAGTAGGCGGGTGGCTTTGTGTCGTTTGGATGGCTTTTTCTACAAGCTACAGATTGCAGCCAACTATTTTGGTGGCTGAAGCGTGCCGCAAGTCATGTTGAAGCGTGCCACAAGTCAAGTTGCTGGCTACACTTTCCATGTTTTAAAAAAAAACGGCATTTGGAAATGTTTGGGGCCGCATGAAAACGCTTGGTGGGCCGCAATTGACCCACCCCTGGTCGATCAGAGGTTTACATTCCTAGAAGATTGTGATATGTTGCCGTATATTTTCATACTTTTCTAAAAAATCATGTTAAAATCGTGTCTCATTGTCGTGTACCCAATCTCGTGTATCACCCGTCTGGTGACATCATAACGGCGGTCATGACATGACTGACATTAGCATTTATTTACAAGTCCACGAGCTGTGAATGAAGTCATTACTCTGCTTCTCAATCCTGCTTTGTAGTGATAACTAGAACGTCACTTCATGGCCTTTTCCACACGGCAATAAATCTTCCAGCACGGCAAAGTAATATGGCTGCCGACATCCAATAATCCCAGGCCAGGGGCTGCCCATTTACCTCTGGCTGATGTCATCACAACACTCGCTCATCAAGGCCGGGATAAGGGAGCTGGTGGGAATCATGCATTATTCAGAGTGCTCCGTTGACACCAGCAGGCTTATTGATAAAATAAAAGGACACGCACACACACACACACACGCACGCACACACACACACGCACAAGGACCAGTCGATTAACCCATTTAGCCTGAAGCCTCTCACTCCTTTCCTGTCTCCTTCCCCACTTAAACCCTCTTGTTTTGTCCACCGCCACCAGCATGCAGACAGAAGCACCCCCCCCCACCTGCCCCCACCCCCTTGCTGGTGGTAAGTGCCTAACAGACAACACTCAATACGGGAAGGAGAGGACAGCAAGCTGTTTTATGAAACAAAAAAACACCACCAAAAAGTCTGCCTGATGAATTGTGCAGTTGGCTGCCGTTCCAGCTGGGTCAGACCCCCCCCCGCTGATGCCATTAACCTTCCGGATGCGAGGGCCGTGACGTCGCCACACCTCTCTCTCTGACCGCATCCGACTGTCATTCATCATATCGCACGGCTAATGACACCAGGGCCATCATTCACTTCACATGGGTGTTGGTGGGGGAGGGGGGGGGGGGGCACGAGCATGCAGAGCGCAACAATCAGAGAAAGTGGAGATAAATTGTAAGGGTGTCACGAGGGGCTCAGTTCACCAGATGAGACAACAATCTACTCATTTCATTTCTAAATTACGAGGCCACGCCTCCACCCTCCCAGGCAAAGAGCCTGACAAAAGGACTCACTCCGTTCATGCCGTAGTTCAATGGAACAAACACACCAAGGTGCCTGAAAGTCAACTCTCTTCCTGTTTGGTCAAGAGGGACGAGTAAAACAAACATGGCGATATATTAAGCCAGTTCATTTTCATTTATTGTGAAATTCATTCATTCATTCATTCATTTATTTATTTATTATCATCCCAGGCCGAGTACAACAGACTTTTTTTTTCCTGGAATGAAAAGTCACCCCCAGAAATAAACATGGAAAAATATGAGGGAAGTCTGGCGAGACAGTTGTTTAACAAGGATGAGTGCCTGAGAAGGCCATGAGATGTAAAAAAAAGTCAAGTAGATTAAACAAGGCTGATTAAATATCATCTGGTTGGAGCTCCAGGCCAGGATTAACAGATTTTGTCTTACTAATCCACATATTCTCCTCCAACCAAGCCTTGACCTGTCAAATTAAACCTTCTTCATTCAACCGACTTGCGTTCTCAGTTGGGTAACCAACACCCGGTACACCCCGATGACAAGCAGCAATCTCAGGGGATGCAACTACAGTACACGGGCAGGATATCGTACATGGGCAGGATATAGTACATGGGCAGGATATAGTACACGGGTAGGATATTCGCTATCAAAGTCACTTGTCCTCAAATGTCAGCTTTTTTTTTTTTAAAGTCCACAATCCCAATGTCAGACATGAAAACACATCTGTCATTTCTTGTGTTCTAAAGATATCAAAACAGCTAAACAGAGGCAGCTAAGAATGGGACACACCTATTCCGCCTATAAAGCCTAAAAACTCCAAAAAACTCCAACAAAACCATGACCTGCATATCGACCTACATGACCCAAGAACTACGTTACTGCATAGTGACACTTTGCCACACCACACCGGCTAGCCACTCGCAGCTGGCTTCACCTCCGGAAAGGTAATGCTACATGTGGGAGCTGCTTTGTGATGCTAGGTGTAGCCTAGCTTTCCTTTCCATGTTGAAATCAAGGAAGTTCCACTTGTACTTACACTAAACTATACTACCGCTAATACTCCTCAGTATGACCTGATATCATGAATGCAGCCGTTACTACATGCATTCATTACCTGACACTTTTTACCTGTTCTTATACTTTTAGAACGACGTGTTCCTGTCTCACATCAGGATTGTGGATGACGGACAAAATAAGAGTGCACTTTTCCTTCGGAGACAGATTCCATCTCCTCATTACTTCCATCCGGCTGTTGATGAAAGTGCGGCTCCGTTTGTCCTATTCACCTTCTGCAGCACTTCCCTTCAGCAGGAAGCCCACGGCGGGGTGGCGGCTCAGCTAATGAGCTTTTTGTGCAGTTGGCACAAAGGAGGAAGACTTCACCGCCGAGACGTGCGCACACACACACGGAAGCATTCAGCGGCCACACTAAAACACATCCTCTCGGACAGGCTGCCAAATACTTCACTTTAATCTTATCAAAGCGCCCCCATCAGGCAGCGTGCCCTTCATGTTGTTGTTTAGCCTGTCAGCATTTTCACTACAGGAAGTCGGTGTTTGGGCCTCCTGAAGGCATTTCAAGATGAGGGTAGAAACTGAGGTCAAGTGTGTGTGTGTGTGTGTGTGTGTGTGTGTGTGTTTAGTCCTCAAAGACTGGAGGAAAAACAAGACTGTTTTGGCTAAACACAGACCAGAGCCAGATATGGCTACATACCTGTTTGTGCATTTCAATGTTGAGCCCGTAGGACATCTCATAGTACTGCAGGTTGAAGAGAAGGAAAATATTAGTGCATACTAATGGCGACATGACTTATATCAAGCAAATGTCTGACAATGCGAGGTTCAAAACAAAAATCTCCACCGCCTGATTTAGCAGTTCTCATGTTGCCCCACGATGAAAACTTGGATTATTCCATGACGGGCTATTGACCTTTATCATCTTATGGCCTGATGAAAAACTCACCAAGTGGCCCTCGCATCTCAGACCCCCCCCCCGTCCGTCCGTCCCCCCAGGGTGTATCAGAAGTGTCCGGTTAGGATAGTTAGGAGAAAAAGAATACGGGAAACCCTTTGATTCCTGCACAAAGCCAGCAGAGCGGTCATTAACCCCCAGCGGGTCATGCTGGGCGTGTCGGGAAGGGTCACACCAGGTCATAAAGAGGACCCCGGGGCCATGAAAGGGGGTGGTCACAGCCCACAATCAATACTTGGACATTTGACCCCTGCTGGAGTTTCCCCGCCCTGCCGCTTCTTATCCAATCAACACACGGACGTGGTGAGTCAACAACCGACTCTAACATGGCGTCTGCAAAACATCACGGCTCGGCAACACCTGTGACTGCTTACCTGAGGCTAAAGGGAGGGTACGGCATTCAGAGCAAGTAACAACTTTACAATGATCCCTCTTACCATGACGTAGTGGCGCTGCATTTCTGTCTTTTCATTGGCCAATTTGTCGTACTCCACTTTAAGACTTGAAAAAGAGGGAGAAAGAAACGCCAATCAAGGTCTGGTCTGGTGGTCACACGTGGAATTGTGTTTATTTGGGACTACAGGTCGACGCTACCTGTGATACTGAGCTTGCAGGAACTGAAATTCGTCTTTGATTCTGTCACAGGACTCTGCCACCGTGAATTTGAAGCCCGGCTGCCCTGGCTGGTGAGGTGCCTGCAAAGCGGGTGGAGATGTCGTGGGTGAAAATAACACTCTCGCTTCCCGCTAAACTCAGCAGGGACGCTCCGATCAGGGGTCGATGCTGCCGATTCCGATACCAACCATCCATGAGTGAAATGGTACGATACTGATCACATGGATTAGTTATAAAATGGTCTATTTATTTATGATAAGTGCTAATGGCCAGGCGTGCCGTGTAAGGGGGAAACGTCAGGACAATTCCAAGGGGCCCGAGTAAACAGGTCATTCTCAGGGGTGTCATGGGACAAGACGATGCACGGGATTTTAACATTAACTTTAAGAAAAGAGTCCAAAAACATGAGTGGACAAACATTTTTAATTTGGAAAGTTTATTGTCCACAAATAGACGCTAAACAATATTATCATCAACATTTTGGAGACTGAACAAACCACTAATGCTAAGATAGATGAATGTCATCATGCAACATTTCCATTCATGGTGACATTCATTTTCTCACATGCAATTTGTACTGTCCAACATATGCAGCATTTCTTGAAATGCTGCTTTTCAACTGTATTAAAGAGCAGCGTTTCTGACATGATTGCGTTGAAGCTTCAAATTAAGAGCAGCACATTGGTTGAGTTTCTGATGTACTTTCACGACAAGCAATGGCTAATCAGTGGAATTCCTTTCAATTATCAGTAACCAAAGAGACGCGTTTCCAGCAACACTAGCTAGGAGGGGTGTTGGCATTTTATTTTCCAATAACCATCACAGAATTAAAAACCTGGTCCTGTAGTTCCAGTATCACTTCATATCTCTACATGTGTGCAGTCGGGAATGTGCACATTCCGACGATGGAAATGAAATGAGGCATTTCCACCCCGTTTGGCGTGAAGCTACTCATGTAGCTTCACGTAGTTTTGCGAGATAACGTTCTCCCGTTTGCAAGCTCTTGCTAAAATTAATATTTTCTTCTAACCAGCCATTTTATTTTTCCTCCATGTCCCCTCGGGCCAAAGGACGAAGCCCAAAGACGTTAGAGAGGGCAAGAGACTACACTTCTACGCAGGCATCGCGACAGGCAGAAGCAGTCGAGCTACAGGTGATCGGCGTTGAAATTAATTTATCGACATGCCGATCACGTGCTTTTTCAAGGGAATTGGACCGTTGTGACCGATCGGAGCATCCCTACTTTACAGTTCATCATGGATGTAGGCTACTTTACAAATCAAACAGCTACTTACCGGATGCCGGCCTTGTGGATACATATCGGGTCCTTCACACTAGGAAGGATCCTGGCTTTTCCTTCAAGTAATCCAAGTGTCGTAAATCACCACCACCACCACCACCGCCGCCCCCTCCCCAGGTCGCACAGGATGGCGGAGGACAAAGCACCGCTTGCGTTCAATCCCCGAACATCGGGGCTTCTAGTTCTCCTTACACCCCTAAACACACACACACACACAAAGAGTGAGGAAGTGGATCACAGTGGATCCATAAATTTGTCACTTTTCAAAATGAGCGCCCTTGTTGTGAGTATCAGTGAAAAACAACTCTCTGTAGAAGTTGATGGTTTTTATCACACGCTCAGCAAACATGGTGGCGCTTGTCCCTCGTAAATCTAGACGGACAAGAACACACACACACACACACACACACTTGTTCTGGTGGTCCAAACACACACAGAACAAAGTCGGCTGTCATTACACACACACACACACCTATATAAAAGCGCCACCCTTCTTGTTAGCGTCTCTCTTCGTGTCGCCCGCGTTACCTTTTGTCTCCACCGCCTCCCCCCGTTGCCCAGGTTCAATTGTAATATCCACACGGGGGTCTTAGTAGTATCCTTCACTTGCAAAAGGCACCGTGGAAAAACGGGAAAATATCCTCTTCCCCCAGCGTCGTTTCGCCTCGGCGTGGAACCCCCCCTTAAGATATGACCGAGACTCTATTAGATCCAAGAGTGCCTTCCGACGAGTCCCGTGGATAAATGGAGGGCAACAGCAGCGGGTGATTAAAAAATGTCGCTCGTTGTGAAATATGGCAGGAGCTAGCATAGCATGCAGCCACTTCCTCCGTCGCGAGCTGAACCACACACACAGACTGAGCACTGACACGCGGACTAGACAGCCGAGAGGACCCCTAGCTAAGCCAATTGGGTACTTGGACCAATCAAAACACGGGAGCCCCACGTGGTGGGGGGGTAAAGTAGTCAACCGTTGCTGTGATTGGACGGTGAGGATGTGACCTCGAACGTTCGCCATTTTGGATCTCAAGTGACAAGTCGACGCGTTCAACAACTTGTTCAAAACAAAAGGCAATAATTTATATATCAGTGCACTGTAGCCGTTGGCTCCCCGAGGTTAAATACGCACAACACAGGGAGCGGTTTCTCGTTCAAACCGTCCGTACAAAATGGCCATATTGCTAAGGCATAGTTCCGACTCGGGTGAAGAAGTATAAGCTTCATGTACAATGTCAACTCGAATATGAAACTCATTAAACCATAATCAAATCATGAAGACAAATGACAATAAAAGGAAGACTGAAAATGCAAGCCCTTATTCCAAATTGATCGACCCATTTCTAAGGAGACCTCAAGCTTCGTGGGCTTTCTCTGCCAGCAAATCAGCAGGCCACTACACTTCCGGGCTTGAGGACATCAGCCTATCACGTGTTGCTTTCAACCTCCAAACCCACGTGGGTTGTCCCACCCCCTAGCAATAGACCTTATCCAATAGTATCCCAGCTGTCTTCCGTCGCTGCTTGTAATTGGCTCAGAGTAGGAGAAGCTGTCAGTCAGGTCGCCGGGACGTCAATTAAACCCACGTTGGGTACGGCGCTGACAAATGCCGGCGCTCCTCTCCCCGCTGCCTGCGAATAGAGGCTGGAATGGCTGCTTAATTAGCTTCGAATGGCTTTTCCTTTCAGCTCAAACAATCTGTCACTACCATGTGGTAAAAAGAGCTTTGCATAAAACAAAAGCAGGGAAAAAAGCCAGTAGGGGCTAAATATCAGTTTGATTCCCCTTCCCTCCCTCACCCCCATGAAAATGTTTGCTGTAAAACAAAGCTTTTACCTGCAGGCTCAAACACTGCCATGTTTTTTTTCTCTTTATCTTTGTCGCACATGTATGTGATTTTATGCTTTTGTTTGCGTTTTATGAAGCCACAAGCTTCTATGGGATATTTGAAATGAAAGCAGGATAAACAGTATATATGATGTCGCATCATTCCCAACTGTAGTCGGAGATATTCTGCTCTGACTTGCAAAGCGCCTTTCAACGTGACAAACAAGGAAAAGCACCGGGCTAATTTGGGCACATTTCAGTCCTTTTTCATGCGTGGCCAAAAAGGGACATGGGGATTTCTAATCTGATACTTTGGGCGGGGCGGGCAGCGTCTACGTGTTCTTGAGGGCATACTCCCACGTGCCGAAAGCCGAGGTCACCACCGGACGGCCATTTTATGGGACGTGCCGTTTGTGGCCTTCCCCAAATGAGTACCATCAAATACCTATCGTGACTATAGGGGTGTTATTTCATGCCTTGAGGGCTCTAATAATGGTACTTAAGGTCTTAACCAGGCTAACTATGACAATATTGCCTTTATTATTAGTGAATCCTATTTTGCGGAAGGTCACTAATCACGTCCGTGCACACCCTCGGTACGTTTCCTGCGTTATTTTAGGAGCCCGGTTAAGACCGAGGTTTAAGGCGAAGTTCTTGCTGCAGGGTATGACGGCTAATTCGGATTCTTTGATTAAGTCTAAGCTTTTTATGTGGTTGTTCGTATTAACAAAAGAAGAGCGGGAAGTGACGCACGTGAAACACGGTCCCAAACCGTTCTTTCAGTCCAGGCACATTTGTGGCATTTTAAGGATTTGATTGCTGTAACTAGATCGTTTTGAAGTAAAACAACACGTTTTTGTGTTGTTTATGTTGGTATAGTTGTTTAGATATCTCAGCTGTCACCAAATATTTGTGTCAAAGTGAAAATGCATCTTTGTGTTGTAGTCAGAAACGGATATTTTCCTGAAACTTACCTTTGTTCTATACTGCTGATTACTAAAGAACAGAAAAAGGTAGAAACAAACATTTTTTTTGCTGAACGACAGGCATCTAACCTTTCTTTTGGTAGGTTCCATGTTTATGAAGCCAAACAACACAATTTTCTGTGTGCCTTGAAAGATCAGTCAAAATAGTTTAAAATGTCCGCAACTGTCTTTGGAAAAAAGGCTGGCATTGAATGAGAGGCGGAGCCTGATCTTTTGCCCCGCCCTCGGCCCGGCATGGGATAATTCTATCGGACCACATAACAAAAACGGTGAAACGTTCGACTTATCCAGGGACGAGATGAGTCGGACACATTTGTCGGTATTTTGATTCTTTAGTGAAGGAGGTGTCACAAAGCTCAGTGCTGTCAGAGCAGGAGGAATAAGCCTCCAAACCATACACCTGCCCCCCCCCCACAGTGTTGGGCCCACTCCCCCATGTGTATCAGTGGTGTGTGGCTACATATGAGTCTGCTTTTAACTGGACGGCGAGCAAAATTCCCTAAGAAAGTGCAGTTTCCTTTAAATGGCAAATTTTTTCAGAGTATATCCCCTATATTGGGTTGATATGAGTATAATTGTGACTATAGGGGTGTTATTTCATGCCTTGAGGGCTCTAATAATGGTACTTACAGTCTTAACCAGGCTAACTATGAAAATATTGCCTTCATTAATAGTGAATCCTATTTTGCGGAAGGTCACTAATCGCGGGTTGGTCGGGAACCAATTGGCCGACATGAACGAGGGATTCATGGTAATGTGGAAGCAATGGTGATGGATATGTTGTAGCTTTTAGCAGTGTGCTAATGATGATGATGATGATGATGATGATGATGTTATTTCTAATGTAATGTCTTCCACATTCTGGACGTTTCCAGACATGATCATTGATTCCAGCAGATATGAAATGGAGTCAATTAGCTCTGATTAGAAGAATTCCAAGAAACAGGAAGTAGCGGCTGCCCGATTCTCCTGAAATGTCATTTTCCTTCAGAATAATTTGCAGACACAAACCAAACATCCATATCATGGCTTTCATTGAAGCGCCACGAGAAGCAAACCGTCAGTAAAAGTCAGGAGGTAGATGACATTTGGCACATCACGTCCGCTTGTTGCTAAGCAACAAATGTATCCCTCCTGGAGATGAGGACATGACCGGGGGCGTTTCAGCCAAAGATCTGCCCAGTCACGATGACAAGTCAACTGGAAATGTTACTACGACTAATTTGCTTCTTCTTTCTCTGGGCACAAAGTGAGTGGTTTGGCGACATACTTTCAGGAGCACGTGCCGGAGAACGCGGATAACCTCATGATGTGGAAATCAAACCATCATCAAGTGGAGAAACGGGAGGTCAGCGGACAGCGACAATATTGTTTTAGTTTTTTCTTCTTGGATTTCTCACCCTCTTGATCAGATTCCTGGCGTTTGAGACTTTTGGCCCCATGATGATGGAGCTGCACTCAAGAATAAAGAGCACAGACTAAGTCAGCAACACGTTGGGCAAACACGCTAGTTTGTTACACACAATAATCCAGACAGCCCACAAGAACTACGGCACAATCTTGCCAAAAATGTTCACTGAAAACGGAATTATTTGAAACTTGAGGCTTGGCTGTAAAATGGAAATATATTTTTTTTTTTACAAAAAACTGCACTGATGGCAGGGTCCCAATGTGGGAGTGGCAATGTCGGGATATTTTTCCATCCACCCATCCATTTCCGATGCCGGAGCCTATCCCAGCTGTTTTCCGGTGAGAGGCGGGGTCCACCCTGGACTGGTGGCCAGCCAATCCCAGGGCACATATAGACAAACAACCATTCACACTCACATTCATACCTATGGACAATTGGGAGAAATCGGGAGAAATCCCACGGACAAGAAGAACATGCAAACTCCACACAGAGATGGAACCCAGGGCTAGCATGCTAACTGCTAATCCACCGTGCAGCCTTTGCCCAAACCTGACACCAGCGAAACGTATGCTAGACACACCGTGTCCGTACGGATTACGCAGGAAGATGTACAAAGTGCGTACCAACAAAAACTGTAGCACCCGTTGGGTTTGTTTGACCTGATAAAGAACCTTACGGCGCCCTTTTGCCGTACTTGCGTTTTTTGCACATTGCGGGCCGTAGCCATGACCGTCCTGTCGGCATCCATGTCCAGGTGAAAGCGTTGTGTTCAATGTCCCTTCCACTTGTCAAGCTGGCTTCAACAGCAAGAAAGACCACAAGGAACCAGACTACGTTTTGTACCCATGTAGGAGTACCTGGTTATCGCTCCTCAGGAAACAGGAAGCAACTGGACCGCCATGCAGCCGGTCGTGCCAACGTGTCGGTTTGCTCAGCACGAAGGATTTGGGGATTGTTCCGTGTGAGATGTCAAAGCTGTGGATTAGCTCGCCGGCGGTACGCAGGTTTGAGACGCTGACTAGAATCCCACAGAGAAAAACATGATGTGTTATCTGATCAGCTCTCCGTGGATGCCCTGATTAGGGAATAACAAAGAAGTGGGCTTCACCCCCCCTCCCCGGGCTGCAGGGGGGGCTTCTACCCTCCGAGACCTCTGCACTGTTTATTTGCACTGGAAGCCCAGACGCTGTGAACTCCTCACTCTCAGGAACTCTGCAAATACCGGAGCTATTTGCAGAGGTGCTTTTCATTTTTGACAGCGCTACGATTGGTTTGTTTGACTCCCATCCATCCCAGAACTTGGCCAAAGAATTCCTTCAGCCGCCTCGCTTCCCTTCCATCAAGTTGGCCGAAAACAAATAGAAGTGAGGGACATTTTTATCGACTTTGGGGGCCTAAAGACTCCATCCCTTCTCTCCTGCTTATGGGATCACATTCTCACCTCCGACTAATTCTCCGTGCTTAAACTTCAGGGAGCGGTCCCAGATCAAGCCGTCTGCAGGGACCCTGATGGGGAGACCATGGACCATGTCCACTCACCTTCTGGAGGCCTGCAGGGGGAAAACAGTCCCGAGGTTGCTTTTCCAACGACGAGGCTAACATTGCTTGATACTTTTCCTGACACGTCCATCCATCAATTTTCCATACAGGGTCACAGGCGACGGGCGCCTATCCCAGCCAGGCGTGGTCTCCTTTGCCCTGTAGACCATCTATGACAAAGTCCAACATTGGCATCATCCCTACGATCTACGATAGGACAGGAAGTGGAGGTCCTTTGTCGGGTCTCGGCATTGGGCTTGGGAATGCCCAAGTGTGTATCATTGGGGAAAATCACCTGGGAAAAAAAGCCACACACGCATGAGGGTCGAGGGTGGAATTGCACTTTGGTCTCCGAGCTGTGTGGCCTGCACGCTAACCACTTGTCCGCTGTGCAGCCAGCCATTTTTAACATTTGATTTCTATTTTGGGGAAACGTTTGATCAGCTGATGAACAGCCGAATTCCCTTTCAGGCTTGCTGGCTTTTTGTCCGACTCCCATTTTGTCTTTTGTGTTTTGAAGCTCTATTGAGAACCTCCTTAAGATCCAACCTCCTGAAGATCTGACCTCCTGAAGATCCAACCTCCTGAAGATCCAACCTCCTGAAGATCCAACCTCCTGAAGATCTAACCTCCTGAAGATCCAACCTCCTGAAGATCTAACCTCCTTAAGATCCAACCTCCTGAAGATCCAACCCCCTGAAGATCCAACCTCCTGAAGATCCAACTCCTGAAGATCTAACCTCCTTAAGATCAAACCTCCTGAAGATCTAACCTCCTGAAGATCCAACCTCTTGAAGATCTAACCTCCTGAAGATCTAACCTCCTGAAGTATCCAACCTCCTGAAGATCCAACCTCCTTTCAGGCATATTTTCAGGTATTCCAGGTCGTCTTATATCCAGGATCCTTTCAGCCATCCCAGTCGGAGAGCAAAACAGAGCATCCTTTTTGGTTTGGTGGGATGATCACAGCCACGCTAAGCAGCAGCCGCTGATTCGAGATTATTGACGTGCTTTGGAGGAGGGGGGTCAGGCCATGAAAGGAGACGTTGTTGTCCACAATGGAAGCGTGCAGACATGAAAAGGACGTTGAAGAACATGTATCAGGGCGACCAATCAGCCTCAGTCAGCGCTAACGTGATGAAAGGACCAAAGGAAATCAAACCAAGTGACATCGCCCGTCTGGACAGGAAACAACAAAGGCCGTCCAGCTAAAGCCCCCCCCCCCCCCCCCCCCATTCCATCTATTTGTCTCTCTTTTAGTGGGATGTTCTGAGGAGCTGAAAAAGAATAATGTTCTACTGTCTGAAGCAAGGGTGTCCAAAGTGCGGCTCAACTCATTTGTTGGCCAGTGTGTGTTTCAGTGTGTGGGAGAAAGATGGAGATGTGATTATTTATTTATTGATTATTATTATGATTTGGTGGTGCTACAATGACAATAAAGGACTATTGATAGATGAACGTCACACCTCACACTCACCGCCGATGGGGACATTCAACAAAGATGACTTTCCATCCATCCAGCTTCTACGCTGCTCACCCTCACGGAGCATGCTGGAGCCTATCCCATTGGCCTTTAGACTGGACCAATAGAATCTTAAAAATAACACCCCCTCAACTCGCTTGTAAACAAATTTCTGTTTCAGAGGAAAGGCGTCCGTGCATCTCTCATAAATACGTTTCACTTGTTTTTCTCTTCCCGCATGTGCTCATGAGTCCAAGAAGATGAAGCCTGCAAACATTTGAGCATAGATTTCATGTAAAGATGATCACCTGGGAAGTGCAACGATGCTTTCATGCAATTTCAATATTCTGCGTACACGCTGTCAATCTGAAATGACTCCACGAGTCATTGTGTTTATCCCCTGAACGACTCTGCTCTGTTTGAATGGCGAGCGCCTGCGCCTCCGGCGAATGGTGCGCTTAATAAGCTCATCTAACACGCACACGGACCAGGTCCGCCGCTACGCCACTACGCCACTACGCCGATACGCTCACTGAATGGCTCTTCCCAGCGGCTGGTGTCATTTCTGTGATTTCAGTTCAAGTGGCTGCTAGAAAAAGGAGGTCAACCTGATGACCTTCTCACGTCCTTGAGCTGGAGAGTGAAAGGCAACCCACCGCTGATGCGGAGGCCCACTTTGCCACTACACAGTGAATAGCAACGCCAGGGAATGCTAGCTACTAGACATGCACCATATTTGTTCATACAACTCCATACCGATAACTTCATGCTTCTTTTTTTAATTTGCCTTTAAGCGTAGTTCGTGTACACCCGGACGTACCAAGGACAGGTGTACCTATTGATTTGTCCTCATCAAATATCACATTCCGACTTGCACATCACTGTCAGGAGAAGCAGAGTACAGAAGGGGAGGAGCACGGCACGTATACCACAGACCATAGTGTACCACAGCACATAGTATACCACAGCACATAGTATATACCACAGCACATAGTATACCACAGCACATAGTATATACCACAGCACGTATACTACAGCACATAGTATACCACAGCACGTATACTACAGCACATAGTATACCACAGCACGTATGACACAGCACATAGTATACCACAGCACCTATACTACAGGATGTATACCACAGAACCTATACCACAGCACCTATACCACAGCGCGTAGTATACCACAGCACATATACTACAGCACATAGTATACCACAGCACGTATACCACAGCACCTATACTACAGGATGTATACTACAGAACCTATACCACAGCACGTAGTATACCACAGATCATAGTATACCACAGCACCTATACCACAGAACACAGTATACCACAGTGTGTATACCACAGCACCTATACCACAGAACACAGTATACCACAGTGTGTATACCACAGCACATATACTACAGCACATATACTACAGCACATAGCTTACCACAGCACCTATACCACAGCACCTATACCACAGCACATAGTATACCACAGCACCTATACCACAGCACATAGTATACCACAGCACATCGTACACCACAGCACCTATACCACAGCACATTGTATACTACAGCACCTATACCACAGCACCTATACCACAGCACATATACTACAGGATGTATACCACAGAACCTATACCACAGTGTGTATACCACAGCACCTATACCACAGCACATAGTATACCACAGCACACATACCACAGCACACATACCACAGCACATAGTATACCACAGCACATAGTATACCACAGCACGTATACTACAGCACCTATACCACAGCACATAGTATACCACAGCACATAGTATACCACAGCACATATACCACAGCACATAGTATACCACAGCACCTATACCACAGCACATAGTATACCACAGCACCTATACCACAGCACCTATACCACAGCACATAGTACACCACAGCACACATACCACAGCACACATACCACAGCACATATACCACAGCACATAGTATACCACAGCACATAGTATACCACAGCACCTATACCACAGCACATAGTATACCACAGCACATAGTATACCACAGCACATAGTATACCACAGAACATAGTATACCACAGTGTGTATACCACAACGTGTATACCACAGCACCTATACCTTAGCACGTATACCACACCATTAAAGAATTCAGGGTGTCTCGGGAGTCCAGTTTGGGGGCCTAAGGATCTCCTCTCTGCTGTTTGCAGACGATGTGGTCCTGAAGGCCTCCTGGGGTTGTGACCTTCAGCTTACTGGACGCTTTGTCCGAGGAGTGTGAAGCTTCCGAGATTAGACCCGGCAGCTCCGCATCCGAGGCCATGGTTCCCGGTGGGAAAAGGGTGGAGTGCTCCCTGCGGGTTGGGAAGTTCTAGTATCTTCGGGTGTTGTTCACAAGCGACAGTCGGTCGGAGCGTGAGGTCGATAGCTGGATCGGCGTAGCGTCTGCAGGGATGCGGTCGCCGCCCCGGACCGCCGTGGTGAAAAGAGAGCTAAACCGGAAGACAAAGAGATGACGGAAAGTCTTCCCAGAAACTATCTGGATGGCTTTAACATCGGAGCCGCATGGTGCCTTCAGGGACCACACACGGCACGTCCATGTAAAACTATTTCCAAACTAGAAGTGGGAAAATGATGATTTTTGTGCTCCTTCCACAGCCGGGGAGAAAAAAGTAATAATCCAAGCATGAAGGAGCGTCCTTATAACTTTGTAATATTTCAGATGTCTTCTCTGTGTAATGATCTTTTTTTCATCAGCCACTCAGCAGGCAACCTCAGAATGGAGTTCATTTGGAGAGGAGAAAAATATGGTTTCCAAGGGAACGGCCCCTCCACGTCGCCCCTCAGACTGGAGGCGAGATGAGGTGTTTGCACTCGTGCACGTTTGCTGTACAGCATTCATGGACACTGGTGGAGAGAACCAAACGCCGCGCCCGTGCGCGTCGCGGCCTTGCGTGTGCTGTTTTTGGTCACAAGGCCCCCCCCCCCCAGCCTTGCCAGATAAATGGACTGAGATAAGTCACCAGGGAGATGGCGGCCAGGTCTTCCATTTCACGGGTCATCAGATAGAAGCGGCTGAGCACGTGACCTTCAGCTATCATTGAACCTGATCAATAGCGCTAATTCCCGTGCTCCTCCCATAGCTGAAACACGGACGCTACCGTATCGTTTGGACAGGAACTGGAATGATGAACCATCAAGTGATGTAACTGCATCACCCAATCAGCAGAATGGAATATCAAGCATATGAGGGAATTATGACGACATACGGAACAACCCCATAACATTGATAACAACCTATGATGGAATCATAGGTTGGGATCATGGCAGACTTTGTTGCTGATTTCACAAACCAGGAACAACATCTGCAAACCCTTCAGCAGCACAACAGCCTGACTTGCTGGTAGTTTCATGCTGTGTTCTCGTGGCGAGCTGCAGGCTTCCACAGTGGTGCACACAGACTGGGCTTTTGGAGGTGTGCTGCAGGTCCAGGTCCGCATGAGCAGGACAACACCGAGTCAGATGTCCTGCAATGTTTTGGTATCCATCTGATGACACCAGCGAGTGCAGCTGCACAAGCTAGCTTGTACGGCTATTGAGCGTCAACGCAAGTATCTTTGCCAATTTCTGGGACATTTTAGGTAAACTCAGTATATTCCAAAATATTCTATTTATTAATATCGATTCCTATATCGCAGAAATGAATTCATCGTGATTGGGCCTGCAGCTAATTAGCCGCAATAAACGAGGGATTAACATGTAGCATTAGCTCCCGAGCAGCTTTTCAGTTCTATTCCATTTCTGGGGCTGGTTTATTTGCCTTCCTAGGTTTCTGCTCATGTGCTCCTGTTAGCGAGCGTTGCTGTTTCCACCTCCCGTGGCGAGTTCTACGTGAGACCCGGCTGTGCCTGCGAGCTTCCTTTGCTGGTGTGCTACTTTGCATTTGGGCGTCTCGGTGGCGCTCTGCGTGAGCTCATCTTTTCTTTAATAAAAGCCTGTATTGATTGCACTCCTATGCTGGGGTAACGGCTACGTGAATTCATAGTGAAAACATAACAAAACTGATAAAGACAGGCATCAGAATGGCCGACCAATGCCGCTACTCAATATGACTGCAGCATATTATTCATTGGAATTTAGATTCAACCTGGAGGTTAGAAGACTGGAGCAAACGTTCCAACCAGCACATCACCACTACCAGGAGAACCAGAGGATAGAGGGGGAGGAGCCACCTGCTGTGGTCCAGCAAGGTGCACTGTATTCGGGCACATGCTCCGGGCAGCCGCACTGAAGTCTCTGGCAAACTTTAAGCACTGTTGCATCACTGTTTTCCCGTCATGGCGGAGCATTTGGCATAACGAGCATGCAAAATGAAGTGACCTCAGGGTCGTTGACGCCACGGGAAGTAGAACAGAAGGAGCGCTTGATTTGCTCACCTGCACGGTCCAGGTAATCTCGCCTCATTGGAGGGTTTTTTTAAACCATGGGTTATCGGATCTATTTTTAATACCATGGAATTTATCGGTACGACATCATGACTCCCTCGGGGGGGTCCGATGGTGCCCCCCCCCCCAATGGGAACGTGCAACATCCTTACAATGCATCCTTGCTATCAACACTCATTTTAATAGGTCATCATAAAAATGATCTATTTTTGATCATTATGAGCATGTTTGTTTTGTTACGACACAGGCGCTCATATAAACATGCAATAATACAGTAATAATACAATAATAATAATAATAATAATACTAGCTAGCTGCTGGCCTCAGGGATAGAGTTGCTGTTTGGCCGTAATTAGAATAGCAGTGGGACGAGTGGAGCCAAAGCGTTTGTTGACAGGAGATATGAAGCAACGTGGGAAGTCCTGCCAGGGAATCGATGATGTCATCAGAGAAACATTCGCCTTATTTACACCGCTTCCCTCCACGAGCTCAAAGCTAACTATTGGGCTGAGATAAGGCTGGTGTCAACTCGCTCTTTTGGGGTTCTTGTCGTCGGGGGGGGGGGATTCCAAACAATGCTGGTGCCAGCAAATACCAAAATAACAGGAAAGCACGGTGGTTAAGTGACACTTTAAAAAGTACGCTAGCACGTACCTTATGAACATGATAGCCACTCGTAGCTTCCCCTGTGGGACAAAACGAGCTCCAAACTAACCACCTCGCTTGTCCAAGGAAAAGTATGTCGCGAGTTGACTGCCGCCAGTGAGGCTGAGCGACAGCCTGGCAAAGGGTGTAAACAAAGATGGCCGAAGGGAATGGACGGTGAGCGATGGTGACGATCAACTCCACATTTTCCAATCCGATCCACTTTATTGATATTTTATAAACACATTTTATAAACAGTTTCCAAAGTGCTGCAGAGACTAGTAAAATGAAAATAAAAGTATAAATTGATCAAATAAGAACAAAGACATTGAAGAAATATTCAAAACAAGAACCAAAGCAGTAAAAGTATAACAAACAAAAACAATGAAAACTAAAAGACTAAAAGACCCAGAGGACCACACCCCGAGTTAAAGACCAGAGAATAAAAGTGGGTTTTAAGACGAGAGGGGGGGATCCATAGCTTAGGGCCGACTACAGAAAAGGCTCGGTCTACCAGTTGGAGCTGGCCCTCGGACTTCAGTGACCGCTGGAGTGTAAATTTGGATGAGGTCCGAGATGCGTTTGGGGGCCCGCCCATTCAATGCCTTGAAGACAAACAATAAAACCTTCAAATCAATCCTAAAACGTACAGGCAGCCAGAATTGCCAAGCGTTGGCTTTTGTGGTGGCTCAAACATCTAGCCCGTTGGTTGCCTGGCAACCTTATCAATGACCCGTAGGCTACCGCACTATGCAGTAATAATCATTTTTTTGTGGTAGAAAATGGATTAAAATGCATAAGTTTGATTTTTTCAGTGTTATTTTTCACATTGTGATTTTACGTTAAATCACAAGTGCCGTATTTGGCCCCCGAGCCGTAGGTACCCTACCCTTGCCATAGTTGTTTACATATTTGAGCTGTGCCAAAGTGAAAGTTATGCTTAAAATGGATATTTTCATGAAAAGCTGCTTTTCTCCCTTTTCTAGTGGGGAACCGATATTTGCCTGAAACTGACCTGTGTGGTACTGCTGATTACCAAAGACGGAAAAAGGTCAAGGTTGTCTTTGTGCTGAAAGACGGGAGTCTAGCCTTCCTTTTGGTAGGATCCATGTTCACGTAGCCACAGAAGACAATATTCCGTGTGCCTGAAAGATCAGCCAAACGAGGTAAAATGGCCGCTGTTGAAGAAAAATGTCAGGACAGAATGAGTTGATGAGGTCTGGGCGGTGTTTGGGGAAATGCCATGTCATTGACGTTTTCATGGCCAGAGAGCTGTTAGCGCTTTGAAACATTCCCCGAGGGAACCATCCTTCAACTGCGATTGCGTTTCCCCGTTTGACAAAGTGCCGCCGACGTGTAACGACTTGCTCTTCCTGCGACAACCTTCTGCATCTTTCAAACGACCTTTGGTCGCCGGCTCTGTCGGCTTTCAGGGACGTCAGCGGCGGAACGTACGGGCTGCTCGATTTGTGCGAGAGGAACATTAAAGATGAATTCTCTCTTGCTTACATTATTCATGCGGAAAAATGCATTTAGCGCCAGTCTTTTCCGAGCTAATGTTATGCTAATAGGGAGAACGTGTCGTGCCAGATGTGGCAGAAGACGACACGCTTCAAACATTAAAAGGAATGTAACGCACTTCGCCCTCCTCGTCCTCGCGTGCAATCGTGTCTCGTGTTAACGCCACATTTCAATTCATAGCTGGAAGGTGGAAGCGGCGAGCGCCACATTGCATGCGGACGATGAGACGCGCCGCCGTCGAGCCAAATGCCAAAGACGGAAATCCATGTGAGGATGGAAAGGCTGGTTGATGACCGGCACATCACAGCACGTGAAACGCTGCAGACTCTGGATCGGGAGTCTGACACCGTATTTTGTAGCGATGCTCCGCCCGACGTGGGGCGATGTCCCTTAAAAAACACGCCTTTGCCATGTTGGTCGCCAACAAAATGACTCCCTTATTCAACCTATTGGCGTTGAACCTTTCTTCATCCATTGTTGTCTCAAACCTTCGTCTTTTGGAAAAGAAAAACAAACATTATCACTGAGATAGGATGAACATCCAGCAGCAACACAACATTTTGGCATAACTCAATAAACTGAAGCGAGTCCACCAGCTACCCAGAGACCGACCTCTGCTCTATCTGGGTGGCGTCACCGCGATGATGTCACTTCCGGAATGAGGCTGAACTGTGAGAGTTAATTGGCCATGGGTGGCGCCATCAACTATAGGATTACACTTTTTGGGAATTTTGAGTTTGCTTTGGAAAATGGAACAACGTAGAACATGATTCCAAAGAATATCTGTACAACAGATCCAAGCAAAGTCGCTGAATCATGTCAGGGATTCAAATCGTCGCCTGCGATTGGCTGGCGAGCGGTTCAGGGTATGCCCCGCCTCTCGCCAGAAATCAGGCTCCAGCTGACGTGTGACCCGAATGAAGACAAGCTCCAGAAGTTGGTCTACATATTTGACGATATTTGTACGATATGCCAAAGTCGAACGTTATGCGGTGCAAAATGGCTGCCAAAGGAACGCCAAAGGCTCCGTGGCGGGTGGCCACGGCGCCAGCACGAGAACAGGAGTGGACTTCCATTTGCTGAGAGAAGCTCTCGGCGGAGATGTTTTCCAACGCCACGGTTGAAAATAAACGTAAATGCAAAAGAGGAGCGTTGAGTTCAATCAGGGGCGCGGCGCCGTCAAGGAGAGGAGATTGGCGCCAGAGGGGCCTTTGCAAAATTACAATTAAAGCGTCACGACCGCAGTCAAGAGCCGCCACTTCAAACCTTTTTCTTATTAATTGGGATTTGGGGAGAGCGTGGGTTTCCTTGGTAGCGGGGGTTCAAGTGGTGGTTAGCGAATGATAGAGCGACTCCTTGAGCCGTTGCGCCTTCCAGGCCGGCGAAGATGAGATGGCTGCCAAACGTGATCAACAGCCTCTCAGGGGTCACGATGCGGAGCTTTGTAGGACCTGAAGTGTTGGTGCTTTAGTCTCACGCTCTTTGTTGCCGCGCTCACAAATATGTTTTAGGAACCACTGAAGGGCCTCTCAGACTTGCAGTTCCTCCTTCAAAGATCCAACACAAAGAACACCACCTCAGCGTCCTCGAGTGGCCTTGGCGTTTCATGTCTTTCCAAAAGAGGCCATTCTAGGGCGAGTCCGAACTGCCTTCTAGAACGGTGAACTCACCTGGCACGGAAACGTCCGACGTGTGGTGGACTAGGCAAGGTCGCACAGGAGAAAACGGAAGCAAACCCACCTCATCTGGCATCAGTGTAGCTTTAGCTACAGACGCCAACGTGATGGGAGCATGTGCAGGTTTCAGTCATCCAGCTCGCCGTGATCCGTCAGGGTAACAATTCAAATCCAGGGGGGCTCGCTAATTATTGGGCCGATATGAGGGAATTATGACATGCTGACAAATCCGATAACGTTAAATAGCTCGGATAACTGATGATAACACGACTCACAGCTGGCCTGGGAACGCCTGGGGTGGGGAGGGGGCCGGGGCCCGGAAGTTGAGGGGAATGGAATGGGATAAAATCATGAGAAAATGGTCTCAAGGAAAGTCGATTGCCAATAATCGTCCAGTAACATTTGTTATTATTGTTCTGGTCCCGCCCCCCAACGCTGTCGTCAGGTAAACAGTGGCCAGGTGGAGTCTCATAACCACGTAACGCAAATAGCCACTTCAACGTAAACACAACTCTGCTAAGACCAATTCCTGACGGATGCAACACAGATTCCGGATGCTAAGCCGACCCCAGCAAACATCAGTTTGCATCCCGTCTTCTTCCCAAAGCTGACTTCGCCGAGTGGCGAGGACGCCAACGTGCTCATGATCCCGTCTCAGCCCGCCTCTGGCGAGACTCTGAAATCACCATACTGTAAATAACCGAAAGGAATAAATCACGGCGTGCACGTTGTTGATGCTAAAGACGATTTCGACCACGCCCAACACCTTCGAGAACGTCTAAACGCCTTGAGGAGCTTCCTTCAGGACAAACGATGCATACAGCTAGCGTGGGGGGGGGGCGGCTTCAACTCCGCCTGTTTAGAAATCATTTACATCAAACCTTGAAGGGGCTAAATCAACAAACATCAAACATGCACACGTTTTTTTTTGCGTTTAAGTACACTAGAACCTTGGTTAGCATCATTCTGTCCGACTCTAACCCAAGCGGACGTGGAGCAAGGTCGTAGTAGCTTGGTTTACATGCAGGTCACATGATGGAAATGGAGCATTTTGCATTACATGCATTCTTAGCTGCATCTTTTTAGCTGTTTTTATATCTTTAGAATGCACATAAAACGGAGCCATAGCTGCGTGTTCATGTCTCACATGAGGATTATGGATGATGGGGAAAAATGACCCCAGCAGTGCGGTTCATATCGCCATAGAAGACAATATTCTTTGTGCCCTGAAAGCGGCCGCTACTGAAGGAAAATGGCTGGGATTGAATGGGTTAAGGTTGAATCCTACTTTGTGGAAATCCACTTATCCCAGTCGGGTCTGGGACAAATTAACGACAAAAAAATGAGGGACGAATGGGCTCCAGATTACACGCAACCGTAGCGAGGATAAGTGGCATAGAAAATGGATGGATGGATGGAGGGAAATGAGGGACGACTGTGATGTACTTGGTGTCAACATGCTATTAGCATATTAGCATAAACACCATGCGGCTGTAGTTCATGGATTTGCTAATTCATTTACTGCAAAAAACACTCCTGTTGCCTTCAGTCCTGTTCCTGTTAAATGAGTCATCTTGGCATGACGGTGCCCGGTTTCCTTGGTTTTTGCGATAATCTAAGCCATCTAAGTTCTAAGGTTCTACGGTTCTGTACTGCAAAAAACACAACTTTTAGGGGTTCCATGTGTTCTTCAGGGAACGTGCATGCAGTGGTACCAGCCTTTCAAATTAACAAGACATCAAGAACCAAGGCTGCTCTAATTATTTTTCACCAAAAGCTGCTTCTCTAGTTGGGAACCAATATTTTCCTGAAACTTACCTATGTTCTACTGCTGATGACTAAAGAATGACAGGAGTCAATCTTTCTTATATGGTCGGTTCCATGTTGACGTTATTCTGTGTGCTTTGAAAAATGAGTGAAAATGGTTGTCCTTAAAAATGGCTACTGCTTAAAAACCCTGGATCAGTAGGAGGTTGATGGTTGATTCCCGTTTGCTTTGTTTTTCCTTGAATGGCATGCCCAGCGCTCCTGGCTTCCTAATGAAAAGTGTAAGCACTTTTTCCTGTTGTGTCTGACGGGATCCGTCATTGTCTTTGTCATTCACCCCCCCCCCCCATGGCCCCCCCTAGCAGTCAGACGGTGGCGTGGCGGTGACGTGATGAGGCTACACAGACTGTCAAGATGGATTGCAACCCTGGCCAACAAACTCACACGGACACACAAAGGACGTACGAGACAGTCACGCATGCGTGCGTTCGGCCATGTTGCATGACCGTGCAGTCCAACACGGCTTCATGCAGATGCTCAAACACGCTCCGGTGGCCTGTCAGCCCAAGACTGCGTTTCAGATGGAAACACGGCTGGGTGGGCATGGTGGCGTCACTCCACCACAACATTACATCACACGCACTACCTTGACATAAGTACTTCACAATTACACTTACTGAAGTCATCCACTCAGGTCACATGACCAGCGACCAGGATGGGGGGATTCGCCAAGGACAAGGACACCGGAATTCCAGGGACAGAGGTTATGAAAAATGCAAAAGGTTTGCCATAGACCTCTGTAGCATCACACCGGCTGCTCGGAGCTTGTGCCCAAATACAGTGCACCTTGCTGGGCCAACCAACAGGTACACTCGGTCAAATCCTAATTTGTTCCAAGTGTGAACAAACTACACTTTCCTCTTCAAGTCAAAAGTAGATATCAAAGCGTTACCAGTGTCCTATCTTCTTGGGAAGCAGAAATGTTTGGCATCGCTTTGGAAAACAAAGATTGTTTACCTCTAAATAGCAATAAAAGTATTTTGGTTACACTGTGTAAAAATATCATATTATAATTTGTTATGACTGATACGTAAAGCTGTGTAAAGTTGTGTTGTTAGTGACACGCGTGCCGAAAAGGTCATTGCTGTTATTATCAGTCATGGGAGAAAACATGCAAAAAACGTCTGGAATCAAACAATCTGGGATCATCCTTCATTCCTGCTAATCCCAATCCAGGCCAAGATCTGAATCAACCATCAGACACCCGATAGCCGATAAACCTGTCAGCAGTGTGGTTCTACTATGATACACACTTTGACTGGGACTTCAAACTAAGCTTTCCACCCCGACGCACACACACACACACACACACACACACGCACGCACACACACACGCACACACACGCTAACCCCAAAGGACAACATGTCAGCCAAAGATCTGAACACCTTCTGGCCTGACTGAGCTGAGGGATCAGGTTGGGATGTTTGGCCGGGTCAAGCGTCCTCGCCTGGCCCCCCTTTGACACGTGTCCTGGTGGGAGTGCACCGACCCGTGCCCAGGCCGGACCGGAAGAGGCGAGCCAGGGCGCGGCACGATTCCCCACACGTGTGCAACGTAGGCCGGCGGTAGAATGACTGGAATGTGGTCGCTCCTTCGCCATGACACACAAAGCCTCGGAACGAGCCGAAAGGTAAACCAACCGCACGATCGCTTACCTCCGCCCCGCGTCCCCCCACTAAAAGACAAAGCAACTGTTGTACTGACAAGAGGTCTCACTCTGTTGTTCTCCAGGAAGCATCTTTGGAGGCCACAGACGAGCTTCAATTAGAGTCCGTGTGTCCTTTCCTATTTTTCCATTGTCCTTTTCCTAAAATTAATGTTCAAATTCTGGTTGTTCTGGTTCCGGGAGTTGGGTGTCTTGTGACCCCCCCCCCCCCCCGTAAAACGGTTCTAATAAAAGACAAGCACAGACCTGTTGCCTGACTTGGATGATAGCGGTGTCACAGGACGCTTCGTCACGCACGCACGCAACACGTGAACAAGACGGGATCTACGAGACCACAGTTACTTTTAAGAAAAGTACAAGCAAACAATATGAAGGATGAATATGCCAATATACTATATATATATGTATATATCATATTCTACTGCACTCTGTGTGTATGCTAGCGGCCCCGCCTCCCCCCACCCAGACAAATGTGAAAACTGTAAATAATTCATGATGTTATATTTGTAAAAAAATGATTTTTTTCAACCATGTTTTGTGTTCATGTTGTGGCAGAGCATGAAATACTCTTGTGTGAAATGTAGTATCATAATACTAATACTACATAAAGTGTATCTTTCTGAAAATCAGATTTTCTCCTTTTTTGTTGGGAACTGATATTTCCCGAAGCTTACCCATGTTCGACTGCTGATTACTAAAGAAGCTAAAAAAGTCAAAACTTAGCTCGGTAGCTTGCTATGCTAATGTCGGCCATCTTATGTCCCTCAATGTGGTCTAAACAAAAAAAAAAAAAAAACAGGAGCATAAAGGTGACTGTAGGGGTGCTATTTCATGTCTACAGGGCTTGATTAATATTAAAACCCGCATGTTCCATTTATGAAGTCATTCAACACCAAAGACATATTTATGTTATTATAAACCCAAACGCAACAACATATTTATACGTCTTTTACGTTCATTGCCCAAAAGGCACAAATAGGTGATGATGCAACACTCCACTAATGCATTTGGCTGCAGAGCAATTGGAAGCCATAAAAACGGCCACAAGGGGGCAGGCGTGTATTTGATAGGAGCTCGGCTGGGATCATGTGGACGGACAAATCACACGTGACAGGAAGGAGGAAGTGAGAGCGTGGAGAAGATCAGGATCGGATCCAAATGGGAAAATGGTTGCTCCAGTATATTAGTGAAAAATTTGCTACTTTTATTTTGTTGTTTATGTTGGTATTGTTTAGATATTTGAGCTGTCACAAAAGCTACAAATATACTTTTTACAAAAAATGCTTTTCTTCCTTTAGTTGGGAACTGCTATTTTCCTGAAACATACCTATGTTCTACTGCTGATTACTAAAGAATGGAAAAAGGTAGAAACAAACTTTTTTCCCTGATGAAAGGTGGGAGTCTGGTCTTTCCTTTGGTAGGTTCCATGTCCACGTAGCCATGGAAGACCAGAGTCTGTGTGCCGTGAAAGATCGGTCAAGATGGCCGCCACTGGAGGGTCTTGAGAATGAATGAGCCGCTGAACAGTCTGCTGAGTGCCGAGGCGGGGACCTTCTCACAGGCGTGTCGGAAACAAGAATCCACCACGCCTCCGCCGGGACCTCCGGCCTACAAGTTAGGCGTCCCCCCCCCCCCTCCCGTGGGAAAATGTAAGCTGATGGGATCTTATTAAATGGCGCTTCAAAATAACGTCAGCCGAGACTTCAATATTGCATCATCATGTTGTGCACCATTCAGGCCCGAGAGACTAATCAGATCCTGGAGGATCCTGGGGGGGGGGGCGGCACGTCCATGCAAAGGTGCATCTCGGTAGCAACGGGACGGTCGTCGTCGTGGCTATTCGGGAACGACGCATGTAGCGGCGTACGGATATTTCCTGGTACGCGACTGGAAAGACACAAGTTCGGGAATGTCAGAGCGCATCCAATTACCGAGAACGGCCCGGCGACGCCCACACCTGCTGCTCAGCCCCTCCCCGGCCCCCGGTGCTAATGGATGGGAGGCTAATTGCTCCTCTCACACCCAGACGCCCGTCTCACAGGACGCGCATGAACGTGTTCGCTACTGTGGCTCATTAGCACGCTTCCTGTCTTCTCCTTCCGACTTCCGAGCGTGATTGTCGCACAGAACGAGCCGGCGCTGACGTGCGGGAAGGCTGTTAAACGCCGCACAATTTTTAGCTGCTGTCAAACAGCGTAGCGGCGGTGTAGCGGCGCAGGCGTGTTTTATTTTCAGATATTCTTTTTGACTCACAAAAGGAGGCGGAAAGAAAGTCAGTCAAAGATCAAAGCAGGCCGACGCTTCCTCAACTCAGCCGCCGCACTTTAGCTTGGAAATAGCGGCGACGTCGCTCGCGTCTCTCAAACCCAAAACTTTACACTTCTCAAGACTGATGGAACTTTTTGATATCTACTTTGTATGAAATGGAGATTTCAAGGGGAAGTGCACTTTTTGGAATGTTGCCCATCATTCCCAATTCTTATATGAAACATGAACACATTCCTTTCCCTTTTCTTTGCTTTCTAACATGAAAAAGGAGTTAATATGAGCTAGCTAACAATGCTGTCATTGGGACACGCCTATTTCCACTATGAAAATAACCTCTACCAAGGTCGTAGTTGCGTATCCTGGCCTATTTTCCAGATTTAAACACCAGCCTAGCGTCTTTATCGGTATGACGCCATGACAGTTTATGGTATGACGTCATAGCGGGGGGGGGGGGGGGGGGCATCCATTGTCGCTGACAGAGCTGCCTGTCATTTGTGTAAGCGTTGCCGCACTAAAATGACCTGTGCCAATACTTCCTCAGCGTTTCCATGGCAACCACGAGCCGCAGCGAGGCCTACAGAGGGAACGTGGCTCAACAAAGACGGAGCTCTCCTTGGTGCTGGTCCCGGTCTGTGCCAACAACAAAGCCCTTACCCTTGAGGCCCAATTAATCCCGCGGCTAATGTGCTGCTAATTGTTCTAAATGGGCCTCCTGTCACTCATTGCCCCATCGTGTGGCTGTGTTTTAGTTGGGGGGGGGGGACACGGTCACCCTGTGCTTGTCCTGTTTAATGTTGCATCAAAACTCTTAATGATGAGCTTTTAATGGCGCAATCACTGCAGCGTCCTCACCAGATGATTTACAGTCCATTTATGTTTTGGCTGGAGGAGCTTCATGCACGGATGAAGAAGCAGCAAGAATGATGGGTGTCTGGTGACCCCCCCATGACCCCAACTCCACGCAGAGGTTGGCTCTACCAGACTAACTTTACTTTGAAGAAAAGTAGAATGAACAAATATATGGTAATATCATTTCTACTAGTTACACCCTGTGTGTATGCTAGCGGCCCCGCCCCCACCCACCCAGACAAAGAGATCATATCACTGTCAAAAGGGCTCACTCTGTTCATGCCGTTGTTCTATGGAAGAAACACTCGTAGGTGCTGAAACCTTCTTCCTGCCGTTGGAGGCGAGGAAAACAGACAAGCACAAAAAGTAGCTTTTCTCTCTTTTCTAGTTGGGAGCTGATATTTTCCTGAAACTTACCTCTGTTCTACTGCTGATTACTAAAGAACAGAACAAGGTGATGAAAGATGTCCCACAAATTGATGACAAACAATATTTGCGTCTACATTTTTTGAGGCCTAATAAATATATACTATGATCATCTATATTCATAATCATGTGATCACATGATGTCACTGGATTTAAATGGAAAAGATTTCTCATTCAGAAAAAAAAGAGTCAGAAAAATACTTAAAACGATTAAATGATGTAAAAAATGTCGGGATGTCCGATATTTTTGCTAAAAACTGATATGCCGATATTGTCCAAGTTTCTCTAAGTTTCTGATATCGATATCAATACCGATACATACTGTATGTTGGACACAGTGATTGGGAAAAATACGATACTGATATCAATCCATTTTTAAAACAATTTTTAAGCCGATAATTATCAGTACCTATAATTAGGGATAATTAAAATTATTTATAAATACAATTAAATTATAAATTTATTGACTGACGCAAGCAAACACGCAATCTGAGGTGAAAACAGAATTGAAAAAAAGACGGAAAACAGACTTGATTGGGCCCCAACTGCTCGGATTTCATAACGTGAAGACTTTTCTCAAGTTCTCACAAGCCGGTACAGATCGCAGCGTGTGTGTGTGTGCGTGTGTGCGTGTGCACGCGTGTGTGTGCGTGTGTGGGAGCGAGAAGAGAAACTAAAGCGAGTGTTCGAGTACGCTGCATGCAAACCGCAACCGTGCTCTGCGCTGTAATTGAGCCTTCCATGGAAACCGCAGCTCCTTCTGCCGCCGAGCTTCTCGGGCCATCTTCACAGGCGAGGTCTGGCCGCCAGGCGCAGACGGAGGCTACGCTAACCCCGCCGCTGTTTGTTTGTCTTGCAGCTGAAGCCACCATTACAGTCAGAAGCACAAAAACAGATGCTTGTCATGTTCGAGGGCTGTAATTGCAGGCCTCGCGTGATGTTTTTATTTTCTCTCTGACCTCACTGGATAAACTCAAGAAGCCACTTAACATCGGCCTGGTCTTGCCAGACTCCAGAGAGGGAATTATACAGCTTTCCCTTTTTTTCATGCTACTTTGGACTTTTTCTTTCATTGGTGGCCTTTTCAAAGTAAAAGTGGCTGCTGCTTCATCAAGCGTAGCCGCTAATTTTAGGCTTGGCAGCCATAAACTGATGCTAACGGATACCTAGCGCCCAATTAATGCAATTTATTGACATCATTCATCAACTTTGCTTAAATATGTTGTATAGTCTTTGGAATTATGCTCTTTATTGTTGTTTTTGAAAGCAAACAGAAAATTAGCAAAAATCTTTCATTCATTCATCCTTTATTAAACCAGATAAATCTCATTGAGATTAAAAATCTCTTTAACCAGAGCGACCTGGCCAAGATAGCAAGAGACATAAAAGTTTGTGACAAGACATTTCCAACATGCAATAGACAAAAAAAAAAATACTTTGACCACGCCCATGCATTTCACCATCCTTTAAAATGACTTTCAATTCTCCAAACGTAATAAGTTGAGGTAAGTTTAGCTCATTTTGAAAATCATTCCATGGAATCCGTGGAATTGGAATGCTGTCCTACCTAACTGTGTTCTGACTCTAGGAACTACCATTAGTACGTTTTACCATTAGAACGGTATTTACGCATGTATGCAGTGGTAAGATGGTAGCAGCCCAAGAATACATTTATCGATAAAAACCAACCAATGAGTCCACCTGCGAACGACCAGGGATGGAAACTAATTTGCCTCCTCCTGGTCCTAATTTTCCTCCTCCTCCTTCTTTCCCAATCCTATCCCTGCTCTTCATCTTCATCTTGACATGTACAATTAAAGTCCCATAAAGGCAGCGGCCATGACGTTTCAGCCGTCAGCGAGGACAGAGAAAAGAAAGACGACGACGTCGCAGCCAAAAGACGACCAAGCAGTTTTAGAGAAACGGCGAGAGGGAATTGGCGTGGTTACCTTCTACTGCGTGACAGGCGTAATTGACAATGTGGGCGGAATGGAGCGAAAAGCAAGGTAGCGACAAGCTAGTTATTACGACAAGACGTCCACGCATGGGCAAGGTTGGCGGAATTGACCGTCTGGCTGCTTATTTTAGAGTGGATGAAGCGCAGGCTGTGAATAGGAGGCGTGATTCTCAAATACGAGGAGTTAGTTGGGAAATCAGTTTGGAAATCAAGATAAGTAAGAATAATACATAACACTGAAAAATATTCCGATGATCCATGAGTGAAATCACGGAGATGTAAATGTTTGTAACGTTTGTTTTCATAGCTAATTCCAAGCCAACAAAGTCAATACGCTGGTTTTTTACCAGGACATGAACAACCTGCTGGTATCTAAAACTCACCTTTTCTATTTCCTGGTGCATTTATTCCTCGTCTTCTCACATTATTCACTGAAAACCTGAATGAAAAGCAGGTTTGCCCGCCTCTGCTGGGCCCCTCAATTCGCATCCGCTGAGGGGACAAAATTCTGGCACTCGACTGCACCATAAGAAAGAAACAAACCCCCAACCGTGTATGAAGTTTTTATAACCGCATCTCTCCGCTGTGCCCGGCGTGGGCAAACAGAGCCCAACTCAGTGAAGGTTTTTCCAGTGCCGTGTGAACTCCCAAGACGAGGGGAAAGGACAGGAAAGGCCACCTTTGCCCGTTTGTGGCAGAAAATAAATGACGGCTCTTGAGGGTGTCCCACAATAACCACATCTGACCAAGCTTTCTTCAAACCTCCACCCTCGCTTTGCCGCATTAGCTCACCGGACCATCCCACCCACCGGCTGAGCGTTAAGGCCGAGCCAAGCCACTAAGGCGAGATGGTTGTCTGAATGAGACCACAAGCCGTCTTGGCCGACTGCACCAGCCTCCTCGGTAGACCTTCAGCAAAGCTTCATGGCTGTCCTCCGAGCCAAGACGTGGACCACACGGCGCGCATGCATACGTTTTACTTTTTGTACTTGTTTGTTTATGTCTGACTTGGTGCATGCGTGGGTCTTCATTCGTCCGTGTACATCTGTGCCCTCAGATTACATGTTGAACGTAACATACGTGTTCTGCTTTGCTTTGAGCACGCTCCCCACATTAAAAGGCAAATTAAGAGGGAAAAAAGTCCCTCCACTTGGAAGTCCCCACAACTAAGAGACACCACACTCGCTCAGACGGACCCTGGCTTTTGAAAATAGAACCAGCAGTCAGGGACGGACCCGGGTCTTTCATGAAGCAGAAAAAGGGAGCGATCCTTTTTGGTAGTTCAAGGAACGTCCCAAGACCGTTTTAGCACATTTCTCACATGCCAGCTCGGGACATCTCCATTCGATTCCCCCAGCAGATGTTGCTACAGCGTAGGTCAGGACCGCCTCCTACAGCCGCTGTTCCTTACACATGCCGGTTTTCCAAGCGTCGACAGGCCGCAGAGGTTCTTGGTCTTGTCGAGCAAACTTGACGGGCGCTTACAATTTCTTCAGGTGGTGAGGTTGTCTTTCAAATGTTTTGCTGGTGTCAGGTTTGGCCAAAATTTCTTTTTTTTTCCATTGTTTGTCATGTGTTATGAATCCATTATAACTCCATTACTAAAGCTTTGGGGCTCCAGCAAACCACAGTGAGAGCCATTATCCACAAATGGCCAAAACATGCAGTGGTGAACCTTCCCAGGAGTGTCACCAAAATGACACCAAGAGCATAGAGAAGACTCACCGAGAGGTCACAAAAGACCCCACGACAACATCCAAAGAACATCCACCATAAGAAACGACCTGCGAGGCAAAGTTCCAAGACCAGAAGCACCGCTGGAGAAGAAGATTAGGGCTGGTCTCCATTTGGCCAGAAAACATCTTGATGATCATCAAAGCAAGAGTAAAGTATGGTGGTGGTAGTGTGATGGTCTGGGGCTGTTTTGCTGTTATAGGACTTGGAAGATCAATGGAATGTCCGGCCATCTGTTTGTGACCTCCAGCTGAAAGCAACTTGGTTTGTGCAGCAGGACCGTGATCCCCAATAATGACCTCGGGTGTCGGACGCATGTTAACATGGTTATTGACCATTTCTGTGCATTAATTGGAAAAAAACAATCACGGTGTGTGGCGTCGCAGAAGCTCTGTCGTAAAAATAATATGAGTAGAGGAAGTGACGGAGGTCTCGCACATGTGCAGAACCAATCATGTTATGGATCGCCTGTCGTTGGTATTCCCAACGTCCAGCTTTGTGTAGTCCATGCAACCTTCATACGGAGCCGGCATGGAACACAAGGTCAGGACTTTATTTCAGGTTTGTCGGGTGTTGGTCAACAACTCGTGTTGGTTTTACACGTTTGACTTACAGGTTGTATGTTGGGGGCGTGGCCATTTTACTACTTCAGGGTCACCATAACTATGTTCTCCTCAAACAAAAAAAAACACGACACAGCTACTTGAGGAATGCCACAAATCACATGGCCCCAAAAAATCGTACATCCGGGGTGTGACGGAGACTTTAGCTTCCAGGCTTCTTCTTCATTTTCCTCCAACGCATCCCACCAACTACTCATCTTTTCCAGTTCTTCCGCTTCCCTTTGCTAGGTCTCATCTCCACTGCCAGTAAAGCCATGCAGATGCTTGTCTTTCTGCTGCTACCGTCTCCATGAACACCCACGAGACACACACCTGCACACCTACACAACTCCACACCTCCACCGCATGGACACACAAAAAGCCATCCTGGGAATTGCTTCCTTGCTTCTGCTCATGCTTGTGTAAGATGAATGGTTTCATCCTCCCACGTTTGTGCTGGAATCCTCGATGCTCCATTTTTTCTTTGGCCAAACCCGGACGCCATTTGTTCTTACAAAGCTCCTCCTATAGCAGCCTGAAGTCTAAAAGGGGATGGCTTTACTCTGCAGACAGAAAAACCTTTCCCAGATCCTGTCCAAAGCTTTAAATCACTAGCTTATTGCTTTTATGATGATAAGTCGTGTGAAATATTGCTAATGTTGCAAGAGTAACCAGTGGAAAGCCGGGTAATGGGGCAACACGTAGATTGGGATTGACTACATGGGAAGCATCCAGGCCACCCCCTCACTGTTATTTTATGGCGACTCATAAAGTAGCCCAAGCAGCACCACAGCGGCAGGAAGCACATTAACATCAATGCTAGCGTTGCTACTGGACTCCTGCTAGCCTGATGGTCGGGAATCGGGACTGGAGCAATCCCATCCATTCCGCTCGTGGAAATAAGCTCATGAAGAGAGTCAGGTAGAACTGCACTGACAATATTTTAATCATTTCTAGCTTGTCTGAGACAAGCACGGCTGCACGGTGGTCTGGTGGTTAGCATGGTGGCCACAGTCAGGAAGATCCTGGGTAGAATCTCAGTTGGACATCTCTGTGTGGAGTTTGCATGTTCTGCCCGTTAGGTGAACCGGTCGCTCGGGTTCCCTTGAAAAGGACTCCTGTGTCTGGAGCCCATCACATCATAAACCGACAGGCGCGTTCAAAGCCAATACCGACCTGAACATCATTGTTCTACATGCATGGGAACCGGGACTAATGCTCCGATTCTGCTGAGATCTTATTTGGATTCCTGGTTTCAGGGTAACCTGGGGTCTCAGGATGCTAGCTGATGTGGAAGTTGGGTATAAATAAAGGACGGGAGCTACGACTACTTTATTCATCAGCAACACTCAACCGACCTGATGGCATGTCTGAGTGATGCCGTGACTGTCAGGTGGAGCACAGGAGGCTTTGATTTCAGTGCAGACCTGCCAACATGTACTCATTTACAGTACTCAACATGCAGCTTGAATACTCTTGAAACGTATGCTCTCCGTTTTCTTGCATTTTGCTGGTTTCTGCTTCAAGTTGAGTCAAATTGGGGGGGGGGTGTAAAAACATTTGGCCATTAAGGTGAAGCAAGCGTGACGAGCCGACACTTTGCCATATTTGTAAACCTCATGCCTCACACGTACAGTAACGAATCAGTAAGCAATACACGTGACTCATATCCATACGCAAAAATGGAAGGTGTCTTCATGGTCATATAAAGACTCGAGTCTCCATGGAATCAAAGGGGCCGTGTGATGCGATGCATCAATTCCATGTGCGGCTTCTCAAAGCGCTGCGGTGTAAATGTTGAAGACAGCGTCTAATTCAGTCCCACTCAGAAGGAAGCCAAAATGTTTATGGGTGGTCTCGTCTACTCTGCAATTTGGTCTTCTAATGTCACATGTTTCGATTTAATGCTCAATCTGCTCCCTCGCCGCACACTGACAAGTACATGTGCACCAATATAGCATCCAGCGTAGCATCCAGCGTAGCATCCAGCGTAGCATCGGGTACGTGGCAGCCGTCCACACACAGCACGTGTCAAGATGGTTTAGGATACACAACATTTCAGGGCTGTATTTAGCTTTCAATTAACCGTGACTAAGTTACTCCGTTCTTGGAACTCAAATAAGATCTTTCTGTGCCTCAGAGAAAAAAATATTCACTGAAGAAAACACGCCATCATCGGTATTAACTCATTCCATCCCAGACATTTTTCACAAGCCATTTGGACGGATTTATCAAAGCACGCAGAACATTGTGTTGTCTAGATTTAGAAACATGGAACCTACCAAAAGAAAGACTAGACTTCCGTCTTTCATCAGGAAAAACAAGTTTGTTTCTACCTTTTTCCGTTCTCTAGTAATCAGAAGCAGCACACAGGTAAGTTTCAGGGAAATATCAGTTCCCAACTAGAAAAGGGAGAAAACCAGATTTTTGTGAATATTTTTTGCTTTTGTGACAGCAATATCTAGCCAACTATACCAACATAAACAACACAAAAATTGTGTGGAAATATGGGCTAATAACTATAAAAGCAATCTTCACTGGCTAAATGTACTGCAAAAAAGGCCAGTAAGGATAATTCATAATGCCGCCTACAGAGAACATACTAACTCCTTATTTGTAAAATGACAAATACTTCAACTTGCTGATATAGTTCATCTTCAAACAGCTAAAATAATGCATAAGGCTAAAAATAAGCAATTAGCTAAAAATGTCATCCAATACTTCTCTACAAGAGAGGAGAAATATGATCTCAGGGAAGAAGTACATTTGAAACACTTCTATGCTAGGACTACGTTATGCTAGCCATAGCATTTCAGTATGTGGAATCAAACTATGGAATGGATTGAGTAAGGAAATCAAACAATGCACAACGATGAGCCAATTCAAGAAACAATACAAGCAGTTGATGTTTGCTAAATACAAGGATGAAGAGTCTTGAACCAGTCATGATGTGCTATATATATCACTATATTGACACGCACTATGGTACCCATTATGGCATTGGATGCTCATATCACACAGTACTTTGGTACGGGACAAAAAATAAAAAAAATTAAAAAATGTTTAAAAACACCCAAAAAATTAATAAAAAATAATAAAATAAATTAATAAATAAAATAAATTAGCTAAATACAAGGATGAAGAGTCTTGAACCAGTCATGATGTGCTATATATATCACTATATTGACACGCACTATGGTACCCATTATGGCATTGGATGCTCATATCACCCAGTACTTCGGTACGAGGTACATTATTTAAAAAAAAAACAAAAACAAAAAAAAAACTGTATTATGGAAAGCAGGAAGTGAACAAATGTAACAGTTAGTGATTGTAAAAGTACCAGATGGAGGGGTAGGATTTAATAAGCTTTGCTTCTTCCTACTCCTTTTGGACATGTGGAACTGGGAACTGATTATGGGATGCACTCAATTGGAATCTGATGCATGTTCAAATGAAATTAAACCATTACCATTACCATTACCATTACCATTACCATTACAAAAAGGCTTGTTTTGTATCACAATAATGTCAACTCTTTTGAACCATGAACTACAAAATTCACGTTGGGATCAGAATGGAAAACGTAAGGCAGAGGGAATTCATATTTCCAAACTGCTGAAGCAATAATCAATGTTGGTGTTGGCAACTTGATCTACATTGCTGGTTTTCAACTGGTTTGGCTGTGGGACCCACCACGAAAGACCAGTGGCGACCAAGATGGCGGCCATTTTCCAACTCAACTTCTCACACACTCCTGATCAAAATGTTAGGACCAAATGAAAAAGTACAAAAGCTTTGCCAGAGACCTCCGTGGCGTCACAGCGGCTGCTCGGAGCGTGTGCCCGAATAAGGTGCACCTTGCTGGGCCACGGCAGGTGGCTCCTCCCCCTCTATCCTCTGGTTGTCCTGGTAGTAGTGATGTCCTGGTAGCCATGTTATGATATTTGATGAGGACAAACGGGTACACAAATGTTTCAGGATCAGTTGTAGGTATTTCAGTTTTGAAGGTATGTCCAGTTATCCAGAAATAAACATTGTGTTGTAAACAGGAAATTAACTGGGAAGTACTGGGGAGCATGTGCTTCTGCCTACTCCTGTTTGGACATGTGGAACTGTGAACCGGTAAGATGAGTCACTTTGCATGGTGCTTCTTCTTCAATTGACAATAAACAAGAAAAGACTCCTCCAGCGTAATGTCTTACAGGTTGCCATGACGACCCACCATAACCTCGTAACCCCTGGAAAATCCACGTGTGCGGCCATCATTCTCACGCACAGGAGCGCTGCATGGCCTGTGGTTGGAGGCCAGAACTAAATCTAGTTTACAGCACGCACACACACACACACACACGTGCACACACACGTGCACACACACACACTGTATGGAACTACGTGCTTCACCACAACAGAAGTGTGAAGCAGCTCCTCCGCCGCATCCTGTGTTGATGTGAGCCGCTTGGGTACAGGAACCCCCCCCCCCCCCAAGTGTACGCCATGTGAAGACTTCTTGCGTCAGACATCCGGAATTGAAGAATCTCACGATAAAACACTTCATCTAACACCTTCAGCAAAATGTTGAGGGTGAAAAGTGGAGACGTTGAGCCTGGTTGGTGTTGAAAGACCAAACGGTTCGATTGCACTCGGCAGGAGGACTCCGGGTTCAAGACTCCTACCACCACTCGGGTCGTGAGACGGGGGGGGGGGGGGCGGTTGCTGCTACAGGGGCTTAAACATCGCATTGATACCAAAAACCTCAGGAGCCTCAGGCCTCCTTGGTGTGTAGATCATATGTAGATGGTGTGTAGATCATCCAAAGCGTCTCAGTGGCAGATTACTATCACTGTCCTGCGCCATGCCGTTTGGACTGGACACAAATGGGACTGGACTTACTGGATTTACTGGATTACCTGATGATCCGTCTGCAAAGTGACGCCACCCCCACCAAACTACCTTCGCGATGGATGCGCTAGGACGTCTACACCTCCTCAGGAGCGACACTGGGGGGGGTGCAGGTAGGATTGCAAGGTTTACACTGTACGTAAACACTTCCCATCCTGCCTCATGCTGAGCAATGATTGGCTTCTCCAAATGAGAAATATCAGGTTGTCATCCGGCCAGATCTCACGGCACCCCTACGTCCTTCGCCATGGACGGTTGCGGGAAGCCATCCGCACCCGAGGTGGACAAGAGGAAGTCGCCGTGGCCTAGATTCGTCCAACAGCAGACGCCCCCAGGTAGGGAGAGAGATAGAGAACCAGCAAATGAAAATGTAAAGCTGCTCTAAGCGCCATCTTAATGAAATCCCATATTAAGGTGAGCAGGGAGTCAGCGTGCACCGGAGGGAAGGGGGCCCAACGGGGACCTCTGCCTCCCGTCTCATCCCGTTTCCACGCTATTATTCCCCCGTTATCGCTTCCCACACAATTTGATCCCCTTTTCTCCCGATTCCCTTTTTTACTGTAAAAAAAACATCTTGACTCACTTCGCCCTCCTTTCGTTGTCGTGTCATGCTCGCCCCCCAACCCCCGCCGCCCCCGGGGCCCCGGTGTTCCTTTGGCTGTTTCCTTCCGTCTGCAGATGCCACATCTGGCAGCTCCAGACGAGGCCTGCTTGGCTCCAAGAGAGAAGGAGAGATAATCTGGCTAATCCCTCCGTCATCCCGGAGGCTATCACGCTGCTCTATAACCTCCTAATCCCATAATTCCCTCACACTCGGCAGTCAACCTCGCTGTCAGACACATCGGGATCCTTATCGACTGGAGGCGGCGTGTGTGTGTGTGTGTGCGTGTGTGTGTGTGTGTGTGCGTGTGTGCGTGTCCTTTGCAAGCTAAGGGGCCACTTAAGCAAACGGATAAACAAAGCATCTGCAGACAGAAGCACAAGAAAAATATTCTTTCCTTTTGATTGACGCACTGTATGACAATGTTATTCCACCCCCCCAAGAGCAACGTGATGGATAAGCACATTGATGTTGGACCTGCTGGAGATGCCAGGAGAGATAACATAAGACGTACGACGTCAACGTCAATATTGATGAGAGGAGGTGTGACGCTATGGAAGTCTTCTCCTTTTATATGGGGGTGTTCAAAGTGTGGCCTGGGGCCTTAACAGGAACATGGGAGGGGGGGGGGCAGCAAACATCAGCAGCAATTAGAAGAATAAGAAGAAAGTCCAAAGTCCAGCGGCCGTCTGAAATGTCTTTTCTAGAAGATCTGCCGCAACGCTTCTCTTGAATTCAGCGTCACGAAATGTGGCATCGGATGGCGCTCCCTCCCACCGCCGTGGCGTCTCAGCCGGGCTGCGGCGGTGATTTCGACGAGGGAGACGGCTCATCAAGCCGGGGAGGCAGCCAAGCGGAGTGTGACAAATCTCCATTTACCATCGGCGCACGGGGGCCGGGGTAAAATTAGAAACTCCCCGCTGCTAATTCCATTTGGTGCAAATTAATAAGTGTTTTTGTCCTCCTCCCCTCAGTCCGCCCCCGCCTTCTTACTCCTCCCTCATCTGCTCTCCTTGACAAATTGCATTATCTGAAGGAAAGGAAGATGCTCATACACTAGTAATGAGACATTGTTAGGCAAATCCCAAGTCGCTCCCAGCATTGTTTGTGGAATAAACGGCTGATTATCAGCTCGGGAAGTGTGACTGTGGAAGCGAGAGAGAGAGAGAGAGAGAGAAAGAGAGAGAGAGAGAGAGAAAGAGAGAGAGAGAGAGAGAGCGCTATTGGCCGTAGGGAAACACACTGTTAGCTTTTCATCATCGTTACCCTTTCCTATTGGACGAGGAGGCACTCCTGATCATGATAGGAAAGGAAGTGCAGTAGTAGTATCGTAGTACACAGTATATAGTAGTATTGCAACTAGGGAGTTCCTGGGGGAAATGTTGATGGGCATGCCCTGTGTCGTGTACCGCTGGCCCGGCATTTGCTAGCATGCTGTGCTATGCCAGGAAGTAATGCCATGTAGAGACATGAGTAAATTAGCAAAACGGCTAACAGTTAGCATGCTAGCATCAAAATTTCAGAAACCGTCCTGCAAGGTTTCTATATCATGCCAAGTACATATATATGCATTTGGACACGAATTAAATAGCCAAAATGCTAACATGCTAACTATTCTGGCACCTTGCAAGACATCCCTAGGACAAGGAGGAACCCCTGATCATGATAGGAAATTAAGTGCAGTAGTAGTATACAGTATATAGTAGTATTGTAACTTGAAAGTTCCTGGGGGAGATATTGATGGGCATGCCCTGTGTCGTTTACCGCTGGCCCGGCATTTGCTAGCATGCTGTGCTATGCCAGGAAGCAATGCCATGTAGAGACATGAGTAAATTAGCAAAACGGCTAACAGTTAGCATGCTAGCATCAACATTTCAGAAACCGTCCTGCAAGGTTTCTACATCATGCCAAGTACATATATATACATTTGGACACGAATTAAATAGCCAAAATGCTAACATGCTAACTATTGTGGCACCTAGCAAGACATCCCTATGTACCAAAAGTTACGAGGCAGTGGATTGATGAGAAGTTGTTATATTAGAGAGTTAACGAGTTCGCTTTGATTTATTTCACCACTTCCACACAGAATGGGAGAAGAGTGTGGGGGGGTTTTCCACTGCTGACTCCACGCAGAATGCCACATATCACTTCAATATGTTCGCTAATACTCCACCCTCGACTGCCGCCAAACAGCCATCGTTCCTTCATGATTTCATGGCTGGAAAACGCAAAATAGCGAGGGAGCGCTCAATGAACCGTCGTATTTTTCCAGGGATTTGAAAATTATTTAAGTATTTAAATGTGTTTCAATCATGAAACAACCTCATTAATTATTGAGCTTTCATTCATTCATTTTCTACCGCTTATCCTCACGAGGGTCGTGGCCATGCTGGAGCCTATCCCAGCTGTCTTGGGGCGAGAGGCCTCCATGTTGGAGGTGGAATAAACGAAAATTCTCGTCATTCCAAAAATAAATGATTACCCGAGCAGGGTCGGGATTGCCAATGGCTGCTCCGTTCGGTTTGCCGGGAATCTGGTAGATAAACGAACGTCGTCATTCCCATTCCAGTGTTCATTTCATCCGTGCTGATGATTTAAATTTAACCCCCGGCGTCCCAACAAACGGGTGTCGCCGGACAGCGGAGCCAATCAGCCGACAAGCAGGTGCCTTAATAATTCAATACACGTCATATTCAAATATCAGTGCTCACTGAGCCGATTGGCCACCGTCCCTCAGGCCTCGCTGGTTATTAAGGACAGAAATTATATATTCATAACACAGGATATTGCTGCTTGTTTATTTATAGCCTGCTTCCATTTTTCACTTGTAGGTTGTCAGAGGACTCCTGAGCCATCTTCCGTTCTCTACCTGGGGCCATGTACAGGTACGCACACTCACACACAAACACACACACACCACACACACACACACATCAGGCCAACCTTAAAAACATAGCAATGGCTAACTTCCTGTCATTTTCAGGCTGGATGGCGGTTACGTTTCCAATCTTCTTCAACTTCTTCAACCAGCATGTCATCATCTGCTGTGAGGGGCCGAGGCCGAGGGGCGTCAGGGCCTCGTGGGGACCGCAGGCACACGTCCCTCGTGTGAATACGAGACATGAAAACACCTCAAAATAACGGCAACAAAATGGAACGGAAATTGGAACGTGACTGGAATGGAATGAGTTGAGGGTCCGGGTTACTTGGGGTCATCGGGAAGGGGGGCCACAAGATCTGGTGTCAGGACATCCCGTGAGAGAAGGCCAATCAGGTTGAAGTACGGCATGAACGATGAAGGCAATGTTGAAGTGCCAGCGTGCAAGGCATTAATGGGAGCCATAAAAGGTCCCTGACATGATCATATTAGCAACTTTCTGGTCAACGTGCAATTTGCCTGAATATTGATTACAGTTTTGTTAACCTTGCCATGCGCAGTCCTAATTGACTCCCTTGACTTGTGTTTTATTTACACATCTTAAAATAAGCTACTAGTGTGAGTACAATGTTAGCGCTGGAGCTCCAATAATTGTGTGGAAAAGTGGACAAACGCAGCTCATTAGCATTAAAGCTACAGACACAGGAAGTGGTCTAAATTCCGGCATCAAGCACAAACATGGGCCCTTTAAACAGGGGCATTATCCAATAAATACGAAGGTTCCATATTGGTTGGACTATGTTCAAAGTGGGACATCCGTGTTTTCTGGAATGAGCAGAGAAGAAATATTCCTCAAACTGTCCGCCTTCTGGGAGGCATCCGTTCAATTTTTAAAGGTGAGCCTCCCGGTTCTGCCGTGCAAGATATTGGAGTTGGCTCAGCGGAGACCAGTCAATCAGCAAAGGTCAGTCGGGTTTGGGAGACGTGGGACGTCTGAGCAGAACCTAATCTCATCCGTCCTTTAAGGGAAGGATTTGGGATGCGGGAACGCCATTACCGACCACCTTCCCGAGTTTGTCATCCACCAAGGGCAGAAGGGCCGGGAGACCTGCCAGCTGCACACGTACCACACACATTTCTTGGGGGGGGGGGGGGCAGAAGTTGGCACGTGGCTTCTTGACTCCTTGGCATCCTCGACTCTCGTAATCGTTATGAGACGAGAACCAATCACAGTCATGCAGCCATTATGGCGGAACCTTGGTTAGCATCATTTATTCCTCCCAGAAGGTCAAACGAATCCCAACGGATGCTAACCAGATCCAATTTTACCAGAAGAAGAATGTCAATCAGATGAGCGCGGTGATTAGCAGCTTGGTAACCATGGCGCCAGTGGGGGGGGGGTGGGGGGGGTTATGTATCATACCAGTATACCCATAACCAGCCAGTTTTAAAAACGCTCCTATGAGGCAGGATTACCCGTACTGTACAGCTGAGCAAATCAAGCGCTCCTTTTTTCTCCGGCCTGTGATGTTGACTTGTGGTTCACTGGTAAACAAACACAGGAAGTCATGTGACACGGTAGTTGTACCAAATTGTTGTCGCGGTCTGGAACCGATGAGCTGCCATAAACGAGGGACAGCTTGTGTCTGTTGGAAGTATGCTAACTAAACTAAACGTAAACATGACTTCCTGGTGGCGTTAAGGCCTCCTCGCATGAAATACGACAAACTGGAGTCCTTGACGAGCTTCCACGCATCGGCCAAATGCATCAGATAAAAGCGAAACATGCGAATGAATGAAGAATGTTGTCAAACACGACCTAGAATTAGCATTCCGAGGGGCGTTCTTCCCCCGAATCAGTTACCATGGAGAGGAACACTTGGTTGGAGGTTTCACTGAGGATGACGATGATGATGATGATGATGTTGGGGCTTTGAAGCCAATCGCTTTTTGCTGCAGTGGCTAAACACGCCTGGAACACCAAAACAACATCCAGGATCGGAATGAATCAAATACACAAAATCCCATTTATTATAATTATTGGGGGTGTCTTGCTGCCCCCCCCCCCCGTGTTGGCGATTACGTTTACACGCCAGCATGTGACACGGATGATCAACCTGCCTTCCTAAGTTTGATTCCTCAGAAGTGCTGAAGTGCTTGTCCTTTGTTTCCTACTACCCAGCATCCTCCTTGAGGGAGGGGGGGGGGGGCACACACCACAAGGATTTCCCCCCAAATTAGAATTTAAAGATGGTCACTCAGGATGATTGAGATGAAACAAAAACTAAAACTTCAGATCCTCCTGTGGATCATGCGGGAATATCGTTTTGGTGGGTAAAAGAATTGTTATCTCTTTTCCAAAATAATGAGAGCTTGGCCTAAAAGTCCGAGATGGATCTTCACACACACAATGTCCTCCAACATTCAGAGCCCCCGTGGGGGCATGGAGAGAGAACACCCGATGGGTAAAATAACCAAAGAAGCCATTTAAGTCGGGAATAGGACGTTTGCTGGCGTGTGTTGCTGTAAAATGCGTCCCCAAGGGAAGACAGGAGGAAGTCAAGTCGGGGGTTCAGAGTTCAGTTTCAGACATCGTCTCTCCAACCGGTCAGACGTACCCTGACACCCCATAGAAGAAGAGATGATGGATGATTGGATGGATGATGGATGGATGGTTGGATGGATGATGGATGTTGGATGGATGATGGATGGATGGTTGGATGGATGATGGATGGATGGATGGTTGGATGGATGATGGATGGATGGATGGTTGGATGGTTGGATGGATGATGGATGTTGGATGGTTGGATGGATGATTGGATGGTTGGTTGGATGATTGGATGGTTGGATGGATGATTGGATGGTTGGATGGTTGGATGGATGATGGATGGATGATGGATGTTGGATGGTTGGATGGATGATGGATGTTGGACGGTTGGATGGATGATTGGATGGATAGATGATGGATGGTTGGATGGATGATTGGATGGATAGATGATGGATGGTTGGATGGTTGGATGGATGTTGTATGGTTGTATGGTTGGATGGTTGGATGGATGTTGTATGGTTGGATGGATGGATGGTTGGATGGATGATGGATGGATGATGATGATGGATGGTTGGATGGATGGATGGTTGGATGGATGATGATGATGGATGGTTGGATGGATGGATGGTTGGATGGTTGGATGGATGTTGGATGGTTGGATGGATGATGAATGGTTGGATGGATGATGGATGGATGGTTGGATGGTTGGATGGTTGGATGGATGATGATGATGGATGGTTGGATGGATGATGGATGATGGATGGATGGTTGGATGGATGACGGATGATGGATGGTGGATGGTTGGATGGTGGATGATGGATGATGCACCTTGAAAGATCAGCCCAACTCATCAGTCCCGGGACGGCTGGCTTTGAAAACATCTCAATGAATGAGTTAATTAGACAACGCTTACGAAACAGCAATCGGGAATAGGATGCAGTAATGATTCCGAGTCATCGTGGAAGTACACAGGAGTCAAATGTGCGAGATAGCAGAATGCAACACTAATTCCGGCGGGGGGGGAAAAATAGCAACTCTGGGGGCATAGAAAGCATAAACACAGGAAATTATTCATAGCCTCAAAGCCGTGTTCTTCACAGGCTTGGCACGAACACGGAACGAACACGACTGAAAACACACACACACATGCACACACACACGCACACAAACACACACACACACACGCGTTGTGCAGCAAGCTTGGGAGCGCCGTCTCTGGAGTGCAGCTCAGTCTTCCAGTCTGCTCAATATTGCATGAGCCCCCACTAAAGTTGAACCCTGCTTTTGTTTTAGTTAAGCAGCAAGACGGCGAATAGACGATGGCGGCGCCATCAGAGGGACGATTCCATGAACGGCGCTCGACTTTCGGCGGCGTGGGCGGAGCAGTACCGTGTTCCAAAGACGTGTATTGACTGGGAATGGAAGCATCTGGCCCGTGAAGACAATACGTGCATCCCCTAATGAGCGACTGCGAGGGATTGTGTGGGTTCGTGTACGAGTACGTGTGATGATGGAGCTTCCGACAGCGCGAGGATCTTTGAGATAACAACTGATGCAAACCGTCGGATCGGAGGAGGATTTATTCTGTTCTGCTTGGTGACCAGTGAGTCAGCCTCTACTTCTTAAAGCCAAGACTAGATCCCATTCATCATACAGTCTGGCATCATAAGCACAGGATATTCACAACATATTTGCATATTTCTGCTCAAAACATGATTTTTATTTGGTGGAAAAAACCTGCTGCTGTGTTCCTAAGCTCCACATTTAGACCATTTGTAGGTAGAACACTAGATTGCTCCATGTTGGTATTAATTTGGAACTTTTTCTTCAAACCAATAACTTGCTACTTCTACTACTTCTCCAGACCGATGTTGTACCCGTCACTAAGAAGGACTGGAACCAATGAGGATGTGACCAAGTGTCCCTGCTGATTTGTCAATCAAACGTCCTGACATGACTGCCAGCACATCACCACTACCAGGAGAACCAGAGGATTGAGGGGGAGGAGCCACCTGCTCTGGCCCAGCAAGGTGCACCGTATTCGGGCACACGCTTGACTGGGTTGACTATGGCCTGTTCTTATAAAAACTACTGTGGTGTACTACTACTGTAGTATTCTGGTCAGTAGGTGTACATTGGGACATGACATGACATTACCAACATGATGAATGGACAAAAAGCTTCATCTCCCATTCTGTGTGGAAGTGGTACCCTTTTGGTTTTATACTTTGTCCTTCTTGGGTTTTTCTTTGTCCTCAGTGGTTTTAGTTTAGTTTTAAACTAATATGTAGTCACATATTACACATAGTATGTAATATGTGTAATGTAGTCAAAGTCATCTATGAACCTGGCAGCTAGTGGCTGCGTTCACAAAACACAGGAGGGTAATTGTAGGTCATCGATCAAACTTTGGGCTGTCCTCTGGGCATGGTATAATAATAATAATAATAATAATACATTTTATTTGTATAGTGCTTTTCAAAATACTCAAATACACTTTACAGAAAAATGGAGTTGAATAAAAGCAAAGTAAACAGAGTAAAAGATACGTTAGAATACAACATTCATTCGTTTATACACAGTTAATACATGAGTAAAAGCGTGGCGGGGCATGCATTTATACATTTCATTGACTTCATATAACTGGAAGACATAATTAATTGAAGCCCTGCTAATTTTCTTCAGTTTAGAATCCATCAATTGGAGGCTAACCAGTTAGCTCGGGAGAAGGACGTGCTCAAAGCAGCGGACTCGTGTCCCGGCAGCGAGCCCCTAGCTTGCGCATGACAGTTACGCAATGTGATGTAAAGAATAAGAGACGTTCAGAGGTGACTATAGGGGTGTTATTTCATGTCTACAAGGCTCTAATAGTGCCATAAAAACATACTTGGAAAGTCCAACAGGTTTTACACGCTCCAACTACAGAAATATTCCGACCTTCTACTACTGCGTCGCTCCAGTAAAAAAGGAAGAACTAAATGAAAAAAAGGTGCAAGGCCAGCATATCAATTCCATCAATTAATTATTATTATTATCAATTGCATTTGCAGCAAAGCTGAAGCAACAAGTCGACGATTATGACTGTAACTAAGCAGAAACAAATCCATTCCCTGCCACACGAGCACCCTTGCAGCCATGAATGCTCCGTTCATTAGCGTCCGGGTGAGCTTATTAATCATCCAACAGGCAATTAGCAAGCTGTTAGCATTGGCAGCTGGTATGTAAATGTATCCCTGGCTTAATATCCTCCTCAGATAATAAAGGAAACATTATGAAAATGAGCTTTGCCACCATGTGAGCGATCGACGCCATTAATCGTGCTTCACTCTTCAAAGTGTTTGGACGGGCCGATGGCGGTGTGACGGCCTGGCACGGAGCTTATACGCCAGCCTGCGTGACAATTTATGGGGCGTTCCGATGCCTCCCCCAGCCCTTCTGGATCACAGAGGCTGGCAGAGGGGAACCGAGGGCCGGCAAGGCTGCATGGGAATATTCCACATCGGGAATATTTACAATGAAAAGCACAAAACAGAAGATACTCCTTTTGTGTCCTTTTGTCGTGTACTCAGGAGACAGGCTGGGGTGGGTGGGGGGGGGGGGGGGGTGTCAGCCATGACCTTCTGACATGTCTTCATGTCCACCCCCCCATCCGTTTTGTTATTCTGGGATCCGCTTTCATGGGAGCAGATCCTCACAGGGTGGAATCAAACCCGGCAATATCTCCCATGCTCAAGGGCACCCCTGAAGTCAGACCTCAGCTATCAGTATCTCAGCTCAGTTGGAAGCGATGCCGAAGCGGGCAAAATGCAGGGCGCCTGCTGGCATACGCTCACGGCCAAAAAGTTAAGACCTGGTCCCCTCAGGTAAATCCAATGGAGAAGATTTGGGGACGGGGACGGGGACAATGGAACAATGTAGCACATAAGCGACGAGGATCAATCACATCAAGGAAAACACAAAGCAGCTGGCGCTAAAGGTAGCTGCTAGCTAAACGCCGACGTCAGACTGATCAGGATCTGACGGATCCATCAGGATTTTTCATTCTGAAGAAAAACCCGTGCAAAACACACTTTGGACATTTCAGGTGCAGCCCGTTCGATGACATCCGTGAGAAACGTGCTAACCGTCTGATCGTTTACGCGTTGCCTAAGCAGCAGCCGATGGTGGCATCCAATCATCAGCCACACAGAGCGCTCGTACATTGAAATATGTACGCCTGTCCACAGGGCGTGGCGTTCTCCCCGCATGCTTCGCGGTCTGCCTGCAGCGTGTACTGATTTATTGACGCTGGCCGACGAGGGGAGGCGATAGCAGATAGCGTAGCGGGAATCTGCCGCGGCTGAAATGCTTGTGGTTGCTCCCGAGGAGGCGCTGATTTGAAGGGCGTACTTCAGAGGGCTTGGGATCCTGGCCGTGAAATGGAGCCACGTCACGTTCAAACCAAAGGCATGCAAATGGCTGCCGGGACGGAGGAATCAATCACCGTTTCAAGGTTCCTGTCCAAGAAATTTGGATGCACGCTATTGAGTTTCATTCGGCAAAATCCTCACGCTTCCATCACAGCAGGCTTGAATCGCATTCAGTAGCGGGAATACCGTCAGCTATCAAGCCGGATCAATCCAGGAGAAAATCCCCTAGGAACCAAAAACCAGGCTCTTTTGTGACAAGCACAGTTGAGAATCGGCGACTGTGCAATCAATGAGGCGTTTGAGGCCCGTTAGAGCCAACCAAATTGCAGCGGAAGGCTGGGAAGTGTGTCATCCATTGTGGGAAAGGACGGCTTCATTTAGCAGCCGGGGCTTGAAAGACCGCTTAGCCGAGCACAATCCCATCAAATCAATAGCGACAGCCAGGCTGGATTGTTTCAAACCAGGAACAGGCGTGGCTCCGATAGAGAGCACCCAATATGGACGTCTGGGCGGGTAAGACGCCGAGTCACGAGTCCGGAGGAAGTCACGGAGAGAGGCGGAGAAAAGACAGACTGGGGTGTCCAAACCTTAGTTCACAGGACAATTAAAGGCTGGGGGGGGGGGGCACGTTTATAGAGCTGCATCAGGTACTTAAGCCGAGGTCACAACCGGTCCTAGAGAATCCTACAACGGTCTACGTGCTACAGAACGCAGAGGTTCTTCGTCGTGTCAAACAAACGCTACAGGCGCTTTCGTTTTTGTCAGCTTTCATACGTCTTTGAGTCGTGCGTACGGCCAACGTGTGTCTTTGGCGAGCTAGCTAGTCATGGCTGCTGCCACCAACTACAAATGTCAAAAAAAGGGCTGCATGGTGGTCATGTGGTTAGCGCACAGACCTCACAGCTAGGAGACCCGGGTTCAATTCCACCCTTGGCCATCTCTGTGTGGAGTTTGCATGTTCTCCTTGTGCATGCGTGGGTTTTCTCCGGGTACTCCGGTTTCCGCCCCCATTCCAAAAATTGGCCACTCCAAATTGTCCATAGGTATGAATGTGAGTGTGAATGGTTGTTTGTCTATATGTGCCCTGGGATTGGCTGGCTACCAGTCCAGGGTGGACCCCGCCTCTCGCCCCAAGACAGCTGGGATAGGCTCCAGCAACCCCCCAAGACAGCTGGAATAGGCTCCAGCAACCCCCCAAGACAGCTGGAATAGGCTCCAGCAACCCCCAAAACAGCTGGGATAGGCTCCAGCAACCCTCCCAAGACAGCTGGGATAGGCTCCAGCAACCCTCCCAAGATAGCTGGGATAGGCTCAGCAACCCCCAAGACAGCTGGGATAGGCTCCAGCATCCCCAAGACAGCTGGTATAGGCTCCAGCACCCCCAAGACAGCTGGTGTAGACTCCAGCAACCCTCCCAAGATAGCTGGGATAGGCTCAGCAACCCCCAAGACAGTCGGGATAGGCTCCAGCAACCCCCAAGACAGCTGGGATAGGCTCCATCGACCCCCAAGATAGCTGGGATAGGCTCCAGCAACCCCCCAAGACAGCTGGGATAGGCTCCAGCAACCCCCAAGATAGCTGGGATAGGCTCCAGCAACCCCCAAGACAGCTGGGATAGGCTCCAGCAACCCTCAAGACAGCTGGGATAGGCTCCAGCAACCCTCAAGACAGCTGGGATAGGCTCCAGCACCCCCGCGACCCTCGTGAGGATAAGCGGTAGAAAATGAATGAATGAACTTCCAACAAATCAACCAATGTAGAACATATTTCCAAACAATATATCCAGTCATGCCAGGGACCCTTTATGGGGTCCATGGGGGGTGCAGGCCTGGACTCCTCCTGGATTTCTTTCAAACATGACAAATAAGAGTCCGGCGACCGGCCACACGTTCATCCTGCATTCAGACCGCAGACTTTGTGTTCTGCGACTGAAGGGGAAGATCAGTTTGAGCTCCAGCCAGGAGTCCAACTCTCCTCATCAGTATGGATGTGGCCTCCTCATCCCCAACAACAACAGAGGCAGCGGGATGAAAAGGAGCACGGATCCTTTCATAAAACAGGACCAGGATGAAACCTTGTGAAGCCACATTCCCTTCATTCTGCACCAGCCCGCTCTTCAAAGGCAGGGAACGTTCCCGCAGGCTTCCTCGTAGATCACGCCGGCCTGGCCTCGCTGGGCAGGCTGGGAAGGCGCACACACACGCACACACACACGCGCACACACACACGTATGTGCACACATCCAAGCCCATGCTAACACGACTTCCAGCACATTTCCTTTCAGATCAGACAAGTCAAGCTTGTGTTTATCAAGGGTTGGTATCCTTAAGAATACGGGAGGGTCCCAGACCGAAGGCCAGCGGACCCTCACACATTCATCGATTACTCAATTCCCCAACTAACTGCAGCGGTGGCAAAGTGTTTGGGCCGTTCTTGACTTCAATGTTTCAGATCAAACTTCAACATTAGTCAATAATTGAGCGCTAAATGTCGTTTTTTCATCGTTTATGAAAGTAGAACATAAATGGCCCGTTGATCACAGCAAGTCTTCCAGGTCCGGAAGCAGCAAAGCAGCCCCAGACCGGCATACTACCACCACCGTATTTTACTCTTGAGTCTGCCAGATGGAAAGGTTCACCTTCACCAAAGGTCTTGGGGAGCATCAAGATGTTCCTGGCCAAATGGAGACCAGCCTTAAAGCAGCTTTTGGTCTTGGAACGCCGTCTTTTTAGGGTGGAGTCATGAAGACTGACCTTAACTGAGGCGAGTGGTAAACCTTTACCACTTTGCAGCAAGCCCCCAGTGGGGTAGTGATGGGGGAAAGAAGCCAAAAACCTACCACTTCCACAAGAACTGAGAGAGAACCTGTTTTGCCGACTCTACCTCATGGAGGGTGAAAGGTAACGTCATCTAACGTCATGCCGACGACCGCGATTCGACTTCTCACCCGTGGAACAGGGATCGTTTATTCAATCATTTTTGGAAAACAAGGTGACTTAACGAGGACCAACCGAACATCTGAATCCTGTCTACCAGGACCATGGAAGATCTCCATCCTACAGTAAAACGACCCCAACCCCCCATGCTGTTTACCCCATGTGATCGCCGAGCGGATCCTCAGGGACAGCAGGGCAGGACGCTTCCCCATAGACCAGACCTTGAGTCCAGCCGGGCCCCTCCTGGCCTGTAGACCTGCTTCATGGTGAAGAACATCAAGCAGGAACTGCTGCACCGGGCGAGACAGGAGAAGACCAAGGAAATAATGTCCCGGATCTCCAGGGAGGATTTGGTGCTTTATTGGGAAGATGTTTCTCCTGCCGGGACTGCAAATGAGCCAAGTCACCAAAGAGCAGGTTTCCTTTTTTTCCCGCTTCCTTCATCTGAGCCTATTTCTTCCCACTCGGGTCTGCCAGGAATAACCTTCAAGTGACCTTTAAAGCGCGTGAATAATTGAAATCCCATTTTCATATCAATGCAGGAGTCAAGCCAGGCAATTATCTTTTATCTGTGTACTTTGCTGTCAGAGCAAATCATAATAAAGTCATCTCCTGAGAGGAGAAGGAGATGAGGAACACGCAGCGTGGAGAAGCCACGGGCGGCCAAAAGGCTCCGTGTGGGAAGAATATTCAAGCTGAGGAAAAACAGACACGACGCTTTGCTTGCCGATGAAGAAAGGGATGAATAATTCCCAAATAAGCAGCACATCAGCCACGGAGGGGAAGCCATTCTGCGTCGGGAACCCGGATAGGCCTTCAGCTTGGACGCTCCGCTCCGGCCTTTCTCTTGTCCTCATCCACGGCCATCCCAGATCCCAATTCATGGAGCAGACTCAGGCAGACGGAAATGTAAGAGGAGCATCAGGGAAAAATGTGAAATTCCCCCTGGTGCTCATTAAAATTCAGCAGCGCGGTGCCCCCCAAACACCCCCCCCCCCCCTCCGCCTGCACTTCCTTCCCACTCTCATTTTCTCCCGTCTGTTCCGTAAGCCATCATCTCACCTTCCTGCCTCCGTGGACTGGCCATCATGGCCGCCGTGCATTCCTTTCCGGCAGCAAAGATGATGATGCAGGAACAGCGGACTAAGTTGACAAGGAGACCCCCCCACCCCACCCCCCCACAATCATGAAGACTACCAAATCCTGGTTGCTGTTCCGTATGATGGAATTATATCATATCCATAAATAAATCCCATAACATTATTAATAGCTAAAAATAGCTCAGATAATCCTTTTTTTACGCTCAAATGTGGCAAGATTACCCATACTGTGCAGGTGAGCAAATGAAGCGCTCCTTTTCCCTTCCTGCCTGTGACGTTAATGGCCTGTCGTAACATTCCCTGAGCTCACTTTCCCAGGAAGACATTTTGAGTGCAAGTTGTACCAAATGCTCCGCGATGAGGGGAAATAAAACCAGCAGGCAAAAAACCTCATCGGCCACCTGAAACGCCAGCCGCAACGCCGCAACGCCGCAACGCCGCAACGCCGCACTCAGCAGGTAACCTAACAGGCATGTTTTGGGAATGTGGGACAAAAGCGGAGTACCTAGAGAAACCGGAGTACCCTAACCCTAACCCAGAGATGCCAAGTAGAGATTCCAACCAGGTCTTCCCATCTCCTGACTGTGTGGTCTGCATGCTAACCACTCATCCACCGTGCAACAAAGAAAGGACCTGCAAATTTGGGGAATTTAGTCAGGAAAATGTTGTAATATTGTAAGAATCAAGTCAAAATATTATGGAAATAAAGTCATAGCATGACAAGAAAACAATATAAATATAGTAATATGGGGGGGGGGGGGCAATAGACGTAATATAAGGAGTAGAAGTTCATGCCAATACGCCGTGTTCAACTCCTCCATCCCATAAAGACAAATGGCGTATTCGGACTGATTCCTAGCTGATGTTGGTCCTGCTGTACTGGGAATCATCTGACAGTCGTAACCAGAAAGAGGTGGTACACCTGTCATGGTGGTGGCGTGGGGAGGGGGGGGGGCAACTTCAGCAGGTTAATTAAGAGGCTTAATTAAAGTTAGCATACTTCATTCAGGAAGTCAATCCAACAGAACACTCTGATGCGCTTTAATTAACTCTCTTCTTTTTCTGGCGGCGTGGGAACACAAAGCAGCAGGTGGAACACCCCCCAAAAAAAAAAAATCAAATCACCTGGTACACGAAGGGCATGTGACTTGACTTCCTGAAATAACGCTACGCTACGCTACTAGAACACGTGATGGCCAGGTCATGTGACATCACTGCTGGGGTTCTCAACTGGTTCCACCTCAATGACAAGCGCACATCCCAAAATTCTGCATAAACTTCTCAAATATTGGATGAATTCTGGAAATGATATTTAATCTTTCATTTACTTTTCAAACGACAATACTTTTGAAGATTGTGTTTCTATTGTCTTTATATTGCTTTTACGTATATTATATTCTGTTTCTATTGTCTTTCTATTGCGTTTATATTATATTGTGGGTATAGGTATACATGGAAACTACCAACCTTTTCCCCTTCTTTAGTAATTAGAAGTAGAACATACGTAAGTTTCAGGAAAAAATGTGCTCCCAACTAACAGCTTTTTGTGAAAACTTTCACTTTGACACAAATATTTGAAATATTTCAAGTATAACTACACCTAAATATCCAATATTGTATTGTAATAAAATATACCAACATAAACAACATGATTGATGCCGACATCATAAAGTCCCCCCCCCCCAGCAGGTTGCCTACAAACCCAGCATATTTGTTGAAGAAAGCCCAATTAGCCGAGCACACTAAAAGGTATAAATATCATTAAGACATATTCCGAGCTAATTAGTTTGCTCATGCGGGAGAAGGAGAGAGAAAATAACGAATGTTGCATTCAATTTTCTCTTTTGTTAATTTGCACCCCCCCCCCCCCCGCTGGGAGAGGTAAAATAACCCCCAGTCAGACTTTCCTTTCATGCCGTTCATAATAATACACTTGCTTTTTCAACCATGATTTGCATAAATGGGAATGGGCTGGAAACGGGACAAAATGGCCTCCATTTTGGGTTGTGCTCTTCCTGCCTCTTCTAGGAATATGATAACACCCCCCCCCCATCCTGCTCTCCCATGGGGGAGATGCCCCAGCTCCTCTCCCATCTTCAAGGTTGACTCCCCTCTGCCCCCCCCCAAGCACGCCGCCGTGCTTCCACAGTCGACACAAAGCAGCCATTTTCCTGACATCAAACCTCATTCCCAAATCGTTCCTCAAACAACACGGAGCCAAGGAAAGGTACTAAAGGAGACACATCGACAAGCTCCGGGCTGCTGTTGACAAGCGGAAGCTTGCACGTGCGCGTGCACGTCGTGTTTACAATCACATGACAGAACTTTTTGCTGTCGAGACCGAGACCAAGACCTTTCTGATTCAGATTTGACTGTCCACACCAGGAGGTGAGAAGAACTGGATCCAAGCAGGACTTCATTGATTTGTCCTAATCAAACATCATGACGTGTCCACCAGCAGGAGAACCAGAGGATGGAGGGGGAGGGGCCACCTGCTGTGGCCCAGCAAGGTGCACTGTATTCGGGCACACGCTCCGAGCACTCCTCCTGTCGTCCTTCCTCTTAAAGTGAACGTTTGTTTCCAGATGAGCTCAGCGGTTTCCATTTTGTTTAGCTAGCTAATAGCATGCTAACAAGGAGGATGTAAATACATTAGGAACATAGCTAGCCTCACTCCGTCTATTATTAACGACAAGACCTAACCAAAAAACACGCTAACCAAGGTGGACGCTAACCAAGGTTCCCCCAAGGTCATTTAGATCCAAATCGGTTTGAGCGCCTTCCTCAACCCATGAGCCAAGACACGCTTCTTCCCCATCTCGTCCAATCAAGCGTTTTTCTATTCTCACCTCGGGCCGCTCGGAGCCCGTTAGCGTCTCCGCTCGCCGCGTCGATAATTCAGACAGCGAAGCTGCGTGATGGTCCATGCATTATTCAGCATCATGGCCGCCTGCGAGCGGGCAAACACGGCGCCATCGGAGACGCACCGAGCAAACGGCAAACAGTTCAAACTTCATCGGTTGCTTCATTGACAGACAAAATAAACTCAAGTAGCCCAGGGGGGTTGTGGCAGGCGATGATGATGATGATGATGATGATGGCAAGCGTGCCGGGCAACGTACAGGAAATACACCGTGTACGCACCGCTAGCAACCGCAACTGGGGAACTCACGGGACCCGTGGGGTCAGCCCCCGATGGGGGCGTCCTATAGCTTGGGTACCGCAGCCCTAAAGTCGTCCTAGTAAAGCCTGTGTGAAGGTGGCGGTGCAGGGAACAAGCCCCCCCCCCACCTGACAAGGCACTAATTTGGAAGCTGTTCCTCTGTTTCTCAGTGGGGGGGAGGGGGGGGGGCTCCAGGTGGCCGCTGAGCTGTCCACCGATGTCACGTCACCCGAAACAACATCACAGCTCATTGGAGCATCTTGGCCAACACACACGGATGCTTTTACCATGACGGGGGGGGGGGGGCATGTTGGCTTCACACGCACACACACACCGACACACACGCACACGCACACGCCACAAACATGGCAGCCGCTCCCTCCTAAAGGCTGACGTGTATTCTAAGTGCTGCTGCGTGTAAAAAGGATTTAATGACTAATAAATGAACATCGGATAAAAAGGCCCCAAAAGTCCTTTCATATCTGAGGTGTGAATCTTTTATGCAAATGGAATTTCAAGTGGGGGGGTGGTGGGGGGGGGGCATGGCTGTTTCTTCACAGGCCTGGATTGATGGCGTCGCTGATTCATGGTATTAATAAGACGGCGCCGAGGAGGCGATGAAACGGCTTCACGTCTTGGTGTCTTTCCTTGCCCCCCCCCCCAATCGCTGGTCCTGCCGGTCCCTCGCCGCCGTCTCACGGCTTTCCACGCTGCTCGCCCGTGTGGCGTCTCCCCTGACTTCTTAATTGGCCCCGTGCTCGTTATTCCAAACCCTGCAGGACCAATTAAGGGCGGACCTCCTGACCCCGACTTGCTGTGTAATCGGAGATCAGACGTCCGGGTCGTCTTTATGCGGATTCCCATTTCTGTCCGTGGATTCTACTTTATTTTGGAACTGCATTTTCCTTGTTCGAGAAATGTTACGCTGAAAGTACCACCAGACAGGAAGTTACCTTGTCTCCTTGTCTCCTTGTCTCCTTGGTGCGGCATTGCACCTTCTGCTGTGGCGTCTTCTCCTTCAACCTTTCCATCCTCTTTTCTCTCTCCACCCTCCATCACTCTCTCTCGCCACCCCCCCCCCAGGAAAGAGTGATGCCCCACAGATCCAGGCTTGTGTTCCAGGATCCTTCCCTAGAACAGTCCTTCTCCAATAGTGGGGCGGGCCCCCTGGGGTGGAGGCTTTCATTTCAATGCAGACCTACCAACATGTACTCATTTTAAGTACTCAACATGGAATTAGACTCTTGAATATGCTTTATGCTGAACAGTACAGATGGATGAAGAAATAATAAGCTCTTTTCTGTGGGTTCGAAAGATATAAAAACAGCTAAAGAAAGACAAGAATGGACATAACGAGACACACCTATTCCATCATAAAACCTTCTAAAAAAAACAAAACTCCAAAAAGCGGCAACGAGGCGCTAATGAGGCGCTAACGAGATGCTAAGGAACTACTTTACTTTGCCACACCGCCCCGAATGAAAGTGAAAATGGAGTGGCGACTAACTGAAGTACAGAGAACCCCAATTACAGCCCCCCCCCCCCCCCCTTCCTCCAACAGGGTGGCGTTGCAAATGAAGTATCGTCAAGAAAAAGTACCAAAGAGAGTATTTGTTTCGTGGTTGCGGGTCTGAAGCCTGAAGCCAATTAAATCTGAGTGCCGTCATGGCTGCTCCTCCGTCAAGCTTGGGATTCGTCCCAATTTGGGTGCTACTTGTCGTGAAGGGGTGATGGTGGATTCCAACCCACCCGGTGAGAACCTCTGATCTAAAGAGATGTTCCACGGAAGCCAAAAAACTGGCCTCCATTTCTGCCCCGAGAATATAAAAAGCCACCAGATGGCGGCCAACTTGACTTCCACATTGGACGCGTGTGATGAATGGTTTGTATCAAAACGACTCCATGTCAGCCAAGGACGTCCGAGGAGCCAAGATCTCCAGGCCTCCATCAATGAGATCCAAACATCTCCTTTCATGACCGCTTCTGAGGCCCATCGTAAATCCTTAACGTCTATAAACATCTCGCCTAGGAATATTTTCAGATGCCGTTTTCTGTCTCGGGCCTTAAGACTTTAGACTAGCTTGACCCCCCCCCCCCCCCAACGCTCAACAACCTCCTGATGTTTGGTCATTTCAACTGGAATGACGCACAGAAGTAATTCCACTTTGTTGGAAGTCAAGAGGAAGCCTGGAAAAGGGAAGACAACGGACGTCCGCACATACGTTCTTTCCTCCATCTGCGCCATTTGCGATGCGTTTGCGATGCGTTTGCGGAGCCCATTCGAGGAGCAAATGGAGGCTCAGGCATTCCCCGTGCCGTTCGTGTTGTGAAGCACACGTCCCAAAGTTTCACGCCTAATTAAGGAAGTTTTTGTTAACCCGACTTTCGGAAAAGACAATATGGCAGACTCCAGTCAAACAACAACAAACAGCAAATAAAAGGATCCGTGAACCGCGGCAGCCATTGTTCTATTTCCAGCACCAAGCAACACAGGAGATCAAACGTTGAGGTTTATTAGGACGCAGAGCATCTCCTCCAACAACCGCAGGATGGATAAATAATTGATAGCTTTTATCCGTCTGCAGCCTCTCCACCATCGTTGCAAAACAACTTGCCTGGGATTTGTTGGGCTCTGAAACACAAAAGTGTTTACATGACAGAGATCGGGAATTCGGAGCAACACGAGGGAACATCCAAGTCATCCATCAGCCGCCATCTCGGCGATGATCTGAGGCAACCATTACCCTGGCGGGTGAACAACAGAACAAATACGACTTTAGCACTCAAGGTCATCAGACCTTACCTTTAATAGTGTTCAAATATTATGTTTGGGATATTTGCCCCCCCGTGCTGGCAGGCGGGGGCCAGGCTGCCGGCCTGCGCTGGAACCACCTCCATTCCCTTTGCCCCCCCTGGTGCAAGTCTTCTAGTTCTTATGTTGTAAAGTGTGCTTATTGTGTCTACGCTTTTTTTTGTGGCCAATTCCACACTGTACCCCCCCCCACCCCCCCCGGAGCAGAGTTAGGTCATTTTAGTTCCACTAAATGTGGACTAAAAGTAAATGTGGAAACGACCAACATGGAACCCAACCACGAAGCATCCATGGCTGAAAGACTGGAAATTAAATGGCTGCCAAAACATCACCTTTTCACTTCAATCATGTAAAAAAAAAAGCCTCCCCCCCCGGCCGCAGTTTAGAAAGCCACAGTTTATCCGCTCCCCCCCCCCCCGCCTGTGCGTTGAGTCGGGTTCGATTCTCAGACAGTCAGGACTAGAAAGGATTCCCGAGCTGGCGACGGCGCAGCAATGGCAGCCGTCAGGTTTTCAACCTCGCACGACGAACATGAAAAGGCCAACGCTGATGAGATAAAAGCGTTAAAGAGGCGGAGAAACAAAGGAGGTGAGGAGAGAAAACTCATCTAATTAAGATCTTCAACACTCAATTAGCCTTGAGCACTAGAAGCTAACGGCAAATAAATTATTTCATTACAACAAGCGGCTTAACAGCTGGAAGATGAAGCAGTGTGTGTATTTGTGTGTGTGTGTATTTGTGTGTGTGTGTGTGTGTGTGTAGGAGTTGGGAAGACCAACGGAGGGATCGGAGGAGTTGAGAGATGATTGTGCCGTCGCTGAGGCTTGACCGTGTTTATGAGCGTGAAAGTGCGGAGGGGCAGCCTGGTTTATCCCCCCCCCATGCTCAGGTGGGGAGGGGCAGGACCGGGGCGCTCACGGGTTCTCATGAGAGCGCCATGCTCCCACAGGAAATGAGGAGACTCTTTGGGGTTTAGGATGTCTCAGCGCCCGACGGACCGGCAGAAAGCCTTCACTTTCCTCAAATCCCATTTTCATCGTCTGAGGCCTTCCTCTCATGCTGCTGCCAACGCAGGTCAAAGTTCAACCTGGCGTTCCTTCATAGACATGTTTTGTTTCGATGAATCAACGTATGATTTAGCAGGTGCCTGTGGGAACAGGTACTATGTACTATGTACTATGTACGATGTACTATGTACGATGTACTATGAAATCCTGTGGCAGGGCAAACATACTCAATGAGCCTATGCCGCCCTCTGGTGGACAATAACAACCCATGCAAGAAATCCGATTTAAACTACAAAACATGCTCAGGAATACTCATTACATTTTTCTGGAAGATTCATCCATATATTTCAAACAAATACGTGATTGGAGATTGTTACGCATGTTTATTATATGTAAAAAAAAGAAATAAAAACATGACAAAAAGGATTTTCCTATGATACTAAGGCTGTGTGGTAACTTTCATTATGTTAGCATGTGACGTCGAGCCACGCCCCTTCGTTATGACGACAGACGGAAGCACAGTGGGGGTCTCCACTGTGGGGGGGTCAGAATCTTCTACAAGTTTATTCTGAGCCGAGCACATCGGCAACATTCCAACATCGAGTAGGGATCTCCTCTAAACGTCTATTCCTCCTAACCAGCAACATTCCAACATCGAGTAGGGATCTCCTCTAAACGTCTATTCCTCCTAACCAGCAACATTCCAACATAGAGTACGGTTCAGCTGCAATAAGGGCGTTTTTTTTATTTCATATCACCATTATTATGACAAATGCTCATTATTATATATTGCTGAAAATGTATCAAAAGTACTGTTCACACACTGAAGTCTCATAAAGTTATGTTTAAAAATGAAAATGCACCATTCTACTTTTCTGGGCCAAGCACAACATTGCAACTGCGCATGCGCCTTGTCTACTCAGGGCTGGAAAGAGCACGTGATCACGCGACGCACTGAAGAGTTTACGTTTACGTCACTACGCAAACTCTACCGGAAACATGATCGCTTCTGCGCATGTGTAAGAACTACGTCACTTGCTCCCCCGGCGAAAGCACTGGTCTCGACGTCCAGCAGAGGGGGTCCTTTTACATACTCTATATTAACACGGTGATAAAAAAACAGAAAAAGTGGCAAACTTTCACGACAGCATACGGGATAACAGAATATAAGAAGACATAACCAGGCATAATAAGATATACGACATTAGATATAAGAAGATAACCAGGCATAACAAGGCAGTTCCAAAATGTAAACAGTGAGCCAACTTCAAGTATAAAGATAGCAAAATGCAGAAAATCCACAAAAGTTACCTTCATTGCATTCCTTCACGCCTCGGACGGGGCGGCAGAAGTGACCTCCATAGTAAGTGAATGGCGGACGGAGTCGAAGGAATCATTATGGAGTCATTATGTTTGTAAATCAAGCCAATTAGTGCATCTGTGCACCATGGCTGTTCGTGATGCGTTCAAGGAGCGTCGACTGTGGGAACTTCGCCCTTCCAATTTAGACTGTGAAATAAAGCACCTCATGAGACACATGAACATAAATGGTCAGTGACCATACTTCATATAGGTTATATATTAGGAGGATCTTATTAATGATTCTGCTAGCATGCCATCGTCTTTCTTTTACCGAGACCGAGCGACGTAAAAAGCACGCAAAGACAATCAGAGTGCTTTGGGAGAGACAGTAGTTGTTCAATACTCCAATCGACAATTGCAATTCCATCTTAACACCGCTAGAGGGCAGTGTTTCCACGAGCGTGTGCAAGCACTGCTCCGTTGACGAGCTACATGTAAAGCACTACCAGACATACTAGGGAGACGCCGCATTGAGGGCTGAGCCGTACGTCAACACTGACGCCATATTGGATGGGTCAAGGCTGCGCTGTAAATGAATACAAGTGAATGTACTTACTTTTATAAAGCGCTTTTCTACAAAGAAATTGAAGTTAATTCCTATTTTTTATACATTCATTCACACATGTACTAATATACTAAACACACACACACATAAATATATATATATATATATATATAAAACAATATAATATACACACATATATATACATACATACACGCACACACACACTAACTATCAATCCATCTCGGAGGGATAGGGCGAAAGAAAAACACGGTGTCTATGTTAGGCACTTTTATTGATTCAGGAGTGACTGACAAAGACAAATATTTCATATTTGAGTCGCCATGGATGGTTGTGGAGGAGAAGAGAATCCAAAGACGCGGGCCAAGTATCAAAAGTGACTTGTTAAGTGAAAGACAGGAGTGCTCTATTCTTGGGAGATAGGATGCCATCTCAGTCAACATAAGGTAGCTTTTGTGCCGTTCTACTTCTACTTCCAGACCTGCTGAATGTTGCAACTGTCACACCTTATTTATTTAGTCCAGTCATCAAACGAGTACAAAGCCATGAAAAAAGTGGGTGAAAAGGCACAAGACACACACACACACACACACACACATTCAGATGGCCGAGGGGGGGAGGGGGGGGGGGGCAGTCACGGGGAGCTGTGATATTCTCAACACTTTGGCTTCAAAGTCAAGTTTCTGTCTCGGCTTTCCAAAGTCATCAGCTTCCAGGGAGTGCGCCCCCCCCACCCCCCCACGGGACCTCACAAACTCTACCAACTTGGCCTGCCAAGTCCGACCACTAGAGGACACTCGGGTTTCAACACAGAGACCAGCAGCCACCGCAAACGGAAGGAAATCCAGCATAAGCCCACACCACCCAGCACACACGATAACCACCGTCCGCATTCCTGATGGACGTCTTACATTTTTCTGACTTTATTCTCGTAGTATTTCTTCTCCAAAAATGACAACTTTCTTTCTTTTGTTGTTTGTTTTTCATAATATTACCACTTAAAACACAACATATTTTCTTTAATATTTTGTGCTACTAAAATGATGTTACTTAACATTCATCTCATAAAATGCTTTGACGCTTGTAAAATTATTGTTAATTTCTCCATGTTTTTTTTAGTAATATTCCGACTTATTGCCATAACATGATACCCTTGTCCCCAGCCGACTTTCCCAAATATGACAGTGTTTTGTTTCTCATGATATCCTGACTTTTATTGGGGAGACGAGCTCCAGCGTTTGGCACTTCCAAAGGCACACCAAGCGTTTGTTGTCACGAGGAGAGGCCAGCATGCCCACATGGTTTGAAAGCCGGCAAACACCAGAGGATGGCTGCACTTTGACTGTCAATCAAGTCGGAATGTGAGAAGTGGTGAGGAGTTTCAGTTTGTACCCGAGTTAGACGGACTGCAAAGGATTTCATAAGCGTGTGCCTAAGACCGACCGACTGGGGGGGGGGGTGATAGTATACCGAGAATGGTGACCTGGATCTGCGGGTGGCATGGCGTGATGCTGAGGAAAGCTTTTAACACACAAACTCTTGTCTCATGCGGATGATCTGCAGCAACGCGGCTTGGACGTCCTCGTCCATGTGGCCCTGCAGACACAGAACACCTTCACTTGCTATCACTCGCCGCTTGACTTGCTTGCACATTTTAATCAGATTTAAAAAAAGTTTCTTTATATACTGTATATATCTATACATGGAAGTATTAACTGTACGTAGCTTGTACATGTGAATCAGGGGTGCACACCTATCATGTCCTACTATAAAACCGTTTAGATTTTGTACCCACACGACTAAATACTAGAGGAGCCACAAGACACTCGTTCACAACAAAAAACCAAGATTTTAACAATACTTAAGTAAAGTACAGTAAAAAACTACTGCAAGCCAGGACCAAGTGTTAGCATGCTAACATTAGAGGTTGATATTGCTAGGCTCCTAAAATTAAGCATGACAGCACTTTGAACCGTTTACATAGGTAGACACTTGCATGGTGTTAGCATGTTAAAGCTATCATGCGAGCATGCTAACATTAGCATAGTAGCCTTTTTTCCTTTTTCATAAATAAAACACTAATGCTACATCTTACACGACAACATTAGCAAGTTAACATTAGCATAGTAACATTTTATAGAATCATAATGCTAAATCTTACATGATAACATTAGCATGTTAGCATTCCTAGCCTGTCAACATTAGAATAGTAGCATTAGTAGACCATTATGTTATGTGTTAGCATGAAAACGTAATTAGTAATAGTAATTTTTTTTGCCAGTTTCGTAGTTACTCTTAATCATAAATTTTACATGCTGAAATTAGGCATGTTAGCATCGCTGGCATGCTAGCATTAGCATAACGCCGTTGTCTGCCAATTTTATAAGACACTTAAATAAACACTTTACTTGCTATTATGCTGGGTGTTAGCATGTTAAAGTTATCCCGCGAGCATGCTAACATTAGCATAGTAGCCTTTTTTCCTTTTTCATAAATAAAACATTAGCAGGTTAACATTAGCATAGTAACATTTTATAGTAGAATTATAATGCAAAATTTTACATGATAAAATTAGCATGTTAGCATTCCTAGCCTGCCAACATTAGAATAGTAGCATTTGTATCCACTTTCATAAGTAGACCATTATGCTGTGTTAGCATGAAAATGTTAGCATTAACATAGTTTTTTTTGCCAGTTTCATAGTTACTCTTAATCATGCATTTCACATGCTAAAAGTAGGCATGTTAGCATTGCTAGCATGCTAGCATTACCATAAGGCCATTGCCAGCCAATTTCACAAGACACTTAAATAAAAACTTAGCACTATTATGCTATGTGTTAGCATGAAACGTTAGCATTAACATGTTTTTTTTGCCAGTTTCATAGTTACTCTTAATCATGCATTTCACGAATTTCACATGAATTCACAAAATTAGGCATGTTAGCATTGCTAGCATTAGCATAACACCATTGTCAGCCAATTTCATAAGACACTTAAATAAACACTTAGCACTATTATGCTAGCATGTTAGCATGCTAACATTAGCATACCAGCATTCATAGGTAGATGCTCATACAATGAGAACAAACCTGCGCCGCACTGAGGAGATGAGTTCGGTAGATGGACACCACCTCCCTGTGTTGCCTCTCAGCATCCTTTATGGGCAAAACACACAGAAGGATGTCATTCGGCATCGTGTCATACAGTTTTACACGCGCATGCACGCACACGCACACGCACACGCACACGCACACGCACACGCACACCAGTTTCTTACATGACATACACTCCATGTTCTTTAACTCAAACCATTATGGGTCCAGTAGCACTGGTGTCCAATGTGTGGCCCAGGGGCCACATTCACAAAGCGTGTAGCGTGCACATGAGTGGAACGCGTGCGGCGCCTCCACTCACAGCCAGCTGTTGTTGAAGGTTCTTGATCTGGACCTGCAGGGCGTCGATGTGCTGCGTCTGGCGTTTGTTGGGACTGTTGCTGGTGTACGCCAACTGGGACAACCCGTTCAGTGCTTGCTTTAGCCGCTCCACGTCCGTCAACAACTCCGTGATCTGAGCCGTGAAGAACAGCGAAGAGAACATCACTCATCTCCAGCAATCTCACCACAAGAGAAGTGACGCGTGTACCTTCTTGTCTTTGGCTTCGGTCAGCTGAGACGACATCTGGATTCTCCTCTGAAGATCACCGATGGTGCTGAGCGACTCATCGTAGCGCTCCTTCAGCTCCCCGATTTCTCTTTCGATGGCCCGCCCCTTCTCGTGGACGGCCTCCATCTCCTTCCTGGCCTGGCTCTCGCCCTCCCTTGCCTGGGTGGCGTCTCGGTGGACTTTCTGACATTCTTCTGTCACGCTCAGCAGCTTGGTGCCGAGGTCGGCGGCCTCCTCCTCGAGAAGCTGCTTCTCCTTCTTCAGTTGGGTCATTTGGCCGTCCTTGTGGCGACGCTCCTCCAGAGCCTGCGTGGCTTGGAGGAGCTCGGACTGCAGCGCCGAAACATCCTCCGCCCGCTGGCCGCTGGTCTCCTCCTCTTCACGGAGCGCCACGCGAAGCTCGGCGACTTCAGCCTCCAGGGCTTCCGTGGCCTTGCCGTGTTCCTGCAGCAGAGAAGCCTGTTCTCTGCGGAGTTCCTGGACCTCCTTCTGCAGGGCACCCGCTTTTTGGACCTCCACCTGCTGAGCCTCCCGTGCTCTCTTGCAGTCCGCCTGGGCTTGCCGCATGGCGTCATGGAGAGCCTTGAGCTCGGAGTCGTACGTCGCGATCCGAGTCAACTCGGACTTCAGACGGTCCTGGAGGTTCTGGATTTGCGTGTTGCATAGAGCGTTCTGGTCTTCCAGCTCTGCTTTGTCAAGCTGCACCTTGTCGTGCTTCTCCTCCAGACCGGCCAGCTTCAGGGATAACTCCTCGTAGCGGCCCTCAAACTCCTCCTCGCGCTCCCTGAGCTCCTCACCAACGGCGAGCGCCGTCTCCAGTCTTTGCTGAACGCTTTCAATCTCAACTTTCAGTTTCTCTTTCTCCAGTTTGTTGTTCTCGCCGTCAGACTTCTCTTGGTTGTACTTGTCCTCCATCTCCCGTAGTTTCACCGTCATCTCCTTGACTTGGCAGCTGTAGGAGTTCTCCTTCTCCTCGGCCGCCGTCACAGGGATGAACTTGGACCGGATGGCCTCCTGGATGGTATCAAGTTCCTTCTTCTGAGCTTCCAGTTCTTGGGTCAGCGTCACGTTCTCCTCCCGGGCGGTCTCCTGCATCTGTGACAGCCGGTTTGCTTTGTCCTCGGCCTCGGCCACGGCAGCGCCCAACCTTTCCGTGACCCTGTTGTGATCCTGGATGCTTATGTAGTGGCGTTCCCTCTCCGACAACACCGCTTCCAACTCGTCCCGTAACTTGGCATTCCCTTCCGTCACTTGCTTCAATTCCTCTCCACTTTCCTGAGCTCTGCACTCCAGATCCGCCGCCTCGGCCTTCACCTTCTCCAGAGCGGCGGTTAGCTCCATCCTCAGCTTCTCGTGCAGATGCCTGGCCACGTATTCTCCCTCCATGCTCTTCTTCAGGCTCTGCTCACGCTCCTGGTCTCGGTCTTCGCTCCTTGTCTGGAGCGTCTCCAGCTTCCTCCTCAGCGACTCCATTTCACTCTGCTGCTTCTCGGCGGCGCCCTGCAGAGTGTCGACGTTCTGCTGGAGCGTCACCCGCTCCGTTTGAAGCTGCTGGACCTGCGCCTCGGCTTTTCCGTAACGTTCGCTGGCCTCCACCAGCTTGTCCTCCAGTTCCTCCACAGCGGACACCATGTTCATCCGGGCTTCCTCGTGTTGCTTCAGGGGTACGAATTCCGTCTGGAGTCTGCTGTTCAGCTCCTCCAGCTTCTCCTGCAGTATCTCTCTCTCCTCCTCGCTGTCCTCCACCTCGTGGATGAGCGCCTGGCTCTTCGCCGTGACGTCATGGAGCTTCCTTTTCAGCGAGACGTTCTGCTCTTCCAGGGCAGCCTGTATCTTCTGTTGTTCCTCCGAGACCACCACCCCCGTTCCACCCGGGGCCGGACTATCCAGCTTGCGATGGAGCTCGGCCACCTCCTCCAGGACTCGATCGTAGTCGTCTCTCAGCTCGGCCAGCTGCCGTTCCTTTTCATCCACGGCGTTGGTCAGCAGGTTTTTCATGTTGTCGAACTTCTCGGCTGGCACCACGCCGTCGTGCTTGGCCTTGGCTTCCTTCAACTGGGTTTCCATCTCCAGAACTGTGTCTGCAAGTTCATCTCTCTGAGCGCTCACCGCCCCGAGAGCTTCGTTCAGCCTTTCAGCCTCCGTGGCCAGCTGGCTTTCACTGTTCTTGTACTCCTCCAGGGCCTTCTCGCTCTGTTTGAGGCGGTTACGAACCCGGCCCACCTCGGCAGAAGCTCCTTCGTACTTGCTCTTGATATCCTGAAGCTGGGCACGCAGCTCCTCTGTGGCCTGGCCTCCCAGGTGCTCCTTCACCGCAACCACGTGGGCCTGCAGCTGCTTGACCTTGCATTCCGAGTCCAGCATCCTCTTCTGGACGTCCCCCAAGGCATCCTCCAGCTCCTGAACCTGCTGGTCCGCCTGTTTCTGGATGAGTTCTCTGCTCTGGAGCAGTTCTTGGCATTCTCTGGTTTTTCGACTCAGAGCGGAATGAAGTCGTGCCCTGTCCTCTTCGGTCGCTTGCTGCTTCCTCCTGAGGATCTCCAGCTCATGTCGGACAACATCAGCCTCACCAGGGAGACCCTTCTCCGACTGCCTGGCGAGTGAACGCGACATGGCGGGATTCTGCACTTTCTGCAGGGACAAACATAAATGACTCACAATGTGGTTGAAAAAGGTATCGTAACTTGACTTTGAAGAAAATAACCATGCAAAAATAGAAAAAGCATATGACAATATCTTCTAATATGATCTCTACTACGTTACACTCTGCGTCTGCACCCGCCTCATTCATGCACAGATACAACCTACCTGATCCGAATCCAAGCTGTAAGCTTGTTTGACCAAATAGTTCTCCTTCCCTGTAAAACAAGTACAGATGACATCAATTTGCTAAATATTGCTGCTGCCAAATGAACATTTCCAATTTGTCTGGGAAAACGCAAAAACATTTGGAGCAGGGATGCTCACACTTTGTCAGCCTGTGAGCCCAAAGTTCCTCATCCTACTGTACATTTGAAAAATGTCCATACAGTATGGACTATATAGATGTAAATATTGGTATTCATGCACCTTTTCCATGTGTATCAGGGGTTTCAGCATGAAAGTCTTTGATTATATCTTTTACTGTAAAATATACTGGACATATAAAATCTAACCGTACTATACTAGATACTAATGATTAGTATTTCATAGTTTAGTTCATAGTAGGTAATCATTGTATTTAATATAATTCACAATTCATGAGTTGTAATATGTCAGTCAAAATACCTACAGTACGACGCATACTTTATACACACAGTTCATGTATTTACTGTCAAACATGACCGATGCACAAGAAATGAAAATGATGATCCAAAAAACAACGCAGACAAAGTCAAGGCAACATATTAGAAATGTTTTCACAATGGGCACATTATCCAATTCATTCGATCATGAAATAATAGTTTAAGAAACAAAAGTGTAGAAAACACGCCTTTTTATAGTGGAGTTCATGACGCAAATCAAAGCATAACTGGCCGCTACAAGTGATGGGATAAGTTTATTATTAGATATAATATATATATATATATATATATATTTATCTTACGGCTGACTTGGTTTATTCTAATAAAGATGAACGCCACATCTCCATGTGTAGTTTGAGAGGTCTATTCACCACGTAATGTTCACCAGGGGGAGCGAGAGCCAATCAGGAGAGGGGTTGAATGTCAACCGACCGATGTCACATGACATCTATAAAGTGACGTTAATGCGATCCCTCTAAACTGCCTTTGACTGATTTAGAGATGCGTGCTTTTCCATCAGACGTTGGAATGACATCATTGATGAAATGGCGGCACTTCAAGAAAAGGAAAGTTAGCCAACCTTTGATCACCGACTGGCCGCTGTATTCCCCCTGAGAATGAAAGAAACAACAGCATTTTAATACCACATGGACACGATCATTCCGATTCCACTTCCTATGAAATGATCTGCACGCAGCCACGGACCATGGTGCTTTTCAGCTGGACCTTGACCGTCTCCGAGCCTCGCGACCCTTCTCGCTCTTTGGCGCTAAGTAACACCTTTAAATGCTCCTTCTGGTGCAATGAAAAGAACAACAAAAAGAACAAAAAATCAGTTTGAACAGCTTTCCAAATCAGCACGCAAAGGAATGAGGCTAGCAACCTAAACAACAGTTTGGCTTTCCAACTGGTGAGGTGAACAAAGAAATGAGAAAACTAAAAATAAAGTGGGATTCTGTCTTTATAAATGGAATGTTGTTTTAGTTAGAGCATAGAAAACTACTCTCCGAACACATAATTAACATTAGAGCCTTCTAAACATGGAATAACACCCCAATTGTCACCTTCACACTCCCAATGTAGTAGATAAAATCAAGGAAAATAAGCCATTTAAGTCGACTAAAAGCTAATGCTTTTATTTTTCCCAATATTTTCCCGCCTGTAGCCGAGAGCACCTCGGCAACAGAGCCGCCTGAACGCCACGTTTGACGGGCTTCCTTCAGCCGGCTTGCTGATGTCTCATTAATTATCATGTCGGCTATCTTTTACCCAACAGCAGCAGCCTGGATGGCTCCCATTTGCCACCTTAGCTGCCCTGCAAGGTGCCTGGTGTAAGCAACAATGACGTATAAAAGGGTAAAGGGTGTTACCGTGAGTCTTCTGTGATATAAAAGAGTATGCGGTATATTGTTCAAGAAAATGCCCTTTAGGCTAAAAATCCGCCATTACTCTTGGTTCTTACCAAGAGCAACAAACCACAAGGAGGTAGAGCAGCTATAAAGTAGACGCTCCAGTATTGTATCAAACGTCCTGAACAGCCCTTGGGTAAGTCCAAAAGATGGACGGGTTGGTGATCCCTGCTTGAGGCGACTATGCCTTTCTAACTCCCTGATGGCTTTTCAAGGTCACCAATACGATGCTTCACATCGACGTAAATGTCATTCTGGCGTGACATCGTCAACACGTACAAAAGTACTTTGATAACCTGCAGTGTTTGTGTTTGTACCTCCTTGTGGGTGTCTTCTATCGTTTTCTTTTCCTGCAAAAAGAAAGAAAAATCATCAAGTCAAGTGAGGGACATTTCAGCAGAACCTGGGACATTTCTATTTTTGAAAAAAAAAAACACTCAGTACGACTGTGTACAGGAGGTATCGTTTTACAGCCATATAACATTCCGTGGTTACAAACGTGCTTCCATAAATTAAAACTGTCATTTTGGTCAGCAAACACGAGACATACTGGACAGTTTGTTAGAGTTTGTTACGCTGGCGTAAGAGTACGACTGACTGGGCAACAAAGCCAGCTGAAAAAGAATAAAGTCGCTTCTTAGTTCCTCTTTTGGACTTCATGTCTCCCAAGCGGCAGTGTGTGTGAAGGAAAAGGAAAGCCATCATCATGGAAGAGTGAGAAATCATTGTGACCAATATTGGCCCCCAGCCTGACTACCATCAAGGGGAAAGACTAGTGAATGCTAATGAATGCTAGAGGGGTCATGGAGTCTGTGCGCTGCTACAAGGAGATATATGAGGAGATGAGGAGGGGATGGACCCTTTCCTGTTCCTGCTATTCAGGTTCCTGTATTCGTAGCCGTAGTAAACAGGAGTGCATGGCCATATCAACCACGCGGTCAACAAACAGCAAATAGAAACGTCACCTGTGTGAGCTGCTGTTGGAGCACGTTGACCTTGTCCAGCAGAGCCCTCTGCTCCAGGTGGTATTTCCTCAGGCTTTCCTGCAGGGACTCGTTCTGCCTCTCCAAGTCCTGAAGCACAAATCCAAACCAAATATCTCATACCAGAAGGTTATGGACACGTCTACAACAAAAAGATACGATTCACTCAATACGGGGGTGTCCAAATGGCGGCCCAGGGGCATGTGCGGCCCGCTGCTGTTTTTTCATTAGTACGTAGCACATTAAAAAACCATAAATGAAAAAATCTGCGCTAATTTGACAGGAATAAAGTAAAAATGTTGAGTTAATTAGGGACGCCACAGATTGGTATCAGCCGATTTCCCATGAAACTCAACATTGGTACATGTTTGTATATTTCTAAGGGATGACATTTCAGTGTTAAGTTGCTGGGTGATGAGATTAATGTTTTTTTTTGTCAGACGAAAGCGTGAGTCGGACTTAAATAGTTGGTAATGGGCTCCAGCAGTTTCCAACGTGTTGAGAAGCTGCTAAGGTTATTCAGAGCTCACGATTGGCTCCTTTCAAATAAAGAGCTGCCCCGTCCTCACCGACCCGCGCATGCTACAGTTTGTCATTTTATGACGTGGACACGTGTGGCTAGCACACCAGTGCGGCTGACATGAACAAATGTGGTTTTTCCTCTGAATGTAGTGGGTGGAGCTTACATACCGGAGTTTACGGGAACATCATTTAGTAGCATGAAGTTGAAATATTAAAGAAAAAAAGATGCAATGTTTTTATAGTCATAAAATTAGGTATAATAATTAGGGATATCAGATATTGCCTTTTTGGGGGAAAGCCGATATGCCGATATTGTCCAACTCTTAATTTCTGATACCAATATCAGCACATCATGTGTTGTATACAGCATTTTTTTAATATCGGTTGTCATGATCATGACAAAATCAGATACCGATAACAAATATCATATTTCTGATTTTATTGTAATTTTTGGAAAATTTGGTTGGGGAAAAGTTATAATTTTATGGAAATAAAGTGAAAATATTGTGGGAATAATGTCATACTATTATGAAAAGTTTACAATGATTTTTTTCAGAAGTTGAAATATTTTGGGAGAAGAAAAACTGCATACGTGGGGGGGGGGGGTGCATATCAAATACTAAGACGCTTTTTCACCTAGGTATATGACAAAGCTATCTTTTCTTGAAATAACTATAGCTTCTTAGCACAGCCTGTACAAAACATCAAGTGTCAAAGTTGCATCCTTTCATTTTCACGTTTGGACCCCCCCCCCCCCTCCCCCACAGAGCAACGTGAATGTGTGAGACGATGCTTACATGTATGATGTGATCCCTTCTGTTTGACTCCATGGAGTCTGAGCGCTCCACCGACTGCTGAGGACAAGACGGACATCATAAAAGTCACCAAGTGGAGCACAAATCAACTATCCATGTTCACGGAGAAAGTGAGACACAAACACTCTTTTCTGTGCATTCTAAAGATATACAAACAGCTAAAATGCACATAATGGGACGCACCTATTCAAGCGAAGCTATTAAAACACCTCCAACAAGGTTTTATGCTTTTATATCCAAGCTGTTAGCAAGGAGTAACATGAGCAGAACTTCCTTCCTGGGTGCATTGGAATGCTACACCTAGCATCAAAAGCACAAACACGTGTAGCGCTACCTTTCCGGCGTGTGGTGTGGCGAGGTGTCACTACTCTGGTAGAGTAGTTCTTGGGTCTACTAGTGTTAATAGCAATGTCGCTGTAGCTTAGTTAATATGCAGGTCGCATTATGGAAATGGGGCGTCGGCCCTTTTTGGAGGTGCATCCCATTACGTGTATTCTTAGCGGCCTCTTTTCATCTGTTTTGATATCTTCAGAAGGCACAGAAAAGAGAAGACGTGTGCTCCTGTCTCACATAATGACTGTGAAAAAGCTCTGCGGTTCTTTAGTGTTTGATGTGGAAGTAATGGCTGCTGTTATAAAGAGTTGGGATGAAGGTAAAAAGGAAGTGAAAACAGACGCCGTTTTATCACAACATGATGAGTAGTATAAGAATATAAGTATAAGAATTCCGCCATGTTACCTGTCGCTTCCACTGTTCTATTTTTGCCGCCTCTTTATCTGCAAACAGAAATAATGATCGTGAAATAGAATCAAACAATGCAGGCGGTCCCCGCAGTGAACGTGTGTGATTGCTAGCATTAGCAGACAAGAACGTAACATGAAGCAAAAGACGTCCACCAAAAACGGCCTCCTCACCTCTGCTGGCCTTGTCCAGGCAGATCTTCATCAACGCCACCAGCTCCTGGTTCTTGCTGAGGCGAGCGTAGTGGAAGGCGTCGTGGCCCAAGCTGTCCACTTCCTTCACGTCGGCGCCATTCTTTAACAGCACTTCCACCGCGTCCTTGCAGCCGTACTCACAACCCAGGATGAGCGCTGTTCTAAGGTTGGGAAGAAAAGAGTGAAGCAGTGTTAATGTACACTGTACAAATACTCACACACACACACACACACACACACGAGGGTCTTCATGCACTCGGTACCATCTGCTCTAACAACCTCCACAAACTGTCAACGTGGTAAATCTGCATTCTTCTCGTTAATTTCACTATACGCAAGATGAGTAGTGAAATTGGTTTTGGTGTTAGTTTTTTTATGCAAGGTCAAATTCCAAATTGCCCCCCCTTTCCGGGCCCTGGAGGACAAAGAAGTCCTGCTGGCTTCCAGTCTGAGGACCACTCCAGGGTGTCAAATCTATCATATTTACTAGAATATGATTGGACAATATTCACATTGGAAGTCCTCCTGGACTTTGTGACCGTGTTGGGTTCCGCTGGGGGGGGGCGGGGCTTAACAGCCATTTTTCAAAAGCCGCCCGTCTCGGTACTGGCAATTTTTGATGATATTTCAAGGCGCACAGAATCTTGTGTCCTAGAGCTACACAAACACGATACATGCCGACCTCTAGAGGTCGTGATGTCAACTAAAAGTGTAGGATAGGACCCCTTAAAAGTTATTAAAGATCTCCTTATTTGTTATGTGCGCGTGAAATGAAAGGTTCCGCCATATGTTTCCTGGCCAAGCGGTGGAGATCACGTGTTGTACATCCACGTGGGAAGCTCCTACTTGTTTTGTTTGTCCCGGACGGAGATATCAGCCCCTCGCTCAACGAGAAGCTGACAGATGCGTGGATGGCACATCTGGGTTGCCAGCACCAGCGGAGTCCTGCCATCCTAAAGAACATAAGACACACGGGGACGACTGTGATGTAAGAGTGACGAGTAAAGTTCACAGCAGGTGTACAATTTAGCGAGTCTTTGTGCGGGTCAGACAGGATAACTGCTGGTGATCGCTAGAGAACACCAAATGCTTCCGACAAGTCGACAAGTGGCAAATGGAAGAAAGACTGAAGTGGAAGCTCGCTCTTACAAAGTCGCTGGCGTTGACCGCAGCGCCGCTGTCGCAGAGAAGTTTCACGCTGGATGAGCAGCCCGCCATGACTGTGGAGAGAACAACCAAGTCCCATCATTCAAGTCCATTTGCCCCAACAACAAAAACAAGTAACATGGAATTCTGTTCAAGACGATAATCAATCAATCAATCAATCAAAATGAACTTGGTCATTTTGCCTGCTTCGATATATTGACGTGTGTTTGTGTCCCCCCCTCCCTCTCTCCCACGCAGGCTGGATGACAAGAGCAGAGGGAGCCACCTGCCGTGGCCCAGCAAGGTGCACCGTATTGGGGCACACGCTCCCAGTGGTCGGCGTGGCGCCACGGAGGTCTCTGGCAAACCTTCTGCACTTTTCAAGCGTGCAGTGCTGGCGTTTCTGATGAGGTTTTTGTGGAGCATTTGGTACAACTTGAAGGCCAAAATGTCTTCCACTTGAAGTCAATGTTTGTTTACAAGTGAGCTGAGGGGCGTTTTGTTTAGGATATTGGTTATCAGAGCTATTGATCTGATTGATCAGTATGATGTCATCCTTCATCTTAGGGCAGAGAATGACATCTGATCCCACAAACACTCACCAGCATCATGGAGAGCCGTCCTTCCTTGGAGGTCCACGTTTCCAACCGGACAGTTGTGCTGTTGAAAGTGAGAGACAAGCTTACTCGCAGTAATAATCCATAAAACTACTCAATACTACAATACTACTGTAACAAGTATTCGTCATCATTTTGCCCAAAAGCATAGAAGATAGCATGGCAGCCTTTCCCACTCAGCAGTTTGTCTTTGAAGATTTGCGTTGTCCTGCAAGTCCCAACAAGATCTGCAGGTGGCAGCGTAGCATCACAAGCTAACACCACAAACTTTAAGAACACATCAAACATGAAAAAAGGCCTAAATCTTTTGCTTGGATAATGGACTTCTGCTCAGCAGTGAGTGACGAATAAAATAATCATTCAGTTAACAGAGCCTTGTTTTTGAAAACCTTCATCCGCCCAAACAAGGCTTTGCATGTTAAACCACTAATGATTGACTGTATAGTACACACTACTACTACTACTACTACTACTACTACTATAATTCCCTCTTATCGGCTTGATGACGTTATTTAAATAGCATAACACTAAAATATGAAAGATGGTCATTTTGTTCAAGTCAAAATGTGAAAAACAAACAAAACAACATTCATTCATTCACTTTCTACCGCTTTTCCTCACGAGGGTCACGGGGGTGCTGGAGCCTATCCCAGCTGCCTTTGGGTGAGAGGCGGGGTACACCCTGGACTGGTCACCAGTTTTACCAATGTTATACTGTAAATAGTGTCTTCCAGTTTTGTAGTGTCAGCTGAAAATGAGGCCAAGCGAGGTCATGACAGTTATGGCCGATACATCCCAGTGACCATGTGCTACCGTGCTACTGGTCCACCTACTGCATAAAGATGAGGGCCAGCAGGCCTGGAGATGCGGTGTTGCTGGGTAAGCGTGACATCGAGTACCCCGAGCTGACTATAAAAACACACGGCTCTGTAGCAACAAGGGCCAAAAATGAGCATCATGCTCAGATGACCCTGTGTGTGTGTGTGTGTGTGTGTGTGGGGGGGGGGGGACTATCCTACAGGACAAGTGGGAGCAGATGAGGTTAGACCCTTGGTGCTTGGGGCTGCTATGTCTGGAGCCATGACGGCACCCAGAAAGGAGGCGTAAGGCTTGTCAACGCTGCTGAAAATCCACCGCCACGGCCCTCAGCTCCATTAGAGGGCGGCCACAGTATGACTGGGGGTTGGGGAGTGGGGTGGGGGGGGGGGCAATGCTTGTAAACACACTCGTGCTTCAGTGCAGCCGGCCAAGCGGAGGTGCCGGCCAAGAGATATTTTGCTGTCAGTCATATGCACATTATGCATAAAATATGGGAAATTGGGTTGCCAAAAAAGCTAGAATATTATGACAAAACAGTCTAAATATGGTGGGAATAAAGTCATAATATTAAGACAAGAATATGTACAAGAATAAGGTGGAAATAGTCAAAAAATATAATCAAAAACGCAACAGAAATGGAATAAAAGTCTAAATATTAAAACAAAATATTAAGACAAAAATATTATATTGTATTGAGGGAAAAGCTACTATTTTATGAAAATGAATTTGTAATTTTATGAGAATGGATAACTAGTTAAAATTCATTCATTTTCTACCGCTGATCCTCACAAGGGTTGCGGGCGGGCTGGAGCCTATCCCAGCCGTCTTGGGTGAGAGGCGGGGTCCACCCTGGACTGGTGGCTGGCCAATCCCAGGGCACATATAGACAAACAACCATTCCCACCCACATTCATACCTATGGACAAAAACCTGGCATGTTTTTGGAATGGGTGAGGAAAACCCGGGAACATGCAAATTCCACACAGAGATGCCAGAGGATGGAATCAAAATAAAATCATAATTATGGAAAAAATTAGGTTGGAGAAAAAGTTATAATATTATGGAATTCAAGTCATAATATTACCGTAGCAAAATTACAAATATTATTTGAAAATTTTGAATTTTTTTAAAATAATAAAATCATCAATTACACTAGAAGACATTTGAGGGAAGATGGGCCAAAGTTTAAGGGCCAGTTTACCTGAAGGAGCTTTTGCACACACAGCGAATGGCCATTTCTTGCAGCCAGATGGAGAGCATTTTTACCTGCAAGTATTGGAAGAGATATTATTATTATTATTATCAGGAAGAGTAAGCTGAAAATAGAAATGACGTAAATATTCGGGTATTCACACTGTCATGATCTCTTGTTGGCAAAGGCAAAAAAGCTTTCTCTCTTTGAACCCGGTGGGATGGTTGACCTGCATATGCATATGCATATGTAGCTATTTTATGAAGTTTGAGCGATGGTCTTAAACTTTTGATGAGCTTATGAGCAGCCAATTTCACTTTGGTTGCAATAAATTGCTGATGCAAAACTGTTTTTGTCTCACTCACTTCTTCTTTTTGCATTTTGAAGCTCTACTGAGAACCTCCTTAAAGGGGACCTATGATGCCTTTTCCACTTTTCTGACCTAGAAATGTAAGAAATGAGGTTTGTGCATTTGGAAGTGAGCCCTTATATGGTCTGTAGTTAAGAAGCACTTTGGGTGCGGAGTGGGCGTGTCCGGAGGCGGGCCATTTTGGCAGGAAGCACAAAACCAAGGAAATACAACTGGAAAAGGTACAGATTCTGGAAACTCTAAAAAGTGTAATTGGTTATTGTGTGGAGCTGCTCTACAGGAGACCACAACGTCATACGATGGCTGGAAACATGAGCCTAATAGGTCTCCTTAATATCCTACAGTGCAAAATGTCTTGCAATTTTTCGGCTGGTGCTAAATGTCAGCATGTATTGGCATGTATTGGCATGCATTGGCATGTATTGGCATGTATTGGCATGCATTGGCATGTATAGGCATGCACTGGCATGTATAGGCATGCATTGGCAATTGCATTCATGCTTGAATTGAAGTAGATCAGGAGTCACCCAGCATGCGCTTCACCTGTGGCATCCGTCGCCGTGACGTCAGCGTTGTGCGACAGTATGAGGTTGAGACAATCCAAGTGTCCACGCGTTGCAGCCAGGTGGAACCTTTGAGAGACAAAAAGAAGGGTCTGACATGGAAGAACGCTCGGATCATTTCACGACAGTAAACATTTGCCACTGGCTGCCGGTTTGCCGAACGCTTGTGAGCAACTGAGCTCAGTCGGTAACACATCAACCGTTTATAGACTAGCCTCAAGGTATCTGCCAAGGCGACAGCGTGGCTGTCACCTCAACACCAACGTGGGTATTAAAAGCGGTGTTGATGGCTCGGAGGAGCTGGATCTTAAGGGAGCAGTGGACGGGCTGACCTCACCTCACAGGAAACAGAGAGAAGTCATGTGATGTGATGTAAATAGATGTGGCTGTAGACGGCATACACATTGCATCACATGCGTGTGATTTGGCAGTCTGCAGGACATGGCGGCTGCTTTTAGCTCGTTCAATGCCACGGACCTAAGTATGCGTTTTTTATCAACATAACTTTCACTTTGCTCCCCCGACGTAAACAACCCAAAGGGCTTTTACATCAACATCAATTATGTACAAATATAACACCATTTTTCACAGTTGTAGCTGAACTGTGTGTGTACATGCGTGTGCATGCGTTCAAATTTCCCTGCAATGCGTAACCTTCTGCACGCTACACTCCTCCACGCCCCCTCAATCTCTCCTTGCCGTCTGGCGTGTCAACACGTGCAAAATGTCCATGGCCGGTCTGGGCTCTTATCAAAGGCACGCCAACTTTTCTTGTGCACTTGCATCATCTCTTTTTGCCTCTAAAACTAAAATATGTAAAATACGTACAAATACATCTAATTTTAGAACACGCGAGCCATGCTGTGGGAAGATGAATTCATAATGAATATACACAACAAAAGTCAGTGAGCATAATTCTTATCTAAATGTGTAATGTAATGTTGCATGAGATACTGCATAACGTCTAGTATCCGTACGCTAGAGTACGCTAACATCCGCGCATACTGACCAGCTGCGGCGAATAAAGAGACTAACTGGAAATGTTTACGCAGCTGGAAGCCTTCGACATTTAGGAGATAAATGAATTAGCCGGACACAATGATGCTAATCCAGTCTGCAGAAAATGAAATTGATGGGTTAGCGGTTTGTAATTAGCGTCCCCCCCAGAGGTCTGTAATAACCAGAGGTCAGCCACCACTCAACATTCCTTTCCCGGCGTTTGCGGCAAGTGAAATACCGTCGACACGTGTTAGTCTGTGTGTGGCACACTGAACTAAATGTAGACTTGCTGACGGCTGCAATTGTGGTTCATTTTTGTTTTGGGCCGAGCGAGCAACTGCCTGAGCTCTTTTCCTATTTGTTAATCCGCCATCCAGGCCCCCTGAAAACTGTAGCAGTTGGGTTGTTTCAATAGCGGCCTTTCTTGGACAATGCCACAAAAACATTGCAAGGAAAAGTCACAGACATGAACACGTGTCTCTCTCTTTGCCCTGCCTTCTGAAGATATAAAAAACAGCTAAACAGAGGCAGCTAAGAACGGACTAAAAAGGCCTTCTGAAAAGACCTCCAAAGCTCCAACAAGGCTGTGTTTCCATAATGTGAGCTGCATATTAACGTGGTTATTATTTTTGTTATGAACATTGTTACGCCCAAGAACTACGCCACCACCGCCTCACTACAAGCCAGCCAGCATCTAGCGTCACCATACGCTACGGTGATGCTATGCATTGGAGCTGCCGCCACTGCTGCTGTTTTTGTGTTTTTGGCAAAGGTTCCTTTCTATTTTGCTATGTGAAATCAACGCACCCAGGAAGGAAGTCATACTGTCAGTAGGACACGTTATCATGAATGTACCCGTTACTACTCACAGCATGGATATTAAAGCAGAAAACCTGGTGGAGGTCATTGGCGGTGTTTAATAGGTGGGCTTTGAGTATTTTGATATGAGAACCCAGCGACACACCGGGGCTGCTCTCACAGTGTGTTCGACTACAGTGCACCTTTCTGGGCCGTACCAGGTGGCTCCACCCGCTTCATATACTGGTTCTACTGACCTCCAGGACTCCACCCAAGGCGCTCTAACAGTGTGTCCGACTACAGTGCACCTTTCTGGGCCGTACCAGGTGGCTCCACCCGCTTCATATACTGGTTCTACTGACCTCCAGGACGCCACCCCAGAGCTTGCACCTTGCAGGGCCGGGGTTCCATGTTGCGTTGCAAGCTCATTCAATGAGACGTTTGGTCATTTTAAAAGAAGGATGAAGACGGCAATGACGGTGCGGACTTTGCGGAGGGCTACTGTGTATGTTTAATCTTTGCGTGTACAAATATCCTATGTCTATGGACAAACCTGTTTGTCTCTTTAAATTTAGTGGGTGCGCCTGAAACACCGCTGCATTCTGTAGCGCGGACGTGAAGCTAACTGATGCGTTGCTTTAGCTGTTTATGTTAACAATGCACAGGAAGAGAAAGACGTGTGTTCACGTAAAGATTGTAGGTGATAAAGTCCACAGACTGTGCAGAGAAGCCAGGAGGCTCCCCGAGGAAAATGTAAGCATGTTAAATATGATGATTTTAGATCCCAATAACAATCTCCATCTGAGCCAAAATGTCTGCCGCGTTGCCGTGCACGCCACAGTGGGTCTGAGCGGACTCATTTCCTGTGAAAACTATCCAAACAACCCTCGGCCAGCGTGGTCAAGCCTCCAGAGGCCACAAACATTTTTTAGAGCAACTCCCACACTGACCTCCACAGGCAGACGGCCATTTAAAGGGACACGCTGGATATATAAATCTCTGTATTCCCATTCTAAAGGTGATGCCCCTGAAACGGGAGGCAGCTGGAAGGCGGTTTAAGGTTGAAATGTGAAACACGTCCTACATAACTGTCAAGACTTTATTGGAATTTTTTGGAGGGTCAGACGGGAGATGGAGCCTTGAGGTCATAAAGGGAGGTATCAAACTATTTTGGAGTGAGCATGAGCTAAGAGAAAAAGAATTCCCATCTATGTGAGAAAGGGAGCTCCAAACATCTCCTGGTCGCTGCACCGTAATGAGCGTCAAAGCCGTTTTTGCAAAGGGTCTATTTTCGTATGGCGGGGCGGGCGCTGGTCTGGGCGCTGGTCTGGGCGCTGGTCTGGGCGCTGGTCTGGGCGCTGGTCTGGGCGCTGGTCTGTGCGTGTCTGTTTACTTACGCAGACCGTCCCTCCACATCCAGCTTGGTGGGGATTATACCCTTCTTGCTGAGGACGGCGGCCGCCTTGTCCACCTCCCCGCGTTCCACCGCTTTCATCAGCCGATCGTCATACTTGTTCCAGTCCGTGTTCTGCCAAACACAAACACGACAATCTCATTGACGGTCCCGGACAATATGAGCGACCGTTAAAGCACAACAAGACGTTGCAAGGTTAGAACATGACCAGATTTCCCCTTCATTCTCCTGGGCAGTAGACCTGTGACAATAATAAAACATATTTCATACATAAATTCATACATAAATACATGAATTTCCTCATGTCTCGCCTCCAAACAGGCAGGAAGAGGATTCACTCTGTGCATTCTTTTTAGCACCCTGCTGCATTCTGTTCCATAGAACAACGGCATGAACGGAGTGCGCCGTTTTGTCAGTCATACAGTAGGAGGAGGCGGGGCCGCTAGTAGACACACAGAGGGTTTAAGAGTGTAACACAGTCGAAATGATATTAGTAGACAAGATGTTAACATTACATTTAAGAAAAGTCTTGTTCCGTAGACCCTTCTGGTGACCCCCCCACACTCGTTAGGCATATTTGGTTGATATAAATTGGCCAGCAATGATAGAAGAAGCTATTTAAAGCTATTTAAAGTTGAGACTTTCGAAGCAAACAGGCACCTGAAAGAACAGCCAAGGTCATGCAGCAACCAAACATTTTGGAGGAGTACATACAAAGTGCATGGAGGTGCATTTCAGCCAGCGGCTCATCTTGGGCGAGTGGAGCTGGTCCTTGCACCGTGCTACCGAAAAGGTCGCCAGCGTTCCGGTTTAAAAAAAGAAAAAAACCACGGAGGAGGTGGGGGGGTACACAAATCTCCTCGATGCACTCAACCAGTGAGTGCGAAAAGAAAAAAGGGCAGCGACGAGGTCCTGTTAAAGAAGGCTTCTCCTCTGGAGTGTTCTGACATTTGGGGAATATTTGAGCATTCCCGTGTCGCTTACAGGCTCAACCTGTAGGTTCAGCACTACCGCGCAGCAGCTCTTCAAGGGAGGATGAGGAAAAGTGGACGAGGAGGAAGGGACGGAGGTGGAGAAGCAGTAGGGCCAGCCCCTGCCAGCCTTGGGACCTGCCCTGGCCGGCAACTGCAACTCCTCCTCGGGGGGTAAAGTCAGCTCAGCCTGGCTGCTTGTCAACCCCCAGCAGACGTCTTCTGCTCCTCTAAATCCTCAAAAAGTGGCCTTCCTCAGCCTCCTCGATGGTATCTGTGATATCTGGTGTCTCCCCCCTCTTCGCCGGACGGACACTGGAAGCCAGCCACTCTTTCTCCGCCAGTGGTCTCATGCGTCTTAACCCCCAGCAAATGGCAAGGTCGGGCCAACTCGATGGGGTACATATGTGGGCTCTCCGGTTTAAAATATCCCCCCCCCCTCCCTGATAAATAGCAGCGGTGCAGACAGACTGCAGACATGCTACCTCTTTTTTTGACCTGTAAACCTTCCTGTAGTGACTGATTGGAAGACAGCAGCTAAGAATACATTCTGCACATGACTGGGCCATGAGTAATGGCTGGAGATGCTCCACTCCCAGCAGGAAGGAAGGCCGTCCAAAAGACACCCCCCATTTGTCTCCAGCTGAAAATATTCATGCAGGGGGAGAGTGGAGGTGTTCCTGGCATCGACGCTGACGGCATATCGATGCTGCTGACTTTTAATATCTCCAGAGAATGGGATCCAAATCGCACGGTGGCGAGGTTAAAAGCCAGCCTTTTTACAAGCGGCTGTCTGAGGCTGCGGCTCGGCGGCGTACCGATGGTCCCAGAGGTCAGAGGTCGCAAAAATTACACATAAGATACGAGTGAAAGAGAGCTTTTGTTCACTTGACACAATTCTGGGGTCAGAGAGGCCCCCCCGCTGGGGTGTCAACAGCGCAGCACTGATACCCACCAACACGTCCAACCCTCCTCCACATGACATGGTGTGTGGAGGAGTGGGTGTCAATTTACCAAAGCTGCTCACCCCAGCATGGAGACAAAGGTGCCAAAATGGCACCTAGCTCTACTGCATGTCACAGAAATATCTCCCATAGGCTTGTGTGTATTTGGTAGGCAGTCTGTTTATCTACTAGTTAATAATAGGGCACTTAGCGAGAAAAAAAAAAAGTTGTCACTTTCAAGAAGACAAACATGACATAACACGGCGGTCCGAACGTTTTCCATCAAGGGACGCATTTATTTGGTTCCAAAGAGTATTTGCTGCTTAGTCTCTGACCATGGCCTAGTATTACTACTAAATATTGAAATACAGTTTGTATGTATTATTGTGGTCTCTTGGTATGATGTTAGATTACATTAGCTTAAGCCTTCACACTGATGGAGACAGACTGAGCTAGCATAGACGAACCATGGCGGCCATGTCTACTGCTCCTCTCAATCCTCAAAAGGTTGCCTTAGTCAGTCTTCTCCATGATATCTCCGATATCTGATTACTGAGAATGAGTGTGTGTGGAAGTGGTAATTTTTTGGCTGAATCCCAATTCCATCCCTTAGCCCTAGATGTTGTGCATTGACGACAACCAAGTGGTGTCCCAATTCTCCTTATGTGGAGGCGTAAGGGGTAAATGCTAATGGTTGCGCAGCCGTCCAAACCAACTGTGGTCGGGGAGTAGACTTGAAATGAAGAGGAAGGAGAATCCTTCCTTCCAATCCACTGACGAGACGGCAGAGGGGAGACCGAGAGAAGCGTATAAATCTATGTATTTGAGCTCAATTATTGATTTTCAAAGCGACATCTAAGGTTTCTAATCTAAGATTCGTATCACGATTCCATTCGATACAACACGATACTTCAATGGGAACTGCAGTTTTTTGTGAAGCATGAACACATATTTCTTTCCCTTTTGTGTAAATAAATATAGCAAAAGTTCAATCTAATCTTCAGTGCAATCATAATCAGTCACAGTAGTGTCTCTGTCGTCGGGCTAGCGCCGTTAGCGCTTCCATCTCACGTTCCTCATGACGACAGATGGTAAACATGGTTGATACCGTCTTTACACAACAACCTTTATACCGTATACCTTTTTCGCTGTTCGCTCCTGCTATGCAGCCTCTCCTCCTTTGTATCACTACTGGGATCTCCATTAGCTCCGCGATTGAAACATGAGACCTCCGCATCAAATCCAGTCTAGTATATCCATATGAAACAATATGCTTGGTTTTGATATCGTGCTTCAAATAAATATCAATATTTTTTAAATATCCATATATTGCCCTAGTATTGCCCCTAGTTCAGGGGTAGAATTGGGATGTTCAAACATCGGCCACGGTTAACCTTTGTGTTCATCCCCAGTGACGGGACACATAAGGATAGCGTAGCACATGTCGATGTTGATATGACAGCTTTATACTTACCCTGTTTGCGTGGATCTAAAGCTAGCATGTCTCTTCAAGTTGCTATTTAAACACGGCGACCTCGGCAGCATAACATCACCTGACACGTTTGAGGCGTTGAAGTATTCACACATATTTGTGTTGCCTGGAAATGTTTCAGCGTGAGGCTTCTGTCATCCTCAACTCGGGCTTTCAACCCCTCCGTATGCGCCGTAACTCTTCCCAACACCTTGGTTCCTTGCCGGTCCCTCCTGGCTGGACTAATGCGTGTCTAATGTCCTGACAGATGAAATCACTGGCAGCAAATAGAAAGCCGTCATCTGATAACAGCCTGCAGCCGGGACATAAACATAAAGCTGGATGCCAATATGTAAAGGGACACTCCAAACTACTGATGTTACCGATGACGACAGCGGCGAAAACGATCATAGTGGACGACGACATCCATCTCCTGATGAACGATGACATTATGCTATGAAAGGTCAAAGTTTGACGGGGGAAGTGAGACAGCGACTTGGCGTGTATTGCTTGCAAACATATTTAATTCTAATTTGAACTAATTCAAAGTCAACGGTGCAATCGATCGGCCAGCCTTTTGGAGGATCTACGATTGGCCGATCCTAATTTATGAACCGATCTTATCTACCTCCGCAAAAGTCAGCCAAAGATGGCGTTCACGGCATTGGACGAGCAGCCACTTCCAATCGCTGGGCACATGATCTTTGGTAAGAAGCTGAAATCAGGTCTGCAGTGTGACCTCTGTGACCCAACTTTTGGTTGTTTTTAAAATGTGAAAAAGAAAAGACTAAAGGAACTGATATTTTCTAAACGCTTCCTTCTATTTTCCTTTGTCTGTGTTTGCTCGCTAGTTTAGCGTCTGGTTTGTTACGACGTCATCTTGAACCGAGCGCCCGAGACGAAATCTCATGATGCTTGCACATGATCGCACAATGCACCGTGGGCCGCTGGCGCCATTTTGGGGCAACACTGTTTGGTCATATCAGAGATGCTGTGCCAGAGAGCGATACGCGACATAACAAACACATGGACCGCACAATGGCAATGGACTTACCAAGACAAGGGCGCAAGACCAAGAGAGAAGACCAAGCTTGCTTCCAAAATGGTAGCAACATCAAAGGCCCACCTCAAACACATCCACCCAACCCAGTGTCTCCATGCAGATCCTCGTCCCGACAGTCAACACTCACCGAGATGTTTGGTCAGCAAAGTAAATATAAAACGAACAGCGCAAAATGTTGTGCGTTCACAGAAAGTCAGCGCAAAAGAAATGATGCTCTTTAATATGGTTGAAAAGCTAGCATTTCAGAAATGCTGCAAATGTATGACAACCTGTACAAACAAAAAAGGGAAATTCTGTGAAAGATGACATATAAAAGAAAATGAGTGTGATGTATTCTCTTTTATTATTATTATTATATAATTATATATTTTTTATTATAAACATTTCACACCTGCATTGTTTTGTGACTCGGTCAAACAAAATGTCTGTCCAGTCGCATTTTTCATTGTATTTCTTAAAATGAAAAGTTAAATGAAATATAAAAATTTCATGTTTTATGTAGTATTGTGATCACTGGGCAGCAGTAAGGTTATGGAACATGACGTTAGAGCACATTACTTTTGACACTGCATGGAGATGTGCCCTGGCTTAGACCGATGTGCCCTGGCTTAGACCGACGTGCCCTGGCTTAGACCGACGTGCCCAGGCTGAGACCGACAATATTGCGTTTATTAATATTGTAACCTACTTTCTGGAAATTCGCTCATCGGGGGGGGGGCTGTATAGGAATCAGATGGAGGGGCCACTGTGATCACACCTATCATCGCCTTACACCACTAAAAACAATATCATGACATCTGGTCTGGTACGAGACCCCAAATAACCCTAATCACCAGTTGGTATATTCTATCATCACTGACACCTATGATATACCGTATGCCATTAAAATAGCTGCATGCTGGAGAAAATCACTGTGACACACTGATTTATCGGTGCAATATACCTTGGCTGTAAGAAGCTTAAACCCGAGCTAACGTATATCAGCCAGAAGATAAAGATTACATCACTGTCACTGTCGCTGCAATAGCCTGGAACTATGCGGGTCCTCGGTGTTGGCCAAGTGTTTATGCAGTCAAATGCTTCACTAATCATGTATTATATTCTAAGCTATTTTGGGTGGGAAAGAGCATGCTAACATCTGTCTTAACCACACTTTTAATTGGCAGCAGCCCGTGAACAAAAGGGAATCGTCTCAGAAATGTGCCAGAAGACTGATAAAGAGTGTACCCCAGAATAACTTGTGAAATCATCTTCTCCACCAGGACCACGCAGAGGTTACGTTTCACACCACTTGTGTTTTTACAGCTCAGTGCAGACGTTCCACCTGCACAGCTCCAGGCTTTTGATTACCCCGACCGTCTTCATGTCGTCTTGACAGCAGCTTCTGCACATGCATTTTCCTGCTCGGGATGCAGAAAACATCAAGATGTTTCATGGCAAAATTGATGTCAGCCTGGCGTGTGAGGCCTGCGGTTCTTTGGATGTGGTTGCAGGTTTTTGTGTGACCCCTTTTGGTTGACCAGCTACTGACTGATAGATCTGGATTATTTTCAGTGAAGTGATGTTCCATCACCTTTCCGCACTTTGTCTCCCTTACTAATAAAAGGTTTCATGTTAACTACATTTTGTGTTCAGTTGTGTTGTCATTGACTAATATTTACATTTGTTGATGATCTGATACATTCAAGTGTGACAGAAATATGAATTTTGGAAGGAGGCAAACACTTTACCACACCACTGTACATGCCATTTAATAGGGGGGCTTGAATGAGTTCAAGCGTAATGGGACATTTCGTATATTTAGTATAACAAGTGAAAACAAAATGCCACAAAGCGCCAGTGAAGATGTGAGGAGATAAAGTGAACATCTCAGCTTGTTCAGGTCAGTCATTATGAGCGTTATGGACCTAAAGCAGGAATACTTGCAGTTCTTAGTGTACAGTAAATACTGCAGGATAGACAGACCAATACACCATCTAGTGGTGCAGAGTAAAACTACAACTTCCTTTCAACAGTAACTACCCGGGTTCCTTTTGAAGATGCTGTTGATGAATCCTTTTTGCGGAACATGAACTGTTGTCACTTCGGGGATGCTACTGTTTTAGCTGAAGTGCAATCTTGTTGCTTTCAACTTTTGCATCTAATACACAAACCTGACCAGTCCGGGGTGACCCTGCCTCTGGCTCAAAGTCAGCTGGGATAGGCTCCAGCACACCCCGCCTCCCTAGTGAGGATAAGCGCCATAGAAAATGGATGGATGGCATATTAACCTGGTCAGCTGTTCGTTCATTTGTTATTTTAATTACTAATTTATTATTATTTTTGCATCATTTTCTGCATGCAAAAGTATAATTCCTGTGTATAAAACAACATTTGTGGGTGTCTAGTACAGATAAATTGGATTTTCATTATTTTCCATGCGAAAATTTGCTTTGGTTAGAGTCTGTTTTGGTTTGAGTTGATGAGACATGACCTCACCTTAACACTGCATAAAGTCAGCCATGGCGCGTCCCACCATCATTGAGTGGAAAAAAAGTTATCTTCCCATCACGTGTGGAAGTGGTACAGTTTGGATTTCTTACATTTCTTCAGAAATAAATTAGACTAGTTAGATTGCTAGCTTGTAAGCGTAAACAATGAATAATAGGAGTGTAAAGGTGACTATGGGGGTGTCTAAAATTGTTAAAAGCAGTATTCGGAAAGTCATAACCAGGTTTTCTATGCTGTATTATTATTATCAGTGAATCCTATGAAAACCCATTTAACATGGTCGGGTCGACTTCATATGCTACATAAGCATATGTATATCTCTCGCACTCCCAGGTAGGATTATAACATCTCCACTTGGCCAAGCCGTGTGTGACCTTTGACCCCGCCTATGTGCCTATGAAGTTACTTACGACACAATAAAGCCACAGTAGTCATGCTGGGCAAAGGTGGCGAAAACTGGTCAATCTAAACAGACTAAATCCTTGTTCCTGATGAGTTGATTAGATAAAAACCGATGACTATTGTTAAGTCTGCTCTAACGCCGCTACTAATCTGATGCTGGCTTTATGCAAATGGCTTTAGAGGATTATGCAGCTAATGTGTTGTAGGCCTTCAAATGTTGCCGAGCAATAGTGTGCACTTGCCTAAAATCAGCAGGATTCTTGATTTAATTTTATCAGTGGGAGAAAAATGAGCGCCCTGTGTTTTCCGTGTTAACAGAATCGTGGAACTGGCCAATAAAAACGTGGATTCTTGCTGGAAACTGACAGCATTAATGAAATGCCATCACCGAAGGAACGTTTGGCAAGTTGGCAAGAAAAACTGGGAAACAGAGCGTGAATGGAAGCCAGCTGGGTTAGCTTAGTTTAGCAGAGCATGCTAGTGTGTGTGTGTGTGTGTTTGTGTGTGTGTGTGTTTTACCACTTGTTAATGCAAACAAGCGTTTATGACGCCTGCTGGCGTCGTGCAACTTCTGAATGAAACGAGGGCGAGGGGCACGTTTATTCTCGCTGCCAGGTCGCCTTCATCATCAGACATTCTCAATGCTACCGCCCTTCAAAATAAGAGCGCTGTTCACCACATCTGACTCACCATGGAAACAAAATAAGGGCATCATAATAAAATGTCTAATTAATAATGCAACATTATTTTGAGACAAATGGATCAATATTGTTATCATACATCAGAACCATAATACACACAGTAAATAAATAACTACAAATTTATACGGTAATTTACGGTGTATAAGCCACTCATGTCCACGTCATAAAATGGGATATTGTGGCTCGCACGAGTCCAGGAGGACCAGGAGGTGATTATGTAGTCCAATAACATAACAGTCTGACTGACTCACGGTGTCGTCTTACTAACCACATTAAACTCATGACGCTGGCACTGCAATGCTGCCTCTGTCCACCAAAGGGAGCCAGAGGAACCGGAGCCCAAAGCCCAGAGGGAGGCTGACATCATTGCAGCACCCCAATGAATGTTTTATGGGGAAAATTTGCTTTTTAAACACATACTTGCATATTTGTCATGTATACATTTTGAGTATTTCTTTGCTGAGTGATGAATTTTGTGCTGTCTGTGAGTCAGGTGGTTGTGTTAAGGTAATATTGAGTAATGACCTCAATGGATTGACAAACTTGTTGTGAGCGCACCGATAGCTCGTGATTGGCTCCTGCTGAAGAAAGAGCTACTGTTTCCTCGCTTGTAGTTTTAGTGTAATACTGCTGCCCTTTTCCTGTTTTCCTGATTCCTCTTTTTCCTGATTTCCTGTTTTACTGTGTCGACATGATTGGTGGCAGGAAAACAACATTTGTTGCAACCTAGAACATACTAATATTGTATTTTTTTTGCCCAATTGTTTCCATTTGCTTTCGACAACACTAACATGTTATTGGCAAGCGTGGTATGAATATCAATGAGGTTAAACACTGCACATTGTCATTTGAACTCCTGTGGAGATAAGAAGAGAGGCCTTCAATTCCTCTCTTACTACATTCCTGGGACGCCAGATAAAGATCAGGTAAGAAGAAGCATGTAAAAACCTGTCCCGATTCACAACAAGGCAGAGCTGAGTGAGAAACGTCTCCACCCGGTGTTACGAAACGTGGAATAATACACACCCACACCTGCAAGTTGTTCGATGCGGCCTTATAAAAAGCTGCTCCGCACAATAAAGCCATAAAACCTCCACCAGAAATACAAAGTTCAAGTGGAAGTGAAAGGCAGACGGTTTGATGGGAGTGATACCATGTGTAAATCATTTGGTAAGCTCATGCAAAGTACGAGAATGAGCTTCCAGACGGGGGTGCAAGATAAAACGCTGGCTAATCTGCAGGGTAGAGAACCAACGCCCAGCGAACAGCTTGATGAGGCTTAGTCAGAGCCAGGTCACACTGGAATGACACTCATCAGCACAATCTTTGTCTTCCTTCTGCTCGGCGTGTCTGCATATGTGGCTGTCTATGTGTGTGTGTGTGTGTGTGTGTGTGTGTGTGTGTGAGAGAGGCGGGAGAGCTGCTGATATTAGCTGCACCCCACCCAAAGTGGGTCAATAAGCTGGGGCCCTCTCACATTCCAACCCCCCTAAACCTAAACCATCTCCATTATGGTCTATGCGCATATTACATATTACATCATATTACGTGATAACAAGAGCAAGACACATGCGGAATACGACCACACAGGTACTACATAAAGTAGTGGCCGCACGGCACGGGACACAGACGGGTCGGCCGGGTAAGACAGCGCAGATGACCTCATGGCTGCCCCCTTGGCGCCAGACATTAATCCTAAAAACACAGACTGTCACGCTAGCACACATTCTATAGCCGATACTACGGTATAGTACACTCGGGCCTAAACAAACTACTGTCCTCATGCTGCTGGACGGCCTACAAGCTACATCAAAATGTACGCGTGGGAGCTAATTACCATCATTTCTGTCCTCATGTGGAACCAAATGGTCATCCTTTGAGGAAACAGTTAGCTGCAAATGGAAGACACGTTATACTGTATTTGGTGTTATACTCATATTTATTTGGAACATCTTACATTTATGTTAGACACACTTTAGGATATTTTTTTTTATGAGATGCACTATATCTTCTTTCAAACTGATACCGCTAACTTTGTGCTCCTCCGCTAACTTTTTTATACTCACTTGTTTGTTCACAGGTCTGAAGGACTGGAACAAATAAGAGTGTAGAGTGGAAAGAGCATGAAGACTCTGGTGTGGCCCAGTAAGGTGCACTGTATTCGGGCACATGCGCAGAGCAGCCGGGGTGCTGCTACGGAGGTCTCTGGCAAACTTTTTGTATTTTTCAAAATGCGGCAGCACTAGTGTTTCAGGCGGCTGATAAGGTTTTTTTTGCGGTTTTGAATTATCTGTTATCTAAGCTCTTTTTAAAGTTATTGGATTTATCAGTATGATGTCTTAAGTCCCTCATGTATGTCCGATAACTATCATGCACCCCAAGTGACTATAATATTATATATTTCACTTCAACAAGAGGGGTTGCTGCAAAAAAGCAGAGGGCTCTGATGGTCCCTCCCCCCGGCCCTCACTACCCCCGGCCTTTTGTTAAAAACACCAACGCTGTTTCCACTTGCCAACATAAACAATACTCCATACGCATTTTTCTTCTGCCGTGCCATCGCCAACTGATCCCAGCCCAAATCTCCTGGTTGGACCAGCAAATGTCCTCAGCACACAGAAGGCAGACCGAGATGCAGGAACCCAACACTGAAGTCGGTTCATAGCTAAAACGTGCTGGGCCGGTAAACTGCCACCGCCACGTGTTCAGCTAATGCAGTACTTCGCAATTATTTTCTGTCATGCATGTCTGCATTAAAATTAAAGCACCCCCCCCCCCCACACACAAACACACACAAACTATTTTGAAAAGCACCGAGTTAATGGCTTCAAGGAAAAGTGCACTTTTCTTCCGCTAATGCTTCAAAGACCAAAATACTGTAAGTACATGTTAGCATGATGTACCTGTTACTACATGATCACTGGAGGTGTTTTAATAGCTCCCCCCTTTAATAGCTCTCCCATTACGTGCATTAATGACCTGTCTCTTTTCAGCTTTTTTAATATGTTCAGGAAGCACAGAAGAGAAGCTAAGGATTATCATGGATGATGGGCAAAATTCCCCTCAGACAGTGCAGTTTTCCTTGGAAGTGCCATCCTTGATTTCAACTCTTTCACAACAGGCGTCTTCGCCTGAGGGAACTCGATAGACGCAAGTGTAAAACCATTAGCAGCTTGTAACCATCAAGCCACCAGCATCGTCCTTTTTAATCCATGCAGCCTGCAGACGTCCAACAGCCATGTTTGTCACTCCAGCACATACAGATTATGGAACCAATGCCCCATCAGATATCAATAACAATCAATAAGGCATGTCAACTATTCACGCAACTGACCGTCGTGCGTGTGTTGACCCTATTTAGTGCTTTTGAGCAAGTATTACAATGTGGTCCAGAGATTTAACTAAGTTAAGGCTATAATCCATCAATATGGTCAAAAAAACAACCAACGTGTCGGAATGCATACATTCCAGCAAACGAAAGCAAAGCTATCAGATAGCAGAAACCGCACACATGTGCAGTGCATGCTGGGGCTTTTTCTTCAACCTCATAGAAGGTTCATAACCTTCTGATATCAATTGATGCTTTTCAATCTAAAATGTCTCCGCTGTGTTTTCCCCCTAAAGTGAAGGAAGGAGGAAAAAGGGCAAGGAGCAAAATAGTGGAAGATTTAGTCACAATTTAGTCTCAGTTTGCGTGCATTCTCTGCGTAGCGTACGTCTTGTCATGTTATTCCTATGCTGCGTATTCTTAACTCATTCCATCCCAGCCATGTTTGAAGCCATGTCATTTCACACCATTTTGACTGATCTTTCAAGGCACACATAGTATTGTTTTCCATGGTTATATAAACATGGAACCTACCAAAAGAAAGATTAGACTCTTGTCTTTCATCAGAAAAAACAAGTTGGTTTCTACCTTGTTCAGTTCTTTAGTAATCAGCAGTAGAACACGGGGAAGTTTCAGGAAAACTAAGCTAATCTAGCTAGCTTCCATTCAGGAGGAGTTACAAAGTTTTTTTTCACAAACGTTTGTCGGTGTTTCGGGTTGCCGTTTTGGCGTGTTTAATACGGGAGGGGGCAGGCTGGTGTTGTAATGACATTCCGCCATGACTGAGCGGTCGGCCAGGGAAACACCTCCCCATACAAACGTTCCATTTCATCGACAATATGATTTGTGTTTCATTCGCAACAAAAGCCTACAATGAAATGTCAACAGCGGGGGTGTCCACACAGAAGGTCCCATCATGAAATATCTACAGTATTGGGGGGGGGGGTCAATTCAATCTTTAAAATTTCAGAGCAGGCTATAAAAGATGCTATTGTCAGAGTTGACTAAGGTTAAGAACTTAGCTTGGCAACCTCATCAAGTCCATCTAGGTAAAGGTAGCGCCTCAGAGTGGGCGGGACCTGGGAAGATCATAACAGAATAGGCACTTCCTGGTTGGAGACATCTTCCTTGATGGACTGGTCTCTTTTTGGGATAAACTAACCCAAATCTGGTCTATAGGACATCATGAATGACAGCTGTCCTGAATTACCGCATCCTAATTACTACAGACGTGTTTATTAGACGTGTTAATGTCTGGAAGGAATCATCTCACAGCCTCCAACGCCATAGCGGGTTCCACCAAATAAAGATTGCGCTGGGAATGTTCCAGTGTGAATAGAAATGTGCTTCCGTCCTGAAAGGCTTTTTTAGTCCTGAAAAAGAGGCCAGATAGTTTAGCGGACGCAGATCGCTTGGCTTTGTGCCTTTTGTCATGCTAATTGCTGGCATCTGAAAGCAGCGTGCCGTGCCAAACACCCACTACGTCTTCCAGGCAACACGATTGTTTATTAGCGAGCAGCGCAGGCCGTGCTTGAACTGGGACGACGCCGTTTTCATCTGGACCGATGCGAGTCCACACTGGAGGAGAAATACTCACCGATCCCAAGCTCTTCATGGACCAGCACGGCTTCCCACAAGATATTGGCGGCAGGAATGGGCCATGCATGACGCACGTGCACATGAGGTAAGGGCAGCAAAAAATATTTTTTTAATGCTGTATGCAACACATGTGTTCATTCTACCACCAGAGATATACCACAGGAGTCATATTACACATATCAGTATCTGTATCAGTATAGCCTGATATCGGTATCGGAAATTGAGACTTGGACAATATCGATTTTTAGCAAATAAGCCAATATCGGTCGTCCCTAGTTGAAAATAAATGAGTCTTCATGCTAGAATTGCAAATACTGCACACTACGTTTTCACTTCCTGGTTGCTGTGGGCCGATCTTCTCCAGAAGAAGATGCATGTGTGCCAGCTCTTCTAAAATGCACTCCTGCGTCACTCCTAATGCGGAAGTACAATGTGCTGCATTTAAGAATGCTCAGAAATCTCAGGAAATACGCTCAATTGATGGGAATTCAACTTAAATTACATGGTGTCTTTGAACGCAACCCATCATTACATTTACAGTGGAACATTGGCTAGCACCCTATTCGCTAGCTAAACAAATCGGCAACCAAAATGGGAATTTTTGGCACACATTTATGATGTCATCAGCAGTTGACGCTGTCAAATGTAAACACAAAACAGCTTTTTTTATATAGTTTGACAAAAACTGTAAATCAATTGTGCACAGAAATGATGAATGAAATGGATAAATTTAAGGCTAACAATTTAGGCTACTTTCACATTCACGGAAGACATGAGTGCTCCCAAAGACGATGTGGCGGCGAGATCCACCACCGCCACCTTCCTGTTGTTCCTTCACTCACGTCTTCCACAAAGCGGCCTTAAATGTTCATTTGGCCTTTTCATTCATCGTTGTTTTATTCATGGCAGACTATCATTGCAAAACCAGAAAAACGTGTTTTGTGTTAACATTTATGTCTGGAAGAAGCTGATTATATTGACATGATTTCTCATGGGAATAAATGGACTCCAACCAATGAATGACACTCACCGGGATTCTTGTGTATAATCTAATAATATAGCTCTTCAAGTACTTATTTCAAGGGCCAAACAAAAACGAGCAGCTGACCGGAACTGCCCCCCGGGCCGCACGTCGGACACCCCACACGATGCAACAAGTGTCCCGGAGCTACCGCAGGTGCCCCCGGGCCTGCTAACCTCCCCCGGGGCCACCCCGGGAAGGAGACGTGGAGGCGGTGAGGAGGAGGATCTTCTGACCCAAAACGCCTCACATCGTTGACGTCTTCCACAAAGCTAAAGCTAATCCAACAATAACAAACGGAGCCGCCGTCCTCGTCACAAACAACATTGTACTCACAGTGATGTTCACTTCGTGCTTTTTCAGACGGTACTTCAGACTCTTCATTTTCACGTGTTGGTTTGAGTCGCCAAGTTCCTCTTTTCTTTGACAAATCCGCCAAGAGTCCGACCAGAACTTCCCATGAGACTGAAACCAAGTTTGATCCCCCTCTCCCGCGGGCGAGTTCCACCTGACGCTGAAACGCAAAGTCTGATCGCGTTGGATGGGCAGCCGGCTCAGCCAATCGGTGTCGAGGATGCGCGGGCTGTTGGAGTTCTCGCCCAACCGGTTGCGTCAGAGGGCGGGACTTCCGCGTTTTAGGCTCGGAGGGAGAAGTTGGGGACATCCTGGGACAAAGCGGGGTGACGTCAGGCTTACCTGAAAACCGAAACACCTGGAAAACCAGCAGAAATCTCAGCTTTTAAGAGGTGTTTGTGATTAAGTTCCTACTTTATGGCGGCTATGTGCTATTTATTAGGATCTTCAATAGAGGTGTATGTCGATGCGTCGCTTTAAGCATTGATTTAATCTGAATCAAAAATGTTTATATTTACTTGTGGCCAAGTAAATATGGAACAAAGACAAGCTTGTCCCGATGTGTTTGGCACAATTTGTGGGCATGCCGGAATGTCGCTGTTCCCTCCCCAAGCGGCTGCTCATTGTCTGAGAATATGAGCTGGGTCTGCAACCCACGGCTCCCTGAGTGGAAACAAATACCAGTTGTGAATATTTGTAGCATTTCAAACATTTGTTGGGGGACAGAAAATGCCGGTCTACGCTCTGCCAGGGTGAAACTTTTGTCAGCGACGCCATGGCAACAGTGTTACCACGGCAATGAAGCTAGAGGCCTTGTACTTGACATGCAGAATCATGCTGACCTGACCCACAGAACTCAGTCTACAAGTCCAATCCACCAGAAGCGTTACTATTTGTGGCACATTCTACATGCTAGGATCATCATCAGGCCGAAATGAGGGAATCATAACATTAAAAATAGCTCTCATAAGTGACCATTTAAAAAAGAAAACCCTCCAATGAGGCGAGATTACCCGTACTGTGCAGGTGAGCAAACCAAGCACTCCTTTTTTGTCCTGCCTGTGATGCTAACGTCGTAATTTCCCTGACCTCACTTGTAAACAAGACCTTTCACATGCGAGTTGTACGAAATGCTGCGCGATGTGGGGGGGGGGCGCTCATCTGCCAGAGACCTCCGTGGCGTCAAACCGCCTGCTCGGTGCGTGTGCCTGAATACAATGCACCTTGCGGGGTACATTAGCTGTAAGAGTCAAAATATTACGTCGTGCCATTTTAGTAGCATATAATGCTAAAGAAAAAGATGTTCTTTTTTGTTGTGCCAACAAATAAAGTTGTAATTTTTACAAAATTAGGTATAGTTAATAGTTAATCATTTAAAAAAAAAAACAGCAGAAATGGTTAGAGGAGGATCATAATTTTACAAAAATGAATCCTAAATGTGAAGAGAAAAAAGTCATAATACAACAAAAACTTGTAACTTTACGAGAATAATGTAACGAAAAAAATGATGTAATTTTAGTAGCATGTAGCTGAAATGTTAAAACATAAAAAGCTATAGTAACATGAGAAATAAAGTATCAACAAAGAATAATGGAATATTTAGAAAATTAGTCTGGAGGAAAAAGTTATATAATAAAACAGGAAATTATTTTTTTAATTGCAATATTTGTGCAATTTAAAAAACATTAAAAGTGTAAATAGAAAAGAGTAAAGCGTTAAATTGTTTTAAGCTGTATGACAAAGATGAGATGTTGAAATATATAGAAATGTGAGTGGCAAGGTTGCAGCCCGTGATTATTCACCATGCGGCCGTCCGATGGCCACCCCGGTATCGAGCCACAAACAAAGACGCCAAACGTAGACCTTCTGTGGAAATGTTTTGTTTTTTACAAAAACACAAGACGCAGGTTGTAAAAAGAAGACGTGGTGCTCCTGGTGTGGCAGTGATGACCAATAAATAAATATAAATAGCACATGCAACAACATACGCACACCAAAAGGAGGCATGGCAGACGGCATCTCCTTTTTTTCCTAAAGTTGCTTTTCACTTCACCTCTCATTTTAGTCTCTTGGCTGTGATGACCTCTTGGGAGGCTTGCTGAGAAGAAAATGTCATCCAAGCGTGCACTCGGGCGGCCACGGTGATGACGCAGGTGGGGGGCGTGTCCACCGGGGGCGCTCACACGGCCTTGCGGTGGTACTCCGGGGGTGCCACCTCGTAGTCGCTGGCATTAAAGAGCGTGGGCAAGTTCTTCACCAGATACCTGAGAGAAAGCGAGGCCATGTGTCAACGTTTTGTGACAATCACAGCCTTTTTTTTAATAGTTGGCAAAACACCAAGAATACAAACGTGGGCTCAAAACCCAAAAGCACCTCAGAAATCAACTTTGGGTGTTTATGGGACACGTGGATGAATTAGGAAACAGAAAAGGACACAAAATAAGGTGTTAACAGCGGTAAGATATGATATGAGGGAATGATGACGTCATACCGTCACATCCGCTAGCTGCGTGCTATTAGCAGTTTAGCAGTGCGGAGTGGCCGACAGCAGCTGCTGTGTGAACGTTCTCTGCTTTTTAATAAGCGATGGAAATACATCGAGAGTCTCGCTCTCTCTCCAAACCACAAACACTGGCAGTAGAGTAGTCTTCTAATGTGGTCTCTAGGGGTCTGTAACGTTACGTTGATGACACTATCAGCCACCAGGAAGTACGCTGTTGTACTGACGTGTGAGTCTATGTTATCTTATTTATTTATGTATACATAAGATAGCCAATTCTTTACAAGTTTGGGTAATACAAATGTAAAGGTGACTATAGGGGTGCTATACCATGTCTAGAGGGCTCTAATAATAGTAAAACCCATATGGAGCTAGTTCATAAACAGGTAAACTCCTATAACTTCCCATTTATTAATATCTAATCATATATTGCGGGCATTCACCAATCAACCCCCATAAACGAGTCAAACTGTGATGGAGTGGCAACCTGTGGGAAGGCTGAGGAGAAACAGGAGTGGCCCGATCCGTGCGTGGAGGAAGTGCATCAGGCCTGACTGCACTAATGTGCACGTGAACGCAACATGACAGCCGACAGTCTCCCCACCGTGTCACGCTGGAACAATCGATGAAGCTCAAGCGGGAGTCGAGGCTTACTTGAGGAAGTCCTGGAGATAACCCAGCAGCAGAGCCAGACTTTTCTCATCCAGCGGCGTGTAAGCCAGCATGGCTCCGATTCGGACTAGCGGGAGCAAAATCACAACAGAAGACATTTGAAAGCAAGGATGCCACAACATAAAAAGTGTTTTATATGAAAACTGGTTTTAGCTTGTTTGGTTTGTTACGTTTATGTCTTAAAGGGGACCTACTATGCTCATTTGTATTGATGTGGACTCCTGTAGAGCAGCGCCACACCATTACCCACACGGAAAGCTTTCTACATCTTCCAGAACCTGCACCTATTCCAGCTGGATTTCCTTGGATTTGCAAAACATTCCACTCCAGTGTGATTGGTCACACTCCCAAGCGCTCCAGAGTACTTCCAGACTACTGCCGAACCACCCCTTTGTAATTTGGTGGGTAAAGGTTGATCATAAATGAAGGACGCCTTTGGAGAGCTCCTTGAAAAGTGCTCAGCCACTGTTTGGAGACCCCTGCCTCACTGTGGATAAACTCACACCGCTTGGTCCCGTGGAGCCCGAGGAGGAGCACTCATTGTCGGACACACTTTGTCAGAAGCACCGCGAGTGAGGGCGCCGCGTTTACTAAGTGCAAACAATCTTGGCACAACATCGGCACAACACAGACAACCACGGAACGCCACTAAATAAACACGGTGAAATAAAAGTGCAGCACAGCGAGGAAGTCCGGTGTTTGAAAAGCTAAACTTCTCTACTTCAGAGCTGGCCGCCAATGATTTCAAATAACGAAAGCAGCGGCAGAGTGAGGCTCTCAGGTTTTAATGAAGACACGCCCCCAACACACAACAACCACTGACAGCAGAGATGAAGCGTGGGTTAACCCACGTGTGAAAACGATGCCTTGGAGACCTTCTCTCACGCGTTTGCTCCTTCAGCCCAATCCATGTCCATCCCATCAGGGAAGGAAAATCAATGGACAGGCCAACACGGCCATTTAGTGGATCCCCTTAGTGAGTTCAGCTCTTCTTCTCGGGCAGGTCAGGTTGTTGAAATGAGGAGTGGAGCATGGTCAGTGCTAAATGCCTGATTTGGTGTCAGTGGTGGAGTTCATGGGCTTTGGGTGCCGTGGAGTTGCAGGAAAAAGTGACTTGGTAACTTAGACCTTTGGTCTCTAAACATAGCATGACAATGCCTCCACTTGAGCCAAAGCTAATGATGCTAATTAGAGGATGACATCATCGAGCAACCTTTTGGGAGAGATAATGTAAATCATAGTCCCATTTTCTATAGTGCTTTCCTCGTTAGGGTCACAGGTTGGAAATATTGGAGCTAGCATCATAGCTATCCAGATGATGGAACCACATCTTAGCCACGGTATCTAGATGCGTATCAAATGCTAAATATTAGAGCTAGCATCATAGCTATCCAGATGATGGAACCACATCTTAACCACCGTATCTAGATGCGTATCAAATGCTAAATATTAGAGCTAGCATCACAGCTATCCAGACGATGGAACCACATCGTAACCTACGTATCTACAAGGTGCGTATCCAATGCTAAATATTAGAGCTAGCATCATAGCTATCCAGACGATGGAACCACATCTTAACCTATGTATCTAGGTGCGTATCCAATGCTAAATATTAGAGCTAGCATCACAGCTATCCAGACGATGGAACCACATCTTAACCTATGTATCTAGATGCGTATCGAATGGTTCACCACAGAGATTTCCATCTCTACTTATTAAGAACACATTTCTCCATTGATTGTGATTAATTATGAGTTAACTATGGACAAGACATGATTCATCAGGATTAAATGCCAGCCCTAACATACGGCATATATATTTTGTACTTCATGTTGGGTATTGTGTGTGAAGGGGCCGAGTGCTGCTACTAGTAGCTTGGAGCGAGCATTCAGGCGTGGCGTGTGTGTTTTGTGTGTGTTTTGTGCTAGCGTCCTTACCAAAAAGGCGTAGCAGATGTGGCGCCCCGTACACCTGGGACATCATCATGTCCGGGTGCTCGGCTAACATCTCAGCGTACTGCGGCCTCTCGAACTTGTAGAGGAGCTGGGTGCCCAGCATGACATTGAAGTACTCACGAATGCCAGCCACCACTTCATTGATGGCGTATTCCCTGGATGGTTTGGGGGGGGGGGGCAAGACATCACATCAAATGCTTCTCATGGACTTTCATGAGATGACTGTTGGTTCTTCTTATGAAGATGTGATTGTGGAAACACTTAAAATTAGAGATGCAGTATATGCACAATAGAGTATTTTATCCAGCCCTTTACTGCTGATATCAATAGCATAACCCAAAATGATTGTTATGTAGCTATATAGCTTTTAGCCTACAGGACAGAATGTACTGCATATTGTCTTACTTATTGTCAGAGTTTCCTTTGGACTTCTTGTAGTTGGCATAGTCCTCCAAGACGCCCTCGATATTCTTCTTAGCAGGCAGGCGAAACAACTGCAAGACAAGGACAGACATGCTGGACGCCTGTTGGACAACAAGAGGAGGTGACACTTTGCGGATTGTCATTCGTGATGCACCTGAACGCACCACTGCCATTAGGATCTGGTTGAGTGGAAACTCCTTGCACACCACGGCTGATTAAAGCAGCATGAGATGCTGACTTTGAATACTTTTGCCGTGGACATTCATAGTTCACATCTACATTCATAGATCTAGACACCATCACGAGCTAGCTGTTCGAGTTGTCCAAGCTGGGTGGGACCAGTTATTGTGGGCGTGCCCAGAGGCGGGCCGTGGCTGGAATAAATTAAAACAAAGCATTTTGGAAATCCAAGGAAATGCAGCTGGAATAGGTGCAGATTCTGGAAGATGTAGAAAGCTTTGTGTGCGGGTTATGGACTATAGTCGCTGCTCTATAGGAGTCCACAAGTCAATACAAAGACCCAACATGAGCGTCATAGGTCCCCTTTAATGGGCTCCCTCTTTTTATCTGATGTGGGTGCTCATGTCTCACCTTGATGGGCAAAATTCCAAAATAAGTGCAGTTTTCCGTTAATCACAGAATGTGTGTGTGTGAGAGTGTGAACCTGTTTCTGGCGCGTGATGAGGTCCCAGTCGTCCACAAGCCAGGGTTTCAGCTCCTCGGGGATCTTCACCTTCACCTCCAAACGGTTGGTGAACATCTCTTCCTGGACACAAACACAACACCACACATTACCACACAATAAAAAGGGTGCGCCGAGTGGGAGCGCAGCTTTGCAGCAGACTCATCTTCCGCCGCTCTGTGCACCGGATCGTTATCTCCACTGAATGAAAGGCTGGGAAATCTGCCATTCTTTCCCTCGGAGGAGCGCTGACGCCACGCTGTGCGCACATCTTTGAGGCCTCCGTGATGCGCCTGCTGTATGACAACCATTGTGCTCATTCAGTCTCTATCAGTCACGTTGGCATCTCCGCTCCCGGACCAATACCCTGCATGGCTTTTTAACAATGCAACTTATTGAGCTGCCAAACTTTTGTCCTTTTAATGTGCCAGTGTTAGCATTGTGTCTGTCATTCCTTTGTTATTGTTTATTGTGTTGGTCCACATAAACTCATTCACTTACACATAGCATCCGCATGTTGACACTTGGGGTGTCAATCATTCTTCTTCTATGCCGCTTATCCTCACTAGGGTCGTGGCTGTGCTGGAGCCTATGCCAGCTGTCTTTGGGCGAGGGTCGGGGGCACATCTAGACAAACAACCACCCACACTCACATTCATGTCTATGGACAATATGGAGTCGCCAGGTAATACCAAGTGGAGATTGAAGCCCAGGTCTTCCTGACCTCCCGACCGTGTGGCCAGCATGCTAACCCAACACAAACATAATAAAAGATATTGATGATACTTACGCTCTCCACAGTTGGATCCACACGTGCACGCTTCTTCCGTGGTCCCTGCGGCATTTCTCCACTGCTAGTACCTTCGCCTGGTCCTGGGGCTAAACACATCAAATACTACTATATACTATACTTAAATGCATACAATCATGGTACTTAGGACACATAAGAAAAAGACTTGACTTACTCTTCTGCTTTGCCTTTTTCACTTTCCTAGAGTGCAAAGACATGAAGCATTCAGGTTGAGCTACATCGTTGTGATTATTGGCTGCTGCCTATGACCTACACGTCCTACACGTGATACAAAGTAAGAACTTACAGATCAACATTTTTCTGCTGCACAGCAGCAATCTTCTTGCTTGGTGCCAAACCTCTCATCTTTCCCTCAACATAATGGTCCCTGCGGGGGAGAAAGTCATAGACACGCTGTCACTCATAAACCGGGACTGTGTTCCAACCCCGTAACTAGGTGGCAGCATAAGTAACACACCCAATCAGACAGAGAAGAAGAAGACGTAGCAGGAGGGATCAGTGAAGCCTACTTATTCAGCGATGAGTCAAACCCCTTTAAAAGCCACAAGCACGTTTTTCTGATCTTATTGGACATTTTTGGAGACTCTTTCTTGATGGTGAAATAATGGGATTAAAAGCAACGGAAAAAAGTTCCTTTGTATTTCTGAACATATTTCTTTGGCTTTTCATGTTTTGCGCTCCCATCATCATCTCAGGCAATTATGAATTGTTGCTGGGGATGCAATCAACCTACCAAGGCGATGGTGTTTCGGGCTGATTCCCAATCAGATGCCTCTAATCACGGCCACGATGGAGCGGAACTTCAGATATGACTGAAATGTAAACACGGAGCAGGCTGTACGAAGAACTGTACTATTCTATGTACAAAAGTTTGTTTTCAGGGGCTCTTTGGGTCCACAAAGTCGCCAAATCCATATGTGCCATGTTGCTCTATGTCGCTATCATCGCAATTCACCGTTGGCTTATCACTCCATCTCCGTAGGGAGGACTTTCAGAAATTCATGAATAAATGATGGTTGTTGTGTGCTGGACTATAATTAGTCAAAACATACCAAAATATGCTTGATATGTCTTATTCTGGCCACTAGGTGGCAATAATGACACAAAACATTGAACCATGAGCTTACATGACATCACCTTAACACTGCATGAAGTCAGGCATGGCATGGCATGACTTAGATTTAGCTGTTTGGAGATCAGCTTCGCATACGCCGTCCCATCAAAACTTCATGTTTTTATATACGAGTGTAAAAAACAAAACAACTTACTGATTGGCCTTTTGAAGCTCTTTTTGTTTTGCAAGGTTGCTGTCCACATATTTGAGAACTCTGCTTTCAGGAACCCATTCATCCCAGCTGAAAGACAACAAGAATACTAAATCAGGGAAGCACAAAAAGGAAAATCTATCCGATATCAAGCACAACAAATCAGGCGAGTGATCCAGATTGCAACCGGTGTCTCCGAGGGTGTGGGGCAGTGGGACACACAAGCACCAGTAGAAATTTACCCGTATCAGTTTGAGAAAAAATATATCATGCATCTGCAGAATGAATTGGAAACGTGTGTTTAGTGCGTTTGGGATGCGGCTCCACCTTTGCCCCGTCGGCCACAATAGGTTTGATACCATGACAGGAGGTAAAGCTCACTTTTTGTTCCATCCGCTGTAATGAATGAAGTATTTAATCTGCTTTTCCTTTATGCTGATCTTGACACACTGCAAGACACACAAAAAGGCACAACCAGGTGAGAAATGGCCACGCAGCACAACGCAGACGATAGACACGATACCTTTGCCTCATACAGCAACGGCCCATGAAAGCACAGGACTCTTTCACCTGTGAAGAAACCACGGTTAATACACAAAGGACTGCAATATTGTCAGCTTTTAGGTTCACTTCCTGTCTTAGACAGGAAGTAGAATCTGGTAAATGATGGTTAGCTTCTAACAAGCTAGCTAGGGGTTAGCGTAACATCGTGTGTAATGTGCCCCGGTTCGTTCGATGCACTTTATTTATGTTGTGTCACATTTGCGTAAATGTGACTTAAATAAAGAATGAGGTTATCCGTGCGTCCAGTCGGCTGTGCGCCTCCCCCCGTGCTCCGTGCCGCCATTGTTTGGGGAAGAACAACAACAAACCCGCCCCCTTTGCCGCCATGCATTTTCTCCACTTACCTTCTTGAAATTTAGGTTTCGGCTCCTGTTTTGGCGCCATTCACAGACTCCGTTGATCCGATCTCTGGATGGTCAAATTCGGGCATCGCCAAAGTCCATGTCTTCCAGATAAAAAGCAAGTCGACATCGGAGCCGCGCTACGCCGAAATGCAAGCGGAACTGGTTGCTGCGGGGTCACGTGACGCCGAGGCCGGGGCGTTCAGGTGCTCATTTTTAAAATGGTAAAAAACAGTGACGTGTTGCATAGTACGCCACATACAGTAAGACGCAATATTTATTCAAAAGAAAAAAATTGTCAAAACATCAATACTCAATGCTTGGCCGGTGTCAAGTTCCAGAAAACTTTACATTTGAACGAGGGTTTATTGTGAAAAATGAACGGATGCAATTTTGCTATTGTGTAAATTAAGCACCGCTCAGCGGTTGTATGTGTATATATTTTTTTATCTGTATACTCATCTTGGTCATATAACTGAAAAAAATATTATTAGTATCAACTTTACCCTTTGCCTCGTGTTTTCCTTCTCAAATTATTTTCGTCAATTTTCTTTTCATAGTATTATGAGTAGAACTACCTATATGGTATGAGGGTACCTCAGGGTACCTACCCCTTCCCTCACACTTCTCATCACAATTCTCACCTTACGCTATTCTTGACCAGGACCATCCTTTCTTTCCCCAGCATCTCCCAAAACAACACACCAGCAACCAGCATGGACACATTTATTCTATGGAAAAGAATGATCATATAAGTTATAAGACATAACAAGGTTCATGTAACATCAAGTAACATCATGTAACACCAAAACATCAAGACCAACAGCGTCAAACACGACATCGACCTTGACAAACGGCTAGCGGAACTGCATCATGTTGTCCATGTCACTGCCAAGCTGGTGAAACTTGTGTCATCATCCAAAATTTGGGTCGGGGGGGGGGGTCTTTCCAGGACCAGCAGTGAATGGTGATGAGATGGCCGTGCATCCCACGGATCAACATTTGCAATAAATTCAAATGACTGCCATGATGACAAAGTTACTCATGACAAAGATGCATATTTCCCCCACTCTGGGGTAAATAAATACTTGAGCATTACGACGGGAGCCACAACAAAGAGGCTGAAGAGCCACATGCGGCTCTGGAGCCGTGGGTTGCTGACCCCTGGACATGCCAAGGATAACTGGCGGGGTGTTTGGCCAGCATACGATGGGTTACACCTGGGATGGGCTGAGCATTGGTCCAAAATAATAATTGTATCTACATTTTATTATAACACTTTTTTTCTCATAAATGTACAACATTTTCCCGTGAATTTAATTTATTAAATTAAATATATTTTCATTTATTTATTTTAATTTATTAGGGCCACATTGAAAAAATAATCATCTGAGATTTTCAGATTAAAGTTGTGAATTCAGAAAATCTGAGATTATTATTGCTTTTCAATGTGACCCTAATAGTTTGTGGTAGATATGAAAGGCCAATGTGGACATTTGGACCCCCCCACCCCAACCCCACCCCCCATCACCACCACCAAGTAGTGGCCCACAGCGGTCAGCGGCCACCCCGGCTTGCTAAAAGATTCCCCAATGCGCGTAAAACGCCCCCAAGCCCCGCGTAATTACGCCCTTTACGCACGCCGCGCGTCCCGGGATTCTAGCGGTCCGCCGTGCGCCCCCCGTGGATGAGAAGCTTCAGCCTGGTCCTGAACTCGGCCCTCATGAGGCAGTAGATGACCGGGTTGAGGCAACTGTTGGTGTGCGCCAAACACACGGTGAGCGGGAAGACGTACGTGTGCACCACGTAGTAGGTCCTGTCCCAGTTGGCGGCGTTGAGCTTGACCAGGACGCTCCACAGGGTGACGGCGTGGTTGGGCATCCAGCACAGGAAGAAGGACAGGACGACGATGGTGACGGACTTGGTGACCCGGGACCTCCTTTTGGGGTTGCCGCACTTCATGCTCCTCCTGCGGACGAAGCGCAGCAGCTTGACGTAGCTGACGCACACCACGGAGATGGGCACCACGAAGCCGACCAGGATCTTGTGGATGTGATAGACCGCCAGCCAGCTCTGCCCGCCGGGGAACTTGAGCAGGCACAGGTTTTCTCCGCCGACGCGGCTGACGGTGGAGAAAACGGAGGTCGGCAGCGTGGCCACGGCGGCGAGGCTCCAAACGACGGCGCACGTCCACCTGTCGGAGCTCCAGGAGTGCGCGCAGGTGCCGCGGAGCGCCGACGTGAGCGCCAGGTACCTGGTGACGCTCATGGCCGTGAGGAAGAAGACGCTGGCGTACATGTTCATCACCGTGACGGACAGCACCGCCTTGCACATGGCGTCCCCGAAGGGCCAGCTGAAGTCCAGGGCCGTGTCCGCGGCCCAGAAGGGCAGCGTCAGCACGAACAGGAGGTCCGTCAGCGCCAGGTTCAGCACGAAGAGGTCCATCCTGGACGACCTCCTCTCCGGCTTGGCTCCTATGAGGAAGAAGACCAGCAGGTTGCCCGCCAGACCCGCGGCGCACACCACGGAGTACACGACGCACACCAGGACCCGGAGGTGGGGACCCCCGTCCGCCGAGACGTCGATGTCCTCCAGGTTACTGAACAGGTCCGACGCGGTCCCGGAGTCGTTGGCGCAAACGCTTTGGTTGTCTTCGGCCATGCTTTCAGTCTGCTTGGATGCAGACACAACTTCTCAGACTGGAACGCTGGCATGCCCCCCCCCAACCCCAAGCCCACCCCCCTCTGACGCAGCATCACCGAGGAGCATCGCATCATCTCCCAAAGCATCATCTCCAGCTCTCACACGGCATGAACCGGAAGGTGACAGGTCAGCTGTTCCACGTGCGTGAGAGCCCATTCATGCACCTATAGAAAATATGAAATATGTACAGCGGGTACAAACCCCACCCTCATTAATCAGTAAGGAATCAGCAACCCCCCCCCCCCCCAGCCCGTGACGTGATTAATCGGAAAGGATAAAGAGTCAAATTGAATGAGGCCACAGACGCCATTCCATTCCAGCATCGCATTGGTCTGCTCTTTGCTGCCACCCGGTGGCCAGTAAGGGAGTAGCGCCTTCTCAGTCTTCCACTTGGAAATAAAACATTCCACGTGTCATTGAAGTGTGCAATATCAGCTGTTTCTTTCTATTTAATAACACTTTTTACACAAACGTGGCTTCCACAGCATCAGACGTTTATGTGGAAAATAAACAGCTTAAAAATATTAAAATAAAACAAGTAGCTAAAGGATAGTATTTCATTTATTTATTTTTTATTTTACACAAATGCAATATTGATCATTTAAGAATTATAATCATTTTCTATCCAATAGCTGCAGGGGTCAAATGTATTTGGATCATTTAGCCTTTATACGCAAACAGAAATGATTTACATGAAAAAACAATGATTTAATTTGTCTTTAATTTAAGATTTAAGTGTAGCGTTTCTGCTTTGAGTTGCTTTTTCCAAAGATATGACCTCTAGCATTATTTGCACCATTTGGGGTTTACGGTTTTACCAATATTTTAACAATTCCAAGTCATTTTAATTTCAAATTTACATTCATTTATTTAGTTTTAAACTCAAATATAGCCTTTAGCTAGTTTATGTAGCATGCCAACAGCGGCTCAAGTGTATGGATTTCTTTTCCCCTCGATGACCTGATGAAACACAAGAAGGTCAAAGGTCCAACCTCCGTGGTCCTTCCAGAGATCGCCTGATGACAAGGAAGCACGGAACAGACCAGGAAGGACATGAAGGACGGCGACTACCAGAGACTAATACCAGAGTGCCAAGTCAACACCTCATCCTAGCAACCTTTTACAAAGCAAGTGCCGCAAGGCATGCTGGGCAGCCGTAAGCAACGCCACAATCCAACATATATTAATTATATGTTATATTCACTGCATGCATGGAGCGGCAGGTATGACAAAACGATGGTAATATTTCCAGAAAGGGGTCAAAGGTCATTCCTCCTCAAAGATGCAGCACGGAGCCGTGCGTGAAAAGAACGACCAATTTGCATACAAAAGTGAAGGAAGTGGCGAAGAGAAACGCCATGGCTTCTGGAACCTTCTCACGTGCGACATCATGGACATCCGCATCTGTCAACAAAACAACATGGCAGTAGCTGCACTTGGGTGGTCTTCATCTAGCTCTGCATGCGCTTTAAAGCGCTGCCACTCCAGCCAGATGTTGGTTCTTTAGTTCAGAACACGTCGCTGCTGGAGGACACCGAGCACATTAAAGTGGACGCCTCGGTCCCACGTTGCCCGTGTGAGCAAACATCTGGCAAGCCATACGCTCCAGTTCCTATATGGCAGCTCCGGGAGGGGGGGGGGGGGGGGGCGTTCTCCTCCACACCCTGAACTCTGACCTCCCGTCGCTTCCTTTCCAAATAATTGGAAATGAACATAAAAAAAGGGAATGAACATAATGTGGTTTTTTTGTGTTGTGCAGCTGGCAACCGCACGCTGGGGAGCACCATGATTGTTCTACATCCTAACATCCTCTGGCAGAGCTTCACAGACACGGTCACAACATTAGGTACACCTACCCAGTAATTACATCCCCTGGCCAACAGGGGGCGCTAATGCCAGCTTGGAGGTCCCGCAGATGGCGTTCCATCCTCCAAAGTTCTCATTTGGGGAAAACGTTAATATTAGGGGAATAAATAAATAAAGTAAACATTATAATGGCAATAAAGTCAAAATACTCAGGAATAAAGTCATATCATTAAGGGAATAAAATGTAAATATTACAGTAATAAAGTCATATTATTAAGGGAATAAAACATAAATATTATGGAAATAAATTGTAAATATTAAGGGAATAAAGTCACATTATTAAGGGAATAAAATGTACATATTACGGGAAAAAGCCATATTATTAAGGAAATAAAGTCAACATAGTGAGGGAATAAAATGTAAATATTATGGGAAAAAGCCATATTATTAAGGGAATAGAGTCATATTATTAAGGGAATAACGGGTAAATATTATGGGAATAAAGTCATATTATTAAGGGAACAAAGTCAACATATTAAGGGAATAAGGTCATATTATTAAGGGAATAAAGTCAACATATTAAGGGAATAACATGTAAATATTATGGAAATAAAGTCATATTATTAAGGGAATAAAGTCAACATATTAAGGGAATAACATGTAAATATTATGGAAATAAAGTCATATTATTAAGGGAATAACGGGTAAATATTATGGGAATAAAGTCATATTATTAAGGGAACAAAGTCAACATATTAAGGGAATAAGGTCATATTATTAAGGGAATAAAGTCAACATATTAAGGGAATAACATGTAAATATTATGGAAATAAAGTCATATTATTAAGGGAATAAAATCATATTATTAAGGGAATAACGTATGAGAACAGAGTTGACACGAAAAAAGTTGAAATTGTTGGAAAATAATAAACCAACAACAAGAGAAATCTTGTGATATAACGAGAATAAACGTAATAGGAAAAAGAGGAGGAATAATGTCATTTGGGTCGCATAGAGTTAAAAGAGTTTTTACAGCCGTGAAATGAGAAAAAACTCGAGAAACTAAAGTTGCAATTTTTGGAAAGCTAAAATATTTGGAAAATGAAAACGTGATCAGAAACGGAGACTACCCTGCAATAGAAGAAGTAAACATGAGGAGATGATATGAACTGTATTCCATCATTGTGTAGTTCTTCTCCTGTCCTGTAGGTGCTGATAAAGAGCATCTGAAATCTCCCCCAAAATGAAGTAAAAAAAAAAGCCTGGAGTTTTATAATCAGGTATTTTTGGCGTGGAGATGCAAAAAAGATCCAAAAACGCCACAGGCAGTGAAATGGTGGCCAAATCTTCAGCTGAGTGCTAATTAGTCTAACCCGCCACCTCGTCGTGGCCCACTAATTAATGACTGTCCAAGTGATGGGGGCACTTCCTGTCCTTCCCCGCGGGCTGCCAGCGGTGGATGGCCGGGTCTCGTCCGCCCGGGTCCTCCTACATCCATCCCTGCGTGCTCTACATAACACCTTGCTCCGGTGTGCCGACGGGAAGCGGGCCTGTTGGACCCTGTTGGACCTGGCTCGGCACGACGCTGGCCCGACGCCGGCACGATATCAGATCCACACCCGGTCTGACCTGGCCTGGCCGGGGGGAGGAGCCTGAAGGATGCTCACGGGCGGGTGAGAGGTCAGCTGTCTGCTTTGCGGCCTTGCTTTAACTTTTGGCGAGTGGAGGCAAAGTCATCCAACAGGAAGGCACGACTCCCCACGCCGGGGGCGGGGCGGGGGAGGGAGGGCACCTAACCCCCTGGCATCCTATTTGAAACATAATTTAAATAGCCAATCATCACCTTTTCCCTAGCGCTCATCTGATTGACAAAAACACATGACTCCAGCTTGTAGTGACCAGTTTCGACCAGCGAGCGGCGCTGTTGCTCCACGGCCGTGGGAGCCCCAACAAGTAAGGACATTCGAGCTCTCTTCTTCGAGGCTTTTTTCATACTTTTCAAGTGAAAGCGAGCACAGCTTTGTACCTGACAAGCAAGGGCATGCGCAGTCATAAAGGCAACAAAGAGAATATTTGGTAATTGTGTTTAGCTGGCTGCAGCCCACAAAAAAAGCGTCTTTCAACCTTCATTGTGGAGCTGTGTTGCATTCGAGGATGCTGGGAATTATGGCAGTTAGGGTTGACGAGGTCTGACCTCAAAACGTCCCAGTAAACAAAACGCATGACTAAGCAACTGAAGTCTCATTCGTTGTGTCTGACGAGCTCATTTGATAAAGCTCATCTGCTGTTAGAAATACACTAGCGTTAATGCGGCAACGTCCCAGTGTACTTGAACGCAGCAGCCTTTTTTTGAGCCAATAATGGACTTTGGTCAATGACTTTTATGTCGATAGCAGCGGGAGGCGACCTTTAGCGTCATCTATTCTGTCCATTTAAGGTGACACCCCCTTGTTGATGTATAAAATAGGATTAAAAGTCATAGTCTGGAATTTTTAACAGGAAGTCTGTTACCCAAACTCTGGCATTGATGCAGGAATTAAAGTGTGTTGTGTGTGTGTGTTCGTGTGTGTGTCCAAGAAGCTATTGTGTACTTCTATCCACTTTGCAGCAACATTATGCTATGTTAGCATATTTGCTGAAGAAAAACTAAATGGTCAGAGTTAAACTCCCACGTCTGACTGACGGATCGTTGGTAGTAGAGAGGCTTTCATTTCAATGCAGACCTGCCAACTTGTACTCATTTATAGTACTCAACATGCACTCTTGAATAGTATCTAGTTTACTCTCCATTTGGTTGCATTTTCCTGGTTTCACTTTACGTTCGGTCTGTAGAGTACAGGTACATGAATAAATGTCATCAGTTTCGCTAGTATTTCAAATGGGGGGGGCGTATGACAGAAAATAATTGATGAAATAATTGTATGCTGTCTTAAATAAAACCTGGTACAATGTCAAACATCACCAATTTCACAAAATGATGTTTTAATGGTGTCCTGACGTTGGACCAAGCTTTATTTTAAGATGTGTAGCGAAGCCTGGTGATGATTTCGCTTTTTTGATATGCATAAAGAGGCCGTAGGGACACACGTCATTAGAGCTATTTAGCATAATTGGTGACAGTTGGCCTGGAGTTGGCTTTATTTTAAGATGTGTAGCGAAGCCTGGTTAAAATTTGTTTTGAGGTTCAGGCTTTAAGCTGTGTAGTGAAGCCTTTGATTTATTTGTTTGGTTTACAAGGCCGGGGAGGGTACATCTTACATCCAGCCAAGGGGGGTTACATCTAGCCAGGGGCGGGTACATCCAGCCAGGGGGCGGGTCAGAGGCGTCATGTCCATGAGTCTCCGTTGTTGGTTTTGGTTTATTTAGGATGGAACCAGCAACCCTGCAGTTGAGCCACAAGCCGGTTGAATGATTTGAAGGCGTGATGGTCTTTGAGGAGATGCTTGTTTTCTCAACAGCAAGCCTTGGGGTTTTTTTTGGTAACAGGAAGATTGCAGCTTTACACGAAGGTCACCACTCAAATAACCACTCAGTGAGATTCTTATTGTCTCCAGCGGCCATCCTCCTGTGTGGATGCTTCATATGCATCACTGCACACTTGACTGGCTACATCTGCACAATCTAATGAGATCCAACAAAAGAGCAACAATTGTGTCTTTACCAAGACCGTAACGCTCACTTTTGTGTGTTTACTGCTGCAGTCCGACTACGTAATCAATAATCGCTTTTAAATTCCTTTGGCATCAGCGAGTATCAAATACACCAAATATTGATACCAAGGGTAAGACCGGTACGGGATCATCAAGAGTAATATTTTTGTTGTTTTTGTCCGTTTTCAGGATGATACAAATGTGTGAAGGACAGATATCTCGGGTCTTTCTTTCCTGCGGCTGTCAGATAAATTCTTCCAAAATCCTGTGCAATAAACCGTGCAATAAACCTGAGGCATGATCAACACGTACACAGCAGTAAATAGCTTACGCTCTTCAAGTAGCCTTTTTAATGCTTGAAAATCCATTGTTTTTCACCAGAATAAAATATTTAGAAAACCTACTTATGACCTTCTAAATACAGTTTTGAACATCATTAGAGCCCCGGAGACAGGAAATAGCACCCCTATAGTCACCTTTACACTCCATCCCAACACAATGCGACCCATTACCCCGACTTAAAGCTACGACGTCACACGTTCACCTTACCATCGTCCTTCCTGGAGGACGCCTCATGAATTCCAACTTGAACGTGAGAAGTTGGATGGATGGATGGATAGATGGATAGATAGATGGACAGATGGATGGATGAATGGATAGATAGATGGAAAGATAGATGCATATACAGACAGAGTTCGGCCTCTCCAACCACTGGATTGCCCCTTTCTGCCAAGACCTCATTCAAATCCCCCAAATGACTTTTCCTTCTCCTTCACACTTCCACCCCTGTGAGTTCGTCCCAAACGTCCACGATGGGCCAATGATTGATTTCATATGTACGCTACATATTTCTATATTGTGATGAACGTTTCTGTGACACATTTGGACATTTTTGTCTGTAGGACCATAAATTAAAAAGCACATTTTACTTTGGACTTTATGGCACCGTAGTCATTTTTATCCTCAGCATGCAGACTGAAGCAAGGCATGAAAAGATGATATTAGATATAAGATATCACCGACACTATATCACATGGAAGTGAAGACCATAAAGCGGGGGTGTCCAAGGGCTCCCAGCCAGTGAGATTAAAGGATGCTATTTCCACTCTGGTATTTTCTTATGTGCTTAGAAGTTAAGGAAAAAAAACTGCATCTCAGCTTCGTCATGTCGCTGAAAAAGCCTATGAATAATATCAACTTCACTTTTTCATCCTTTTTGCTGTTTTTTTCACATATATTTCTCATTTGTTCTTCAATAATATTCATAAATGTTCTTCTCGTTATATTATGACTTTATTCCCTTAATATATGGACTTTATTCTCACAATATTGGACTTTATTCTCGATGTCATTTCCCCAAAAATGCAAATGTATTTTGTTTCACATATTTCTACTAAAATATATATATTTTTCCTCATAATATTATAGGTTGACGAAATGTTTTCCTCATTTTTATTTTCCTATTTAGACTTTACTTTGATAGAACGACAGGTTTTATTTATTTTATTCCTTCTGTTTTTTAAAACTCAATTATTTCAACTTTCTCCTGGTAAAAATCCTTCTCATAATATTATGAATTTATTTCCATAATATCTTGATTTATTCTCATAATAATTTTTTCCACAACCAAATTTTCTAAAAATGATAAATGTAATAAATGTATAAAAACATTTTTTGTATTTCAAGTAAAATTATTTCAATGATTTTTCCTTATAATACTACATGCTCATTCTCATAAAACTGCAACATTTTCCTCTCCTACTTTTTTGGCTTTATTCTTGTAAAATTAATTGTTTTTTAACTTTATTGTGGTACATTTTTGCTGTCATATTATTACTTTATTCCTATAATATTTGCACTTTATGTCCATAGTATTGTCGTTGTTGTTACTTTTCCGAGCCTAATTTGCCAAAAATTACAATAAAAAAAAAACTGTTGCATTCTGGTGTTAAACATGCCAAAGTTTCAGCTCCAATGCTAAAGCTACTTACCATTGGAGAAACCTGGGACTTCCAGTCTCTACACCCGGATGGGATTGACTGGGAGTCAAAAGTGGGTATTTTATGAAGATACATCGCCCTTTATTATCAACTCCTATACCGCCTACCAAGTCCTATAAAGTTGGGTTTGCAGCTAGCAGCACTTGAGGTGTGACCAATCACAGTGAAGTGGGCGTGCCAGGAGGCGGGCCGTGGGTGGAATACATTAAAACAGAAATCCAAAGAAATACAGTTGGATAGGTGCAGATTCTGGAAGCTCTCAAAAGCAATAGAAATACAATGAGCATAATAGGTCCCCTGTAAGAGCTGTGGCTTTAAGTCATGTGACACCCTCATGTCGTTTTTATGACGAAAATAACGATGAGCGTTTGGCCAAAGATGGGATTGTAGATCTTCACATAGAAGTGTGAAAAGCAGACGTGCGACCGTCGGCGTACTGACTGTGAGTGACGCGCGCGGACATTTGGAGCGCCGCTAATGAATGGTAATAAGGTTTGGCCACAGCACACGTTGGCAGCCACGCCTGGCTCGGGGGTTTGGAGACCAGGGCTCGGCTTTCGCTCGCTAAAGCCGCATTGGCGTTTTGGATCCGGCTGGCGCCGCCGCTGCATCCACGCCGCGCGATGTGCACTGGCACCGGTCGGCATGCATGTCCGCTCTGATTAATCACCTGCTTCGCCTCGCGCATACATTTCATGATTGGCCTTAAGTGGGCGAGAACAAGGCTTTGAGGTTGTGACGAGCGGGAGGAAGAAAGGCAATTTATCAGAAATAGATTAGTGACCTCCCTCCTTGTTTTCCTCTGATGGGCCTCAAACCCTGTTTGACCTCTGGTGACAAAAACATGCAAGATGCCACAACGCATTTGACGCTCTTTGCTCCGTGCTGCCATAAACGCATTCAAGGTCCGCTGTTATGCAGAAAGGACCTTTGAACTCGTTCAATCCCAGCCATTTTTCACCATTTGGACTCATCTTTCAAGGCACACGGAATGTTGTGTTCTATGGCTGTATGGACATGGAACCTACCAAAAGAAAGATTAGACTTTGTTTTCTGTTCTTCAGTAGAACATGGGTAAGTTTCAGGAAAATATCAGTTCCTGACTGGAAAAGGGAAAAACTTGGTCCTTGGTATTGAAGGTGTTTGTAAAAGTAATAGTAATCCCTCGTTTATTGTGACTCCAGAACCCATGGCGATAAGGGAATTTCCGCCAAGTAGGAGTCTGTGACTATAGGGGTATTATTTCATGTCTACAGGGCTCTAATCATGTTGTAAACAGGTTTCCTATGCTCTAACTGCTAAAATATTCCCGTTATAAATAAGGAATTCCATTTCACGGTCACAATAAACAAAGGATGACTGTAATCCCTCACCACTTCGCACTTCAAATTGTGCATCTTCACTCTATCATGATTTTATATGAATAAATCAGTTTTGTGTTTAAATACGGTGTATTGCGCATAAATGTTGGTCTACTTAATCAAACATTGGGCATTTCTTTGCCTAAATGAAGGATTTGCAAGCATACAAATGGCTAAAGGAAGAGCACAGAAAGTGAAGTGCAATGATAGACTGTAGGCGAAGCTAACTGGCCGACTACAGCCACCAAAAAAGCAGGCTTCGCTACACACCCTAAAATACAGATGGTAGCTCTGCTAATGTGCACACAAAAAAAGACATGCAACCGACCACTTTGAATAAAAAGCAGGCTTCGCTACACACCCTGAACAGGACACCAACACCACTCGTTAGCATTAAAGCTAAACACACACACACACACACTAGGGCTTGCTAAAAACACTTTTAATCCGTCTAAATTCCAGCATGGAGGCCAACACACTTTCAATACACTACTGTGCTACCTTTGACACTTATTGAAACTTGCTGAAAACATTTAAGGTTTCATCTCGCCAACGTTTGCCAGGCTGCTGAAGCTTAATAAGAACATTCAAAAGCCAACTTAACCTCCGGCAGCAAGAACCACTGGACCAATGTACCGGACCACCTGGGACCGACTCAATAAAGCCTGAAAAAACCTCCAAAAAACAGATTTAGGACTTGGAGCAATTTAGCTGCTTGCTTTGACCTTCTCTTCTTTCAGTCCTTGAATCGGCTCAGATTGGGAGCTGAACTACTTGAAGAAAGAAATGGTGATGTTACGCCCCTGATATGAGAAATGATTACACCTCGAGTTGTGGTGTTTCCTCCATTGTGAAAACGAGTTACAAAACTACTCAAGTTCGTCTTTTTCATGCTTCCATCCAGATCCATGTCCAAGGTGACATATTACAGTCATGTTACCATCCTTTAGCAGTGACAACATACCTGATATGGGGAGAAATGACGACACATGAAGTTGTGGTGTTTCCTCCACTGTGAACGCCGGTGTCATGGCGTCCCAGGGTATGTGGTCGGAGACAAAAGCAATCGATCACCGGCTAATTGATGATCATTGCTCGACCACAGATTCACATTTTACAAGCAGTTTAACCAAATATAATGAAATAAACAGTATAAAACACTTTTCCTCACTTATTTACACTAATTCATTTCAATTACTAACTATTTACATGACATTTACTGATTGAATGGATGATCGTTTTATCTTCCCTTCTGAAACAGTTCCAAATCAAGTTGTAACATTTCCCATTAAACAGACATTGGCTGTGTTCGAAACCGCATACTAACTACTACATACTCCCATGTACTACTATCCACACTCCATACTGCATACCCAATCCATTAGTATGCAAAACTGCAGCTACTACATGATAACCCACAATGCATTGCTCCTCCTACCCCAGCCGAAGCTGATATCACTTTAGCTCTAAACTCTTTAAATATCACTTTATTGAGATTTTTTTTTAAATCAGGCGAGAAAGTGGCCGTTTAGATCCCGAGTGTGACATTTATTATTATTATTGTTATTGTCCAAATACCAACCGTTTACAATTTTGTTCAGATGAATTCTGCAAAATTTAAGCTAGCTAGTGAGCAACGCACTTCCGGGTTATTTTCACAAAATAAAACACCCCCTTACTTTTCACGTACAAAAAAAATAGTGATTTTACTTTGAAAACAAGAAGTGAATCAACTCACAATATATCCTGCTTAACAGTCTTAACAGCCTCATCATGTAAGGTAGAGTCACGGCTGCGCCTCCAGACGCCACTGGTGTGTGAGTGACAGGAAGATAAGCTCTGACTCATTGTTTTGAATATTTATCCAAATGCAAATATTTATCAAAATGCTAGCTTGTAAAGGCGTAACGTCATGGTGTGGGACGTGCCTCAGGTTGAAGGTGACGGTTCTGTTCATGTTAGCCATCCATTCAATGGTTCCATCAACAATAGGATTATTACGACAGGCGACCTGGCCCAACGGCGCCTCTGCTGGTGGCAGCCAGTCATGCGTGCCATTTTTCCTGCGCCGCTTCCGACCGTCTCGCGTTTGCGTTTCCAAGCAGTTTGAGTGGAAATGCGCTGGATTTGTTCGTCTCGCCGGCGGAGAACAAAGGCTCAGCGGCTAACGTGACGGGCCGTAAAGCCGCGAGCGGTTTAATGCGTCATGAAATTGATGCCGCTCGCCGTTGCCGACCTTGAATCATTTACTTAACACAATCTCTCAGCCTCCTCCGCCTCCTCCCTTCATTACTGCAGATGATGAAAATGAGGTGCTAAAAAACAGAACACCCCCGGTGACTTTCAGGCTGCCGGAGAGGAAAAGCGGCCTGGGCGAGTTGAGGGGAGATGATGTGAGGGGGCGGGGTGGGGGTGTGTGTAAGCGATGGCCTACATCGGCGCACCCCTCACCTTTTCTGTGGTTTTACAGGACGGGCTTACCTGCAAGGCCCTGCTTAACAGTGAAAGGTGCACACAATCCCATTTGAAGGCCGCTCTGTGGATTTAGCCACTTTGTAAATTCAAATCAGTCTCCCCGCAGTGTCAGGACGAGGGGGTGGGGGGTACTTAATATAAAACCCAAATCCCATTAGAGATGGACGTGAAGGAAATGAGGGGCTGGCACCGCGTCGCCTCAGCGCCGCGTATGCAGAGAGGAACTCTTTGATGGGGGTCAGAGATGACGTCCCACTCTTCCCTGCTTTTTTCCCTCCCAGCCATCAAAGTGAAAACGGCCAGAAGTGAAATGTATCATCGCAGGATCTGCGTCCGCAGAGGAGCCGGGCGAGGAGGAGTAGGTGACTTATCTGCCACCGACACGGGTCTGCTGGGTAATAAGACATGCATGAGAAGCTGTTCCCGTCCTCTCCGTGGCCGAGCCGTGTCCGCCGGTCCCCACCAAGCCTGAAGACTCTCTCAAGCGCTCCACTTGGCCTGGCCCGCTTGTATAATTAGTCCTCCATCGTGCGGGAGGCCTTTCCTTGCCCGCCTCCACACGTCTTGCTTTCCATCCGTGCTCACCTGCACATCATCCCGTATCCTGGTATTCAAAGCAGTCCTGGTATCAACCTGGCATTTTGGATGCTACGCAAAACACTGGAAGAGATGTTAACTTGGGTTCTGGGAAAGTCTACTAATGGGTACCGAGTACAAGAGTCCTGGTATAACATTATTCCCAAAATAGTATTCCCCACTCAAGCATCTCCGTGTGTTTGGTCAATCTGCACGTTGGCGTGGGAAACGTGCGTAGCATCAAACATACACGATGTTTATGTCGCACGTGCACGTCACTCGATATTAACGCGTCCGATTCCATCTTGGCGAATGTGGAATTAATTCCATCAATCATTATGAATGAGCTTGAAACCCCGCCCCCTCCCCCCATCCGCATGCTTGGAATGGTGCCAGTGGATCTTTGGTGCCAATCCGTGTCCTCCAACTGACCTTGCCCGGCTCGGGAAGAGTTGGTGGAGCAGATTGTTTCATCTTGAAGACGGCGGACGTGCGTGAACGGTCATCGCCATCCCCGTCTGTCCGTCACAGGAGGCGGGATCTACCTTGGCTCCTCGCTTAAAACATCAACAACGCAAATGTTGCTTCTTGCGCGTCTCGCTGGTCTCCTTCCTCCGCTCGCGTTTGCCAAAAGGACCTGGCAGCATTTATTACCTTCTTATTAGCATGTTCATGATTTCATTTTTACAGTTATGATGTATGATTTATATGGATATGTATTAAAATAATTATATTAAGCAACAAATAACAGATGAATAAATAACATTGATCTTATCTTTTCAAAGTGGTTATTTACAAAAACAACATTTATTATTTATAATTTACATTTTTGGATTTCAAACATTTTGATTTTTTATTTCCTGAATTAAATGTTCTTATAAGCTTTGACTCATTTATTGTAAATTAATCACACGATGCCATTTAGTCATTCTACATTAAGACAATAAAATCATATATTCATATGAAATAATGCAATTTTATGACAAAATTACAATAATAGGGCTGCACGGCGGTCGAGTGGTTAGCATGCAGACCTCACAGCGAGGAGACCTGAGTTCAATCCCACCCTCGGCAAGTTTGCATGTTCTCCCCCTGCGACCGTTGTGAGGATAAACGGTAGAAAATGAACAAATGAATTACAATAATATTCTGTGTTGTACTTAATTAGTAAAACATTAGTTGGCTCTTCTGTAATAAACGCCATACCGCTTAAGAAAATAAAGCCATCCCGGCGCCGTTTCGGAAAGACTGCAAATATTTGAAGGAGATCCAGGAGAGGTGGAGAAGGTCTTGTGGTGGACACATTGGCACGCTGGAGTCTATTTTGGAGAGCGGCTCGACGCATGAATATGCAAATGGATGTCAAGGCTTTGTTCCTAAAAATGAACACAGGTGGCGCCTCTCCAGCGGCGCCGCTGATTGCTGTCGTGTCTTTTTTAAGAGCGGCGGACGTGCGCCGAGGTGATTGATAATGACAGCAATTAAACACAAGTTAGGTGAGGGGAACCTGCGGGGACCGTATTTACTCTTGATTGTTCCATTTAAACACACACACACACACACACACACACACACACACCAAAAAAACACCATCAACAAACTCCTCTACAACCACCCGGTCACACACACACACACACACACACACACACACACACACCCTGATGATTTATTTTAGGACTGTAAGAATTCCATTTAGTGGAGCTGGCAGCGGGTAATAAATCCTCATCACGTCTGGTTCATCCTGTTAGCGTCTTCTCTGCTGGTGACAACTTTTTAATAAGGCGTGTGTGCTCCTGCGTGCTCCTCCGTGCTCCTCCGTGCTCCTGTATGTGTACTTGACATTTACTAGCCGACCCTCCCCGTCCGTCACTGCACATGTTTTTCCAGGGATCCCTGGGCCAAGAACGGTAATGAAGTGTGTAGCGGCACACGGGCTGCGCTTGTCATGGCGTTTCGGCAGCACGGCACAGAAACCCACCAACACGAGTTCCCACACGGTCCACGAGACGTGGGGGCCCTGCAGCCTTTGGCTAGCGGCAGGCTAGTCATCGTGCCGAACCCAATCCATCAATCAATCCGTCAATCAATTTGTCCAACTTCTAATCTCAACGTCTTCTCAGAGTTTACAACTTTTTTCTCAGAATTTTACAACTTTCTTGTATATTTACAATTATTTACAAACATTTTATACAACATTACTCTGAAAAATTTCTGAATTTTTTTCTCACCATTTTTTTATTTTATTGTGAATTTATGACTTTGTCCTCATAAATTAACAACTTTTATCTTGTAGGTTTACAACTTTTCTTGTGAACTACTTATTCTTGTAAATTTATGACTTTTTTTTCTTAATTTTACAACTTTCGTGTACATTTACAACCCTTTACAAACATTTTATGCATTACAAAATTTCGGATTTTTTTTTCACCAATTTATGACTTTTTATCGTGAATTTATGACTTTGTTCTCAGAATTTAACGACTGTTATCCCGTAGGTTTACAACTGTTCTTGTGAACTACTTATTCTTGTAAATGTACAACTTTTTTTCCTCGTAATTTTACAACGTTATTCTCACAAATCTATGACTTTAATCTCGGAATTTGAAACTTTTTTTAGCATGAAAAAAAACATTATCTCTCATAAATGTACTAAATTTTTTCCTCAATAATTGACAACATTTATTTCTCAAAAATCTTCGTGAAAGAAAAAGTTTCTATAAGAAAATACTACAACAATATCAGGATAAAAATAGTAAACATTTATAAGAAAAATAATCTTAAAGGATTCCATGTGTGAAAAAGTCGGAAACGTATGATACATACGTTGCAATTTTATAAGACAAAAGCTGTCATATTATGAGACCACTCTTGGAATAATATGTTAGAATTTGATAAGAAAAATGTTTCAAGTCATACTTTAATATGAGAAACGAGTGAAACATTAAAAGAGTGAAAAAGATCCGATGACTATTGTTTGACTAATGACAAAGAGTGATACTTTGATGAGAAACTACTGCAGTTTTCCAAGAAATAAGCCAGACTTTTAGAGAAAAATGGAATTTGTTCCTAAACGAGGGATGACAGTCGTCACTTTATGAGAAAAGTTGTAGATTTTCTGTGTCATTTTCTTCTGACCTGCTGGCGGTTTGTTGATTAGGAACAAAAATGCAATAGCAAAATCAATAGAAAATCAAAGGAGATGAAGAATATGAATGTGTAATAAATGCAGGCTACAGACAAAGTCATAAGTTATGAAATAGTGATAAGTGAAATCTGGATAAATGTTATCAGACAACATTCTCCTTCCTTGTAAACAAGTCGACTTTTTCTCACCTTCTGCTGAGAAGAAGTCGCAGCCGCCCGGGGAAAAGCGCCTTTGTGGCCATTTGCTGTTGGGCTGCTTTGTCAGCAAAAATTAATTACTACCCCCCCCCCCCCCGCCTCCACAGAGCCGTTACTTCTATGAGCATGGAGATACGCAGGCCAATTAGGTGCTGTAAATAAGATTTGCTCCATAATTGTTTGAATAAAGACTTCCGACCCAGCAGCCATTGTGTCCATGTGACGAGGACGACGACTCGCGTTAAAGCGGGCGGCGTCCGGCTGCATTATCCGCGCCGAGATCTCAAATTTCCATTACCAAGGTCTGCCCGGGATGCAAACGAGAGCAAATGAGAAGAATGAAAGTTCATTTAGCACTGGCAAGGACAATGGTCCTTATCGTAATCGTCAATGAGGCCCGTTTAGGACACGCAAGCCGGGTAGATGTGTCCTACTAGCTAAAGGTCAAAGCGCGGTACGCACCATCAATCCATGTGCTCCACCTTCTTCTCCTTCTTTGGAGAAACAACAACAGCAAAAGTTCCACAATCATCATTCAAGATCTCAGCATGGGACTCTAACGGGACTTTAACCGGCAGCATGGAAACCACATCAGAGCTGCCCAAGTTCCCTTCAACAGTAGCATGACAATAGACAGTACCCCCCCCCCCCCCCCCCCCCATGGCTTATTGGAAACCTTTGGTAAAAATCGTAGTGGAGAAGGGGGTCGAGGACGTACCAGAGAACAAGTCAAGAATATTCCTTGAGACCATAATCCTCCCAGTTGACTGGCCAGTATACCTTGGACTGAGAAGGCCGGATGGCCATCCACCAGTCCGGGAGGAAGAGGCACCTCCAGGGGGTTGAGGCCTCAAGACGCAACTGGCTGGGGTGGGGGGGTTGGACACATGACGAACCAAAGCATCTTAAGTGAGGTCAGAACTTGAGGAACCCCTCAGCCAGGTTGATTAGGCTTTCCACTCCAAAAGGGTCCCACAAAGCCAGGTACCAACTTCCCGCATTTGACAGCCAGAAGTGAATCACAGAGAGAGAAACCAGAACCTTCTGGCCAGGATGGTGGTCGGATAAGGGTGCAGTGGTGGTTGGCCAGCCTCCGGTTGCAGGCAGAAGTTCAACCTCATGGTTACCGCATGGTTAAACCCAGGCTGGCAGGAAACCTGAGACTTGTGGGCCCTTCTGAGGACATTGAGATGCAGATCTGAGGAGACTTTTGGGGAGCTATTGGGGATCTGGGACCAAGGGATGATGTTCTCCAAGGAGGAGTCATCTGAGTTGAGGAGATCATCCCGGAAAAAGCCACTGGCTTTTTGTTTAGAGAACCGGGGGTAGATGAGGGTGTAGTTAAATCCCTGTGAGGAACAGCACCCAGTCCCGGCTGGGGGCACAAGGACCGGAGTGGCGGAAAGATGGCAGTGAAGCTTGGTCTCTGGACTCCGTACTGACTGTTGCTGAATGGATGAACCCCGGACTCCCAGGGGAGGATCCTGGACTGGCGTTCACGTAGGGCTTCCATTTTGATTCATGACTTCCTGCTATGCTATTGTTAGCATGATGTCGTTAGCGGCACATTAAGGCAAGCATCAGTAATGTGCAAAACAATTGGAGGGATGTAGGGATATTTGGCTTAAATTGAAATCCTTTACTTTGTGCTGAAGTTATGTACTGTTTTTTACTGCCTTTGGTCACATGACAAAAATAGCAGTACGAACACAAAGCAAAAACCAAAATGGCAAAACGTTTTGCGTCAGCCCCCCAAGCGTGAACGTTAAAAACATGACAGAGTATGATGTCAGTACGGCACCAGGAAGTTGCCAAAGTAACTTTGAAAGCGGACCTCGACACCCGAGCAGCCCGCTGCCCGCTGATTGGCGACCTGCAGATTGCTTTGGAAGGAGCGCCCCCCCCCCCCCCCCCTTCTAGATGCCGCTGAAGCCAAACGGTCAGCACGCCTCGCCCGGCCTCATTTGCTGCTTAATTGCATCTTCTAGTTGAGCTAAAGACCTGTCATCTGTTTCTGGGCTTCCATTTATCTTGGAAAATAACCTGGAAGGTTCAAGTACCGAGCGCCTCTAAACGCCTCTTAGCGACCGCTATTTTTCATAGCGGATTTCATGGCTGGCGTGGGGCGGGATTACATTTGGGGAATTACGGCGGACCGACTGACGATGTCGGGCTAAAGCAAGTTTCACCGCTACGGCATTGAGGGTGTCCTAAGGGTGGCCTGGGGGCCTTTTAGGACCTGTAGCTCGGTTTTGAATTGACAAACTCTGATTAGGGCCGCACGGGTATTATATTACAAATACAAATACAAATACAAATACAAATACAAATACAAATACAAATACAAATACAAATTACCAATACTACAGTCGGACGGATTTCTTTGGTTTCAATTTCCAACATCCACATTTCTTGTAATTCCACATTCCTCAGGGCCGTAAAACATTCCCTGTGCTCCTAAGAATTCCCACCACTTCCACATTTGTCAAGCAATTCAAAGCATCATGTTCGGCTCATCCGGGACATGATGGCCGTCTACTGTAGCAACACATTCCCAAAAATGTCCACATTTTCCATACTTCCATATTCACACCACGGATGACACCCAAAGTGGATGCAAAATTAGCCCCAATTTTCCTACCAATTCGAAACATCCCAACATAAAATTCCGGGCATTCTGGCGAACAATTGTCCTTATCCCCTTAAGATTCCCATACATAAATTCCCTATTTCCCAGAATTCTGCATTTTCCAGGCCTGGAATTCCAACTGATGACATTTCTCAACTTGTTCCAACATCAAAACATTCAGGTCAACAATTTCCTCCTTCCAAGAATTCCCGTTCATATGACAATAGTCATCTTCCGGATATCAATAAACTCCATACGGTTGAAATTCCATGAGAAAGAGCTGATACTGAAGACAGGCGTTCCATCCATGAATTGATTCCATGAATGTGATGCCGACATTGAACGGGATCCAACGGGATCCAACAGGATCGGTTTTCCGGTGTTTTAAAGTTTGGTCTTCCCGCCCGAGTCGGCCATGACACACATAAACGCCACGCCAGCGAGCTAAAATAAAGCGCCAATCAGTCTTATTGTGTTTGCGCTCGTCGAGGTAGCGTGTATTCCCACGGTATTCCCACGGCGAGCGCTGTCCCCGTTTCTGCTAATTATGCAAACGACACGTTAACGAGGTGTAATTGTGAATTCATAAAACAGCGGGGAGAAACTCTTTCAAAGGCGCCGCTTGTGGGAGCGCTTCATCTTTGAAGGGTGAACGCGCTAATCGTTTAGCCGCCGACAACTTTTGAGGGCCGCGCCGTCTCGTTAACCGTCGTGTCTCGTTTACGCCTCTTAAACGGACGCCGCGCTCTTTAACAAATTTGGAACGACTACACTCCTTGTTCTCGCACTCGTTGCGGCGCTTCCCGTTCTTTTTACAGGAAAAGCAGAGTGCTCCCCTCGTATAGAGGATCTTTGACTTCTTTGGAGGAGCTGTTTAAAAACAGCACAGCACTCTCGTCTTATAGATGATCTTTGACTTTGTTTTTGGCAGTAGGTCCTTAACAGAGGACTCGCTCCGTGACTCGTGTTTTTGTCCGTGGAAAAAACAAGAGTGCTCCCGTCACAGAGAGGACTAAAAACAGCCCTGCGCTTGTTCTATTGAGGATCTTTGTTTACTGTTTTTGCAGCCTGTACCTACAAAAAAGATATTTGTCTGTGACAACAGAGTGCTCCTGTTGTAGAGAGGATCTTTGCCTGAAGAGGCCCGCTGAGGTCTCCTGTCACATACAGGATCTTTGATGTTCTAAAGGACTTGGACTCCTGTCTTTCAGAAGATTTTGACCAGTTGATATATAGAGGATCTTTGACTAGCACTGAAACGCTACTTTCAGATACAAAGGACATCCATTTGTCTCAATAATCTCGGTAATCTTTGTGGATTACCCTGATGACTGAGAATCTAGACCCACGCCATATAGATGATCTTTGACTGGTGTTTTCGGCGTCATTCTTAAAAACTATTACAGCGCTCCTGTCACAGAGAAGATCTTTGCATGACGTTTTGCCCCACACTCTCTTTTTAGCCACTTGCAGCAAAAAAGCTCGTCTCATTTGGAGGATCTTTGACTCGCCTTTTTGCAGCAGGGCAACTCTTGATGCATAGAGGATCTTTGATTAGCGTTAAAAATACTTGAAAAGGAAATGGAATGTTGCTTCAATTTTATTTAAAAAATATTTTTTATAATTAATGATTTATTAAGTAACAATTTATTAATAATGAAATAATTAATAATGAATACTTTCTTATAATTAATAATTTATAAAAAATAAATATTATTAAACATATAGGATAAAAAATGTAATTATTAATGAAATGAGATATAAATTTGAAGTGAAGGCAGATAAAACAGAAGCAAACGTCGGTGCAGCCTCGCCTTCCATCCAAGATGAGAAGAGCGAAGGAGGCGTTGCTTCAGGAGATGGAGGAGGAGGCGCACGCGTCTTCTCCTCGGCTTCTCCAGGAGAAACAAGGAAAGGCGAGGAGCGAACCGCCGAACCTGAAATGTGATTTAGTGGGCGAGAGGCCGGACTAATGAAGGCTTTAACGAGGCGATGGAAGCGCTCCTTAAGCCGCCAAGATCTCCTGATGATTATGAGATGGGCGAAAAAAAGTGCCATTTCCACCTCATTTTTTCTCCTTAATCCCATTTTCTTGAAAGAAACGTTTATCCACAACAAATTTGGAAATGAAGAAGAACTTTTGAAATCCATCGGTGAAAGAAACAACAAGCGCGGAGAAGTCGGAAAAGGCTTTTCCTGTGCAGCTGCACTCCAGGATTTGTCCTGGCAATCCAATTCCTGCGTTCCGATTTAAGAGGGAGACGTAATTAAGGCTGATTACTCGCTGGAGATCATTTAGGAAAATTACCTTCATTGTCCTGACATCACGGATGCAATGGCGACAAATCAGTTACTTCCTGTTTGATGGCGAACGCCTTTTTCACGTTTTTCATCGCAAATATTTGCTCCTTTTCATCATCCCGTCATTCATCGGCCGTAATCCAATTGGATTTACTATGTCAGATAATCTGGAGGCGCAAATTAGATGAAAAGGACGACTTGAATGTCACTCATGCAGCCTCGGGGATGATCTCTTTAAAAGCATGTTTTATGAGCTTTTGGTCAAATTTAAGACGGTACATACAGCCAATGATAAACATAATCTACGCATTCAATCCGGCAGAAGACCTTTTGCTTTGGAATATTTGAGCTAGGTAACGAACTAGGTCAGATATGCTCTGTAAAAGTGTATTTTAGAAGCTTTTGGTGAACTCTAAGAGGATTCATATAACCAATGATAAACATAACCTACGTATTCAATCCAGCAGAAGGCCTTTTGGTTTGTAATATTTCAGATAGGTCACAAAATATGTAACGGATGCTCTTTAAAAGCATATTTTAGAGGCTTTTGGTGAAATCTAAGATGGTAAGAATAGCAGAAGATAAAAACAACCTCGTTGTTCAACCCAGCAGATGGCATTTGGGTTTGGAATACTTATACATTTGACATACTTGAATTAAACCACGTAGTATGTCACAAAATCCCTTTAAAAGCATATTTTAGAAGCTTTTGGTGAAATCTAAGATGTTAAAAATAGCGGAATATAAAAATAACCAATGTATTCAACCCAGATGACAGCCTTTTGGTTTGGAATACTTGAGCTAGGTCACAAACCAGGTCAGAAATGCGCTGTAAAAGCCTATTTTAGAAGCTTTTGGTGGAATCTAAGATGTTAAATGTAGCAGAAGATAAAAACAACCTGGGTGTTCAAGCCAGCAGACGGCATTTGGGTTTGGAATACTAGAATTACTTCACAAAGTAGATTTTGGAAGCCTTTGGTGAACTCAGATGATAAGAACAGCAGAATATAAAAATAAGTTGGGTACCCAAAACCCAAAAGAGAGGTTGGACGTACTTGAATGAAGTGACATCATCGCTGAAATATTTGCGTTAGGTTATGCGATACGGCAATCAAGTGCTTATGTTGTGCATACTCTATACGTATATGTTAGCGCGGCGCCTTTGGTCACGTGACAAAGGTGCATTTAACATTGTGGGCGGGGCCTGCGTGGCGTACACGTGCTGGAGGAAGAAAGAAAGAAAGCCTCCATGTTTGTCCTCCAGCATCAACACAATGAAGCCTTTCTCCATCCCGATTGCTGACATGAAAAGACACGCTTGCTGTTATTTATTTGCCTCTAACAAGCTGGGGGGGGGGGGGGGGGGGCTTTTCAGGCTGCTGGAAGAGTCGGGGGTAGACTTTGTTGTCGGTGCCTTTCAGACAAATACTACAAATACTACACTCCACTTCAAAGGATGAGCTTCTTTGGTTTTGCTTTTGCTTTTTATGTCCACACAAAGAAAGCCCACTCGTATTAAAAAGCCTCCAGTGTCGCCGACAAGACCCCCCCCCCCCCGAAAGTTCTCTCTTCTAAGTTTTCTTACCATAACGCTGCTTCACGTCTTCCTCCACCTCTTTCGTTTGTTCGACCGCTGATCCTTCATGACACAAAGCTCGTCTTTTCACGTTGGGGTCATTTCACCTTTTATTTTGAAGAGGATCCATTCTGAACAGAAGAAAAATGTTGCTTTCATGTATATATTTTGTATTTTGGTTATTTGCATTTTATTTGTACATATTGAAATGACTAATCATTAATATCATGTATATGATGTTATAATTATATATATTGTCTAATAATTCAAAATAACCAAATATTGTGTGTATATTTATTAACAAAATAAAATGAAACACGGTAATAAAATACTAGAATTGTTTTTAATGAAAATAAAATATAACAAATATTTTGGAATAAGATATTGACCCAAATACTGAATGACTTAAAGGCAGGGAGTGCTTTCATATTAGCGCAGACCAGCTGCCAACATGTACACATTTATGGTACTCCCTTGACACGAGCGTCTGGGGACGTTTTGGTTGTACGGACGTATTGGACGTAAACGCTAAGATTCCAGCTTTCCTCCCCGAGTGCAGCGTGTCGTTCTGCTCCGGAGTCGAGGAATCTATTATCCGCGTGTATTTTTAGGAAATTCATTTGTCGGCGTCATACAGCCGGCGGCCTTCAAGCCGTCGTCAGCTGCGGACTCTTAATTAGACGAGGTTAGCGGAGGGGCGTGACACTCGCCACCGCATTGTCTTGGTCCGGAGCGGCTGGGATGTTTTCCTGGATCACGTCACCCCCCCCATGATTAATGTGTTGGTGTCAGGGGCCGCTTTTTGGCAGGGGCCCGGCTACCGTGTCTGCAAAGTGGAGGCGCGTCGGCGGCGAGGAACATCAGACTTGCAAATGGCGGCGAGCGTGTCAGAAGCTGGGGGGGGGGGGGTCTTATTCCAGCGAAATGGCCAGGCTCGGTTTGACGAAGGGACAGGACGTCAGCTTGAATCGCCAAACCGCCACGTTTGGTTGGCATTGATTCCAACATCCGCCGTCGCTCCTCGTCTTTTGGTTTTCCACTGCCCGCTCGTCACGCCGCGGCGGCTGCTTTCTGTCACCCGCCTCCTCTCTCGATGTGCCAAATATTTCTCGGTGTTCACAATTTTCATTTGCATGCTAATGAAGGTGAAGGGCGGAAGCCACTAATTATACTCCAGTAAAGGCCTGCCTAATGGTCCACTAACGACAGAGCATGGCTGAGCCCATAATTCCATTATGCTAATGCGCAGGCAGGAGTGCAAAAAACGTCTCGGTCGCCGCCAGCGGGAGTCGAACGACGTCGTCACACTTGTTGGAGTAAAGAAAAAAAACATCACTGTGGTCAGGAGGGGTGGGAAAGTCCTTACTAATGGGGTAGTAAGTATCGCTACGACGACCGAAAAAAATTGCTTTGGAGAATAAAGTCGCAAATTTATAAAAAAAAAAACAAATCAGTACATTTACGAGAAATTGACGAGAATCGGGTCATAATATTAAAAAAAATAAAGTTGGAAATTTACTAGAAAAACAGAAAAGTCGCCAAGTTACGATAAAAAAGTGGGAAGATGACAAGAATAAAGTTGTAAATTTATGCCAAAAATGTTACATTTATGAGAATAAAGTTGCAAAAGTACGAGAAACGTATGAATTTTACCGGAATAAAGTCATAAATTTAGAAGAAAATTAGTAACTTTTCTCATTTGTTGAAAAAATTTGGTAAAAAAAACCCTCAAATTTACCAGAAACGTTGCAAATTTACTAGAAGAAAAGCCATAAAATTGAAAGGATTAAAATGGTAAATTTGAATGTAGTATTCTGGTATTAAACCATTCTGACCAATAACGTAGTACGAATGTAGTATTTGTATTAAACCATTCTGACCAATAAAGTAGTACTAATGTAGTATTCTGGTATTAAACCATTCTGACCAATAACGTAGTACGAATGTAGTATTTGTATTAAACCATTCTGACCAATAAAGTAGTACTAATGTAGTATTCTGGTATTAAACCATTCTGACCAATAAAGTAGTACTAATGTAGTATTCTGGTATTAAACCATTCTGACCAATAAAGTAGTACAAATGTAGTATTCTGGTGTTAAACCATTCTGACCAATAACGTAGTACTAATGTAGTATTTGTATTAAACCATTCTGACCAATAAAGTAGTACTAATGTAGTATTCTGGTGTTAAACCATTCTGACCAATAACGTAGTACTAATGTAGTATTTGTATTAAACCATTCTGACCAATAAAGTAGTACTAATGTAGTATTCTGGTATTAAACCATTCTGACCAATAAAGTAGTACGAATGTAGTATTCTGGTGTTAAACCATTCTGATCAATAAAGTAGTACGAATGTAGTATTCTGGTATTAAACCATTCTGACCAATAGTAGTACGAATGTAGTATTCTGGTATTAAAACATTCTGACCAATAAAGTAGTACGAATGTAGTATTCTGGTGTTAAACCATTCTGACCAATAACGTAGTACAAATGTAGTATTCTGGTATTAAACCATTCTGACCAATAAAGTACTTAGAATGTAATATTCTGGTATTAAACCATTCTGACCAATAAAGTAGTACAAATGTAGTATTCTGGTGTTAAACCATTCTGACCAATAAAGTAGTACTAATGTAGTATTCTGGTGTTAAACCATTCTGACCAATAACGTAGTACGAATGTAGTATTCTGGTGTTAAACCATTCTGACCAATAACGTAGTACGAATGTAGTATTCGGGTGTTAAACCATTCTGATCAATAAAGTAGTACTAATGTAGTATTCTGGTGTTAAACCATTCTGACCAATAACGTAGTACGAATGTAGTATTCTGGTGTTAAACCATTCTGACCAATAAAGTAGTACTAATGTAGTATTCTGGTGTTAAACCATTCTGACCAATAACGTAGTACAAATGTAGTATTCTGGTGTTAAACCATGCCAAAGTTTGAGATCATGAGGTAGTTCAGGAGAAGGTAGCCCTGAAAGAAGTTTGGGACGTCTCCGAGGCCGAGGTCTATGATGTCACACATCAAACAGGAAGTGGGCTTCCTTATATGGGCGTGGCTGTAGGCCAGATGGAAGGTCTGGAAGCTGCTGGTTCCGTGCTGGTCATGGCGTGTAGGTGGTCCGTAGGAGTCCACTGGTCCATGCCAAGGGTGGGAACAGGAGCATCAGAGGTCCATCCAACATCCGCCAATTCAAACAGAGACGACATCAAGTTCACGCCCCCCCCAAGATGGCGTCACGAGTAAACAAGGAAGAAGCAAACGTGTGACTGAGCTGGAGTCTCACATGATCAAGCCCTGAACTCCGAGCATCCTCCTCTTTTTCGGCATTTGGGGAGTAGCACCTCGGGGCCCGTCACGGGCGGGACGATGACAAGCGGACATCTCCTTGGATGGACTCAGGAAGCAACTGAAAGGATTGAGGAGAAACGGCGTGCAAAAGCCAGCGAATAAATGTCAGCAAAGAAGAAGTGAGAAGAAAGCAGATGAGTAAACGTGGGCGGGGTTAATGGCGAGTTAAAAAGTAAGACGCTCCCCGCCGAGATTTGGAGCCGAGCAGCTTTGGATGGCAAACAAACGCAATCCCGTTCAGCCGGCTGCAGAATTCCTCAAAAACACTTGGCAGCCGGCGACGTTTGCACAAGGGAGCGGCGTGGAAGGAAGACTTCCTCCGACGGCATCCGAGGAATCATCATCATCATCATCATAAGCGGCATCGTCTTCACCCCCTTGACCCGTCACCGTGGAGGGCGCCACAGCCAGCCAATGGCAGGGGGGTTTACTTCCCGGGGCCCGACGCTCCATTTGTAGAACCAAACCAAATGATAGAAGAACATCACAGCAGCTGGAAGACACTAAGAGTCTTTAAGAAGATCAAGTGGACAAAAGGGATCTGTCTGTGGTGTCATTAGGCCTATTTTAGAAAAATATTAAATAAAAAATATTTTAAAAATATATTTACAAAATATATATATATAATTATATAATATATATATAAGAAGAAAAATATAAAAACAATTATAATAAATAAATAATTCATAAATTTATAATAATTTATAAATGATAAATATATAATAATAAATATAATTGAACCTCAGAACCTAGTGACGCCTCTGCCGTGCACATACCCAAAGCATCCTTGTGTGGTTGGACTCCATCGGACCTACAGACCTGATCATCATCTCAGGACCGGTGTAGAAATAGCTGGGATGGACTTTTAGCACTTTTTGGATCTTCAGGAGGTTTTAAGTGGAGCTTCAATAAAAGCAGGAAGGGGAAGGGAGACTAAAAAAATGTTGAAAAAGTCATTATTGAAAAGAACTATCCACCCATCTTCTGTACCGCTTATCCTCATGGCGGTGGTGGGCATCGTGAAGTGAAATCAGCTGGTCAAACGTTGAAGATGATGGCTCCAAAAAGGAGAAAAAACTCTGAGAAACTCTGAAATGTCAGAGTAGGACACTTCTTCTTCTTGGGCCATGCTGGATGGGAGTGTTTCCAGGAAGCTACTGGGAACGTTGGTCCAAGCGGTGAAGATGGCTTCACCAAGGGCATTCACCAAGGGCATCCCAAATGTTCTCTATGGGATGTCAACCAGGGGAAGATGCGGGATGTTCTTGGTCCTTGGTCAAGCCACCGTTGTGACCTCCAGCGTTGGCCTGTTGAAGAACTTTGACTTTGACTTGGCTTTGTGTTCCGTAATGCTGCGGATCTTTCCCAAAAGTGGAATGACCGTCTTCCTGCGTCCAACCTCAGCCGCCGTGGCAGGCTGCCAGAGGCCTGGCCGATGGAGGTCCACCATCCCACCACGGTCAGGAAGAGAAAGCTTCTTAGCTTTAGCATCAGGAGGGCTGACCGTGTCAATGCCTGACAGAAAGCGTCTGCCCTCTTGTGGCCGTTTTTTATGGCGTAAAAGTGCTGTGAAGGGAAAAGCATTGGTGGGGAGTTGCATCATCATGCCCCTTTTTGGTAGGCACCAAAAAACGGAACGTTTAAATACGGGCGTTTTGGTTTATAGAAATGTATAAATACGTCTTTGGGATTGAATGACTTCATATTTTGACTTTATTGTTGGAAAATTACTGCTGACTTTCTTTTGTTGTTGTTTTTTTATGTTTAATGTTAGACGCTATTTTTAGAAGGTGCCTTTAAGAGCAGCTGGTTTTTGTGATTAACAGAAGCCAAACGCTACATTTCCTAAAATGCATCATTGTATCCGTGTTTCCTTTTTCACTATGGATCGTTTCGGTATTACCGGACACGAGGCGCCCTGTTGCTCAGTGCCCCAGGAGCGCGTCAGTGAGGGTCTTGTTACGCCCCCCCCCTTGTCTTTCCTGCACATTTCAATCCCGCCAAGCAGGATGATTTCTCCATCAAGCGGCTGCTTTGTGAAGCACCCGAAGGCAGCACGGGCGACACCGTGTTTACTTATTTATTCACGAGTCTCCCCGCGACTCCTTCCTCTCGGTGACATTTCCTTCCCCTTTGATTAGCAGGCCTTTACGCCGAAATGATCCCGTTGGTGACGCGAGGCGGGGAAATGGAGGTGAACGCCACCGAGGACCTGGCGTCTAATTGGCCAGATGGACGGGAAAAGAAAACTTTGATTGTTTTGTCTTTCAAAGCAGATGTGCCAGGTCTCTGACTTTTGGCTTGGGGGACGCGGCCGACTCCCCGACTCCCCCCCTGATGATTGCCGCTATAATTGCGACACGTGTCTTCCTGCGACGATTACGTCAAGCTCAGCCGTGCGTGCTTTTTAGAGAGGCATCAGGTAATGGGCGGCACATAAGCCCTGGGAGAAAACCCCAAAGATCACCAGCAAGGCTCCATTTCCGTAATGACCAAGCTGCAGCGACATTATTATTATTATTTTCATTATTACTGTTATTATTATTACTATTCTTACGCCCAAGAACTACGCTAGCGGAGTAGTGACACCACGCCATATAGCGGCCAGCTTCACCAAGTCATTACCGTAATGGCCACCACCCTGCACACTGGGAAATAATCAGACCAAGACTGGAAATCATCCCAAAAGTCAGGAAATTGCAGTGCAGGAAGTGAAAAGAAGCGATGGGACGAGCAAGGGTGGGCCAGCAGAGAGGAAGGGAATTGAACCCAGGTACGGCATGGAAGGAAAAGCCTCAGACGGCGTCAGCCCTCCAAGCCGCGAGGAAGCATGATGGCCGCCTGATGGACGGCGGTGCTCTCTAATGGCGTCCATGAAGAAAAATAAATGTTCTTTTCTATTTTACGACACTTTTATAGGCGCCGACTGAACGGCGTGTGCGGGGCAAATAGTCCTAGTCGGGAGTTATGATGTAGTCCTTTCCGCTCCTGTCAATTCGGACTCTGAGGATTGATGACGCATGGATGGCGCCGCGCTCCCTGCGTGGCGGCCAAGTGGAGTGACATTAAAAAAACACCAAACGGTGCAGCCGAGCACAACGTAATGGCAGGAAACAAGAGCATTAAAAACATCTTCTCTAAATGGGACGGCTTGGATGAAGCTGGAACGTTGATGAACGTTAGCGTCTCCATGTTTGCAGATGGGGGTCATGCCGCACATGAACTGCAGATGGCAGCACTGAGTCCTTGCTGAAAGGGTATCAGACCAGGGGTCCCCAAAGGGCGGTCAATTCATGAGAATAAAGTCTAAATATTACAAAAAAAAAAGTTACATATAAATATATAAAACCCACAATTACAAAAAATAAATGTGTAATATCAGGAGGAAAAATATTTTTATTTTAGTAGCATAAACTTAAAACATCTAAGAAATAATACACTATTTTTATGCTTTCCGCTTATAGACGAGTGGACTAGCCACGTTTATAGACGAGTGGACTAGCCACGTTTATAGACGAGTGGACTAGCCACGTTTATAGACGAGTGGACTAGCCACGTTTATAGACGAGTGGACTAGCCACGTTTATAGACGAGTGGACTAGCCACGTTTATAGACGAGTGGACTAGCCACGTTTATAGACGAGTGGACTAGCCACGTTTATAGACGAGTGGACTAGCCACGTTTATAGACGAGTGGACTAGCCACGTTTATAGACGAGTGGACTAGCCATGATGTTTATAGACGAGTGGACTAGCCACGTTTATAGATGAGTGGACTAGCCATGATGTTTATAGACGAGTGGACTAGCCATGACGTTTATAGACGAGTGGACTAGCCACGTTTATAGACGAGTGGACTAGCCACGTTTATAGACGAGTGGACTAGCCACGTTTATAGATGAGTGGACTAGCCATGTTTATAGATGAGTGGACTAGCCACGTTTATAGATGAGTGGACTAGCCACGTTTATAGACGAGTGGACTAGTCACGTTTATAGACGAGTGGACTAGCCACGATTATAGACGAGTGGACTAGCCACGTTTATAGACGAGTGGACTAGCCATGATGTTTATAGACGAGTGGACTAGCCACGTTTATAGATGAGTGGACTAGCCATGATGTTTATAGACGAGTGGACTAGCCATGACGTTTATAGACGAGTGGACTAGCCACGTTTATAGACGAGTGGACTAGCCACGTTTATAGACGAGTGGACTAGCCACGTTTATAGATGAGTGGACTAGCCATGTTTATAGACGAGTGGACTAGCCACGTTTATAGATGAGTGGACTAGCCACGTTTATAGACGAGTGGACTAGCCACGTTTATAGACGAGTGGACTAGCCACGTTTATAGACGAGTGGACTAGCCATGTTTATAGACGAGTGGACTAGCCACGTTTATAGATGAGTGGACTAGCCACGTTTATAGACGAGTGGACTAGCCACGTTTATAGACGAGTGGACTAGCCACGTTTATAGACGAGTGGACTAGCCACGTTTATAGACGAGTGGACTAGCCACGTTTATAGACGAGTGGACTAGCCATGATGTTTATAGACGAGTGGACTAGCCACGTTTATAGATGAGTGGACTAGCCATGATGTTTATAGACGAGTGGACTAGCCATGACGTTTATAGACGAGTGGACTAGCCACGTTTATAGACGAGTGGACTAGCCACGTTTATAGACGAGTGGACTAGCCACGTTTATAGATGAGTGGACTAGCCATGTTTATAGATGAGTGGACTAGCCACGTTTATAGATGAGTGGACTAGCCACGTTTATAGACGAGTGGACTAGTCACGTTTATAGACGAGTGGACTAGCCACGATTATAGACGAGTGGACTAGCCACGTTTATAGACGAGTGGACTAGCCATGATGTTTATAGACGAGTGGACTAGCCATGACGTTTATAGACGAGTGGACTAGCCACGTTTATAGACGAGTGGACTAGCCACGTTTATAGACGAGTGGACTAGCCACGTTTATAGACGAGTGGACTAGCCACGTTTATAGACGAGTGGACTAGCCACGTTTATAGACGAGTGGACTAGCCACGTTTATAGATGAGTGGACTAGCCATGTTTATAGATGAGTGGACTAGCCACGTTTATAGACGAGTGGACTAGCCACGTTTATAGACGAGTGGACTAGCCATGTTTATAGACGAGTGGACTAGCCATGTTTATAGACGAGTGGACTAGCCACGTTTATAGACGAGTGGACTAGCCACGTTTATAGACGAGTGGACTAGCCATGATGTTTATAGACGAGTGGACTAGCCACGTTTATAGATGAGTGGACTAGCCATGATGTTTATAGACGAGTGGACTAGCCATGACGTTTATAGACGAGTGGACTAGCCACGTTTATAGACGAGTGGACTAGCCACGTTTATAGACGAGTGGACTAGCCATGATGTTTATAGACGAGTGGACTAGCCACGTTTATAGATGAGTGGACTAGCCATGATGTTTATAGACGAGTGGACTAGCCATGACGTTTATAGACGAGTGGACTAGCCACGTTTATAGACGAGTGGACTAGCCACGTTTATAGACGAGTGGACTAGCCACGTTTATAGATGAGTGGACTAGCCATGTTTATAGATGAGTGGACTAGCCACGTTTATAGATGAGTGGACTAGCCATGATGTTTATAGACGAGTGGACTAGCCACGTTTATAGACGAGTGGACTAGCCACGTTTATAGACGAGTGGACTAGTCACGTTTATAGACGAGTGGACTAGCCATGATGTTTATAGACGAGTGGACTAGCCACGTTTATAGACGAGTGGACTAGCCACGTTTATAGACGAGTGGACTAGCCATGATGTTTATAGACGAGTGGACTAGCCACGTTTATAGATGAGTGGACTAGCCATGATGTTTATAGACGAGTGGACTAGCCATGACGTTTATAGACGAGTGGACTAGCCACGTTTATAGACGAGTGGACTAGCCACGTTTATAGACGAGTGGACTAGCCACGTTTATAGATGAGTGGACTAGCCATGTTTATAGATGAGTGGACTAGCCACGTTTATAGATGAGTGGACTAGCCACGTTTATAGACGAGTGGACTAGTCACGTTTATAGACGAGTGGACTAGCCACGATTATAGACGAGTGGACTAGCCACGTTTATAGACGAGTGGACTAGCCATGATGTTTATAGACGAGTGGACTAGCCACGTTTATAGATGAGTGGACTAGCCATGATGTTTATAGACGAGTGGACTAGCCATGACGTTTATAGACGAGTGGACTAGCCACGTTTATAGACGAGTGGACTAGCCACGTTTATAGACGAGTGGACTAGCCACGTTTATAGATGAGTGGACTAGCCATGTTTATAGACGAGTGGACTAGCCACGTTTATAGATGAGTGGACTAGCCACGTTTATAGACGAGTGGACTAGCCACGTTTATAGACGAGTGGACTAGCCACGTTTATAGACGAGTGGACTAGCCATGTTTATAGACGAGTGGACTAGCCACGTTTATAGATGAGTGGACTAGCCACGTTTATAGACGAGTGGACTAGCCACGTTTATAGACGAGTGGACTAGCCACGTTTATAGACGAGTGGACTAGCCACGTTTATAGACGAGTGGACTAGCCACGTTTATAGACGAGTGGACTAGCCATGATGTTTATAGACGAGTGGACTAGCCACGTTTATAGATGAGTGGACTAGCCATGATGTTTATAGACGAGTGGACTAGCCATGACGTTTATAGACGAGTGGACTAGCCACGTTTATAGACGAGTGGACTAGCCACGTTTATAGACGAGTGGACTAGCCATGATGTTTATAGACGAGTGGACTAGCCACGTTTATAGACGAGTGGACTAGCCACGTTTATAGACGAGTGGACTAGCCACGTTTATAGATGAGTGGACTAGCCATGTTTATAGATGAGTGGACTAGCCACGTTTATAGATGAGTGGACTAGCCACGTTTATAGACGAGTGGACTAGTCACGTTTATAGACGAGTGGACTAGCCACGATTATAGACGAGTGGACTAGCCACGTTTATAGACGAGTGGACTAGCCATGATGTTTATAGACGAGTGGACTAGCCACGTTTATAGATGAGTGGACTAGCCATGATGTTTATAGACGAGTGGACTAGCCATGACGTTTATAGACGAGTGGACTAGCCACGTTTATAGACGAGTGGACTAGCCACGTTTATAGACGAGTGGACTAGCCACGTTTATAGATGAGTGGACTAGCCATGTTTATAGATGAGTGGACTAGCCACGTTTATAGACGAGTGGACTAGCCACGTTTATAGACGAGTGGACTAGCCATGTTTATAGACGAGTGGACTAGCCATGTTTATAGACGAGTGGACTAGCCACGTTTATAGACGAGTGGACTAGCCACGTTTATAGACGAGTGGACTAGCCATGATGTTTATAGACGAGTGGACTAGCCACGTTTATAGATGAGTGGACTAGCCATGATGTTTATAGACGAGTGGACTAGCCATGACGTTTATAGACGAGTGGACTAGCCACGTTTATAGACGAGTGGACTAGCCACGTTTATAGACGAGTGGACTAGCCATGATGTTTATAGACGAGTGGACTAGCCACGTTTATAGATGAGTGGACTAGCCATGATGTTTATAGACGAGTGGACTAGCCATGACATTTATAGACGAGTGGACTAGCCACGTTTATAGACGAGTGGACTAGCCACGTTTATAGACGAGTGGACTAGCCACGTTTATAGATGAGTGGACTAGCCATGTTTATAGATGAGTGGACTAGCCACGTTTATAGATGAGTGGACTAGCCATGATGTTTATAGACGAGTGGACTAGCCACGTTTATAGACGAGTGGACTAGCCACGTTTATAGACGAGTGGACTAGTCACGTTTATAGACGAGTGGACTAGCCATGATGTTTATAGACGAGTGGACTAGCCACGTTTATAGACGAGTGGACTAGCCACGTTTATAGACGAGTGGACTAGCCATGATGTTTATAGACGAGTGGACTAGCCACGTTTATAGATGAGTGGACTAGCCATGATGTTTATAGACGAGTGGACTAGCCATGACGTTTATAGACGAGTGGACTAGCCACGTTTATAGACGAGTGGACTAGCCACGTTTATAGACGAGTGGACTAGCCACGTTTATAGATGAGTGGACTAGCCATGTTTATAGATGAGTGGACTAGCCACGTTTATAGATGAGTGGACTAGCCACGTTTATAGACGAGTGGACTAGTCACGTTTATAGACGAGTGGACTAGCCACGATTATAGACGAGTGGACTAGCCACGTTTATAGACGAGTGGACTAGCCATGATGTTTATAGACGAGTGGACTAGCCACGTTTATAGATGAGTGGACTAGCCATGATGTTTATAGACGAGTGGACTAGCCATGACGTTTATAGACGAGTGGACTAGCCACGTTTATAGACGAGTGGACTAGCCACGTTTATAGACGAGTGGACTAGCCACGTTTATAGATGAGTGGACTAGCCATGTTTATAGACGAGTGGACTAGCCACGTTTATAGATGAGTGGACTAGCCACGTTTATAGACGAGTGGACTAGCCACGTTTATAGACGAGTGGACTAGCCACGTTTATAGACGAGTGGACTAGCCATGTTTATAGACGAGTGGACTAGCCACGTTTATAGATGAGTGGACTAGCCACGTTTATAGACGAGTGGACTAGCCACGTTTATAGACGAGTGGACTAGCCACGTTTATAGACGAGTGGACTAGCCACGTTTATAGACGAGTGGACTAGCCACGTTTATAGACGAGTGGACTAGCCATGATGTTTATAGACGAGTGGACTAGCCACGTTTATAGATGAGTGGACTAGCCATGATGTTTATAGACGAGTGGACTAGCCATGACGTTTATAGACGAGTGGACTAGCCACGTTTATAGACGAGTGGACTAGCCACGTTTATAGACGAGTGGACTAGCCATGATGTTTATAGACGAGTGGACTAGCCACGTTTATAGACGAGTGGACTAGCCACGTTTATAGACGAGTGGACTAGCCACGTTTATAGATGAGTGGACTAGCCATGTTTATAGATGAGTGGACTAGCCACGTTTATAGATGAGTGGACTAGCCACGTTTATAGACGAGTGGACTAGTCACGTTTATAGACGAGTGGACTAGCCACGATTATAGACGAGTGGACTAGCCACGTTTATAGACGAGTGGACTAGCCATGATGTTTATAGACGAGTGGACTAGCCACGTTTATAGATGAGTGGACTAGCCATGATGTTTATAGACGAGTGGACTAGCCATGACGTTTATAGACGAGTGGACTAGCCACGTTTATAGACGAGTGGACTAGCCACGTTTATAGACGAGTGGACTAGCCACGTTTATAGATGAGTGGACTAGCCATGTTTATAGATGAGTGGACTAGCCACGTTTATAGACGAGTGGACTAGCCACGTTTATAGACGAGTGGACTAGCCATGTTTATAGACGAGTGGACTAGCCATGTTTATAGACGAGTGGACTAGCCACGTTTATAGACGAGTGGACTAGCCACGTTTATAGACGAGTGGACTAGCCATGATGTTTATAGACGAGTGGACTAGCCACGTTTATAGATGAGTGGACTAGCCATGATGTTTATAGACGAGTGGACTAGCCATGACGTTTATAGACGAGTGGACTAGCCACGTTTATAGACGAGTGGACTAGCCACGTTTATAGACGAGTGGACTAGCCATGATGTTTATAGACGAGTGGACTAGCCACGTTTATAGATGAGTGGACTAGCCATGATGTTTATAGACGAGTGGACTAGCCATGACATTTATAGACGAGTGGACTAGCCACGTTTATAGACGAGTGGACTAGCCACGTTTATAGACGAGTGGACTAGCCACGTTTATAGATGAGTGGACTAGCCATGTTTATAGATGAGTGGACTAGCCACGTTTATAGATGAGTGGACTAGCCATGATGTTTATAGACGAGTGGACTAGCCACGTTTATAGACGAGTGGACTAGCCACGTTTATAGACGAGTGGACTAGTCACGTTTATAGACGAGTGGACTAGCCATGATGTTTATAGACGAGTGGACTAGCCACGTTTATAGACGAGTGGACTAGCCACGTTTATAGACGAGTGGACTAGCCATGATGTTTATAGACGAGTGGACTAGCCACGTTTATAGATGAGTGGACTAGCCATGATGTTTATAGACGAGTGGACTAGCCATGACGTTTATAGACGAGTGGACTAGCCACGTTTATAGACGAGTGGACTAGCCACGTTTATAGACGAGTGGACTAGCCACGTTTATAGATGAGTGGACTAGCCATGTTTATAGATGAGTGGACTAGCCACGTTTATAGATGAGTGGACTAGCCACGTTTATAGACGAGTGGACTAGTCACGTTTATAGACGAGTGGACTAGCCACGATTATAGACGAGTGGACTAGCCACGTTTATAGACGAGTGGACTAGCCATGATGTTTATAGACGAGTGGACTAGCCACGTTTATAGATGAGTGGACTAGCCATGATGTTTATAGACGAGTGGACTAGCCATGACGTTTATAGACGAGTGGACTAGCCACGTTTATAGACGAGTGGACTAGCCACGTTTATAGACGAGTGGACTAGCCACGTTTATAGATGAGTGGACTAGCCATGTTTATAGACGAGTGGACTAGCCACGTTTATAGATGAGTGGACTAGCCACGTTTATAGACGAGTGGACTAGCCACGTTTATAGACGAGTGGACTAGCCACGTTTATAGACGAGTGGACTAGCCATGTTTATAGACGAGTGGACTAGCCACGTTTATAGATGAGTGGACTAGCCACGTTTATAGACGAGTGGACTAGCCACGTTTATAGACGAGTGGACTAGCCACGTTTATAGACGAGTGGACTAGCCACGTTTATAGACGAGTGGACTAGCCACGTTTATAGACGAGTGGACTAGCCATGATGTTTATAGACGAGTGGACTAGCCACGTTTATAGATGAGTGGACTAGCCATGATGTTTATAGACGAGTGGACTAGCCATGACGTTTATAGACGAGTGGACTAGCCACGTTTATAGACGAGTGGACTAGCCACGTTTATAGACGAGTGGACTAGCCATGATGTTTATAGACGAGTGGACTAGCCACGTTTATAGACGAGTGGACTAGCCACGTTTATAGACGAGTGGACTAGCCACGTTTATAGATGAGTGGACTAGCCATGTTTATAGATGAGTGGACTAGCCACGTTTATAGATGAGTGGACTAGCCACGTTTATAGACGAGTGGACTAGTCACGTTTATAGACGAGTGGACTAGCCACGATTATAGACGAGTGGACTAGCCACGTTTATAGACGAGTGGACTAGCCATGATGTTTATAGACGAGTGGACTAGCCACGTTTATAGATGAGTGGACTAGCCATGATGTTTATAGACGAGTGGACTAGCCATGACGTTTATAGACGAGTGGACTAGCCACGTTTATAGACGAGTGGACTAGCCACGTTTATAGACGAGTGGACTAGCCACGTTTATAGATGAGTGGACTAGCCATGTTTATAGATGAGTGGACTAGCCACGTTTATAGACGAGTGGACTAGCCACGTTTATAGACGAGTGGACTAGCCATGTTTATAGACGAGTGGACTAGCCATGTTTATAGACGAGTGGACTAGCCACGTTTATAGACGAGTGGACTAGCCACGTTTATAGACGAGTGGACTAGCCATGATGTTTATAGACGAGTGGACTAGCCACGTTTATAGATGAGTGGACTAGCCATGATGTTTATAGACGAGTGGACTAGCCATGACGTTTATAGACGAGTGGACTAGCCACGTTTATAGACGAGTGGACTAGCCACGTTTATAGACGAGTGGACTAGCCATGATGTTTATAGACGAGTGGACTAGCCACGTTTATAGATGAGTGGACTAGCCATGATGTTTATAGACGAGTGGACTAGCCATGACATTTATAGACGAGTGGACTAGCCACGTTTATAGACGAGTGGACTAGCCACGTTTATAGACGAGTGGACTAGCCACGTTTATAGATGAGTGGACTAGCCATGTTTATAGATGAGTGGACTAGCCACGTTTATAGATGAGTGGACTAGCCATGATGTTTATAGACGAGTGGACTAGCCACGTTTATAGACGAGTGGACTAGCCACGTTTATAGACGAGTGGACTAGTCACGTTTATAGACGAGTGGACTAGCCACGATTATAGACGAGTGGACTAGCCACGTTTATAGACGAGTGGACTAGCCATGATGTTTATAGACGAGTGGACTAGCCACGTTTATAGATGAGTGGACTAGCCATGATGTTTATAGACGAGTGGACTAGCCATGACGTTTATAGACGAGTGGACTAGCCACGTTTATAGACGAGTGGACTAGCCACGTTTATAGACGAGTGGACTAGCCACGTTTATAGATGAGTGGACTAGCCATGTTTATAGATGAGTGGACTAGCCACGTTTATAGATGAGTGGACTAGCCACGTTTATAGACGAGTGGACTAGCCACGTTTATAGACAAGTGGACTAGCCACGTTTATAGACGAGTGGACTAGTCACGTTTATAGACGAGTGGACTAGCCACGCCGATAGACAAGTGGACTAGCCACGTTTATAGACGAGTGGACTAGCCACGTTTATAGACGAGTGGACTAGTCACGTTTATAGACGAGTGGACTAGCCACGCCGATAGACAAGTGGACTAGCCACGTTTATAGACGAGTGGACTAGCCACGTTTATAGACGAGTGGACTAGCCACGTTTATATCAGACAGCGATGTTATTTTACGTGACAGTTCCATTTCCTTTCAAAGGTGGAAGTTTGAACCCGGTGCTTCGCCGCCAACAGTGACGTTATTGTGTCTGACCGTAACAAAAACAGCCAATAAGAGAACGCTTTGACTCGCTTTCATTTTAAAAAGGCCCCCACGTTCCTTCGCCGCGTCGAGACTCATTTTAGCGCCGGCATTGAAGAGAGCGTGACGCGTCTGCACACAGACGGCGCCAGACGGAAAGGCGGCGTGGCGCGGTGTGAAAAGGCAGAGGTGGGCGTTGCGTTGGCGACGGCGGTCGTCTCCGATTGTTTTCCCGCCGTCTTCCACCCCCGCCTGAACCTAAACCGGAATCAAATGAGTTCCGGTGTCATTTTTCCCGACGCTGTCGTCGTCTCGGGGCAAATGTGGAAACAAAACGGCGGTGACACCTCCTCATGCATTTATGCAGCAGATGAAATATGGCGGCATTACAGCGAGTCGACGCGTGCGGCGCAACTTCCCTCGAGTCACAACAATATTAATCTCTCGGCGCCACAAACGGATCAGCGAAGCATCTGTTATTGTTTGATAAGTCGCAGCGTGGAGAGGTTTAGGAACGCCGGATGACACTGATGCTGGATTAGAGTCCACCTGGTGACTAAATTGAACGCACCTTTCCAGCCGGCAGCTGATAAAAACTCCTCGTCGGCGACGCCCTCGGAGTTAATCACAACCGTTCTGACGCGACACGCCGCCGTCCGGAACGTGAAAGGTGGGGGATCGGGCTTTTTCGGGAACGTCTTTTTATTCCGGCTTTGGCAGTAAGTGGCGCCCGGCTTGACAAATAACCCTTAAGCGCTTCCCACCTACATACTTCCCGGATCCCGGAGCACTCGTGCCGTTGCGATAAGACCGTAAGACAATCTGGCACCTGACGGCCATCCAGCCGCTGCGACATCACAGCCGAGGAGGCCGCTGGGAATTCTGTGGCTTTTAAACAAGAGCGCGGCGGTAAGCGTTGACTGACAGCGCTTGAGTGGTGCCCCCGCCCCCCTCCCTCCATTCCCCAGCCTCCCGCCTCCCAGTTCTCGCTGATGGCTTAATGGTGTCAACAGGCGAGATAGCGACCCGACTCCTTTATCTGGACAAAATCTTAGCGCCATCACCTTCTCTGTTTGCCGTAATTGCGGGCTCGGCTCCAGGTGGAAGGCAAATCAAAAGGCTCGGCTTCAATCCACTTGACCGGGCGGGTCAAAGGAAATAAATGACTTTCCTTTGACCGCCTCTACGTCTATCTCTTCGGTGGCGAGGACGCCGTGGACGATCGGCCCCCCACTAAGAGCAAATGAAACTGGCGAGCGGTGCAGTAAATGCCTTTCTTTATCCATCTGCTTGCTTTGTAACAGTGAAGGAACCTGTGGGAGAACCAGCATCTTCTCCTCGAGCCCTCACCTCGGGGGGGTCATGGGGGAGGAGACCGCGAAAGGTCCACCGAGTCTCGACCGCTTCCAAAATGTACGACCGGAATCACAGCTTCACTGCATCACCAGGATATATTAGGACATGGCTTCAAATAAAATGAATAAAATAAACGTCTTATCAAATGCACTTCTGCCCCCTAGTGGCCGCGTTTATGGCTTAAAATTGCTGTTAGTGAAATGCATCAGCGGAGAGTTGCATCATCTCTCTTAAAAACATAAACGACGTATTAATACGTTGTTGCGTTCAGAAAACGTGTCAATAAATCTTTGCTATTGAACGACTTAAAGCGATAAATGAGGGATGGCGATATTTTAGCTCATTTAGCCTCGGCTTAAATTCAGCCTATTTTGACGAATAAGTCCATAGTCAAGCACTAAACAGGTTAATTATTATAAATATTGTAATATAATATGAAATATGATAAATTATTATAAACAGGCTAATTATTATAAATATTATAGTATAATATTAAATACGATAAATTAATATAAGCAGGTTAATTATTATAAATATAATATAATATTAAATAAGATAAATTATTATAAACCGATTAATTATCATAAATATTATAATATTATATTAAATATTAAAAATTATTATAAAAACGTTAATTATTATAAATATTATAATATAACATTAACTATTATGAATGATTATAAACACGTTAATTATTATAAATATTATAATATAATATTAATTATTATAAATGATTATAAACAGGTTAATTATTATATAGCGATACTGTTGTGGGGTTGCACGGCGGATGAGTGGTTAGCGCGCAGACCTCACAGCTAGGAGACCCGAGTTCAATTCCACCCTCGGCCATCTCTGTGTGGAGTTTGCATGTTCTCCCCGTGCATGCGTGGGTTTTCTCCGGGTACTCCGGTTTCCTCCCACATTCCAAAAACATGCTAGGTTAATTAGCCACTCCAAATTGTCCATAGGTATGAATGTGAGTGTGAATGGTTGTTTGTCTATATGTGCCCTGTGATTGGCTGGCCACCAGCCCACCCCGCCTCTCGCCCGAAGACAGCTGGGATAGGCTCCAGCAGCCCCGAGGATCAGCGGCAGAAAATGAATGAATGAATGATACCGTTGTGGATGTGGTCCTGTGTTGGGTCCCATTCGGTGATGGTGGAGGTGTACCTCGTCAATCAGTCTCCATGGCAACATGGCCACAGCATCCCTTGATGGCCGGATGACCCATGATCAGCGCTAAAAGTGTAAAATAAAAATTGTTCCCGTGGATGAACCCCCCCACCTGAGGGAAGGGGGCGAGGAGGTGCCGCTGGCACACAAGCAGACGAAGCAGATGGCTCGCCGCCGTCTCCTCGCTTGAGGAGCGTGGAAGTGGGTGCTGGTTTTTCGAGAAGCAAACAAGCAGAGGAGACGTCGTTATTTACGGCTGCGTTGCGTGTTTTCCTTCAAGGCCTTAAGAGGATGAAGGCCACGCGACTTCCTTACCGTTTAGCTTTCCGCCTCGTTAGCCACCTCAGCGCCGCTGCCAAATCCGAGCAGAGCACTTCATGACGTGCCCCCCTTTTTCCTCCTGGCTCGCACCCCCGGCTCCATTCCCTTCTTTTCATGGGCCGCCCGGGTGCCAGATGGAACGCGACGACTCTGCTCCACCCCGGGGTGGAGGTGGGTGGGGAGGATGCTTTCTGTCACCGGTCTGCAGGTGGAGCGAGACCTGGTTATTCTGGGGGGGGGGGGGGGGGGGTGGTGCTAAAAATAGCAACAAACTACAAGAAAATAAAGCCATACTGTCTGATATCACGCTTATCCGACACAAATGTTAGCAACACTAGCATAGTAGCTACAGGATGTGATGCTAAAGTGCTAGCATTACAGTTATTTTACTAGCATCATCATGCTAGGTTAGCCTGTTTGCTGAAGACAAACTAGTTGATCAAACGTACGGCTTACATATCTGTAGATGACTGACATTTTAAGATGTGTAGCGAAGCCTGCTTTTTTGTGTGAATGTATCCTCACCCTCAGCCCGTCCTACTTCTCCTGGTCAGGAATTTACGCACACCAGATCAACAAATACACGCGGAATACCTGGGAATCACACGGCAGCCACAAACTGGGCGGCCCAAGTCCGTCTGAGCAGATGCTGAACTCTGGATGGATGAGAGCCGAAGGACAGCCGGGGGGGGCATTTGTCTTCTTCAGGCCATGAGGTGACATCTCAACACGGCCGTGGGTCCGAAGAGAAGACTCCACGTTCCTCTTCTATGATCGTCTTTTCAGGCTGTCGCCTGGCGAGGACCACAAGCGTCCATCCGTCATCATCCATACAAACACGGGCGCTGAACCAGCAGCATAAATCATCACGTACACCCTGGGGGGGTAGGGGGGGGTGGGGGTAAATCAGCAGGCATTAGCATGGCTGCTCCATTTGTCAGATAATGAAGACATCTTCATAATAGTCTCAATCAAATAAACTAACTCCCATTTACCATCAACCACCAAACGCCTCAGGACGCCACAACCTGGGGACGCGGACGCACGGTGGACGTGGAGATCCTTCCACTCCAAAAAGAAATACTTGATGATGATGATGGCCCCTGCGGGAAGTAGTACAGAACAGAAAGTAAAACAAGGAAATTTCCCAGTACTAATTTGTTGTTCTATGTTATGTCCTATTTATGTCTTATTTTCTCTTATTATCCACCGGGAGTGTAACTATGGGGGTGTTATTTCCTGTCTAGAGGGCTCTAATGTTAAAAACTCTATTTAGAAGGTCATCAACTTACATTTCCATGCTCAAACGACAAAGATATGAAATTCAACTTAACGGAACGTCATTCATTGGTCTGGAGCCAATCAACTGGAATACTCCACACATTCCTGGGAATATTGGAGACAATCTGTAAAATCGTTTCTAAATCAAAGGCTGCGTGTGTTTTGGGATGACGGCTGGAAGATGACCGGCCAAATTGGCCGGTCGATGGCGGTAACCTCTGGTGGCGCCGGCCGACCAGCGTTGTCGTGCTGGCGTCTGACTGGCACCGCCGTGGAGCGCCGTAATTGGCTTTCCAAGACAGGTAAACATGTCTGCAGCCACGCTCGGAGGGCGGCCGGGGACTGACCTTCACGCGGGCGGAGGAGGGTAAGGAACAGGCGGAGTGGCGGCGGCGGCGGCCTCGGGCGCTGCGCTGTACTGGCTGTCATCCGACTGCCGCTTTGACACCACAGCTGTAATTTTACCTTCCGAGGATAATCACATTCCAAGCTGGCACATTACATTTCTCATTGGGACAACGGGGACGGGAGGACAGCGTTCTCAAGGTTCCTCTTCCATGTTTCTCCTGATAAGGCGCCCGGAGGTGTGACGACGTGTACAGTATACGGTTGAGTGCTGAGAAGCTTGTACGAGATGTCAGGCCGGGCGACGGCGGCGGTATTCCCAGGCTTCGCCCGCTTCCTGGTTGCTGACAGGCTATTTGTCGAGCTAATTGTGTGACGCCGAAACACAAAGCAAGCGTGGGTCTTTGTTGGAAATCTAAACAAGCTCAGCAGAATGCAGAATATTTCAAGATGGATGCTGCCGGATTACGCTCCTCTCGCAAGTGCTGGCTGCATGCATATGGAATATTCATGGAAGCAATCATGGATCCGCATGATGGATGCTGGGGGGGTTCAACCAGGGGTGTTCAAAGTGTGGCCCCGGGGCTGTTTGTGAAAATGGCCCAAGAAAAAAGCTGAAGCTGGTCTGAAATGCTGCATGGAAAATGTGGAATGGCGGGAAAAGTGGGAATTCTGGTGTGGAAAAAGCTTAGCCTGAATGTTTGTGATGCTTGAATGATTGCAATTTATTTCAAATATTTCTTTTTTGGCTGGAAAATGTGGAATTCTGAGAAACCGGGGGAATTTTATAAATGTTGAAAATAGGTCACCGGAATGTTTGCGTGATTTGAACTCAGCCATGTTTGGATTAAATGTGAACGCAGTGAGAATACTTCGATTCTAATGTGTGGAAAATAAAGGGATTTATTTTTGGGCTGGAAAATGCAGAATTCCAGGAAAACGGTGTCATAAATGTCTACGTTTTCATGTTGGAAAGTCTTACATCTGAAATGTGGAGTTTTGGGAATGCTTTCAATCAGTTGAGGAATGTGCGGATCACAGTGCCGATGAAAAATGGTCATCCATCTGAAGGATGTGTGAAATGTGAAATTATGGACAATATAGGATTTCTTTGGGAATGTGTCAATACATAGCCATCCTGTCCCGGATGAGCTGAACATTCTCATGTGGGAACGTTTTGAATAGGATGAGCAGTGAGCGAGTAGCCGTGCACCAAGAACAAGAACAAATAATAGCATCTAAATTCTGAAGCTGAACCGGAATACAGTGTGGAAAACGTAGAATTAAGGCAATCCTGGGAATATTGAATAAAATAGTTGGACAAATGCGGAAGTAGCCGAGCATCCAAACGAGTGGAATACAAATAAAAGTGAACTGAAATTTGAACAAAAATGTGGAATCACTGAAAAAGTGGGAATATTTGCCAATTGGGAACACATCCCAATTGAATGAGTGCTTTGAGAGAGTTGAGAAAGACGGAAGAGTAGCTTGGACACTCCTGGTTTGAGCCCAGCTAGCTGCAAAGATTCTTAGCGGCCTTGCCGTCCTTTTCCTGTCCTGACCGACTCCTCGGTAAATACTATCGGAGCAGTGAAGTGCGCTCGCTTGATTAGTTTCTGGCGAAGATGGCCGACTTTTCCCTGCACTCCATCTTAATTAGCTAGCCGAGACGCTTCCGCGGGCTTGATGAGGTCAAAGATGTTCATTTTCCAGCTCAGCGGGGAATCTTCCGCCGCTCACTTCTGCCTTTTTTTGTATTGACACACGGCGATAATCATATCGGTGACCGCCCTTGCCAGCCACCGCTTCCCGAAGAGGAGCCCACCGGAAAGGCAAAGCAAATGAGGCGAAGCCGGAATGAACAAATCAGTTCAAGGAATTCTTACGCCAGAGTTTTTTATTAACCCTTTGGAGTGCAGGGTAGGAGTCTGGGTTTATGTTTAAAAACCGACATTCCACTTTCAACAAACGAACAATATAGATCATAATTACAAATAATCCAGAACATATTTAAGGTAAATGGATTAATCAAGTCAGGTTCCCTTCCAAAGGGGACGTATTGTGGACTCCTGTAGAGCAGCTACACACCAAAACCAGCACATAAAGCTTCATAGATCTTCCAGTATCTGCACCTATTCAGCTGTATTGCTTTGGATTTCGTACTTCCTGCAAAAACGGTCCGTTTTAATCAATTTTAACATGTAGGCTTTTGTGTTGGATCCCCAATCCGATCTGGAAGTAGAGACCGGACAGTCCAAAGTTTCTCAAGATGTCTCTCAATGGTAAGTAGCTTTAGCATTTTAGCATTAGGTTTTGTACAGCATCGGTACCCAAACCAATGGCGCTGAGAAACGGCTATTAGCAACCCCTGCATTTTGGTATCAGTTTGATATCAGATATCAATGTTGGAACAGAAACCCCCAATTACCTCGGAATAGTAACATTTCGGAGTACTCACACGTTCCCCCCTCCCATTCAAAGCATTCCAGCGTGAAAACACTGAGGAGCGTTTCGGTTCATCTTCAGCGTTCGACCACAATTCCTACACAAACGTTCCAATACCCGATTGTGTTTGAGGTTTGAGCCCCTGATTGTGTGTTGTACGTCGACACGGAGCGCTACGCTGGAGCACAATGCTGCTTTGCCTCTTCAGGAGCCATACGGAGGAATACGTGGATTAACATACATTGACTTGTTGTTGGAGAACGTAAATAAAGAAGAGATTACTACCATCTCTGGGAGCCGAGGGATTTCTCTTCTCACGGGGAAGGGATGATGATGAGGATGAGGAGGGGTGGTTGCTACATAACAATGAAGAGTTCTCTTTCAAAAGAACACGGCAAACGTGTGACAGACTTCTTCTTCTTCCATTTGACGGCTCGTATTTGCCTTTTTAAACGGGTGATGGCAACACAACAGCATCTCCTAGATCTCCAAGTTGCCCCCCCCCCAGATATGCAAAAGGACGCGATGGTGCACTCCTCTCACTCAACGTCAGGAAGATCTACCATCTCCGCCACTTACTTGCTGCACGTTTGGGGGGGGGACTACCCCTCCTTCCTGCAAAAATGAGGAACCTTGCAAAAGACATGCATGCGGCCTGCATGGGGCTTCAAACCGCAGCACCCAAAGCCTGCAGGTCGCAACGGCACGGCAGAGGAGGAGTGCGTGTGGAAAAGTTTCAATTACATCGTGAACATTTATCGTCCACGCCAGTGGCTCCTCCCACGACAGGCGACGCACTTCAGCTAATAATAATAATAATAATAATAATACATTTCATTTATAGGCACCTTTCAGGACACTCAAGGTCACCGCACAGAGTTGTTAAAATAGTTGTTAAAAAATAAGTTAAAAAAATGAGTTAAAATTCCACACATACGTATATAAAACACAAAGGTACATAAAATGGCAGAATTACGGGATAGAGTAAACCTGTCTGAATGAATACATTTTAAGCTGGGATTTGAAGGTGGTGACCGAGGGCATTCCAGAGGCGGGGGGCTGAGCGACTGAAAGCTCTGAAACCTCAAATTTCCCCGAATTCCGGAGCCCGTGTGTGGCAACATGTACGCCGTGATGTAAGTCCCACTTTATGAGAGGAGGCATTCGAACGCTGGTGTTCGGGCGCCCCCGCTTAGGTGCGCTATGTCCTACGCCGCCCTGTTTCCCGCCTGCTGACAAGCCTTCGCTTTGGTTCCATCGGCCTCGTGGAGCGTCTCGAAGACGCTGACAGGTATTTACAATCAATAAAATAATAATCCAAGAATTAGCAGAGGATAACAGCAAAGGAACACTTAGCGTCACCTCTCTGCTGCCTTTATTGTTATTAACGCGCACAATGGAGCGTCAATCCTGTACACAAATGATATGTCACTCACGTCTCCTAGGAAACGCTTTCAGCTCAGCTTTGGAATGTGTTTTTTCCCCCTCTCTTCCTGGAGGAAGCGGCTTGAAGCTGTCACGTCGGCACGGCGATAACAACCTGGGGCGGAGAGTGACACCTGGAGAGTGACACATGAAAGGGAATCAAATCCTCCCCGAAGACGACTGTATGGAGAAGATACCGAACACCCCTCCCAGCCCCCAACACCAAAAGCCCAAACCCTCCCCTACCTGCACGCGATGTATCGTCTTGCTGAAACGGAGAATCTATGAACGACACAACCAAAACATTCATGACTCGTTTCCTAATTTATCTATCATCTCATCATCTCACTCTTACTCCAGCATCTTGTGCTGAGCAGCCAGGACAGACAGTTGTATTGCTTTCGTTCATTTCACAAAGATCCTCAATTCCACACGAGCGCTCTACTTCTTATAGAATCTACTGCAAAAATGCTAATCAAAGATCCTTTATGAGGGGCGTCTGGGGACCGCCTGCAAAGAAACAACAACCGACTGCTGCTGAAAAATGCCAGTCAAAGATCCTTTATATGACAGGAACACTGAATTATTTAAGGGTCTACAGAAAAAATGCCAGTCAAAGATCCTCTATAATATGATAAGAGCGCTCCAGGGATTTACAGGACCAAAACGCCAGCCAAAGATCCTCGACATGGCAGATGTGTTTGTCATGGAATCTACCACAAAATGATGAGTCAAAGCTCCTCTATTTGACAGGAGTGCCCTACCGTGTTAGAATTGACTGCAAACATGCTTGTCAAAGATCCTCTATGGCAGGATCACCCTGCTGTTGTAAAGAGCCTAGTGCAAATACTACGCTAGTCAAAGATCCTTTACAAGACAGGAGGACACTCCTGGACTCTGTTTTGGGGAAAATTCAACAAAAATGTTGCAGCAATGCCGTTTTTAAGAATCTACCACATAAGTACTACTCAAAGAGCGCTCTGCAGTTTTTGGAAATCTGTTGCAGTGAAATGATTCAGTCACATATTCATGCCAGGGGCGTCACTAGGTTGTGAGGACGTGGGGGGGGGGGGGGGGCCCTTAGCCCCCATGGAGATGCACAGGATCTGAATGAATGTAGTAGACATTCCAAAAAATCCAAACTTTCCCACTTTTGGACAGATTTAGTAGAGATACTCAATTGTTTTAGGCCACCATTAAATGTACCCAAGAACACACAATCTACACTGCAAAACCGCTGCTCAAGCTCTGCAATCAGTGATATAATAGTCATTATTATATTATTGATTAGCCTATTATTATTACTATCATCATTATTCTGCGGCTAATACCACACCTCCAAAGCAATCACTCACACGCGGTGCTATGCAGCAGAACAATGCTAAGATAGACTTCTTCCCTCACATGATACTGACCACTTTCTGCTTCTCAGACCAATATGTTAGATAACTTTGGATTTAAGTGCAGTTTGTCAACACTTGGAGGGAAGAAGGACTCAAACAAATTTGACAAAGTCTACCTGTCGATTTGTCTGAATCAAATATCCTGACATGACTACGACAACATCACTACTATCTGGAGAACCAGAGTATAGAGGGGGAGGAGCCACCTGTTGTCGCCCAGCATGGTGCACTGTATTCAGGCACACGCTCCGAGCAGCCGGTGTTGATGCCACGGAGGTCAAATAGGACGCTAAACGTCTCTGTGAGGTCAGGGGAAGTTAAAGTCACAGGCGCTTGATTTTCTTTTCTTCTTGCACTCACGCTCAGTAAAAGCAGCGTGTGTTCATGACACGATATTATTTAAGAGCTTCCGTCAACATCGGTATCCGAAACAGACGATATCGGTTTATGATATCAGATCCTTGATCAGAGAAGCTGATGTGGCTGAAGTCGCTGCTGAGGTGTCAAGACATTGTTGCCATGGTGACAGCTCAGCTCGGACCGCAGGTGATCCTCATCTTCATCGTCATCATCATCGGTGTGAGATTTGCTCTCTTTGGTAATGAGCGTATCCTCGCCCCCCCCCCAGGATGAAATGCTTGCTCGGGCTTTTATGAAACTCGGTGACGCAACGACAAACGGCGTGCAGGAAAGGTAAAGGTCGAGTGAGGGAGTGAGTGAGTGACTTCCTGGCGGAGTCGCCAACTCCACCTCCGGGTGTCGGATGCCACGCTGTGCGGCAGATTGAAGTCAGCGACTTTGGGAATCATCTTTAGTAATTTGGCTAATGGACTAATCCCAGCTCAACTTTAGCAAATGGGGCTTTTTACGAGGCGATTCTGGGGAAGAAGCGCTCCGCCAATGTCATGGATGATAAACATGCAATTGAGCAATGGCGGCGTGATGAGTGTTTTCCTTTTTGCACTGCAGCAGGAGCGCCGCCGCCACCGCCGCCGCCTGACGGTACCTCCCAGTGGCGATAACGCCGCCATCTATTATATGGATCTGCACTCTGCCTTTGATGGGTGGAGACGCTAAATCAACGCCGGGATTTTTGTTTGAGCTCAAACTTCACAACTTTGTGGCGACGGCTTCATAAGCGGAACTTTATTTTTTATTAATGGCACTTTTAAATTCCATCACCATTCCCCGGCTAATCCCCTCGGACGTAACGGCCAAAGAACGTGTCCGCCTTTTGATGTATTTGTTTCAAAGTTACAGCTCCAGGCGCTGAGCGTCAACCATTTGTCATTAACGTGTGTGTGTGTGTGTGTGTGTGCGTGTGTGCACTTTTGCCACATTTGTTGCCTGGCTCCTTGGAGTCCACAGAAAAAGTATGGAGGAAAAGGTTTGGACGAGATGTCCATCTTGTATGAGGATGTTCTGATCAGGGTTTCATCCTGCCGATCTCCATAATCCATCAGTGAAATCGTCGATACCAATGCCGATGCTGATACCGAACCAATCACAATTCATAGTGCTTTATCATTCTGCAAATCACTATAATTCCAAAAACAAAGCAAAACCAAAAACTCAAAATGAAGAGTCACGATAAAATACCCCCCCCCCCAAAAAAAGTACTCGCAGCTGCTGTGTACAGTTGAAGGGAATTGAACATTGCCAAGGTTGAGGGAGGATTGTCGCACATCTTCTGGAAGACTGTTCCAGATTTTGGCAGCATAAAAGTCAAATGCAGTCCGGACTCCGCGCACCCGCAGGAGACCAGTACCCGATCTTCAGAACCCGAGACGGTTTATGTGGCTCCAACAAGTCAGAGACTTACTTTGGTGAAAGACCATGAAAAGACCGCAGAGTCCATTCTCTGAGCCACAGGAGGCCAGTGCAGAGACCCGAGTGCTGGACTATGCTCATATGATCTGGTTCTCGCCAGGACTCGAGCAGCAGCATTTTCCAGCCAGTCTAGTGAGCCCAGTGAGGAGACCTGACCTTCAGAGGAGGCTTCATGACAGCAGTTTCAGGGCCTTTGGGAATCATCCAGTCTGGATGGAGACGTCAACTGGATGAGGGAGTTCTGGGAGCAACCTGGGGGGATTTTATCAACATATTTGCATCATTAAAATCACACGTGGCAAATGTAACAGAAGCTAGAGAAACTAGAGATCAATATTACCACCCCCCCCCCCCCCCCCCAATGTACAGCTTTCCTTTGCTCTAATGAGTCCTGCTACTCTTTGTCTGCAGAGGAAGTGTCATCATGTTTGAGGACACATGGATGGTTTTTGGAGAAAGGAAACGATTAGCCGAGCTAGCAGCGCCTTTTGTTCCTTGGGCTAATGCCGCCGTGATTTGGACATCTCCGCACGTCCCATCAAGCCCAAAGAAACAAGGAGAGCCTTCATTTACGTTTCACATTTCAGTCCGGCTGTCACTTTCTTCCGAGCGTCCTCTACATTAAACCTTGCAATGAAGGCAGAGTGAAAAACCGCCTCTTTGACGCGCGTCGTATTTCGTCCTTCGGAAAGCAATGCGCTTTGAAGCCAACATGGCCGCCGAGCTCCGAGACAATATGTCACTTGTGATTAAGGACGAACGGGCCGGCTCAGAAAGAGGAGGACTGCCGTGGCGTCGCACACTCGCAGCGATCCGAGGAACTCCAAATTGTCTCACCCTGGAGGTCAAACGCACGAGAGATGCAGACGCGCACACACACACACGCACACACACACACGCACGAACACACACACACACAGCTTGTTTGCCTGCTGACTGTGGATATTGCAGATCCGTGTCGGCTCCTCCAGCGATGGGCAGGTGATTGGCAGCTCTGTTTACGGTGCCGCCCGCCCCCCACACCCCCCCGCATCACCAGCCCACGCCGTCCTTGACCCCAAAGCGCCACCTGAGCCGCATACGTTTGGATTGAGACTCGTCCCCGGCAGACGGTACCTCCAAGACTCGACCCCCCCCAGTCAAGAGCATGCCTACGCATGCCGCAACAAACCGCAAGCTAGTGCCTGTTTAAGGGACAATTTGAGGCTATCATTTGGACTTTTGATGGCGGAGACTCTCGGAATGAAGATGGCGGACTTGGAAGAATTCCTAATTTGACCAACATTTCCAGGAAAAGTATGCTGACACTTTTTGGCTTCTTTTTGGTTTGGATGACGGCTAATGTTGAAAACGACATTTTTGTTTTTATATCCGAATATGATGAAACTTTGAACTTTGACCCGACCACAGTTTATGTCTAATTACATGATTTCCTTGGGGATTTATTGAAATTGCAGCTTTAAAAGTGTACACTCGAGTGGGGGATGGTTACTACAACAACAAAGAAATATGGCGATGTGCATAGTTTATTATTATTTTTATTATTAACATGTTCAAAGGTTATTATAATTAAATAGTATAAAAGTAAATATGTTTTTTAATGAAAATACAGTTAAAATATTTTTAAAGTGAAAATGATAGCGTGAAAACATGTAATTAAAACTGAAAATGAAAGAAATGAAACCAAAAGTGAAATGAAGCTTTCTTGTAAAAATAAGTGGTAGCTGAGACATACAGAAAAAATAAAATAAAATTCCAATACTGCTCATGTTGCAGGCTAACACCCATCAGCTAACAGTTAGCTAACACACTAGTTAGCTAGCTAGCTAACACACCAACTGCAAATGCAAGCTAGCAGTAGCATGAAGTTAGCGAACTTGACAGAACAAGTACAACTTTTGAAATGGAAAATGCATCTATGTAAGTGCTTTATACACCAATGTACTTACAAAGACGATCACTTCCCAAGAAACAAGCGTTCAGAGCAACTTTCAGCGTGTTTATGAGGTTTTCCCTTCGTTTCTGCCGTGAGGACAGCCTGCTTTTCACCGAGAGAAAACAACAAAGCTTGTCTATATACAAGAGCACTCACTCTCCAGTGGCCCAAAACGATACTTTCTAGAAAAGATGTCTCACTCTGTAAACTTTTTAACTTTAGCGTTTTTAACAATATTTATTAGAACTTTTAGCTATTTATTACTTTCATTTTAACTAACTTATGAAACGTATGAATTATTAATGTCTTCGAACCAAAGATATGACAGAGTGCTAAAATTGAAATTAGTGATAAAATAATAAAAATGACAAAATAAGTGTTAAAAATATAAAAATTATGAAATTGTTTTTGCTAAAAACAATTTAATAATAAATAATAAAAAAAGAACATGAAATATTATACAAATAAAAAATTCCCTGCATGTTTGTGATGCTCTTGACAGATTTGATTCAAGTCCGATTCAAAGACTCGATGAGGCCACGATGAGCGACCGTCTGCTTTTGAGTGAATCCGTTCATTCTTCATGCTGAGGCTCCTAAGTGCTGCTGCAGTCCCAGATTGACACTTCCAAGGGGAAGAGGCACAAAGGTGGCCCAAGAGTGTGTGTGTGCGTGTGTGTGTGTGCGTCCTGTCCTGCAGGTGCTTTGCTGCCATTCAACCCCCCGCTATCTCTTCCCCGTCAGGGATGCGCCCTGGAGGTGGCTGCACACTCGGAAGCAAAACACCCACCATGGACCGGAAGGCCCCGTCTGCCGCCCAGCAGGTCCTCACCTGGGGGTAAGGTCACGGCCCCGCATGCCCGCCTCCTCGTCTATTTTTAGGATTTGGAATCCTATTTTGTTCTTAATAAAAATAATCACCATGGGGATATTTCGGCACAAATCCTCAAAACGTCTCGTCTTTGTCACATGGTGCGTGGTCTGCAAAGCAAGTAACCGCCAGCGTCTCTTAGCAAGTGTAAAAATAAGTTAAGCATGAAGGGAACAGAGCAGTCCAAATAATGTGCAAACGCCCCCCCCCCCCATCTCCACAAAAGACGTCTCGTGTACGACATTGGTGGCGGTCTGTTTGTCATCAGCGCGTCCCGCCGCCTGACCAGCACTCCTAAACCGTCTCATTTCCATTTAGAGTGAACGGGACGTCACCAGGCCAGCCCATCACAGCCCCTCGCCCCCCTCCCTCCAAAAAACAAACAAACAATAAGCGCTGGTGACAGGGGGAGACATCAGACTCGTTAATTTGGCGTCATGGACCCACGAGTCCAGACCGGAATGATAAGTGGAATTTTGCAGGGTGGATGCAAAAGATCCAAATACAAAAAGTCAGCATGACAAAAGATGACAAAAAAGTCATTTTTGTTTGTACAAATGGAGATGGGACGGCAGAAAATCAAGAACAAAACGATTTCTAGAGGGCAAAACAGGTTTGTCATCTCACTGAAGCGTCGATGCCAAACTTTAAACTGCAATCTGCACACAACGGCTCCGAAAATCGCCGCCAGGGGGCGCCAAATAGGAGCAACTCGCAGCACAAGCATCAAAATCAGACGTCATTCTTCATCTATTTAGTCCTTCACTTCTTATTCCGCCTCATTTTTGTCAGCATCCTCCCACCGATTCAACGGCGAAAGGTTCAGCTCATTCCGGACACGCTGGCCATCCATTCAGAATTTTACCAAAATTCACAAATTTCAGGAATTTCATATTTGGGATTGTGAACGGCCAATTTATATGCGGTACAAAACACTTTAAGGTACCCAAAGCCTTTCAAAATAAAGTAAGGCGTTATTCCTTCACTGCTCAGTCACACACTGGAAGTGGTCAACTACACCTGTGGTCACAGGTGCTCTGGGGTCGTCTGACAGAAACATGGCTGCCAATTCGTGCCTACGGCCAAAGACTTTGTTGTGAAGTCAAATTTTTAATGAGAAAAATATGACTTTTTCATGTAAGATGAAAACGTTTTTTCATTCCCAAATTCATAAAAAATGAATACAATAATTTCTAATGGTTGAAGTATCATTTAAAAAAATGTCAGGTCATTTTCTAATTCTTGGAATCTTGTGAATAATGCCATCCCCTAACAATTTTCATTGTTAGACTTTTCTCATGCTAGCGTGATTTTATGTTAATAACACGACTTTCATCGTGGAAATTTTTTTTTCATTTTCATTTTTCAACAAGTTTTCATTTTAATGTTGGACTTTTTGCCTTTAGTAACACTGAATTATTTTCTCTTCATTTTTTTCTTGCAAATTGCAAATTTGTGGCTTTCTCAAAAATGTACATTTTCTCAAGTTGCTTTCGGATTTGTTTTATGTAAGATTCCAATATTTTTTTGAAATGATGACTTTTTCATGTAAAATTACAAATATTTTCATTCAATATTTCATGATTCAATACGAATGAATACAACAGTTTGTTAGGTGCAACAAGAGATTATTATTATTTTTTTAATGGTTGGCTGGAAATTCTCCAAGATATAATCCCGTGAAATCTCATAATATATATTTTCATTAAGCAAAAATCTGCCTTGACTCTAATATTATGACTTTTCACACGAGTGTTTAAGTTTAGTTTATTTTTTCTGGATATTTTGTTGTCGTGAACCACGTTGTCCTACTTTTGTGGAAGGCAGCATCAACACGAAGAGTCAGGCGAACACACGTTATGGTTTTTACGGATCAAACGTTCCAACGCATTTGTCCACGGTCTAATTGCACGGCCGCCCTTCCAAGCCTCCCAGAATAGCCTTCGCTGCTCTCCAGGCTGCACTTGAGAGCGGCGAGAAGGTGTGAAAATGAATAAAGCGTAAAATATGATTTGGGCCGACACTTACATTAGCCACAAATAAAAGCACGCCGCCATTATGGGACAGAGGCCGTCATAAATAAGTCCATTAATGAGAGCCGCTTCGACGAGCCTCTGCTGTTTAACGCTTTGGCTCGGCGGGCTGACCACTATTTTTAATGACAAAAGTGGGTTTCACGCCGGACCCGATGGGCGTGGCTAGCGTGTTGTACGTCGTTGAAAAGCTTATCTCGCCGAGATGTGGAAGATACAATCAGAACTGCATTCGCATCCATAACCACACATCAACCATTGCTGCACACTTTTAGCATTTTGGCACAAATCGTGGGTTGTAAACCGTTAGCATGGCTACGTTAGCCACTCTGTGCTACTATTTTAGTGCACTACAGTCATTCCTCGCCACTTTGTAATTTCTTGCAGCTTTCTACTACGTTGGGTAATGGGGTGCAAAGTCACTATAGGGGTGTTATGTCATGTCTAGAGGGCTCTAATAATGCTAAAAACTGTATTTAGAAGCTTTCTCTGTTCTAACTACAAAAATATTTCATTTATGAATAAGGAATCCTACTTGATGGAAATTCATGTCTAAACAGACTAACTGTATTATGTAGTATTATGTAGTACGGATTACAGTACTTTAAATTCAAACGCTATATCTTTTCATGAAATCTAAGATATTCGAGAAAACTGGAGTAGAAAAAAGTCCACAATTGGCGATGGTGGGCCAAACTGGTGGAGAACCGCTAGGTCCAGCAATGATCACAAACACGGCCAAGAACGTTCCACGCGGTGCCTTCAGGGTCAATATTTTCGAGCTTTCGATCTGAATGTGACTCATTTGGACTTTTATTAGTTGTGCTGCTTTGGAGGTTGCGGGGAAATCAAGTGTGCTGGGTTTTTTTGCAGCAGGCTCTAATTACACCTGGAAGAGATAATAACTGTATTTATCGTCCAAGGCTTTTTTTTTGACGGGTTATTTATCAAATACCTGGCGGGATGGCAAAATCAATTCCGAGAGTCACAAATTAATTTGCAGCCATCATCTGCTTGGCTCCCCAGGGAGGCGACAGGCGGTGGCGGCACCTAACTAATGCCGAGAAAAACTGCTGAGCTGCTTTTATTTTGAAATACATCTCCCAACCCGAATGAAGGACGCTCATGTGACATCATCCGTATGTCAGATTTATGCAGCTATTTCTGTCCAGCTCATGGCTTCGTGTCTTTATATTTAGTATCATATTGTACTTACATGGGTACATGTTTACTATTATTGTTAAAGATGCTTGTTATGGTTATAGATAGATATTCCCTGAAAGAGAATTGTCCGATTCCGGAGTTGGGACACAATCCGTGCCTTGCAATGTTTACTTTTGTTCTGTGTTTAGCAGACAAGCAACAATCTCACCAAAACTGGAGAAAACGTTTATAGTTCTGTTGGAACCACAGCCGGCTGCACGGTGGACGAGTGGTTAGCACGCAGACCTCACATCAAGGAGACCCGAGTTCAATCCCAGTGTGGAGTTTGCATGTTCTCCCCGTGCATGTGTGGGTTTTCTCCGGATACTTCAGTTTCCTCCCACATTCCAAAAACATTGTTGACTCCAAATTGTCCATAGGTATGAATGTGAGTGTGAATGGTTGTTTGTCTATATGTGCCCTGTGATTGGCTGGCCACCAGTCCAGGGTGGACCCCGCCTCTCGCCCCAAGACAGCTGGGATAGGCTCCAGCACCCCCGTGACCCTCGTGAGGATAAACGGTAGAAAATGAATGAATGAATGGAACCACAGCTCCACAGTACTGGCAGCACTCATGCACGTTACAACCGCCATGCAAGACATGATGGCCTTGCTACTCACTGGCGTTGCCGTCTGTTCAGACAACAATGGCTGCCTGCTGTGTCATGGATCGATAGTGCAAGCTGAACACTGACTACTCTAAAGTACATCCAAGCTCCACTTCTCTAGTTTGGCTCCTCGGCGAGATGCTGAACTTAACCGTTACTGATGTGCAAGTACGCTGCGGTGCTCAGACAGGGGGAACCAGTCGTCTTTGAAAACACGGAGGAGGGAATTCTCCCACGACAAACACGCGCACGTGCACGTGCACGCGCACACAGAAAGCGTTGTGCCTGGCAAAGAGCCGTGCGGCTCCGAGAGCCCAGCATGACAACATTTGATATTCATAGAAGAGAAGAGGAAAGGAAACAACAGCAGGGGCGCTGCCTTACGCGTGATATTACATTGTAATTATGATTTGGATGAAGGCGCCGAGGAGGCAGTACAAATGTATGGACCCCCCCATGGACCCCCCCCACACACACACACAGAGAATAAAAGGTAATGAAGCAGTCTCCAAACTTCACAGCGCTCGTTGCAGCGGTAATGCGGGATCATCCCGGCTTGTTTGTCATCTTTGGAGGTGCGGCGACGGCGCTGGCGGCGGCGGCGGCCATCAACAGACGCCTCCTGATTGCTTTGTTTACATCAATATTTGCACATGTCAGTCCCGCCACCTTTGGGAAAATGGCTTTTTCAGACAAGGCACAGCAACAGGAAAGGAAGCGGACATTTTGTAGGAACGCGACGCCGTAGGAAGAAACGCCGTGATTTGGATCGAACAGTCAAGCGGACAATGATGGCGTCTTTCAGTGTGGCTGACATCATCATCAACTGGAGAAGGAAAGCCATTCACACCGGGGTTGTCCAAACTGTGGCGCATTCTGAATGTACTTTAACAGCAGCAAAAAATGAGAGATTTTAAACCAACTAAAAAAAAAACAAAAGCTTGTACTTTTATAGGAATAATTCCGTAAAATCAGTAAAAATCACTTTGTTTTAAGAAAATATTAAAAAATAATATTATGAAATATTTAAAATAATATTTAGGAAAAGAGTTGAAATATTATGGAATATGTTTTTTTCTAGTCATAATATGACTAAATATAACTAAATTATTTTTGCAAAATTGTCAAAATATCAGAATAATGTAAAAACATTATGGAATAAAAGTATTTCAAGAAAAATGATGAAGAAAGATAAAATTAAATAAAATTAAAAAGTGGATACTACTGACGACTACTTCACCTACTGTATATACTAACAATGATACTAACAAGGATTTATCTTGGCTGTTAGTGACCAGCGGTGGCCATTTTGGTTCACGTTGCAAACATACGGTTCCTTCTGTCTTCCACAACTTCTATTGAGTTCTCTTCATGAGTAGCAGCACTTGAAGGCATCACGCACAAAAACACGGCGTGCGTCCACATTTGTAAGGCGTACAAGAAAAGAAAATGAACTTTATTTACCTCAGGGAGCGAGAAGCAGCAGTCCGTGGTGTCGTCACGGAAACACAGCCCCGGTTTAACCCCCCCAGCGCCCGATCCAAGCCGCACTTGAAAAAAACCTGGCCGAGAGACCGGCAATACGGGAACACTGTCAAATAGCGTCGCCATCAACACACTCAACGTAAATACCACCAACTAACCTCATACACAGATTTAAGCGCCATGCCAAACATTGGACCTGGTCCTGGTCCTGGTCCTGGTCCTGGTCCTGGTCCTCGTCAGCCACAATCATGGCCGCCATCAGGCTGATCACCCACAAGAGCGACCTGCAACACATGACCAAAACCATTGAAGCTGCTCCAAAGAAGATCTGGTCGACTTTTTATAGTACTGTATACGCTAGTACTAATACGCTTGCTGAAGTATCGTGTACTGCTTCATCTTTCCTCTTGATGGACTGCCGGCAGCACTCATGCAGCCCCAGGCCATGCTGGATTGTCAGCGAGACACACAGGACCATGCGAGACCACAGCATGAAACAAGAAAACGTCGCTAGCTTTGCAGGTATGGATGATGATCAAGATGATGATTCCATGTGCGGAACCGCAGCTCCCCAGCGTTGACAGCACTCATGCACATTACTGCTGCCATGCTACTTTTGTCGCTTCAATTTGCCAAGATCTTGTTTCACATGCAGACTTGGTGTCCTATCAGAAGGACAATGCATGATACGCTGCATGCGGTTTTAGGGGGTCTTCGTGGGGGGGTGCTGACTCAGATGTTCAGATGTTAGTCGAGTACATCTCTTCCCTTGGATGTGATTAAAGACTTCCACTTAAGAACAGGATGTGAGCATTTTCCTACAGAGGGCGCTCACGTTGGACTTTTGACCACAATCAGAAGTAAAGGAGAACGTACACGAGGAATAATAATAATAATCATAATCCATGTGGTGAGGATTCTTCGGGGATCTCCCCAAGCAGATTAGTATCGGTATTGTTTGGAGGAGACGGCCAGATGCCGCGCCAGCACATCTTCTATCAGGAAGATAAGTAGCATCTCCTCACTTTGAGGCTGGAAAAAGTCGGCGTCTTAAAGAGCTGACATTTAATAATCCGTGTTGTGCTGGAGGCCTGGCGAGGAGCCTGGCGAGGAGCCGGCGAGGAGCCTGGCGAGGAGCCGGCGAGGAGCCTGGCGAGGAGCCGACGAGGAGCCGGACGTGGCCTCGCTTGTTTGGGCTGCTTCTGCTGCAGACATCTCTCGGGTCCTGTGCTGCCACACGCTACGTGGGGTTAGGAGCAGATCGAAACCGCTCTGGTTAGTCCGCCACCTTTGAAGACCACGTGGAGGACGTCTGGATGTGGTGCGATGCGGGGCAGCGAAATGAAACATTTCCAAGCATGAAAATGTCTGAATGAACAAAAATACAAATATAAGGTATTCAAAAATGTGATATGTAGTATTCTACTCTGGTCACTAGGTGTCAGTAATGTTACATTGATGCAACATCGGCTATAGTAGGAAGTATAGTTTCAGAAAAAAACAACGAGGAACTCTCCCAATGCTAACATGTCTTATTTATGTCTTATATGTCTTATTTTCTCTTATTATGTTTACTCTACTATAATGGTTAATTGGGGTGTCAACATAGGGGTGTTATTTCCTGCCTCACAGGCTCTAATAATGGTGAAAAGCATATTTAGATTGTCCATGATGAGCCATGATTGGGGGATTATGATATGCGTCATTTTAATACGATCACCTCCTCAATTTGGAGGCTTTTGTAATTAAAATAATTTAAAGATCATAAAAATATGATTAAATAAATTAATAACATTGTGAAATTATTTATTCAATTTAGTCACAAACTCCAAATTGTCCATAGGTATGAATGTGAGTGTGAATGGTTGTTTGTCTATATGTGCCCTGGGATTGGCTGGCGACCAGTCCAGGGTGGACCCCGCCTCTTGCCCGAAGACAGCTGGGATAGGCTCCAGCACCCCCGCGACCCTCGTGAGGATCTTATTGGTTTATTGGTGGTTGTAATAATTATTATTTATTATTAGTATAATTATTAATTATTAAATAATTATTATTATAATTATTGTAATAATACCAATTAATTAATTTAATTACATTTTCAGTTAATTAATTATATCCAAATTAATCGTTTCATATTTTTAGGAATAAATAAATGATGAATACATAAATATGATATCATTATTTATTTACTGGCATGATGCTGTCGAATATGGAATCAGTGGTGGGCGTGTCCAATGACGTGATTGGTTGAGGTTATCAAGTGTCAACATCCGTTGTTTAAGAACATGACTCGACGAGTACTGAAACAAAGAACCTCCAAATGCTGCAAAGTGACCAAAGTTCTCCGTGAGGGCTTGGAAGGTTCCTCCTGTCCATTAGCTGGCCCCGCCCCCCTCACAGTGGCCGGCGTCTCTGAGGAGATGTTCTGAAAGACGACACAGCAAATGAGATGTGACACCGTTCTATTTATACTGGAGGGGGTGGGGGGGTGGGGGGGGGATGCAAAAAAGTACTCACCTGCTGCTTGATGAGGTCTGCCGGCTCCCCAAACCCGCTGAGGAGGCGGTGTAATTTTCACCCTGGCATCCGAGGGACCACCAGCATCCCACCCAACGCCATCCTCAGCCCCCCCCCCGCCCCCCCGAGAGGCAGCCAAACACGGCGCATAATTACCTGGTGTGAAGGTTCCCCGCGGTGAGTGTGTGTCTGTCACACACGGGTGTCATATTTCCACTCCGTGATGCGTTTGAGGACACGCAACACGGCTACTGTGTTGATGGCTCTTTTGGAGGGCCCCTCCCTGGAGTGCTTCTAAAAATAATGGCTACTTGTTTGGATGGATACTTCAGGTGTTCGGGAAAATCCACCACACTACAGACAGTTTTGTGTAAAACGCCGCGCTCTGAACCATCAGGAAGGACGCACACGTTAAAAGTATCTCCACGTTCAATCATCCTCCAAATTTAATGTTTTTTTTTTTGCTCTTTGACTATACAATCATTATAGATTATTACTAGTCTGTTTGTGTCTAATGTTGTATAAAACCGTAATCAAAAACCGAATTATGACCAGTCATGATGTGCTATATATATCACTATATTGACACTTACTATGGTACCCATTATGGCATTGGATGCTCATATCACCCAGTACTTCGGTATGAGGTGCATTATTAAAAAAAAAGTTAAAAAAATGAATAAATACCTTGAACTGTATTGTGGAAAGCAGGAGGTGAACAAATGTAACAGTTACTGATTGTAAAAGTACCAGATGGAGGGGTAGGATTTAATAAGCTTTGCTTCTTCCTACTCCTTTTGGACATGTGGAACTGTGAACTGATTATGGGATGCACTCAATTGGAATCTGATGCATGTTCAAATGAAATTAAACCATTACCATTACCATTACCATAATTATAGAAGAACTGGGGTGTTGGAAAATCGAGGTCGTTCCCAGGGGATTATTCGGTTGTCAAACCATCAAAAACCAAACCACAGAAAAACCTGGTTTCAACTTTGTCATTCTGGGATCCGTGATCAGGGCGTCCCACCCACGTCTTCCAACGGCGTCACCGACAGTAACCATTCCGAACTTCAGGTGTGAAATGTATCCAAGCGCAGTAGCATTTACGGCCCGCTATGAGTCCCTGAAAGCCTCCTTTGCGAATGTGAGGGGCGACCGCCCGGCGGATCAATGACTGTCCGGGTCAAAGCGAAGGGAATCACCCCAGCTCACCTGCTCGTGTTCACCTTTTCCAAACTTCCCTTCCCGGCTAATGGCCACTTTAGTAGCTAAGGTTGCAGTGTTTGCTTTGCCGCAGTCGATATGGGCGCGTGCGGGCGGCAGAAGCGTGGCGGGACGCAGGGTCAATCCTGCAAAATCCTTTCAACCTTAGCGTGTTCTTATCCTACAGCCAGCCGTCTGCGAGGAGGGTCGGCGTGGCGATGGAGCGGCCATTAGTGGCGGCGACGTTGTGACCTCACAAAGGAAAACTGTCACAAACTAAGTTCTCCCGAGCCGACGGCCTCCAAAAAAAAAAAAAAGCATGATCAATCGAGCTGACTCAAGGGTTTTCACCGATGCGATTCCGAGTCAGGAGTGTCAGCGTGCGATTAAACGTCCATCTGTCAGCAGGATGGGACAAAGTATTGGCTCCTGTGACACTCTCTGACGAATAGGACTCGACTTGACGACGGACTCACAACATCAGCAGTCTGGAGCGTCCGCCAGAGACCGGAGAGGGCGCTCCGATTCCTCCTCAGCCGATCTCAGACCTCTTCATCGATGCTTGTGAACTTTGTTTCCCTCCATCCACATCCCAACCCCTCAGGGCTTCTTGTTGCCACCGAGTTAGGAATTAGAGCCGCGTTCCTGGAAACACGGAGCGTTCAGTCAAACGAGGGTAAATACAAGCGGAACGCCGCTTCGCTTTCCTGACCAAGGCAATTTGTGTCGCATTATGAATGTCATTTTTTCAAAAGTTAATGGCGGTTAATGGGAGCTAGCCTGACCAATGATGTTGGAGGTCATTGAAAGTGACTGTACAGTGGAACCTTGGTTAGCATCATTAATCCCTTCAAGAAGGTGCCACTCGAACCACAACGGATTTTGGCTTCCTCACTTTAGAAGAAATACATTTGAGGTGAAGTGGTTAGCTTGCTAGCTAGCGGCCGTGTTATTTCATGTCCGCAGGGATCTAATAATGTTCAAAGCGTATTTAAAAAGTCATAAGATTTTCTATTTTCTAACTCTGAAATTGTTCCATTTATTAACATTGAAACCTATGTTGGCCAAATTCATTTATCACAGTCGGGTCTGGAACCAATTAACCTCTATAAAAGAGGGAGCAGTGTTGTATGAGGGACAACTAGTCCTGTTCATATTCATATTAAATGAAAATGAAGTAGGAGTGAGTAGGAAGAAGCAAAGCTTATTAAATCCTACCCCTCCATCTGGTTCTTTTACAATCACTAACTGTTACATTTGTTCACTTCCTGCTTTCCTAATATGGTTAAGTTTTTTTTCCAATTTTTTTCTTCTTTAAAATTTTTACTTTTTTATTATGAAAATAATAAAATAATAAATTAATAATAAATTCATAAAATAAAATAAAATAAGTGTTCAGGATTTTGCAGGCTTCCCATAAAATTAAATCCTGTGTTATAAAGCCATAGTGTTGCTATTGTCATGAAATTACAGTTGTTTTTCCATTTCAGTTTGTTTTAATTTAGCTTATTTTGAACATTAAAAAAAGGAATTGTTTAAGCAAAAACATTTTTTTTACAATTCCTAAAATCAAACGAAATCTAACTAAATAAAAATGTCTAAACTCTGACTTCAAACTAACAGGTCGGGCATAATCCAGGACAGAAGATTGACCCGTAGATGCCTTTAGGTGCTTAGCATCCAGCACCTTCATCTAGCTTTGCATGCGCTTTAAAATGTTGCTGCTCAGCTGTTGATGTGCAAGGCACGTGTGCTGCAACTCAACCATCAACTCACCGGCGCCATCAATGCTGGCTGAGCAGTTTCAGCGCCTTACCGCCATGACAACATCGGTTCTGTTTCTGCTCTGTTGTGAAATGTTCTTGTTAACAAATGACCATGTGATCAAAGAGAGCGATGCATTCCAATTCCTGACTAAAACGATATTGAGGTGATTACGCCGCAACGCCGCCAAGGCGAGGCGTCTCGGGGCTGCCAGACAGAAGTTAGCCGAGCTGCACTTTCCACACTGACAGCCGCCCGGCGATTCTCTCTAATGGACTTGACGCTCCGTCCAACGAGAAGGTGTTTTACCGCGATGGATTGTAGCGAGATCAGCTTCATTGACGGCAAGCGTCACGCGTGACAGCCGCTGGAACACGCTTGGCCTCCATCCGTCACCAGCAGACGGGAAAACACCAGCGGGCTTCTCGGGCCTATCAACGGATGGAGAACAGGGAGACCGGTCTTAAACTTCACTTATCGTGGTCGGGGTTTTAGTTGGGAGGTTTAATTTCACGTACTTGAAGCACATCAAGCCAAGGGAAGCCCCGCCCCACTTGGGCCAAAGCCAGGTGAAGGTCTGAGCGACGCTCCGCACCGTCGTTATCATCTGCCGTGGAATCGGTGCTCCAAATGCATAATCAGCTCTTAATTAATCGAACAAAGTGATTAATCACGTTCACGCTCGCACGCAAGCTGTCACCATCGATTATCGGAGGGATAAATCGCCACTCTGGAGATGGCGCTCGCAGGGGCGGCGTGCTTGCGCCAGATGAAGACTGATGACAGGTCCGAGCATGGGACATGACAGCGGAAACATGCCGGAGATTGGAGCCCTCAACCCTCAGAGCGCCTCGCCAATTATGACGGATCTGCATGGCTCACACCTGCAACTGTCGTCCTTCGCCGGAGACGACAACCGCGTCAACATTTAAAGACCGGAGCAGGCTACTTCCTGGTTTGTGGAATATGACCTCAAAAGAGGACAAAGAACTCCACAAATGAACATTTTTATCTGGATTTGCACAAAACCTCAAGGAGTTTTGAGTTTCACGAAGGAAACTCAAAAGTAGTTTTGACAGAATCCTGCTGACACACAAACCTAGCCGACCTACGGAAGAACCTTACATGAACAATTAACACGACTATGTTAGATGTTAGCATGCCAACAGCAGCTTGTTAGCATTTTGGCCAATTTTATAGATTTGACAGACGCTTAGTGATATCATGCTAGGTGTTAGGATGCTAACTGTTAGCCCATTAGCACCGTTTTGGAGCCATTTCGGAGCTAGGAGCTTACATAAATACTTAACACTATCATGGTAAGTGTTGGCATATTAACAGTTATCATGCTAGGTGTTAGCATTTTTGCAATTTTCATAGTTACAAATAAACGTATATGTTAGCATTGTGAGTATGCTAACTGCATGATAGATTTCAGGCCATTTTTATAGATTTAAATAGACATACAGTGTTATCACGTGAGGATGTTAGGATGCTAACTGTTAACCCATTAGCACCGTTAGCATGCAAAAGTATGTTAGCCATTTTGGAGCTTGCAGCTTATATAAATACTTAACACTATCATGGTAAGTGTTGGCATATTAACATTTGTCATGCTAGGTGTTAGCATTTTTGCAATTTTCATAGTTACAAATAAACGTATATGTTAGCATTGTGAGTATGCTAACAGCATGATAGATTTCAGGCCATTTTTATAGATTTAAATAGACATACAGTGTTATCATGTGAGGATGTTAGGATGCTAACTGTTGATATGTTACCAATGTTAGCATGATTCAGCCATTCTGGAACTAGATTAGCGCTATCATTCAATGTTTAGCATGCTACCAGTTAGCATGCAAACTTTAAAATAGCTAAGTAGCTATGTTTTAACATGCAAACCGTTTCTATCCCTTCAGTACATTGACATCCAATTTCTCCCCAAATTGTTGGATGTAGTTGTATTTTTAGAATGACCGGGAAGAAAAGCCCCCTCAGGCCACCCTTTGGACACCCCCGGTGTAGTCGACGCACTTTGATGCGTGGCGCACCCAACACACACACACATCGACTTCACATGCGCTGTCATCCAGGTGGTTGATGTGTGGTTATGGCAGGTGACAGCGTGCCGCATGCTCAGACAAATGGAGGCTGGCAGCTTCCTCTCACAAAGACGAGCTGCTGTGGGTTTTTTTAACCCAATGTTGCCTATCACATCAGACGACGTGCCATCCGTGGAGAACCGCCAAAGTGACACGGCGTCTGGCCTCCTCCAGTCTCGTATAATTAAGTCTGGCAACTCTGGGGAACCGTCATGTGACATGGAATAATAATCGTGTGTGTGTGTGTGAAAACAAACCATAACAGCTCTTTTAGATTTCATATATACTGTATTATTTAAATAATAATAATATTAATATTGAGAAAACATGAGAGAAACATTTTAAGAGCAAAAGCTGTTTCGACTACGACTGAGGGAAAAAGTTCTAAAATGACAAGAAAAATATATATAAAAAAAAACAAAATAAGAAAAAGTCATGCACTTACAATAATTTTTACAAGACAAAAAACAAGCGGTTTTGAGGGATAAAAGCTGTACTTCCATGACAAAATTTTCATTTTAATTTTTTTGACAAAATACTGTAATTTTCCAAAGAAAATAACCTCTGACTGTTGACAGAAAGAAACTGAATTTTGCAAGAAATTAATAGATTTTTACAAGGTGTCATTTTTCTTCATTTAAAAAAAAAAAGACAGTACTGCTATTTTACAAGACGAATGTCATAACTGTACACGAAAAAGTCATATATACTGTTAGCATGTTAGCACTGTTAACATGCTGTAGCTATTTTGGAGTTATAACTAAACATACCTAGCGTTATCATGCTAAGCATTAGCATCCCAAGACTTAGCATGTTAGTTAATGAAATAATGCTCAGTGATAGCATGCTAACAGTTATCATTTTTGCCATTTTACAGGTATTTACTAATATGGACATGTTAGGTGTTAGCATGCTAACTGTTAACATTAGCATGTTAGCATTTGAAGAAAATTACTGCCTTTTTAAGTTTCTGTTTTACAAAAAGGCTAGTCATTTTACATGAGAAGGTAATTGATTTACGAGAAAATACTGCAGTGTTATGAGAGCAAAGTCGGAATTTAAGAAAAGCCTCAAAACGTGAAAAGGTTTTTCATCAGCATAAGATAAATGTTTCAGTCATAGGAGAAAAAAAATGTGAAGTTCATTTTTCTGAGAAAATCCTGCAATTTTATGAGAAAAAGACAAAATAATTGGAATTTTGCAAGACGTGCAAATTGACAAGATTACAAAAACTTGTTATGTTTCATATAAAATACGATGAAAGCTATTCAGCACTTAGCTTACTGCAGCCAAAAGGATCCAAAGCATCACCTTAAAGCGGCGGTACGTACAAAGCCAACATAAAAATATGTTTGTGTGGTTGAAGAGAATAATATCACAAAAGCCAGACGCAAAGTTGCAGCACAAGTCATCCTTAAATCACAGCCACGGGCCTGCTGTAGCGCCTGTCAGCGTGGAGGATTTAAAACCGTCTGCAGGTTTATCAGACACTCCGGGGCCTAAACATCACAAACCTCCTGCAAGGTCAAAACCTGACAAGGTGAAGCCCCCGTGAGTTACGCCGCTTCCTCCCCACTTGCACACTTGCCCACGTTAACCTCCGTTTGAACCGGCGGTGCATTTAAAAGCACTTTATTTACTGCGCCCGCTTTTGCTTTTTTTATTTACTTGTAATTTCTTTTACGTGCAGCATAAATTCCTCCCTGAAGTCTTGTAGTTGTGAACGGGGCTTCCCCAAACGTAATATAAAGGCTCGTCTGAGTCCCTACTTATTCAGCCGTTTTAATTATGCTCCATTTGTGATGCTAGGACAAATAGCGGACGCATGCTCTAAACCACCCACTGTTTCACATACAACAACCTAACCTTACCTTAGCAACACTAGCATAGCTAAAGTGCTACACTCATATTTCAATGGCAACTTCATGCTAGGTTAGCAAGTTGTTGAGAGCATTTGAAGATGTGTATTACTAAATACTAATGCCAAATATGACATAGAACAATGTAACTTAAAGGTTTACAACAGTAGGATTCAAATGTTAGCAATACTAGCATAGCGATGTGCGATGCTAAAGTGCTAGCCCAGCAAAACATCCCGTTATAGGTGCCACATATCACATACAACAACGTAGCATTACGGTCAAGGGCAGAACGAGAAAGATGCTAGCAGCACTAGCATAGCTAAAGTGCTACACTCATATTTGAATGGCAGCTTCATGCTAGGTTAGCATAGTCGCTGAAGAAAAAAAGTAGTTGGCAGAGCATTTGAAGATGTGTATTACTAAATACTAATGCCAAATATTACATAGAACAATGTATTTGAAGGTTTACAACAGTAGGATTCAAATGTTGGCAATACTCGCATAGCGATGTGCGATGCTAAAGTGCTAGTCCAGCAGAACATCCCGTTATAGATGCCACATATCACATACAACAACGTAGCATTAAGGACAAGCATCGCACTAGCATAGCCATGTGATGCTAAAGTGCTAACTTTACACTCACATTTTAACAGCAACGTCATGCTAGGTTAGGTTGCTAGGTTAGGTTAGCTTATTCCACATACGATCAAACTTGCAGCTGACTGATGGCAGATTTTAAGATGTGTAGCGAAGCCTGCTCTTTAGCAAAGTGGTGGGCTCTTTTTTTTTTCCTTCAATGCGATTCCAAAAGCAAATTCTCGGGAGATGACAGGTGCTTCTCTGGTGTTCATAAACAGGCTCCGAAGACGCACGGTGCGACTACAACCTCATTAAAAAGCCACTTTTGCATAATTGGGGGCCTTTAATGACCCCTTCCAGGTGAGTTGCCGCATATTAATTGAGGATGTTTCTTCTGCTGACGACTGTGTCATGGAGGACAAGCAAGCTAGGAGCATCTCTAACGGTCCCTGGCAGGCCGACGTGCTGCAACACATCATTAAGTCCGGCGATGGCCGACGAGCGTAAGGTCGGTGAACTTAGACGAGCGTATCGATTGGGCGTAAGCCTTTTGACAAACAAGCCATTCTGCGGCTTGTCAGCATATCAATGCATGTAAGCGAGGGCTTATTGACAGACCCTCACGCTATTGATCACATAAAGTTTCACTTTGAGGGACGAGCACGACACCAGGCTTCCACTGAAGTTTCCTCTTGGCTATCAAACGGCAGGCCGACGAAAGACTCCCGAAGGAAAAACCATCAGCATTCCCTTCCTCCGGGCTACGTGGATAGATGCTAAGGCGACCGTCCAATCACATGGTAGCACCAAATGAAACCGATCCATTCGTGTCATCCTCAGCCTCGGCCTTCTGTTTGCTCTCCAAGGAAAACATGAATATTCAGGTCTTAGACTGGCTTAAGAATGTCTGCTATCACCACGAAGGCTGTAAAAGTCTTCATTGAAGACACTTACGTAGTTTTATTGTGTTTCCATAAGATTATGGATTTGACCTCCATGAAAGGTACAGTATGTTCTTTTATTCACGTCATCCTTGTGATCTCTTGTTCATGGCAGAAAGCAATCGATGTGATGAAAGCCCTCGTTAGGGGAAGGTATGTTACCTTGCTAGCTTAGCCTCTTCGCTGGAGAAAAACTCTTGTTGATTGACAGTCCAGGCTGCATTTAAGATGTGTAGTGAAGCCTGCTGCCTGCCCAGGCTGCCCTCCATCAAGTGGTGGCGTAGTAAGATTACATTTAGCTCATGTTCATGAAGTATTTACGAGTAAAACGTTACAATATACTGCATTAGGATTACTGTACAATGGTACTGGTACCACTATGGTTGGGTTTTTTGGCTGAAATGTTGCCAAAGTTTTTGTACAATATTGCAGTAAACAAACGAGCATCCTGTGCGATTCCGACTCCCCGCCCATGCATATGATGCTAACCCAAAAGAAAGTCCCAAAACAACATTGAAAGGCACAGTTCCTGACGTACTTCATCTTTTTACACTTTGTGTCACTAAAAACGGTCAGAAAAGTACTTAAAATATACTCAAAGTAATCCGTAACAGTAAATACAAATACTACCCAAACGTTGTTGGTATATTTCATGAAAAAAGCGCCCAAAGTATTGGTAAAAAAAAAACAGTAATTGTATCGGTATTGAAAAAAATGCCAAAAAACCACTATTGGTATGAAACAAAAACAGCAAAAAAGAAATGGTTTTGCCAATGAAAAGCCAGAAAAGTCATTGGTATTGGTGTATTTTAAAAGTGCATTAAAAAATTGATTGTATTGGTAATGCAAATAATGCTCCAAAACTAATGCAAATCACTCGGTTATTGAAAAAAATGCCAAAAAAAAAATCAATTGCTATCTGTATTGGAAATAAACCCCACCAAAAGTAATCAGTATATTATATACACTCCTGCTCAAAAGTTTGGGATCATTTGTCTTGGTTTTCCAAAGAAAAAGCACATTTTCCTGCATTTCACAAACAAATTTTTCCATTTCACAAACAATGAAAATGAATGAGATGATTTTCAAAGAAGGATGTACATTTTTGCATAGAGGCCTACTATCAACAACTGTCAGTCCTCTGCATCAATCTCCTGGTATGGCTGCTAAGCCAAGTTCATCATTTTATAAGGCTAATAGATGATTAGAAAACCCATCTAATCTAAACTAAATCTAAATTCTCTTACCATGCTGTTAACTACTCGCTTCAGAGAGCAGCACAAACTGGGTCTAACAAGGACAGAAAAACGCTACACAACTGTGCAAGAAGACAAATATCTGAGAGTGTGTAGTTTAAGACAAAGACGCCTCGCAGGTCGTCACCATATCTGGCCCAACAAAGTGATCCCAAACTTTTGAGCGGTAGTGTATGTTTTTCGGTATCTATGAGGAAAAAAAGCCTAAAACAGTAACGGTGGCCAGCCAATGGCAGGGCACATACGGACAAACCATTAACACTCACGTTCTAATCGTATCGGTATTACAGCGAATCTCCCCAAAGCAGTGGATATCACTATTTTAAACAATACAATCAAAAATAGTCATCGGTATCGGTATTGAATAACAAAAGCCAACAAAGGGTGTCGGCTTGTAGGCCCACATGACTGACCCGAGACGACGGGCCGCCATCGCCTGTGTCGACTGATGTCGACGGATGTAGGCGGGACATATCCCCCCTCACGGGCGGGGAAGGCGGGGTCAGGGGTGGCGATTGCTGGGAGATGATGACAGAGGGCGGGTGTGGGAGGCGTCGCGTGTCTGCAGAGAAACGGTGGAGCCACGCCAAGTCCTCCATTAGGGAGCCCTGCAAGGTCATCTGGGCCGGCCTCGGCGGTGCCAAGCGACCCGGCCGGCGGGACCGTCCTGCGAGGAAGCGAGGACAGCAGACGACAAGGAGGGGTTGCGCCTTCCAGCTCATCTGGGATGCGCTCCGCAGACGGTCGGTGCCGGAGGTCAGCGACTGAGGCGACCTCATCTTTGTCCGACGTCTAAAAGTTCCCGGAGAGAAAATGAGTTTTCGGGGGGGAATTTAAAAAGAAAAAAGGCCAACGGGCTTATCAGAGCAAAGGTCTGCGTGGAACAAGGGTGCCGCGGCAGAGAAATAGTAGTTTTATTCTCCTTACAAGAGTAAATGTGACACCTTGCCAGCAGGGGGAGGAGGCGGGGGCGATGTTGGGGGGTACGACGGAGCCAAACATTGGACAGTAACTCCTTTGCCCTTCACACCCAAGCTGGTTCTGCTGTCTCTGGACTCTTCAAGCTAGGAACTAAATTAAAAGGAGCTGCTGATGAGCGTGGATGCAAAATTGCAACTGGCAGAACAAAAAGAAAGAAAAACTCGATGGTGACCTTTGAAACAAACCTGGATCTACATAGTCCACCTGTGTTGCCATGGTAACCGCTACCCAGCACTTGTATAAATACACATGCGCCACAACCTCCTAACCATCCATTTTCTATAGTATTTTTCTATGACCTTGAGGTCATGGGGACGCTGGAGCCTATCCCAGATGACTGACAACAAAATTTGAACAAGTGAACAGTCCAAGACCGGAGTAGGCCACGGATAATTTCATACAACAGCACTAATGTGGCACCGCCTTTCAACGGGATCGTTTCTCCATCACTAAAACTGTTTTAGAACGCCCCGGTTTTTGGACCATTTGGAAAATATCTCGGTTTTTGTACAGTATTGCACCGAGCAAATAAACTACGTGTAGCTGACTGACCGTCCGTGCGGTGCCATTAATAAGATGCCCTAAGGCAAAAAAAAATGTTGTTTTCTGCATGAAAAACTAGAATTACTTTCTATAAAATGCATTTTTTTCATACTTTTGAGTGTCCGGAATGGATTCATTGGATTTCTATTATTTGCTATTGTACGGTTAATGTACAGTATTCATACTTTTTGCTTTCATTTGGGTTGATCATACCTTAAAATCACCAGGTTTCTTATCGTAGAAAATAACCATTAAACTGGCCAACCTACCTTTAGATGCATAAGTGGGTCAAAAATGACCCGGTCAGGTTGTTTTCTTGAAATATCTTTGTAATGAAAAAATTGTTATAATTTCATATTCCAGGTATTCCCCAAAAAACATGTTTTTGATATCATGCCATTCACATTTTTAACTTTTATACATTTTAAGAAATTTTTTGTGTTACTACCCCAACCTTCCATAAGTGGGTCAAAAATGACCCGCATGTATTTTCTATGGAATCCAATAGGAACCATTGATTCTTATCAACTTTGGCTGTCAGGAATAAATTAACTGTAGACCACACAGACTATATCAGAAGTGTCACCCATCAGGAAGATTATTTTACACATAAAGTGCTAATACAACAAGTATTATCTTCATATATTATTGTGTATGTGTCTTTCATGACTGATAGTATTATCACCAAATTAGCCTACTTTATAACTAGCTGACACTAGCTGGCTAACATTATTATATGTATTGTTGGGTATTACCCTTTTGTTTCCTCATCCATACCTTGCCTGCTAGGTACACAGCTGATATGGTCCTACAGATGCTAGATGATGGAGAGGCAGTAACGGGGTTGGACTCTGAGTCGGAAATGTCTGATGACCCAGACTTTTGTCCAGGTGGCAAGCCAAGCATGGCCTAAAGATCTTCTTGGTTTGTACGGGGTCATTTTCCTTTTCAAAAATGTAAAAAAGTGAAAAATGAAGATGTTTCTAACATGAAATCATTCTTGTGTGGTCCTAAATATAATACTAAATATCATACAAGTGATTATTCCTAACCAAAATGGCAAAATTGGCATAAAAAGGCATTGATTGTAGTATGGGTGATTTTTGACCCACTTATGGAAGAGTGGAGGGTCCAGTCACTCGAGCATCTAAAGGTTAAGAACGTAAGCTTTAGTTCGCAGCTTGAAATGGGCTCCACGGTCTCGGGTGGTGTGGCCAGCAAAACCAACAGTGCTCTGGTCCCGACTTTGAAGGACAACCCAGCGACTTCCAATAAAACTGGCAAAGATTGGGGACCCTGAAGATAACCACCGGGTTCTTGCCTGGACACTCGAAAATTGTTCATTTTCATCGGAAATGGAATGAAAGAGCGAGGTTTTGTCACAGCGGCCCGCTTCTGAGCGCCGGTCCTCCGCTTACCTGGGTGAGCAATTTTTGTGCGATTATGCGTAACGCCGCTTCCTGGCTATCGGGGATTGGCAGGGAGGTTTTTGCCAACGGTGGACGAGGACTTCAAGAGAAGACGGGTGCTCCTCTCTTTAGCACGACTAGCTTTGGAGCCTTTTTTTTTATTATTGTAATGTGATAGGATTTCCTGCAAAAAGCAGCACATTGAATTATTAAGCCCTCCACTACGGGTGACTGCGCTTCATTATAGCGGCCCCCCCTCTCCCGCTCTGTACTGCAGACGGATAAGCATGCCTGATTATTCCCGGATTCCTTCCCCCTTTGCTTTCTAGAGCCCAGAAAAGGAAGAATTGGCTGAGATAAGATTTCCGACGCAAATTCTGATGCAAGAAAAAAAAAGGTATACCGCGGTGTGACTCCACATCTTCCTTACATCCTTCCCGTCTCCCCCCCTCTGCTCCCCCCCTCCCGAGCCAACAGTACAGGCTGTACGGTGATAACTTTTCAAAGTGAACAAAGGCATCAGAAGGATAGAGGAGACCCGGGGATTATTTAAATACGAGGTGCATTAGGAGCCCCGGTGTGATTTCCATCCCTTAAGTCATCAACAAAACCTGCTCCACTTTTCTGGCTCGGGCTGAGGAGCATGTGTACGGCTGACAAAGGAAGGATAAAGCAGACGCTCAGACGGCCTTGATTTCAAAGTATTATGCTGTGTTATGGCGGTGAATAACACACCAAAAGACACTTTATCCGCGTCTCCATACGCCGACAACGAGGGACCAACGGAGCGTGCGGGTCTGACACCTGGCGATGACATCACCGCCGTCATCGCCAGGACCTGGAAATTGGTCATGTTGGTACAGGACCAAAAAATGTAGGTGTTTGTAGTAGCTTGTAGTAGTTTTCACATAAAATACACTCTGGATTTCATCTTAATCCTCAATAAACCGCTGGCTCCCCACTGCCGGCAGCACTCATGCATTCCTGGGTTGTGACGCTGCCACCACCAAGCGGGACTGTAGGTAAGATCTGTAGCTATAGTTACACTCTTTGCCGTCCATTTTCCATACCTGAGGTCATAACTTGTGGACATTCGACCATGGTTTCCTGTGGGGGCGCTCCACGTGGCAGGCTACCACGTGGCAGGCTACCACGTGGCAGGCTACCACGTGGCAGGCTACCACGTGGCAGGCTACCACGTGGCAGGCTACCACGTGGCAGGCTACCACGTGGCAGGCTACCACGTGGCAAGCTACCACGCGCATTGCCTTCTTCTGGTGTATGTTGGCCTCCGCCAAGGCTTCCTTTTGTCATCAAATCTATTCATAATTTTGATTTGAGCCAAGGCATTTAGGGGTCCAGTCCGGGGGTCCTAATGGTCTCATCAGGCTAGAACCGTAAGCATTTACTGAGGTGCTTCGAGTGCGACGCTTCTGGGAGGAGACTCGGCACCTTCAGACCTGAGGCCATGGTTCTCAACTGAAACTCTTCGGGTTGGGAGTGAGGTCTTGCCCCAGGTGGAAGAGTTCAAGTATCCCGCGGTCTTGTTCATGATGGAGGGAAGATGATTGACAGGTGGATTAGGGCAGCGTCGGCATGATAAGAGAGAGGTGAGCTGCAAAGCAAAGCTCTCAATTTACCGGGTGATCCATCTTCTATCTCTCCTCCACCCTCACCTGGGGTCATGAGCTTTGGGGTCTGAGATCGCAGATACTGAGTTTCCTCCCTAAGTTAGCCGGACTCACCCTCGGAGCTTGGTCAAGTGGTCGGAACTGCTCACAGAAGAATGGATGTGTTCCTTAATCAATGAGGTGACTCGGGGATCTAGTCCAGATGCCTCCTGGATGCCTCGCGGGTGGGGTGTTCTGGGCATGTCCATGAGGAGACCCCTGGGTGGACCGAGGACACGCTGGAGATGACTTCTCACAGGCTGGCCTGGGAATGCTTCGGTGAACTGAAATCCGGAAAATCTGGATTTACTGAATCTGCTTCCTCCGCGACCGGAACCCAGATAAGAAGAAAATGGATGGACGGGCCGCTGTTTACTAAATACCTACAGTAAATACAAAGCTACAACTGAATTTGAACTACTAAACACTTTCTTGTCCGGTGGCCCCCAGAGGTTGGCTGAGTGGCGGGTCATTAGTGCTGGCTGACATGGAGTCAACGCATCGGGCCAGACCCATCGTGTCGCTACGAGAGTGCGGCGGGACAGTGATGACAGACAGGCATCACTGCTGGGTCATCGCTTAGCGCCATCATTAAAGCCGTACACATTTCACAGTTTAGGGCCTTTGAGCTACAACAGGCCGTTTTTAGCCGGCGATGTGTGACACCATGGTTTCGTGTTCGCGCCAAACATTCACTGGTGCCGAAATATTATTTACACTCCGAGTTGGACTGATTTAAATGCAATTAAGACTCCCAAATAAGATTTTGAAAGCGTTTACTGAACATCACCAGCGGGTGATTGCTATCTGCTTCTAATTATCTCTAAAGATGTAATAAAAGTGTTGAAGTGAAAGATGAACGGCTTGTTTTTACAGACGAGCAACTCAATACGGCACCTCGAAAGGCATTAATGGCGGTAATACTCGCCACTCCTCAATCGATGCGCCGCAAAATTAATATCGGGGAGTAAATCTTTCATTTTCATGATTGATCACAGTCATTAGGAGCATTGATCAGGAGGCAGGAGGAGAAACCCGGCTGCTGTACTTGTACCCCCCCCCATTTCATATCAGCCTCAGACAACAATAACAGGCGCTTCCTGTCCTCATGTGTGGAACATGCGGAGACATTTGCAGCCGTCAAGGGAATTTTTTCCGTTCTGACCTCCTCTGGCGAAGTGAGCGCTCGTCCTTGACTGCGGGCGATGGACGTATGAAACGTATGAAAAAGGGAAGAGATGCTAGCAAAGTGTTCAAGGTTAATTTACTCTTAACTCTTATTAAGTCTTAGTCTGCGGGGGCTTCATTAGGGTGACGTGCTCGTTGGCGGAGGACGAGATTAACCTTGCCTGGGAGGGAGCGGGCGGGCGGGCCGGTGTTTACCCCCCTCTTCCTCGGAGGGGCTCGGCCGCCACGGGACGGCCGGTGCTTTGGTAAACATATGTGGGTGCCGAGGCATCTGGCGTAAACAAGGACGAGGAGGCAGGAGGAGTTGCGGGCGGACAGCTCGGCGCCGTGTAATGAGCTTGTGAATGAAGACAACAACGACCCTGCGACATATGTGCGGCGGAATAGACAAACTCACGCCTTGACCTCGTGCTAACACAAGCACGACACGACAGCCCAGACAGCCCAGACAGCCCAGACCTCTGCCAAGGCTCGGACTTGTCACCGGCAATCTTCTTTTCCTTTTAGTGACCCGCAGACGGTGGACTCAAGCCACGCGACTTGGACTCGTCACACTCGAGTCACATACTTGATCACTTTGGACTTTGGTCTTTTGACGACTTTGGAAAACATCATCGAAGATCTGATCTACTTGACTCGGACTCCAGTCACACTCGAGTCACAATGTTGGTGACCCTGGACTTGATTGGACAATATCATCAAAGACCTCCAACTCGACTTGTTTTGAGGACTTTGGAGTCAACTTGACAATATCAAAGACGGGCAGCTCGACTTGGACTTGAGTCCGACTCGAATCAACATTTTTCTGCCAAGACTTGGACATACTCCATGTCAGCTGAAAATTACTGATTTTTTCTCCTTTCAGTGGCCAATGGAGGTGTCGACTCAAGTCAAGCGACTTGGACTCTAGTCACACTCGAGTCACATATTTGAGGACTTTGGACTCAGATTGACAGTATCAACAAAGACCAGCAACACACCATCTTTTGATGACTTTGGACTTGGTTTGACAACATCATCAAAGATCTGCAACTTGACTTGGACCCCAGTCACACTCGAGTCACAATTTCTGTGACCCTGGACTTTGATTGGACAATATCATCAAAGACCTCCAACTCGACTTGTTTTGAGGACTTTGGAGTCATTGTGACAATATCAAGGACGGGCAGCTCGACTTGGATTTGTGTCAAACTCGAGTCACAATTTCGATGACGGCCCGGACCTCAGCCAAGGCTTGGACATATGTCAGTTGCAAAATGACTATTTTATGTCCTCTTAGTGATTGACAGATGCGGACTGGAGGCACATGATTTAAACACGAGTCCGACTCGAATCAACATTTTTCTGCCAAGACTGAAAATGACTGATTTTTTCTCCTTTCTGTAGCCAACGGAGGTGTCGACTCAAGTCAAGCGACTTGGACTCCAGTCACACTCGAGTCACAATGTTGGTGACCCTGGACTTTATTGGACAATATCATCAAAGACCTCCAACTTGACTTGTTTTGAAGACTTTGGAGTCAACTGGACAATATCAAGGACACACAGCTCAACTTGGACTTGAGACAAACTCGAGTCACAATTCTGATGACGGCCCGGACCTCAGCCAAGGCTTGGACATATGTCACTTGCAAAATGACTATTTCATGTCTTCTTAGTGATTGACAGATGTGGACTGGAGGCACGTGACTTGGACACAAGTCCGACTCGAATCAACATTTTTCCGCCAAGACTTGGACGTAATCCATGACAGCTGAAAATTATGATTTTTTTCCCCTTTTAGTGACCAATGGAGGTGTCGACTCAAGTCAAGCGACTTGGAATCCAGTCACACTCGAGTCACAATGTTGGTGACCCTGGACTTTGATTTTGCAATATCATCAAAGACCTTGAACTCGACTTGTTTTGAGGACTTTGGAGTCAACTTGACAATATCAAAGACGGGCAGCTTGACTTGGCTTTGAGTCAAACTCGAGTCACAATTTCGATGACGGCCCGGACTTCAGCCAAGGCTTGGACATATGTCACTATTTTATTTCCTCTTAGTGATTGACAGGTGTGGACTGGAGGCACTTGACTTGGACACGAGTCCGACTCGAATCAACATTTTTCTGCCAAGGCTTGGACAGCTGAAAATTACTGATTTTTTTGACCAACGGAGGTGTTGACTCAAGTCAAGCGACTTGGACTCTAGTCACTGATGACTTCGGACATGACTTGAGAATATCAGCAAAGACTCGACCTGACTTGGACTTGATTTGCAATTTTTAAGGCTTGTTTGGATGGGACTGTAACAGTCAGGCCAATAATTTGAACATGAACATGAAATATTTCAGCTCTATGAGATGCGCTGCTTAGAAGATAGCACCTCTGGTTCAACCTATCCATTTCTTTTATGTGAGCAAAAGTATCGGGTCCATGCTGGCAGAGGTTTCGCCTCCCCACCACCTTGGATCAACAAAGCGGGTGTGGAGAATGAGGACCATAACGGCTCCAGCCTTTAGTTTTACGACCGCCCGGTCCAATGACGCCGCCACAAAACCCCGAAGCGTGATTAGCCGAGTCGTTGACTTTTTCCGAGCGCCACCTGACACCAGGTCTACTTTTTCATCACCGGCGTTCATCTCCATCCGGTCGCCCGGCTGCTTTTGTTGCTTCATTATGTAAACAGAAGCATGTTTATGAGCTGTTTATTCCTTCAAGACTAATTAAATCTCACAACAGACAAGCTTGACATTAAAAACTTTCCATGCCCGTAAAAGAAATATATTATCAACTAATGGCCTTGACCTTTTCAGCGAAGCGTTTCCCTCGGCTGGCGTAGGCCGCTTAAATCCCAGAATTTTTCCAGGTTCCCGCCAAAGTGTGCGGATGCTGCATGTGTAGCATCAACCCGAGCCCTTGAGGATGAAATAAAGGCGGATGAAAAAAGGGCAAAATCCCACACAAAACCTTTATCTTGAGAGTGCTGGCATCAATCCTGCGGTGACGGGTGCCAAAAGCAACACCTTCCCACCCCAAGACAAAGGTGCTGATGCTCCAAAGTGTCAAAGTAAATCCACACTAATGTCTTTCAAGAATATCAGAGGATTTCCGAGCAGGTTGCGATGAGATTAACGACCCCGCCTTGCTTTATGACGGCCCTCCTGCCTCCTGGATGAGCTGCGCATCTGCTCAAAATAAAGGAATCGTGCCTCATTCATCTTGGTGCACATGCATCCTAGATGTGCATTTGCCGCTAATAAAGCTATAATTGACCTGTGCACCGTGGGAGACGTGCGAAGGAATAGGATTGATGCCCCACGGAGGAAAGATGGGGGCGGTGCTTCTGACTCAGGATAAACACTTCAAGGTATTCATACCCTCGATTCCCACGTCCGCGAGCCCGCCGCTTACTTTCTACTCCCACGTCCTTTTTGCTGCACGTCACCGCCAATCATCCCTCTTGACCAAATCAGCAAAGCGTCAACTTAGTCAATTAGAAGATGCTCCATGTGCTTAGTGATCAAATTGTTAAAGCGGACCTTTTCTGGCCTTTAAATGTCGATACAATGTTGTATTCTGGTGTTACACCGTGCTAACGTTTCGGATCGTGAGGTTTGCACATTTGGAAGTGAAGCTCGAAAACGCTCTGTTCCGGAGGGCGTTGCAAAACTGTTCCTTTGATGTCACAGAGGTCCTCTGTTTACGTGGCTAGCAATGGCGCGTGAGGGAAAGCCACATTTGTTTCCAATTCCTAAAGACGCCACCATCAGGCACAAGTGGTTGGAGTTCCTGATTCCCTACCAGCAAAAGAAATTTCCATATTCATCTGTCAAGGGCATTTCACTCGAACATGGGCCACTGTGCAGCTGGACTAGCCCAAGTAACGACATTCCGACATATATATTCCGAAATATATGTAATTCATGCAAATGTCAGCTCCTGTTTTGCAAAAGAGATGGAGTTCTAGTTCCTAATGTGGCGCAGAAGGAAACAATTCCAGCACGGATTGAATGGACCTGACGCCAGTATATTTTTTTCCTGGCTGAGGCACTGTGACAGCGTGGAAGGCGACACTTTCCCAAAGTGAGTGTCTGACACCACACAGGTAGAATCATGAATATGCATATGCAAAATGATTAAATGTCCCGGAGATAGAATGTGACTCAGCATAATGAATGGCAAATTTAAAGTACATATTCCGCCTCAGTGAATCATTTAAGACTATCACAACGTCACATTTATATCAAAGTGGCTCCGGGGAACGACCCCCCCCCCCAGCCTGTTGAAATATTAAGATAAGCACTTGGACGAGTGTCACCAGGTATCCAAAATTTAATGCGGGGGACTTGGGTAGGAAAAAATAGACTGTATAGACATTAAAAAATGGAGAATAAAAATGATGTAGGATGACCTGACACACACCTGAGTCCAGTCCTGGTCAAAGCTAGAAAACAACATTGAAAACCAAAATAGTTTGGGTGAGATATTCCTGAAAGTCATTCCAAATAATGATGGCCAAGAGCAGGGGTTCCCAGATGGACTTCCTTTGCGTCACGCTTTTCTACCTTCAAGGCCCTCAAAGCGCTTTGACGCCGTTAGCACATTCATCTACTGATGCTGCACCATCAGGAGCAACCGGGGGTTCAGTGTCTTGCCTGAGGATACTTCCACATAGTCACTGGAGGATGGGGGATGGAACCAGCAACCCCTCCACCACCTGAGCCATTGGCCACTGGGTGTCAGTGATGTTGCTATCATGTTTAACGTGCTGCCGTTGCAGCTGTAAACAATCCATCTCCTTCCGCTGATCCGAGGTCAGGTCACAAGCAGGGAAACCCAGACTTCCCCTCCCGGCAGATCCCGAGGCGATCCCAGACTAGTTGGGAGACATAGTCATAGTCTAATGCGTTCCGGGTCTTCCCCCGAGGCTTCCTACCACTCACATGTGCCCTGAACATCTGCCGAGGGAGGCATCTGGGAGGCACCCTGATCAGATGCCCGGGCCACCTCCTCTCTCTCCTCTCAATGGGGAGGAGGCGCACTTCTACTCCTAGGTTCTTCAGGTGCTGGTCACCATATCTCCAAGACAGAAAACTCATTCCGGTCGCTTGCATCCACAATCTTGTCCTTTTGGTCACGACCCAAAGCTCACGACCAGCGGCTGAAAATCTGAACCCCTGATGTCACTTCCTGTCTGTCACTCACTCTGCTCCCCTCGGGAACACATTTATTTAGAACACACACAAGGGTGAGTCTTATTTTCTCTTATTATGTTTACCGTAATGACTAATAGGGGTGTAAAGGTGACTATAGGGGTGTTATTTCATGTATAGAGGACTCTAATGTTGAAAATGGCATGTAGAAGGTTAACAGGTTTTCTGTGCTCCAACTACAAAAATATTCATTCATTCATTCGTTTTCTACCGCTTATCCTCACCAGGGTTGCGGGGGTGCTGGAGCCTATCCCAGCTGTCTTTGGGCGAGAGGCGGGGTCCACCCTGGACTGGTGGCCAGCCAATCCCAGGGCACACATTATGTTTACTGCAATGACTAATAGGGGTGTAAAGGTGACTATAGGGGTGTTATTTCATGTATAGAGGACTCTAATGTTGAAAATGGCATGTAGAAGGTTAACTACTAGGTTAGCTCCAACTACAAAAATATTCAATTTCTCTCATCACATTTGGGTTTGGAACCTATTAACCAAAATAAACATATATATATATATATATATATATACTTGTATATGCACATTTTAAAAGGATGGACAGGTGCATTAATTTGGATTTTCTTGTGTGTACTTGTGTGATTGGAGTTACTCTGTGGAGTACCAATAAGTGTCCTCCTCGTCATCTTCCGGCTGACTCACACATGCTAAATGTTTTTAGCCAGGCTGACTCACGAGTGGGCTTTAATTGATGTGGGAAGCTTCAGATGCTATCAAGGAAGTAGCCGTCACTTGATCAGGCCTTGGTGGATTGCTTTCCCTTTCAAGTAGCGCCGGCAGAGGTAAGGGTCCATCCTGGGAGCTAATTATGCTCAGCCGGAATAACAAACAGGACCCGAGCCTTTTCTGGAGAGCGTTCATCGGCGGCGCTTGTTCGGCCACGCCCCCTTTTTTGCAACGGGCCGCCTGGCTTCACATGCAAAAGGCTTGAATGTCACTTTTGTTTATTGATTTTTAAATCTAGCGGGAGAAATATTTCGCCGGGCGTCGCTCGACCCAGCGAGGTGGGCTCTGAGATGGCCGTGACATTCCGCCACCTTCAATAAAAAGCCGGTTTGTTATTCCGGTGAGAAAGGTCAGCGACAAAGTGCTCTTTAAGATGGAATGCGCAGTCAGAAGGCAAAGCACGCCAAAACAAACTGCGCTGTCACTCAGTGTGTACATTTTTGGAGAAGAAAAGAGATCAATCAATCGCGCACATCGATATCTGTTTGCATCCCTTCAGCCGCGCACGCTCGCCAACTAATGAAATCTGCGCACGGCTCCCCGGCTATCGATTCCGCCGAGGTCCTAATTTGCCGCTTGAGATCAGGCTCCCCTCTTCCTCATTTTCCCCCTCACGCTCGCTCGTGGCGGCTAACATCTTCATGCCTTTGGGCGTCGTATCGAGCGCTAGCTAGCTGCGGCGGCAGGGAAATGCTGTTTAGTGGAGTGTCTGAAGTCGTTAGATATGATTAATAATGTGCTGCCAGCGGCTATAAGCCATCAAACGGCTCATCCAAAGATGGTATCACCGTATAACTACACGTTCACATTTGGACGTATGTTAATGTTGGCCATTTTGGAACCAGGACGTGTTTTAGAAGATAATTAGCGGGTGAAGTACAGTGCAGACCTCCACCAAGGCTTAACAACGGGATTCGGGTAGCACCAATGGTGATTGGACTGTACCATTTTAGATTCCGGGGACCTGGGTGTAAACGGTATGCTGTTATCACGGTTTGGTGGTAAAAGTGTATGTTTTGACTGGAATCAAATATCACGACATTAGTGCTAGCACATCACTACTACCAGGAGAACCAGAGGATAGAGGGGGAGGAGCCACCTGCTGTGACCCAGCAAGGTGCACTGTATTCGGGCACGTTCTGAGCAGCCAGTGTGCTGCTCTGGAGGTCAGGAGAACCCGAGTCCAGAGCAGAGGAGGCGCCTGTGTGGCTCAGCAAGGTGCACTGTATTCGGGCACACACTCCGAGCAGATCTCCTGCAAGCCTTTTCCACTTTTGAAACATCGCAGACATCGTAGTGATGCTGGCGTTTCAGGTGGCTGATGAGGTTTTTTTTGTTTTGGTTTGGTGCGAAACGACTTCCTGAGAAAGTGAATGTTTGTTTCCAAGCGAGCTTAGGGGAAGTAACGTCAGAGGCAGGAGAAAAATAGAGCACTTGATTTGCTCACCCACACAGAAAAGTAAAGGAAAAGGAACATTTGATGTCTTTTGATGACTAGGATGACAAAACTAGCACGACAAAGTTCCCCCAAAAGAAGACAATGTAGAAACCTGAGAAGTTGGTTGGATTTGGATGAAATATAGCGTAGAAACAACCCTTGGGTCATGTGACATGTGGACAAGCAGGCTGTTATTCCCACCTGCGCACTGAAAGCACGAGCGTTCAACGTGTCACTCGTGGAATCGCGGGAAGCAGGCGGCAATTAACTTGTCGACTCCCATCAAAGGCACGGAGCAAATATTGCAACGCTCCTCGCCGCAATCGCCGTGGAAGGATTGACTGCCGAACAAGGCTGGGTTTCAACTTGTTTCAGAGATGGACGAGAACGTTTCCGAATGCAGATCACTTAGATGGGTGACCAGATCGAGATACAGATGGTGGTGTACTCGCTCATCCCTGGTAATAATAAATATTATAATGCAATATTTTGTTGAATTTGTCATGTTTTACTCTGTAATGTTGTGGAATTAACCTTTGTGACATTTATTTTCCAACAGGCAATTTATAATCTGTCAAACGTTTGCAGCATTTCCAAAAATGCTGGCTAACATCAACACCACTTTTTACCGCTATGTGTGGAAGTGGTATGTTTTCGTTTTCTTAAGTTTAGAAAAAATGCATTTGAAGCTAACCGGCTACCTCGCTAGCTTTCTAGCTAGCGGCCGTCTGTTCCATAATGTGTTGTAAACAATGAATAAGAGGAGTCTATGGGTGTTATTTTATGGGTGTTATTTTATGTTTACACGGCTCGAGCAATGCTAAAAAACATTTTTAGAAAGTCAAACCGGTTTTCTATCCTCCAACTACAGAAATATTCCATTTAACATGAATCCCATATCCAGGATATTCATACATCAGATGTGTTTCTGGAGCCAATTAAGTTCTAAAACAAATCTCACATGTGACTTAGTCTTATTATCGCTTATCATATCAGGAAATACGAGTATAAAAGTCATGTCATCCATGGCTGTTAGCGAACTGTGGTCTGACATTCCAAATATGCAGGTCCCTGAATTTGGAGATGTTCCATGTTTTGGTTAGTCGTGCAAAAGAAGACAATCCATTATTTATAAAAAAAAGTTTGTTAAAAATCCTGAGGCGCCTTTTTAAACCTCACATGAAAGGCTTTGTCGATCGATGGTTCAATGCCACCCGGCTGGAGAGGCAAGGATCGCCAACATTGATTCTTTTTTTTAAATTAAGAGAGAATATGCAGTGAGTGGCTAATTATTGGATTATTTATAAACATCTCTTATTAAAAGGTAGCGCTGGCAATGAAAAGGAGACAGGAAAATGCTCAGGACCGTTCCTCCCCAGATGGGGACCAGTGTGACCAGTTTGTTCTGCTGGTGGCCCAGTCATGGAATTGGAACTGAAGGAGGGCTAATACGTCATGTTCCTAATCGACTGCGTTGACTTCAGCCACAAGCAGAATACCAGTCTCTCCCTGATGGTTTCAACGTCCCCAATCTCCTTACTGTGTGGCCTACATGCTAACCACTGGTCCACCGTGCAGCCCAGAAGCCATGGGTGTAAAAGGATGTAGGACCTGAAAACTACTCCCGTAACAAATCGTGGGAATTGTTGGGATACAATGTGATGAATCGTGCAAAAAATGTTGTAATGCGCCCCAATACTTTCATGTAATTGTTATATAATAACACCTTTCCCACGGTGGTTAGCTCGCTGCTAAACACACAGCATAATTGAATTAACAGGCCTTGCAAGGCTGTCATGCTAAACATTGACACAGGCGAGTCTCGCTCTTTCTTTCTTCCCGTGTTTGGATTCCAACGCGGCCTGATTCATTTCCACAAAGTGGCTGGAACATCTTTTGATTATTAGCCGACAATGTTTTGTAATCAGCAAATGTTTGCGCTGGAAATGACATTCTAATGAGACGCATGATAGCAATGCTAATGCTAATGCACGCGCGTCTTTAGCGTTCATCCGTATGCCGCCATCGGAAGAGTGGAATTTATCCGTGCAAGGAAAAGTGGACAGTCTGAGCTTTAGCTAATGTTTACCGTTATTGCCGACCAGGGGCGTCACTGGGTTCTGAGGACGGGGGGGGGGGGGCTTAGACCATTCTGGCCAGTGGACAGTGATCAATGATATAATAATCATTATTATATTATTAATTAGCCTATCATTATTACTATCACATTACTCTTCATCTGATTATTACTAGTAGTATTAGGCTAGTATTAGCCTTCTTATTGGCTTGCTTATTAGCCTGCTTTTGCTTTATTATATGAAATTTGTCGGATTTTTTTTGTAAAAAAAAAAAAAAAAAAATCAAAAATACCAAATTATTGAGGGGAAGCTCCCCTAAAATAGACCTAATGACGCCACTGTTATCGATACTGATGTTCGTATCTGTTTCATTGCGTTTTATTTTGAAAAGGTTCCTTATGTTGGTCACCTGCTTATTTTTTAAAATATCTTTTAACTTTACTGGTTTTGTTTGTTTCTCACATGACTTTGAAGAACTTAACGCTAATAAAATCTTATTTTTCCTGATATGACCAAAATAAAAAAACACACTTTGGGCACCCCTAACCCCCTGTGCAGCAACATTAGCAGCACTGTCACTTAGCCGCCACTCTCCGTGTCCTTTCCATGCCTTGTGGGGCAGCAGAGTTGCAGGAAGCGGCAAAGACGACATGACTGGCATGTGGCCGTTATTCATCAGGCGCTTTAAGCCTCATTTTGGCGCTCATGAAAAGATCAAAGGGTATGATTCATTTGCGATGAAACACCAGCAATCATGCCATTACGCCAATTAGCTTGTGTTTTAATCGTTTTACACCCCTAATTACAAGCAAAGGACGGGAGCGCTCCGGAGTCTGGATGACAGGCACATGCTCGGAAGGCAGACGATGGAGACGATGGAGACGATGGAGACGATGGAGACGATGGAGCATTATTCGAGAAGAGAGAGCGAAGAAGCCAAGTTATTAGTCAGGGTCCGTCTGCGTCAGCCGTTAATGACGTGTTCATCCATCGGCCAACATTTGCTTGCTGATCCTCACGAATGAGCGGCATTGTGAGCGTGCGAGACGACATGTCTGCAAGTCTGCGAGCGGCGAGGACGTCGAGGTCCAACAGCAGGACGCAACAGACGATTCAACCTTCCGAGCGAGACGACATCGGGCCCGGAAGCGCGACGAGAGCTGCCCATTTGACAGTTGGTCAGCAAAGATGGAGATTATGGGAATATGATAGCGATACAAAGCGGGAATCCTCGGATCTCATCCCAACCTCCAACGTTCCGTACTGGGGGGCGGCTGGATGGTTTCTGCGTTGGTGACTGGTACGCACCGTGGAAGAACATCGACAAATCGTCTGAATCCGACTTCCACTTTTCTTTTAAATGTTTCAGTATTCACGTTCCAAAAGATTATGCAAATACATTATCAGCTAAAATGAGTTTTCCATGGATAAGATGAGATATTCCTTTTTTAGTCCTGCAAGGTTTACAGCAGCAAACGGAAAAGACGATGGTACAAACACACAAACAAGGGCAAAGTTGAAAATAAGGGCAATACAAATCATAAGGGGCAGCCTTATCACATTTGACGGTTTACGGCACGGTTTACGGCACGGTTTACGGCACGGTTTACGGCACGGTTTACGGCACGGTTTACGGCACGGTTTACGGCACGGTTTACGGCACGGTATACGGCACGGTATACGGCACGGTTTACGGCACGGTTTACGGCACGGTTTACGGCACGGTTTACGGCACGGTTCGTTGCACGGTTCGTTGCACGGTTCGTTGCACGGTTCGTTGCACGGTTTGTTGCACGGTTCGTTGCACGGTTTATGGGGGTTGGAATTTTTGAAAATTGAAACATGGAATTTTTGGAGCAGTTTTTATTATCATCTGGACAGCCCTGCGATATCAGGGCGCTAGTAAAAGGCTCATCATCTGTTCCTCCTCCGTCCTTCCGCCAGCCTCCTCTTCGGCCTTTTCCTCTCAGCCGGCCTCATCGCTCAGACCCTCTTAATCGCTCTCCCAATGCTCGGACCGCACCGCCCTCATTCCAACCCACCTCGGCGCTACTACCCTGATGTTTCCCATTTACGCCCCCCGCCCCGCCTCCCGTCTTTACTTGTCAGTGTCAGCACCTTCCAAAGCGTGGAGCTCCGGTCTCATCTCTTGCCGGTGCTTGTTACACATCCCTCTTGACACTCCACTCGACGCCGCCTCTTCCCTCGCCTCCCCCTCCGCACGCCACCTTTTACTTTGGACAGTTGATGGCAATTACTTGAACTCGTCCACCTCGGCCACCTTTCACACGCGTTCCGTTTTGCTGGCGCTGATTTTTATGCAGCTGGCATCTCATCGCCACGCGCCTCTCAGCACGCCGCCTTCGCCCTCCCGCTGCGGCTCACAATGCCGTCTCGGAGCGTCACCATCCACGGAGACGCCTGCCTGATCTCATCACCGACCCGTCCATCAAAACTCCATGAGTCAGCTGACATGTCGCGTACGTACAAAAAGTCTCCAGGTGGACTTTGCCACTCCGTCGGCTCAATCTGCGTCGGTGCCTTTTATACAGAACGGGCAACTGGGAAAACACGGGCGTTGCACCCCTGACATTGCAGGTCTAGGATGCCGTGGCGCTGGGGCAATGTTATCGTGTTTATTTTATTTTTAAATAAAGCAATATCCCAGGAAAGTGTTCCCTTTCACACAGCATCTTGCAATCAGACAAGACTAAGCTGCTCCATTTTGTACATTTTTATACAGAAATATGCCGTCTGACCGGGTTCTGTGTATCATGCGTTTTGCAAAAGCCGACGACTAAATTGTTGTGAAAACAGCCCGGCTGACTGAAACACGGCGGCGAATGCCAATAAGTAACCGATCTGAAGAAGCGGCGCAGGTTATTTGCTGCACGGGAGATGAATAAAACTCCTCTCGCTCTTCCTCCCACCCGCCTCAGACATTTGTGTGACGAAACTTGTTAAGTCCCTGTCACTCAAACTGCCAAGGTCTACGGGGCACCGGAGCGAGGAGCCCGCTAATATGAGAGACGAGGATGAGACAGAGCGGTGGTAGCGGCGGCGATGGCGGCGGCGGCGGCGGCGGGAGGGAGAAGGTGAGAGAAATTGGGCCGGGGATGATTGCAAATTGTCTGTCTAATGGCTGCCACCCAGGAAGCCATTTCAGGTGACTTGTTATCCGTCATGAGAGCGGCGGAGCTGCCAGGATCCCTCACCTCGCTCTCCTTCTCAGCGGGCCACCTCGGCTAAGAGCTCCAGGCTATCACCGGTGACCTCGCCTCTTTAAAAAAAAAAAAAAGACACCGCCGTCTCCTCCTTTTCCTTGCCTCGTCCTCCCCGCAGAGGCTCCGCCTCGGCAGCTGCTGTTTAGCGATAGATCAGTGAAGCAGGAAATGACGGCGGCTCGACAACAGATCTACCTTTTGTTGGCGTTAGCGGCAAGACTTTGGGGGATTCATTCAGAGCTAATCGGTTGTTGCTCGGGGACGGCGTGTCTTTCAGCCCCCCCGTGATGGAGTCACCTCTGAAAGGACCCCAAATGAGCATGAAATCATTTGCCATCTTCATGCTAGATAAGCATTGATTCACGGGAGAAAGGACCACCTTTGGCGCCCCCCCCCAGGGACCAAACGTGGGCATTCTGCTGTCTTGACTTGGGGGATTTTTCCGTCGTTTTTAATGCTCACTGGATAAAACCTAACTGGACGTGAAAAAGTGTACATTCCAGTTTGACCAGAGAGACCATTTTTGTTTTATAGTCCCTCATTTATCACGGTTAGTTTGTTCCAGACCCGACCGCAATAAGTGAATTTCCACAAAGTAGGATTCAACATTAATATTTGGGGCATAGAAAACCTGTTTAGGACGTTCTCTACAAAGTTTTACATGAAACAACACCCCCATAGTCCCTTTGACTCGCTATTGGTCTTTGTTTACATCACTTCAGGGACGTACTAACTGATTATCATCTCCACTTTACTTATTTTTAAACTTATTTTTTGATTATTTTTAAACGTTTCAAACAGAGTGGGGGAGAAGGAAAAAGATAACAAAAACTTACCACTTCCACACGAAATGAGAGGATATGTTTATTAAAACCATTTTGAGGCCCGAAGGTAACGGAAAATACTTGGAATAAAATAGCATTTGCTCTAAATTAATGTAATAATATTGTATGAATTATTGACCTGGCCAAGGATGAATTTCCAAGAATAAAAACTTGACATGATTCCACGTGAAGGAGCATATAAAACATTGATGTTATTCCCAACAATGGATTCATTTGATTCCTTTCCAGGCCAAAACAGGCGATGAAGCTACTTTCCACTAATTTTAAGCCAAAATTTAATAATAATTTAAGTAATTTTAAGCCATAAAAACATCCACGAGGTGACAAAAGTGCATTTGCCAAGAGCTCGGTCGAGATCACGTGAATGGACAAATCACATGACAGGAAGGAGAAAGTGAGAGAGCGTGGAGGAGCGGAGCGTGCACGAGGTTTCACAGTAGGGAAATTTTAAGGCATATAATTCCAAATGTGAAAATTATAAGTAGTTCATTGTGTTAGATTTGTCAATAAATGACTTGTGTCCTTTATGTTGGTGTAATTGTTTAGCCGTCGCAAAAACAAAAATTAAAATGTAGCTGCTTTTTTTCTCCCTTTTTTTTAGTGAGGAACTGATATTTGCCTGAAACTCAGCCATGTTCGATGCTGATTAGTAAAGAACACACGGCAGTCTCATCTTTCTTTTGGTAGGTTCCAAGTTTATATCATCTAAAATGGTCGCTACTGAAGAGGTTGGTATTGAATTACTAATACTGAGTTAAGTGTGGAGTTGGTAGAAGAAAAATCGATATATTGAAAGTGGGAAGACGTAGAAGGTCAAGAAGGTATAAAAGTATTTTTTTTTATTTCAACAGAATATTGTTCCAAAAAATACAATAGAAATAAAAACACGTTAGCTAATATGCTACGCTTCTATGAAAGCTTTCCATTGCATCCTTTATGAGGACTTTTTCGAGCAGTTTCTCTGCGGTGAAAGTGTGCCACGACGGTGGGTTAAAACACCCAGCCAAGGAGAAAACAGCCCCCGCTCTCCTGTGCAGGGAATGACATTCGTGAGGAAATTGACATTCAAAGCGAGCGTGCCGCAAGTTAATCTGTATGTGCGGCGCATCACGTGGATCACGGCTCGCAGGCGGGCTAGCATTAAAAGGAAGCTGTCAAGCTAAGTGCACTTCTCAACCTTTCTGCCGTGACTCTGACATGTTTTGTGACCCGTGAATTGAAGTCTTGTCAAGATCTGGTCACTTTATTGGCTCTCCGCTCGCGATGGAAGGGCTTCTAGTGGATTTGACGCAAAACATTTCTGGCCTCTCTTAACTCGCTCGCTCGCTCCAAAGACGAGCAGAAAGCAGCAAAAGTGCTGGGATTTTGCTGCATGCTTTGAATGGGACAACGCGACGCAAACGTTGCAAATCGAAGGCCACGTTCAGTCGTTGCGAACAAATGGGTCCCCCGTTTTGGGCTGATTTAAGGAAATGACATGACAATGATGATTCCATTCACGTTAAATATCATTCTAGCGTTTTGATTCTTTACTTGTTGCCTTGCTTCATTGCGTGTTGAACGAAGGTGTCCTCCAAACCATTACCGTTTCTAACTGCCCACAGCGCGTTCTACAATGAACAAGAAAACGAAAAAAGGCAGTCATTTTAAAAGAATAAAGTGAAAATAGAGGAAAAAAATTGCCATTTTTGCCGTGTTGTCATTTCTGTGGCATACATTTCATATATTCCAAAAAATATTACAGTATTACAACTAACAAACAAAATAAAAAAGTTTTTAATTCCTGAATAATTAAGTTGCGGAAAAAGTCAAAATGCAGGACTAAATGTGTCATCATGAAAGGAACATTAAGTTGAAATAGTCGGAAAAAAACATCAGCAGAAATAGAAATTTTATAATAAAAAAAAACAAAAAAATAGCATTTTTACAAGAAAAAAAAAATTTATTTTACAAGAATAAGCTTACAATATTATGAGGGGAAAAACAGTAATTTTAGTTGCATAAAGTTGGAATATTGAAAATATGTTGTTTGGGGGGACATTAGGTTGTGGGAAACTGAAAACTAATTTGGCAACAAAGTCAAAACAGTAAGACAAAAAATAAAAGAAAAAAAATATGGGAAATGAACTTATGATACAAGAAAATGCAAGTTTAGCAGAAAACGTTATTAAAGAAAAAACGTGTTAGTAAAAGTAGAAAATTAGGTTGAGGGACATAACACCGGAATAACGCCACCCCTTACTTGTGTTGTGTTGGGTGTCCAAAAACAAAGATTTGACATGCAGAAAAGCACTGAAGACTAGCATTAGCCATTAGCCAGCGCTGTGCTAACATGCTAAAGTACTACTTTTATCTTTTTCACACAAGGCTAGCAGTCTGTTTGCATAGGGTAATGTTTGGTCGTCTTCAACACGAACACGGTCACTCTTTTGTTGTGTTTGGAAAACCATGGAAGTTGTTTCCACAACAACCGGAGTGATTACGGTGCAGCCTGCACAACCCTCGCGGACATCCGACTTTGTATTCCACAAAGCTCCCGATCCAGGTCTCAGACCGACCGCATCATCATCGGCTTCTTTCCCCCCAAATGTCCAATGCCGGACCCTCACGGGGGCGACCGGGCGGCGTGTTTTGATGCCCGGTGGCTTTCAGGCATCTTTCCCGTGGAGCTTGATTGCCTCTCAGCCCTTTGCTCTGGGGAGAAAATGAGGTTGAGGTGGGTTCTCCCGGGCACCCAGCCATTCGCCGTCCAAGAGCAGCGCCCCCCACCCCCGGCCCCCCCACCCCCGCCAGCAGATTTTCTAATGGATTTCAGGCTTCAGAGGCAAACACACAGCTGGGCTCCAAACAAACTCATCAGAGCGCCCCTGGATTGGTGGCTCTCCCATCGACCCGAACGCCGCCCACACATGCCGCCTCCCCCAGCCGCCATTGTTTGTCATCATACATGAGCTCTTTTTCCAAACACACAACAATCTATCATGCATTCCGAGCCGTTTTCTCCCAGGATCCCCGGGGATGGGGAGGGGGGGCTTATTCTGTTTTATCACTCACTTTACTGGATGTCTGCAGTGTTCCTCCGCTACCTGTGTGGGGGTGTTTTTGTTTGTTTTGGGTAGAAAATTCTTGGTTTAATAAGCCGCACAGACGCTGCATGCGTCACTTTGAGCAACAAAGCTGGAAAACAGCAAAGCGACACCCAAGCTGAAGTAGACTTCCATTGGGGCTGCAAAACTCAAAACCAGCAACGGAATCAACAGTGAGTTTGACATTACCAGCCCCCCCCCAAGCAGAGTGGCTTTTATGATGGAGTTCTACCAGCGGTAGATGTCCCTCAAGTCTGTTTGAGCTCCAAATGGGAAAAAAGTCTCCATCACATGTTTTGAAGGACGGAGGATGGACGATGGTACCGCCTGTGACCCGCCCATAGCTAGATGAGCCTACCCCAGCTCTCTTCGGGCAAGAGATGGGGTACACCCCGGACTGGTCGACACCCAATCACAGGGCTCAAATAATTCACACCCGTATTCACACCTGCGGACAGGTCAGAGTCTCCAACATCATCTATCCAGCCGCATCGACAGCATTCCACGGACAGAGAAGACTAAATATGAGGATCCGTGGGAAGGAGCCGGATATTGTGGCCACCAGGATCGAACCCCACATGCCAAGCCCGGACCTGGAAGCCACTGCAAAAGAGGAAGAGACGGCGGCCTTGCAACAGCTGGATGCGAGACTCTGAGGCAAAACGGAACCAGCAGAGAATGAACTGGTCAGGAGTTGCCAGAGCAGCCCAGAAGCGGCCAACGGCGAGGGGCCGTTGATGGCGATGGCCATTTGGCGTCCTTGATATTTATGCGTACATGCCCACAACGGGTCAGCACTTTAGCACCAGATAGCCACGCTAGTGTTGCTAACGTTTGTTGATGTCATCTACTGCATGGCATCTAGCTAATTAGCATTAAAGCTACTGACACCGGAAAGGTCATGTTCCCAGCAGGGCTTCCCAAAAGCACTTTTAAAAACTCTAAATTACGGCGCCAAGGCTAGCCTTTGGACAAGACACTTCCACCTCTGACACGTTCAAAATTTGTGCAAAATACTTGAATACGGGACGTTTAAAAGCTCGTACACGCAGGATTCCATTCAGTGTCACTGGCGATGTGCCATACATAAAAAAGGCGCGAGTGCTCGACCTCATGGAAGAGGCACCGCAGCTTGGCAAGGTCTCGCGTTTTGTCTCATAGAAGTCGGCGATATTGATTGGCTTGAGGCGTCTCAGCGGAGCTGCGCTGGCGTATTCGCCGCGTGCTGAACAATGGGGCCGGGCTGCGGCTAAACTCTTCTCAATGACTTTCATAAGCAGCGGGGGTCTGTGGCTTTGCAGAGGAAAGCAGAGGCGATAAGCTTTCAAGGGGAGCGCGGCCAAGGGCACCTCGCCGCTCGTCCAAGTAGAAGTTTTATTGGCAGCGGCCTTCTCGGGACGCCGACAAATGGCCGCTATAATGCGCTGACCCGCTGCTGCGACCTCTCGGGTCGTCATGTTAATGGCTGGCAAATAGACTCGGTGGATGTGCAACAGATATGAACCGAAAAACTACAGTACTACCCCAGTGTGTCGTCCAAGTGCGATGTTGCAAACGCAACAAAAATATTTCATATTTAATAAGAATCCAGTGTAGAAGATGGACCCGTCTTATTTCGTTCAATAACAGCAACCTTCTGGAAAGATTGCATTGCAACGATAAGATGATATGACTGGGAATTTTTGGTACAGGGGAACCTCGGTTAGCATACGCTCCAGTTAGCGTGTTTTTGGTTAGCATCCATACTTCACGCTTCTGGTCTCTTTTAGCAAAAACTACACTTCCATAATCACAGTCAGGATATTTATGACTTGGAATCAGGTTACTTTTGTTATTGTCTGAGTAGGGACACAAAAAGTGGGAACTAACCGGGGAACTAACCAGGGAATGTGCATTGTGTGTCAATGCAGAGTTCATTTGGAGATACTTGAGGGCAGGTTGAAGCAAAAAAAACATGTTTAAGTGTAAAAAAAATCACGCAAAACAACCATTTTGTGTAGTTTATTTTGCGGCATAGTTTAAATATATTTGGCTTTATTTGTGTCAGGTTATGCAAGTTATGTAATTTTTCACAAAGGCTGCACCTTCTATGTCGGACCAACGTGCCAATCCTACGTATTTTCTCGAATGTGATCATGTTCCAAGAGAACATTCGATGCCATTTTAGTCTTTTCCAGCATTTTGGCTCGTACGATTTTAGATATTTAGAGTTCAGCTTTTGCAGTGTACATTTTGGGGGCATCTGGCAACAAGTTCCAGCCTGCTGAACCGATAAATGTTGAGGAAGATCATCGCTATCATGCGGCGTGAGGAAGACCGGTTTCATTACTTTCCGAACGGGGATGTAGACGATGCCGCTAAGGAATTGGGAATAATCCTCTGATGCCAACTGACCTCCTGGCAAGCCCGACGTGACATCAAGAGACTGAAGACGACACCAAAAAGAGAATTCCTCACGGAGCGTAAGCCCCTGGTTTCCATCCCATTATCATATCTTCATCTCTGGCACGTTGCTGCTGGGCAGCCCCAGGCTGGAAAAACATGAATAAGTAGAAAGTTTTGTGGGTTTTTTTTTTAAAGTCCAAATTGCTCTTTTGGGAAAGATTAGGATGCATCATCCCACCTCCGGAATGTTTCCATTCAACTCGACTACATTCTCAATCATGCTGCTCGTTAAGCTGGTCTTCCGTTCCCCATTCCAATTCATCATCCGCCGACCTCCGCCAAGGCTTCGACATTCGCCCCTAGCGAGTTCAGGCTAAAGTCCGACAAAGACTCATCATCAAGTTAGCGTCACAGGATGACCATGAGTTCCCGACAATTAAAAAAACATCTTGTTGAAAAAAAATTTCTTATGCACTGCTTACCGTCGTCAGTCATACATCGTTTATCATCGACAAAATATTGAGTCAAAAATCAATTATCATGTTTACCATATCTATTTTTTGTGGAACACATACTAGCTCACCCTTGCAATATTATGTAATATTTTTTTTGTTTCCTATAGAATGCATTCATTTCCCTTCTATGGTAAAACTTACAATGTTACTATTATTCACATCAGCATAACTACCGTATTTTCCGGAATATAAATCATACTTTTTTCATAGGTTGGCTGTTCCTGCGACTTATACTCCAGAGCGACTTATAAATGAAAAAAAATGGACACCTTTTCTGTTCATGTTTATTTTTTGTGTAGCTGAATAAGCATTGTGTTAGCATATCTTACACCTATTCAGCCTGTTTTCTATTCTTTTATTGTTAGAACTTGCCTTCCAAGAGGACCTAATGTCTGTTTTGGTCAAGTAGTTTGGAAAATAAATTACCCGCAAAAAATGCCACTTATATTCCAGTGCGACTTATGTATGTTTTTTTTCTACCTAATTATGCATTTTTGGCCTTGTGCGACTTATAGTGCAGAAAATACAGTATTTTTCCACATTATAAATCGATCAAGTAAACTCCCGCAGTATTCATGCAAGATTACAACAATTTCCTGGATCACATTCAAGTTTGATCTCGCATATTTTTTAAAGTACCACAGTACATTATTTCTTTTTGGCTACAGAGATTTTTCTCTGAGAAAATGAGTTGCCAAGTGCAATTGTTCCCATACGAATCCAAGTCTACTTGCCAAAGAATCATTTCGAGTTTTCCTTGGAAAGAAGATGTTACAAGAGGGACTCCTAGAAAAATGAACCGCAGGAAGACAATAAAGTCGCTTTAAGTCGGACAGTTGGACCATTTTACTGCCACCTACTGGATTGGAGGTGCAAAACGGTAATGCGCCTCCTGTTAGTGACCGATGCAAACTCCCGTGTGTTCATCCCTGTGGACGTTGACACGTATGGCAGGTTTGGAAAGAACGTTGCAGTCGTTGCCGTCGTGTTTTTGTGAGGCTGATTCACTGCGGTGAAGAACACGGCCCTCTTCCATCCACTCGTATCCTAAGAGCGTGCCAACATCTGCCCAAATGTTTCCAAGCTGAGGCCAATGAAAGAAAGTGAAAAGTGGAATCACCATAGAAACAGATGAGCAGCTCAAGGTAAAAGCCGCCTGAGAGACGTGCGAGGAGAAACAATGCTTTGTGGAGGAGGACAAGAGCCAAGGAGCCTCCTTCAACTCCTGCGTGTTCACCACGCTTTGTCCCACGGTGGCTGCGGCGGAGTCGCATTGTAACGACGGCTCAGGTGGGTGCGGAACCACATCATGCAGGCGGGGGACGTCGGCCTGGAAATTCATCAGAAATTCTTCCAGAGCTGATTGACCCACATCACGTAGACCCCCCGCCGATATGTTGTTGTTTTCCTCGGAGGAAAAAAATGCGTCTTTGATTCCCGGCTCGGTTTGATTGCGCGAATCAAGCATATGGAGAACATTTAAAGATCACCACGTGGAAAAGACTGATTACAAACTATACGTATAAATATGGATGAGGTGAGGATCAGGTGAGGATCAGGACACGTCTGGTACTTAGTACTTCTACAAATATTTTATTCTGGATCTTTTTGTCACTGGTGGATTCTTTGGTCCCTCTGCCACTCAGAGTCCTCGGTAAAGAAATCAGGACTGGCCCTGAAATCCACCAGCATCCATCAGAAGGTCTTAGGCCCAGGAAGTCCGACTGACGATGAGACCAGGTCTTTTACTGACCCAGCAGCGCTATAGGAGACTCGGTGGCTGTTCCAGGAACTGAACGTAGCAATCAAAGTAAATATTGTACATCCTTGAAAGATGCAGCCAAGGTCAGAGGTTAAACTGTACATTTTTCCTGGAAGCGTCCAGCGGTGGCAGTTTTACTTGGCCGGATTATCATAGAACAACAACAAACAGATTTCAAAATGAGCCAGGATACGGAGTAGTCTGAGGTCAAAGGTTAAATGAGTCCATGTGACCGTTAGCCCTTCGGCTATCCTGATGTTTTTAACATCGAACACTGAACCGGTGGTCTTTGATGACTCCGTTGATTTGCCTCTGGATCCAAAGCAACAATTCCCCATTTTTTAGGACTGGCATTCCTACTTTGAAAAACAGCCAGCAGTTGGAGCCGAGAATGATTTGCTTCATTTTGAATCCGAAAGCGTGTTGGCTTTTTACACCGGTGCGCCCGCAGAGCAGAAGATGGGCTTTTTGGAGAAGCCGCGATAGCTTTCCCCCCGCCGGAGGCCCCGTGTGGGACTACCTGGTGTTAGAATAGACTGCAGCTCGACGGGGATCTTTGACTGCAAAATAAGCATTACAGCAGTCCGGCGGTGGCGGCCGCTTTATTCCTTTTTGCCTTTTGCTGTGCCCGTGAAAGCGTCTCTATAGACGCGACAGCCGCTGCTGAAAAGGCTGAAAGGCTTCTGAGAACCTTGAATAATGCTCCATCATCTCTGTTTCCACACCGCCGTCGACACAGACTCACGGGGACGCGGTTGGACATTAGCTTACTTTTACACTAAATATTTTACAAGAGTGAGCGCAGTTGGATATACTTTAGAGTAGTCGGTGTACAGCTTGTATAGGTTGAAACACAGCCATTGTTTAAATAGATAGCAACGCCAGTGAGTAGATGAAGATAAATTGGGTCTTGCCAACAGCCCAGCATCACGGCCTGGGGACGCACGAGTGCTGCTGGCACTGAGAGGAGAAAGGTTTTGTGATGACGAATGTTTTTTTAAAAGTATTAAAAAAGAACAAACAATAGTTTGTACTATATAGTCATAGTAGTATCATAGTGTGGGTCTGCACGAGTGCTGCCGGCATTGAGAGAAGCTAGGTTTCATGCTTTACGAATACATTTTAAAAAGCATTAAAAAAAACAAACAAACAATAGTTTGTACTATATAGTCATATCGTAGCATCATAGTGTGGGTCTGCACGAGTGCTGCCGGCATTGAGAGGAGCTAGGTTTCATGCTTTACGAATACATTTTAAAAAGCATTAAAAAAACAAACAAACAATAGTTTGTACTATATAGTCATATCGTAGCATCATAGTGTGGGTCTGCACGAGTGCTGCCGGCATTGAGGGGAGCTAGGTATCATGCTGATGAATGCATTTTTAAAAAGCATTAAAAAAGAACAAACAATGGTTTGTACTATATAGTCATAGTAGCACCATAGTGTGGGTCTGCACGAGTGCTGCCGGCATTGAGGGGAGCTAGGTTTCATGCTGATGAATGCATTTTTAAAAAGCATTAAAAAAGAACAAACAATGGTTTGTACTATATAGTCATAGTAGCACCATAGTGTGGGTCTGCACGAGTGCTGCCGGCATTGAGAGGAGCTAGGTTTCATGCTTTACGAATACATTTTAAAAAGCATAAAAAAACAAACAAACAATAGTTTGTACTATATAGTCATATCGTAGCATCATAGTGTGGGTCCGCACGAGTGCTGCCGGCATTGAGAGGAGCTGGGGTTCGTGACAATAAATGCATTTTTAAAAAGCATTAAAAAAGAACAAACAATAGTTTGTACTATATAGTCATATAGTAGCATCATAGTGTGGGTCTGCACGAGTGCTGCCGGCATTGAGAGGAGCTAGGTTTCATGCTTTATGAATACATTTTAAAAAGCATAAAAAAACAAACAAACAATAGTTTGTACTATATAGTCATATCGTAGCATCATAGTGTGGGTCCGCACGAGTGCTGCCGGCATTGAGAGGAGCTGGGGTTCGTGACAATGAATGCATTTTTAAAAAGCATTAAAAAAGAACAAACAATAGTTTGTACTATATAGTCATAGTAGCACCATAGTGTGGGTCTGCACGAGTGCTGCCGGCATTGAGGGGAGCTAGGTTTCATGCTGATGAATGCATTTTTAAAAAGCATTAAAAATGAACAAACAATGGTTTGTACTATATAGTCATAGTAGCACCATAGTGTGGGTCTGCACGAGTGCTGCCGGCATTGAGGGGAGCTAGGTTTCATGCCGATGAATGCATTTTTAAAAGCATTAAAAAAGAACAAACAATGGTTTGTACTATATAGTCATAGTAGCATCATAGTGTGGGTCTGCACGAGTGCTGCCGGCATTGAGGGGAGCTAGGTTTCATGCTGATGAATGCATTTTTAAAAAGTATTAAAAAAGAACAAACAATAGTTTGTACTATATAGTCATAATAGCACCATAGTGTGGGTCATAGTGCACGAGTGCTGCCGGAGCTGCAGTTCCTGAAAGGAGAGATAGATATATTTCATTAAGATTTTAAGGAGGCGGTCCTTGCAACGATTTGGGGGCACAAAGCTGACATGTTTGTGGTCAAAAGAAAGCGGCAGAGCGTCTCCGTAGATTGGGGTCTCCCAAGCAGCATTCCAGGGGTACGACACAGTCAGCTTCCTTTTCTAGTTAGAGGAGCGCATGGATGCACCCAAAATTTGAAGTAAAAATATGTCAAAAATAAATCAATCAGGCTTTGCTACACGTCCTAAAATGAAGCCGCGCCAACCATCCATCAGCTCCAGACGTGGGAGCTGCAAGTCTGAGCCGCCCGGGGGGGGCCAGGAGGGGCCATTGACGATGGAAGCGTTTGCTGCCAGCCCAGGTGTGTTGCAGGAAGTAGCCAGTGACCAAATTACAGTTTTGCATCCGCCGCGCTTTTACTTCATTTGAGACATAAAAGGCATAATTGCTCTCCGCTTCATAATTCATGAGCGAGCGAGGGCGTGCTGGCTGGCGTAGCACCAGCATCCAAGCGTATGATGGCTGAAGGAGCCGCGAGTACGTCCTCCTCAAAGTAAACACACGGAGAACCTGGGAATATGGATGCACATGACAGCAAGGATACGGAAGACTGGAAGAAGAAGGATTTTTCATCCCACAATCCGACTTGTATTTCTATGAAGTATCCACAGTATACGGACATGCAGTACTACATTGTATATGGACATGCAGTACCTACGTTGTACTGTATATGGAGATGCAGTACTACATTGTATATGGACATGCAGTACCTATGTTGTACAGTATACGGACATGCAGTACTACATTGTATATGGACATGCAGTACCTACGTTGTACTGTATACGGAGATGCAGTATTACATTGTATATGGACATGCACCTACGTTGTACTGTATATGGAGATGCAGTACTACATTGTATATGGACATGCAGTACCTACGTTGTACAGTATACGGACATGCAGTACTACATTGTATATGGACATGCAGTACCTATGTTGTACTGTATATGGAGATGCAGTACTACATTGTATATGGACATGCAGTACCTGCGTTGTACTGTATATGGAGATGCAGTACCTGCGTTGTACTGTATATGGACATGCAGTACCTGCGTTGTACTGTATATGGACATGCAATACCTGCATTGTACTGTATATGGGCATGCAGTACCTGCATTGTACTGTATATGGACATGCAGTACCTGCATTGTACTGTATATGGACATGCAGTACCTGCGTTGTACTGTATATGGACATGCAGTACCTGCATTGTACTGTATATGGGCATGCAGTACCTGCATTGTACTGTATATGGACATGCAGTACCTGCATTGTACTGTATATGGACATGCAGTACCTGCATTGTACTGTGTATGGACATGCAGTACCTGCATTGTACTGTATATGGAGATGCAGTACCTGCATTGTACTGTATATGGACATGCAGTACCTACGTTGTACTGTGTATGGACATGCAGTACCTGCATTGTACTGTATATGGAGATGCAGTACCTGCATTGTACTGTATATGGACATGCAGTACCTACGTTGTACTGTGTATGGATATGCAGTACCTACGTTGTACTGTGTATGGATATGCAGTACCTACGTTGTACTGTGTATGGACATGCAGTACCTACGTTGTACTGTATATGGACTCTCTCCGGACTGGTCTGGGAGCCCCTCGGGATCCGCCAGGACAATGGAGGCGGAGAGAGGGGAGTTTTTGTCTTCCGTGTAATCGGGGAGATAAAATCCAAGATGGCTGTCCAAACGGATGTTCTAAGAAAGACTTTTTCCAAGACGTTTCCATGACCAAGAATGAAGTTCTCATCTTCCTGAAGGACAGAAACGCTAAACTTTTGTAGCTGTGAAGTTTTGGACCAAAGCGGAAGATATCCGAGTTGCCCACAGGAGAGCAGCTCGCCTTCTAAAAGATGAGATGAAGACACAAAATTAAATGTTTTTTTTTAAGAGACAGCATATTAGCTTCCCAAAGCATGCTAGCTTCCCCTCCAGCCTTGCACACGCTCCAAAGATATTGCAATACAGGTGATACTATGTACCACTTGTACAGCAGTAATACCACATTGCAGCGGGAATGGCAGGACATTGAGACATTAGCTAACATGACAGCCATGGTATGCCCCTCCCACCCCCATTCTGTGTGGAAGTGGTACGTTCTTGGGGTTCATAAGTTTAGAAGAAATAGTGCTGTGGAAAAGTGTTCACCCCTTCCTGATTTATTATTTTTATTTGTCACACTTAAATGATTCAGATCAAACACATTTGAATAGTTCATGACAACACAAACGACTGCCCCTGTTAAGAACAAAAATTAACTCAGATTAATTGATCTCTATCAGACTGGAAGAGCTTTCTAAAGCTTTGGGATTCCAGCAAACCATGGTGAGAGCCATTATCCACAAATGGCGAAAACCTGGAACCCTTCCCAGGAGTTGCCGGCCAGCCAAAATTATTTAAGAGGTCACAAAAGACCCCCCAAAAACACCCAAAGAAGTGCAGGCCTCACTTGCCTCAGTTAAGGTCAGTGTTCATGAGTCCACTATGAGAAAGACACTGGACAAAAAGAGTTCCAAGACCAAAACCACTACTGAACAAAAACGACCTTCAGGCTGGTCTTAATTTTGCATTGGATCCTTGATTGATGGAGTGATAAATTGAGTGATACGAGGTGGGGTGGGGGGGGGGTGTATACCTTTTACAGAACAGGTGGATGCCGGCCAGCCAGCCATCAAGAGGTCTAAGGTCTAAGAGTCAAACCAGGTATGCATGTTCAACTAAGACCAGTTCTTTGACTAGGATTTCATTCTGCTGAGTCCATTGAACTTGGGGCTTGCTCCCGGTGCAAGAAAGTCCCGATGTTATCTACCAACCACGAGATAAGCAGTTATTTTGTCCGGGCTTATCTTTTAAATGCTCTTATACGTCATTTCTTCCAGGCTCAGGAGAGCTAGCGTAGCACGATTGATGGATTTGTGTCTGCAGTCTGTGATTGACTTGTCGGTTCTGTCCAGCTGCGTCGAGAAGCGGCGCACACGGCAAGACTGACGGGCCAATCAGCACCGGGCAGCATGGAAAAGGGGTCAAGGCGCTGATTGTCCATCACCTCCAAAGGAGCAAGACAACAAGTGAGTGAGGAGATGGAGAAATAGTCATTTGTCCGCTTCCGTAATGAGAGGCTGCGGAACAAAGACCCCGGCTAATATTCCGAGGGGTCTAATTAAAATTAGTTGTGATCTGGCGGAGGACGGAGCCACAGAGGTGATTTTAGTCACGGCCCAAACGAGACCAGCTAATTAGGGAGAGTGATGGCCTTTGGTTGGGAACCGCATATTGTCCCCGTCCCTCCGGTGTGGTCTAGGCCACGCTGGCAGGGCCCATGACAAGACTAGGAACTGGAACTAGACCAACAACAGGGACCCTGTAATCGCAAGGTGGGCTGGACCATTAAAGGCTTTTATTTTCACAGCGGCTCAGGTTGGGCTCGCTGGGAAGGCGACCCTTGGGACCGGGTACATCAGGTCAGTGAATAACTGAATGAAGTCCGCAAGAACTCTTGATTATCTACTGATTATGAACATGATGCAACATCACACAAGTCACAATTCATAGCTGGATATTCCAGGATTATCATCAAGGGTTTTTTGAACCAACTCTCGGGTCTGGAACTTTGAAGTATTTGATGTCGGGACAAGAATCCCACCCAGTTTGAGAACGAAACAAGACAATATGTTTAAACAGAATGTTGACTTTGGGGGCGCTAACTTTGGAAGGTGCTGCAAGCGGATTCGAATCTTATTTTGGGAAGTATTTCCCAGCAATTCATTGGCATTATCAGATTCCATGTTTAGCAGTCCCGGACGCCTCCCTGGTGAGGTGCTCCAGGCATGCCTAGCTGGGAAAAGGCCCCGAGGCAGAACTAGGACATGCTGGAGGGATTATGTCTCACAGCTGGCCTGGGAATGCCTTGGTGGGAGGATGCGGTGGAGCTGGAGGAGGTGGCCGGGGACCGGGATGTCTGGGCTTTCCTACTGAGACTGCTGCCCCCGCGACCCGGACCCGGATAAGCGGAGGAAAATGGATGGATGGATGTTTAGCAGTAGATTCTGTTTTTATTCATCGGGTCCCCCCTAATTTCAGTGTGGGCACACACCCACGGGATCAAGTTCTATGGAATCTAAACGGAACCCTTGGACCCAAGACCTAGTTGACTTGGATGTTTCAACAATAAGGAAATCATCCATGTTTCGTCCTAAACAACTTGGCTTCAAAGGAACGTCACACCGAAACGCTTCCATTAAGCGTCACCAGGTGGCGTGCTCCTCAATTTGGGACACCACTTGGCACCGGGAGCCTCAAGGAGAACACGGAAATGGAGCTGGAAGGCGGGCGCTAAGGCGGGGTCTTCAGTTCGCAGCTGCACTATTTATTAGTCGTCACAAGAGTAAATCCGGGATAGACGAGATGGATTAATTAGATTCCACCTTGTCACATTTGGGAATAATTCCACTCCGACTCTCCAAGCGGTGTCACTCTCATTGATGAACACTCGTCAATAACCGTTTGTCTCGGCGAGCCAGCGTCCGCATCCTCGTCTTACCTTTGACATTGAGGCAACGCGGTCCCGTTGTTCCTACGCGCCGTGATGGCCCTCACCTCCATCTTAATTGATGGCACCGAGGCTCATCTGCTAAAAGCCGTCTTTATTTATCTGCTGCGACTATATACGCGCACTAATAGCAATTGCTTTCTGCCGCCTGTCCTTGGGAAGCCGCCAGGAATAATGCGAGAGGGCAAGAAGAATCATTCGCCGGGCTCCAAGCCGCAGCGCACTAAATCATCCTCTTCATCACAGCGACGCGCCAAGACAACAAACACTGCTTCATGCGGCCGGACGGTTTTATTTAAAACAGCCCAGGAAGAGTCCTCCCGTCGCCGGGAAGAGGGGAAGTGATTTAGAAGAGCGACGGATTCAAAGCAGCCTGGCGCTCGCCGAGACACTCGGGCCTAATATGACCAATTACTCTCCACGCCACGGGCATCCGATTGTCAAATGAAGCGGATGAAACGTTCATATGTCTGCAAATAGACTGCCGCGCTGTGCTGGTTGTGTGTGTGTGTGTGTGTGTGTGGACGCACTGTCTGCTGTCAATCCATCACCAAAAATAGGCATGTCAAAACACTCAGTTGCAATCACGTATTTAAATTCATGAAACAATAACTTAGAGAACTTCAGTATTTACGTCCAATTTTGCCTCTGTTTACATACATACTTACGTACATTGTGTACATACATACATACATACATACATACATTGTGTACATACATACATACATACATTGTGTACATACATACATACATACATACATACATTGTGTACATACATACATACATACATACATACATACATTGTGTACATAAATACATCGTGCACATACATATATGCATTGTGTACATACTTACATACGTTGTGTACATACTTACATATAGTGTGTACATACATACTGTACATGCATACATACATTGTGTACATACATACATACATTGTGTACATACATACATACAGTGTACATACATACATACATTGTGTACATACATACTGAACATACATACATACAGTGTACATACATACATAGTGTACATACATATATACATTGTGTACATACATTCATACATTTTGCACATATGTACATAAAAAAATAATCACTACTCCGTAGAACCAGAGTATAGATCGGAGGGAGCCACAATATTCGGACGTATGCTCTACGTTGGTGCAACTCCATGAAGCTCACCAGCAAGGCACTTTCCCTTGGAGTCAAACTCCGCAGTGCTAGCATTTCAGGTGGCTGATAAGGTTTTTTGTGTGCTCCCCCCAACCCCCATCGCCAAGCATTTGGAACAACTAGCACAAGAAATTTGCAAATTTATCGGTACGAAGTCTCTGATTTATCTTCCCGATGTTTGTCCACCCTTGTCTAAATACAAAGTGGACATCTTCAGATGCAACGGCGGTGTACAGCATGTACCTTCTGGAATGGGTGTGCCTGCCAGGGTGGCCGCTGGGCGTGGCCAAGTGTCAAACATCGAAGCCACAGACCGAACAAAAAGGTAGACATGCAACGTGATTCTCAGTCCTAACGATTTTCTTATCAGAGCTGTGAAGCAGGCGTTCGGACGAGCACTCGGCGAGATAACGGCCACGATGTGGTCATCACGGTAACAACAGGAAATGGAAACGGCAATCTCCTCCGTTATCCGGCTGCACAGTGGAAGAGAAGCCGGTCATTGTTGTCAAACACTGAAATGGTAATGGGACTTGTTGGGGTTCCGCCCACCGCCTATTGATTGGCCGCCGACCCTCACACCGAGCATGGTGTTTATTTAAAATGGCCATTCCACAAACACTCGCCGTGTCGCATTCCAGAAGTGCTCACGTGGGACCTGACGTGTCCGGCGGCTTGGATCCGACAGGCCGCCGGCACGGCGGCAGCTTTTTTGTGAGACCTCAGATGAGAAATTGATCTGACAAGCATTCAAGGGTAAATCATTTCCACAGGGGTAATTACTTTGGAAGACCAAGAAGGGGAGAAAAAAAATTAACACGGCAGAACTCTCTGGTGAAGGCTGCTTCTCAGCGAATGTTAGATTAGAAGCAGCACTCCGACTTCACACGGCAAGGCCGCTCGGCGTCTGCCAAGACTAACAATGTTCATCGGAATTACCATAGGAATGCTGCTCCGTTATAAAGCACCTTTCCATAAAGCGGACACTTTCGGGTCCGGCTCGGTAAACCCTGATAAGTAGTTTTGAGCAATTCCGCTAATTAGTATGTGCCCCAAGACATGCTAACATTCTTGGAACTGGTCTTCCCATTTGGATCAGAGTGGATTATGTGGTGTGGAATGCTGAGAAAAGGCAGGCTTGACCAAGTGATATTACTCCGACAGAACGATCGTATGAGGGAACGCCCTCATACCCGTTTTGCCGAACTGCCGGACCGGAATTCGTGGATCAGGGTTTACTGAGCCGGACCCCAAGGCGTCCGTATTCACATGGCAAGGACACTCAGTCGTCTGCCAAGACTAACAATGTTCATCGGAATTTCCATAGGAATGCTGCTCCGTTATAAAGCAGTTTCCACAAAGCGGACGTCTTGGGGTCCAGTTCAGTAAACCCTGATCCACGAATCCCGGTCCGGCGGTTCTCTCTCAACTAATCAATGGACTGCAGTGTGTTTATCTGGATACTTCGGATACTTCGGGACTGGAAAAGATTGAAATGTTATCACCTTAATTTTGATCCACAAAAACGGAATTCCTTGCGTCATGGCTCGGTTCTTGGCTAAGTAGTTTCGCTAATTAGCTTGTGCCCCCCACAGGTTGTGGTCACAATGCTTTGGAAGACATGCTAACATTCTTGGAACCGGTGTTCCCATTTTGATCATAGTGAATTACGTGGTGTGGAATGCTCGGAAAAGGCAGGCTTGGCCAAGTGATATTACTCCGACAGAACGATCATCCCGTCCCGTTTTGACGATGTTTCATACGCGGTTTACATTGGTTAGTTTTTGCGTGGTCTTCTGAGGATCCTGATGCTGCTTCAGATGCACGATAGACTTGGTGGTGTTAAACTTCCCCGGTTCAATGCCACCACGGGATTTGCAGACTTAAATTTCCGACTTTGACGCCGTTCTTGCTAGCACAACAACGTACGCCGACTCTGTGGCTTCTATTCAGGCGCTGTTGATAGCAGTGATGGAGCGAAGTCTGGATATCGGACTGGGATGCCATCGCCACCACGTGGCGTATTTCATCAGGAAAATAGTAGCCCAGCCCCTCAACGCAGTCATTAAATTGTTCAAGCAAAAGCGATGTTAACATAACCTCCCGGGATCTTGAGCAAGCCCCACATAAAAGACTGCTTAAAGAAGATAAACAGTCATATTACACGTCATTAGCGAGCTTGGCTGATTGCTTGCGGTTGATATCCAAGACTAACGCTCCTTCACACCACGACACGTCTTTAGCCTCAGCCAGCCAATCAACACTTGGCCTCTGATTGAATTTTCTTGTCTCAATAAAACGGCGGGTGAACTCCAATCTCCTCTAAGTGACTTTAATCTGCTCCGATTAGTCCGCCGGTGCCACATGTGAGCATAATGCGGTTAGAAGGGATGCATTTTTATGGATAAGTAGTCAATAAGATCAGCGTGGCGCCGCTTGGCCGGGGTCCAGCCTCGTTAATGCCACGGCGACAGTACTGGTTAAAAAGGCCCCTCGGCTTTCGCAAATTGGGCCACGGCGGGATCGCTGGGATCTGATTGGATTTGCCATCAGTCCTGCAGCGGAGGAACATGTGTTCCCGCCGTCCCCAGAGCAGCTGTCAGTTTTCCGATGCTTCCTCCAGCGGCGGCCGAGGAGGGAAAGGGGGGGGGGGGTCAGCGATCAACAAGGCCGTGAGAAGCGCCTGCGGCTATTTACAAAACATTCATTGTTTTATGGCGGCGAGTCCCAACACTCCCCGCCTCCCATTAATCAGTGACAAAGCCTTATTTAAGTGCTTGTTGCCCTGACCTATTCGTGACTGACGCTGGCATTTAAGAAATACCAGCAGAGAGCGTCCACGTAGGCGGGAACCGGAGCCCGGCGCTTAGCATTTTAGTTCGATGCGAAACCATTAATACGTTTCTGCTCAGACCGAGCTGTCAGTGGAGCCGTGGCGGCGTCCTGCTCCAACTCATCAGTTGACGGGTGAGGGGATGCTCGATGGGTGATCACCTTTTGATGCGGAGGAAGCGGGTGAATTATAATGAACCTCCGAGGATGAAAGTCATTTGTTCTGTGAAGCTGCTTGACACTTTCTTTTCATTCTGACACAATTTCTCACACACAGAATATTGGAAAGACATCTTTTGTTCCGGGGCCAAACCGTCAGATCTTAAAACCTTTATTAACTGTAAAAGAAGGATTTAGCCAACAATTTTAACCCCAGTTAATATACAATATAATGTATCCAAAAAGCCCTCCAAAAGGCGCCAACCAAAAAATTCAGACTCTGTTACCACCTTCAAATCCCAGCTTAAAACTTTATTTATTCAGACTGGTTTACTCTATCCCGTAATTCAAATTCTGACATTTTATGTACCTTTGTGTTTTATATGTGTACGGTTTTATTTTATTTATTTTAACAACTTTGTACGGTCACCTTGAGTGTCCTGAAAGGTGCCGTATTCATTTTAATTTTATTTATTTTCATCTTTTTATTTTTATTTTTATTTTCATCTTTTTATTTTTATTTTTATTTTTATTTTTATTTTTATTTTTATTTTTATTTTTATTTTTATTTTTATTTTTATTTCATTGGGGCGTTTTTTTAAATTACTGGTTATTGGAGCAATTTTTCCTCATTTTCTACAAGTGCAAAATTGCTCAGTCATTTCCAGGTTTTCCTGACGTAACGTTTGTTTCTGCAATTTGCTTTTCTTTCTGTGGCATTCATCCTAAAAAGGAACACTGCAGCCGTTTTTGGAGAAAAAGGTCCAACAAAAAAGTCCAACAGGCAGTGAAAGTGGCGATAAAGAGACTACGACAGGCAATGATGACATTTATTTTGTTGATGCTGTTGCCGGGTAAATATGCCACATCAAGGTAGCGCGAGGCGTTTAGGAGGAGGAAGTTGACCTCGCCCGGTCGCGCCGCACATCAGTCAGCCACGGCTTCATCATTAACGCGTTCTCCCTCAAGGCTTTATCAAGGGTCAAGTTCAACGGCGCCGGCGGGATAATAAAACCCTCTTCATAAAGTCAGCGCGGCTCCTTAAGCGCATCTCGGTGATTGACATAAGCGACTGAGTGACAGCAGGGAATGATGGCGAAAGAGCAGCGACGAGTCGCCGCCAAAGACCGCAAGCGCCACTAAAATCTAAAGGGCGCGCATGTTTACCTGCTGCCTTTATGTCCTGTCCCGCTCTTGGACGTCTTCCACAGAGCGTTGCGGCCGCGCGTGACACTTTCATTGCGTCCGGGCAATATGTTCAAGAACGCCATTGATTTTTGAGGTCAAAGGTGACTGAGCTGGAGACAGATGATCATGCGCCTGCTGCCATTTTTAAGCCTTTTTAGACGATGATCATTGTTCATGTCAGAGCAAGAACCATATTGATTTTATGGCGTGTGACCCTCACACCCCCGCGCCATCTCTGAGGTCAACTCTCAAATTAAAAATATTCTACCACACAAAAAAAAATTGACATAATAGACAATCTCTGCATACCATGCCCAAAAGTCCTGGAGTCGTTGAAATATTAGCTAACACGATAAATACATTAATATTAAACATTATAAACAACCAATTCTGAATAAAATGCAGATTGTTACTGTTAGGAATGGAATATTTTCCACTCTCTTCTTACTGCAGTGGTGTGAAAAAGTGTTTGTTCCCTTCCTAATTTCTTTTGTTTGTCACACTTAATTGTTTTATGTTTCAAACAAATTTCAACAATTTAAATATTAATCAATGTAACAAAATGTAACTTTTAATTACATTTAATTAAATGTTTATTATTAAAAAGAAAAAGCAATCCAAAAGCTACATGGCCCAGTGTGATTAATTTAATGAATTAATTAATTTAGCTCTATGAGCGTGGAAAAGGTGATAAAGCTATTTCTAAATCATTCCGACTCCAGCAAACCAGTCAGAGCCGTTTTCCACAAACGGCAAAAACATGGCGATCGGCCACCCAAAATGACCCCAAGAGCCGAGCGACAACTCGCCCATTGGTCAGCGTTCATGACTCCGCCATAAGACGGCCATTGGGCCTGCATGGCAGAGTTCCAAGACCAAAACCACATTGAGGGTGGTCTCCATTTGGCCAGAAAACATCTTCATGATCCCCAAGACTTTTGGGAACAAACTTTTTGGAAGGTATGTCCCCATCTGGCGTAAATGTATCGTCACAGAAAGACAACATCAGTAAAATATGGTGGTGGTAGCGTGATGGTCAGGGGTTGTTTTGCTGCTTCAGGATCTGTTATGAATGGATCCATGAATTCTTTGGGTTCTACAGCAGGACCGTGACCCAAAACACACCAGCAGGTCCACCTCTGAATGGCTGAAGAAAAACCAAGTCCAAGTCCTGACCCGGATCGTATGGAGATGCTGTGGCATGACCTTCAAAAGTCCTTCATGCTGGAAAAGCCTCCACTGTGGCTGAATGACAACAATTCCTCCGCAGGCTGGAAGACTCATTGCAAGTTAGCACAAACCATTGATTGCGGTTGTTGCTATTAACCTTGGGGGGCACTTATTCACACACAGGGCCGTGTAGCAAAGGATCCGATTGTAAGGCGGGGCTTCCTCCCATCAAGCCGGTCAGTTATTGGCTGGTGATATCCTTCAAGGGACATTTATCCAAAATAAAAGAGAAGCACACAAGCACCAAAATAGCAGCGCGTGGGCCCTGGAGGGTGTGGGGGCAGCTCCCCGCCACTCCACGGCAATCGCACACAGCCACTCCAGCTAGCGCACAACAACGGGCGCTTGAAAGCGGAGCCCCGACTAGCGGGGCCAAATAAAAGCACCATTATGAGATAAATACAATCATAAAATCCATCCCGAGCTGTGATTCATGCAACGCTCCTCCGGTAGAGTTCCCAGAGTGCAAATGTGGGCTTGGAAATGAGCCATAATAGGTGCCATTTAAGCGGAATAAAAGTGCTCGTGTTTTTGTAATTACAACCGCCGGACATGGAACATTAGAGCGCTGCTTCTCTCTGCACTCTCACCTCGTACGCCCCCGCCGCCGCAGCCGCCACACCTTCCACGCTTCCTTCCTAATCACGGCGCAGAGTGCTCCTGCACACTGCAGCCAACCCTGAGAGACCGGCCGCACAACTTTACTGGAAGTGATGCACACCGAGGATGAGGAGGAGGCACTTGCATCACTCAGTCTAATAGAAAAGGTTCCGATTGCGTGCACAATGCCCTCCGAACCTCTTGGCTTGTGGCATAGAGTACGCCATGACCTCAAAAGGTGGAATATTCAAGAACGTTGAAGGTCCAGTTAAAGATCTGCGTATACACACACGGGCATAAATAAAAATTAGCTGAAGAATTAAACGCATTTCTTTGAACCAAGAATGGATTTCCATACGGTTTCTATTCAGCAGCCATTAAATATGACTTTCATTGCTTCTGACATGCTCTCCTTTCAGGAGAGGGGGCGGCGTATGCGGGGGACTGCTATTCGGGAATTCTCTACCTTGCTGTGAAAGGGATGAATGTCGTAATTTCATCCTTAAACGGTCCCAGACATCAACTTTGCTTAAATATGTTACATATTGCTTCTTATTGTGTTCTGCATTCTTACATTTCTGGAAGCAAATTTGCAAAAATGACATTTTTTAATTTACGCTTCTCGTTGATGGTTGACTTGGTTCATTCTATTTTTCATCAAAATTGTAGTCATGCCAAAACATTGTGTCTCCATTTCATTTCCAAATATTTCTCCATTTTTTCCCACCTTGAAAACTATTGACACTCGGATCAAATCTTGGCTGTAATCACCGTTTTTTGGCATCCAGTATGGCTGCAAAATACCCACCACGGGGCCAAACAAAGCTGCGAGTGGCAGCACTTTGATGAAGAAGGATGGACAACTTGTCCATCATGTTCCTATTTCTGGATGTCTGTAATAAATAATGTAATAAATGAACATTTTTAATGGGAAATAAATGTCTCGGTTTCTGTACATTTTGGTTTTCATCTAACCTTTTGGAACACGACTACAATAAATTAATTTAGTTCTACTTCAGCTGCATGATCGTTAGGAGCGCTGCCTGTAGAGTTCATACAGGTTTATGATGGTAGCGGTTCACATTTAGCATAGGTGAAACGCTTGGAAATGACCTTGACCACATCAATAAAATGACAGGAAGCCGAAGACGAGGAGGAGGAAGTTGGAGATCATGGAGAGGGTAGCGTGCAGGAAGTTACCAAGGTAGGTAAATATTAACGTAATGGTAAATATTTCATGGTGTTTTATTCGTAATTAAATTGTTATTTGGACATAAATCAAGCCCTTTGTGTTTTTTGTTGTCACAAAAGCAACAAATAGCACATTTGTGTCAAAGTCAAAGTTATGCTTGAAATGTCTCTTTTTTTCCTCCCTTTTTGTTAGGAGCTGATATTTTCCTGAAACTTGCATTCTACTGCTGATTACAACTTTGAAATGTCTCTTTTTTTCCTCCCTTTTTGTTAGGAGCTGATATTTTCCTGAAACTTGCGTTCTACTGCTGATTACAACTTTGAAATGTCTCTTTTTTCCTCCGTTTTTGTTGGGAGCTGATATTTTCCTGAAACTTCTAGAGTTCTACTGCTGATTACTAAAGACCAGAAAAAAGTTTCCTGATGAAAGAATGGAGTCTAATCTTTCTTTTGGAAGGTTCCATGTTTATACAACCACAGAAGGCAATAATGCGTGTGCCTTGAAAGATCAGTCAACATCATCTAAAATGGCCGCTAGATGGGATTGAATGAGTTGACAGGGCCACTGAAAACCCGGTCCACACTTTGGACACCCCCACCAAGAAGCAGTATGGTTTGGCTGATTTGCAGATGATATGATCGTGTTCCCAAAACATTGGCAGCCAATCGAAGTGAAGCTTCATGTTTGAGTTGAACACCCGAGTCAACGTGTATCTGCCGACACTGTCAAGGCTGTCAACGAATGATGACATAAACAATAGCCGCTTGGCGCACATTCACGCTCAACCCGGCTGCCATTGTTAGAAAACGACATTGACCTGTCACCACCAGTGTATGGGAGAAGAAAGCATCTGATGAAAGGTTCCTTTCCAGCATGTCTGCTTCAACCAAAACCCACCAGCATCCTCCTGCTTCCTAAAAGCCTTCCTAAACCAATAATCCGACCCCCTCCCAGTTGGGTCCGCTTCCTCCATTCTTTCCCACGGATCACAACATCTCCCGCCTCGGTGTTTGAAGCTCCTGATTGTCAACGGAGCGCTATCGGAGGGAGGCAGGGAGAAGATGGAGGGGTAAGGCAGGAGAAGCACTACTTGGTGTCAAGCCGGGCCCGGTCTCACCAGTCAGAGGAAAGATTTCACATCACGATTCCGCAACAGCACACTTTGGCACACTTCAAAGACCTTAGGAGACCTCTCATTAGCATTCACGCCGCCATTCACCGTGTGCAACATCTGCATGCCGAATGAGAGCACGATTTACCGCAAGGAGGATTCCATCACCACTGGATACTTAAGGTGAACTCAGAAGAAGAATTTTTAAAAACTGTAGCTACACTTTCAATATTAATGTCTTAGTTTTAGCCATTTCTTGGGCTTTAAAACCTTCACTAACTGGGGGGAACCTGAACAAAGCTAAGGACCTGGGGCTGGACTTCTACCCTTCACTCGTACGACGACAGTGGAAACGTTTGGGTTTCAAATAGACCGTTTTCCTATGATTCAGTTTTCTATGAAAATCCGCCTTGGTTTTCATACATTGTCTTGGTTATGGTAAGATTGCGCAGAACAAACTGTAGTACTACTCCTTGGCTACTTTGGCTACTCCCAGGATTAAAGTAGTCCCTCGTTTGTTTGTTTGTTCTTTGGGCTTTTTCCTGATTACGGAGTCACCACAGCGGATCTTTTCATTCGCATATCGATTTTATCGCGGTTAATTGGTTTGAGACCCGACTGCGAAAAGTCCATTTTCACAAAGTAGACTTCAATGTTGATGAATATTTTTAATGTTATGGCATAGAAAACATGTTTCCAATCATGTTTACAAATGTTTTTTTTTTACGTTAGAGTCCCCAAGACTCAAAACAACACCCCTAGAGTCACCTTGACACTTCTATCACCCAATATAGTAGATTTCCAAACTTTTGAGCGGTACTGCAAGTCGCTCCCAGGTTTTAAACTGGATTCAGGAGCCAGTCTGGTGGCATTTGCAGGCCGTATTTGGCCCTCGGTCCGCCACTTGAACCGGTTTGAGGGGGAAGTGAGAGCTCAGAGGTCACCGGTGTCGATGCACACTGGCTGGGAAGAGAAATGTGCCTTTTCCGGAGTGTTCCCACAGAGTTGGGAGCACACGGCATGTGTTGCCAAGATGGAATATGAAGATTTACAGGTCACATCTTCACACTTTCCTCCTGCATGAAGCGTACACGGAGTGTACATAGCAAATGGAAACTAGGCCATTGTCTGTGGGAGGACACACCGCTGTTGAAATTCACCAGTGTCATTTTTCAGAGCACACACACACACACACACACACACACACACACACGCAATATTGCATTCATCTTCATCTTAAAAGGGGTAACAGCAGAGGTGGATGAATACATCACATTCTTGCAGCATTAAAGCCAAAGAAAGCTTTTCAGTGTGCAACAAAGAAAGCCCACGACAATAAATCACCTGGTGAACTCACAAGATGGCACGAGACACGTCAACACACACACACACACACGTAAACACACACACATCTGGATGTATCGATCAATAGGCGTTCCGGGCTCTTAATACTGATTGCACTTCTAAATGGATGTGAACGTCTGCGTACTTGGCAGCAGAGCCAAGAGTCATTATCTCTCGGCCGTATTAAACTTTTATGGCCGCGCTGGCCCTCAGGTGTATGAATATTCAGGCTAAAAAAGACAGAATTAGCCGTGTTTACGAGTATTGTGCCAAGTTTAATGAACGACTGCAGCCCGAGGCGAGAGCGGGGGGGGGGGGCACGGCATGGACGTAGCCCCGCAAGTGCAAAGCTTTAAATATTCCTGTTTTTTGGACAGGAAGTCAGGACGCCGGCGTGTGATTATGCAACAAAGACAGACAGCGTTCAAGGAAAGGATAATGAGTGTAAAAGAAAAAAACACGCAGACTTAACATACGACGTGCTGCAAATGGTTGTAATGAGCGTACGCTTAATTAGTGCCACAGGAAATGGATGTTTTAGCCCTCAATGCTTGTCATGAACAAATGAGAGGGCAGCCGGCCCGCGGGAGCTGCTCTAAATAAACGCGTCTTGTTCTTTGTGACACACACACACACACACACACACGACGGCGGCCATGTTCAAGCTTTCTGCCTTGATTGTCTCGCTGCCTGATGAGCTCAGCAGATATCCTTCAACACGGACATGAGGACCAACAAGGATACTTTTTCAAAATGGACTCCTCAAGATGGCAGTGGCTACGTTGGCCACATCATGAGGAGTATTTGTCTCGCTCTGCGTGCGCTTTAAACAATGTTGCTACAATGCAGCTGAGTGAACATTTACGTATACGTCATGGATGACAACATGGGTTCTTCTGGGTTGTGGAACGTACTTGGAGGTCAACGAGAGTCGTGTTGTCTTTACAATTTGATGCAGGCTTGCTTACTTAAACGCTATATAGCAGGGGTCCTCAACTGCCGGGACGGGGATCGGTACCGGTACGTGGCGCATTTGCTACAGAAATAAATAATTTATTAAGGACTCAGTCCTCCCATCACACCTCGATGGGACCATCTCGTCTTAACAAAGCAAGCTCAGGCGTCCCACCGATTCAGCGGGAGAGTTATATTTTAATCCCGTCGTGTTGTTTTATATTTGCTTTATATATTTCAGCCACACATTGCTGGTCCGTGAAAAAAAAGACCCAAATCCCACCGGCCCACGGTGCAAAAAAGGTTGGGCACCCCCGCTGTACAGTAATCGCTCAGCATGTTGCGCTTTGAGTTTCTCAGCTTAGCTCCAAAGAATACACACTTATTTTATTACAACAAACTTTACATTTTTTTTTTTACAAATATTTTGCCCAAATAAAGCACTTTTAGCCATAAAACGCCCAAATGAAGTAAAAAAGATTGATATGTAAATCCTCCAACGGTCACTAGATGTCAGTAATGTCCCATTGATGAGGCAATAGCCACCACGGGGTACTGTACACAAAACAAAAAGACCTCTCCTAATGCTAACGTGTGAGACTACTAGCATCCTATGTCAATGTAGGGGTGCTACAAGAGCTCATGCGATGTAAACATGACACGAGGCCTGGGACAACAAATGGAAATCTGATGGATGTTGCCGACATTGCTATATTGCCATGGTTACATTGCCATGGTTACATTGCCATGGTTACATTGCCATGGTTATATTGCCATGGTTACATTGCCATGGTTACATTGCCATGGTTACATTGCCATGGTTACATTGCCATGGTTACATTGCCATGGTTACATTGCCATGGTTACATTGCCATGGTTACATTGCCATGGTTACATTGCCATGGTTACATTGCCATGGTTACATTGCCATGGTTACATTGCCATGGTTACATTGCCATGGTTACATTATCATGGTTACATTGCCATGGTTACATTGCCATGGTTGCATTGCCATGGGCAAGCGCGTCTGTTTTGCTCGCCTCCCGTCTCCGAGCAGGAAGGAAGATGGTTCACTCTGTGCACCGCTTTCAGCACCTTGACGTATTTATTTCCTCTCTATCGAACAGCATGAGCCTTTTTGTCAGCCATAAGATCTATTTGTTGGTCTTCCAAAGTCTAGAAACAACTAACTATGTTAAAAAAACGTACTTGGAAGTCATAATCAGGTTTTCTGTGCACCAGATATTTTCACATCCTCACAGTCCTTTGGGGTTTGGGTACAAAACACCCCAGCTAGAATTTCCAGTGGTCACTGCTCCCCTTAACCTGAATAGAAAGGTTTTACTGTTGCAATAGTTTGACCCTGGAACAGATTTGGATCTCTAGGAATTCATGCATCAACCTCCAAGAACACTGGAAAGACCAGAATACAATACAAGTACCAATGGATCCACGTACTACAGTGGTACTTCGGTTAACCACTGCCCGAGTTACCACGTTTGGCAGTTAGCATCCAAAATTTTGCCTTCGCTTGCATTAGTCCGCTCGTTTAGCATCCAAAATACCGTCCGGTTTGTTTAGGCCACCATCTTGGATCAGAAGATACGACAAAAAACGCGTGGAATGAACCAAAAACCGTAGCGAAATTTTATTATAATTATTATGAAAGTATGCTTGAAATTGATCTTTTTTTATAATAAGCTGGTTTTCTCACATTTTTAGTCGGTAAATTATGACATATTCTATTATATATATATATATATAAGAAAAGACTTATTTCGGAGGTGTGTAAAGATAATGGGAGTGGCTACAACATCGGCGACTCCGGCGGTGCATCGAGGGTGACATTGTCTGCCTGTCTCATTTTAACATTGAAATTGACCGTGTTCATCAAAACTAATAGAAAAATAAAACCACATTCAACGCCTGATAAAAACCCTGCCCCATGTTTAGATATCATCCAAAATGAACAAGGCTTTAGTATGAGTATGAGTACAATAAATAAATCACAGAGACTAAGGAGAACCAATTTAGCTTTGGAACGTCGGCAGAATGGAAGTGGAGGGAAAAAAAGCGCCTCTTAAGTTTGGACGGACGCGGTGGTGTTTCAGGATTAGCGGTCACGTCGGACATTACAGTAAGGTTGCTGTCAAGCTTGGAGACACGGAGTCGCTTATTTCCCTCCGTCAGCGTCCCTTTCAGGCGGCTTGTGACCCCCGCCGCCAGCGCCATCACAAAGCTGTGGTGGAACCGATCGGGGTTGACCAAATAATCTGCCAATTCCCTGGCGAGAAACGCAGAGGCGACAAAAATAAAAAAGTCTAAGTCTCTCAAGCCCTCATCCTCCGGCGCTGGATCAGCACTTGTGTCGCAAACTCCCAGCTAAGAGCACCAGATTTGAACTTTAAGAGGAGGTGCGAGGATGACGCGCAATTTCATGGCTTGGCTTTTAATTCACGTTTAATCGCAACATCTCCAGCGGGATCACAGAGCCAGTGCTGACGACTTGTAACCGTGGCTTTTTTAAAAAAACGGTGTACAAATGTCGCCGTCTTCGCCCTCTCAGCCTTCCGACGCTACTCCAACAGGCAGCGGTTCAATGTTGCATTCATTTGCAGTGCGTGTCCTGTGGGGAAGGCTGGAGTCTATCCCGGCTGGCTCAGTATGGACGCCCACACCGGCTTCGGCCTTTACAAAAGGGGTTTGGAATTGGGACCATGAACACAACAGTTGTCCTTTAACTGTAATCAATTAATCATCGATTAATCCCAATAGACTGTATACACGACTACCTCAGTGGAAAACATCAAGATAGTGTCTGGCCTGGGGCTGCATGAGTGCTGCCAGTGCTGTGGAGCCACGGTTCAGTGAGGCACATACCAATTACAAAATAGGTTGTGTTATGTTAACCAGGCTGCACGGCGGTCGAGTGGTTAGCATGCAGACCCCAACGAAATGTCGTTGCCTGGCTCCCGTGTAATAATAAATAATAAATAATAAATAATAAATAATAAATAATAAATAATAAATAATAAATAATAAATAATAAATAATAAATAATAAATAATAAATAATAAATAATAAATAATAAATAATAAATAATAAATAATAAATAATAAATAGTTTACATCAAATATGAACAATGTACAGCGTAAACAGTAATTTGTACATTAATTTAAATAATTTAGAATAAATAACAATAATTAGAATAAATTATTAATTAAATTATTAATAATTACATAAATATAAATAATCGCATCATTATAATATTCTATATATTTTATTTTTATAACAGCCTGACTTATTCCTCAAATACTTGACCAAATTTCCAAAAAGCTCCAACTTCATTTTCGTTTGTTTCTCAAAATACTATTACTTATTATTGATATACTATAATATACTATGACTATTATTTTAACTTTATGCTACTAAAATGGCATCATTTTTCCTCGTAATATTACTAGATTTTTCATATACCCCCCGACCCCCAAATTCTGTGGATTATTTCTTCCACAACTTCCAACATTTTCTCCTCATAATTATGACTTTATTCCCATAATATTTTTACTTTATTCATAACTTTATGACTGGCCGCACGGTGGATGGGTGGTTATTGCGCAGGCCTAACAGCTAGGAAACCTGGGTTCAATTCCACCCTCGGCCATCTCTGTGTGGAGTTTGCATGTTCTCCCCGTGCATGCGTGGGTTTTCTCCGGGTACTCCGGTTTCCTCCCACATTCCAAAAACATGCTAGGTTAATTGGCCACTCCAAATTGTCCATAGGTATGAATGTGAGTGTGAATGGTTGTTTGTCTATATGTGCCCTGTGATTGGCTGGCCACCAGTCCAGGGTGGACCCCGCCTCTCCCCAAGACAGCTGGGATAGGCTCCAGCACCCCTTGCGACTCTCGTGAGGAAAAGCAGTAGAAAATGAATGAATGAATGTTAATATCCGTGTTTTATCCTTTGATTAAGTATGCCTGGAAGAACACCTCAGATGCGACGCCTAATTGGTGCACAGGAAGTCGATGAACGAGTCCCTGCGCCATTTCATATGTGGGCAAGGCACTACTCCTTCCATCCATTATGTGTCCAGTGAGTATTATTAGATGGCTAAAACACATCATCACACACCATCATACATCTCCATTATGCTATTGCCTCAGCTAATGCTTGCACTCAGCATTCAGACCCCCCCCCCCCCCCACCTCCAAAATAACTCACTGAGGGTCCAGCAATGCAAATAACGAGTCAGGGCCGCGGATGACCACGTTCAAGTACGTCATCTTCAATGGTAAATCTGCTGCGTCAGACATGTTGGATGTTTCTTCATATGTGTTGAAACGTGTAGAAATGTGTAGAAGCATGTAGAAACATGTAGAAACGTGTAGAAGCGTGTGTGCTTCACTTGCCTCATCGCTTAACTTCCACCAGTTGGGCCGGGCAGCCTTCCAGGATCCTGCAAAGCGTCTGAATATTCATCTTCATTAGGAGGGGGGCACCGTCACCGCCTCCCCTTCCCCTCAAGCAGGGCCGCTCCAAGTGATCCAAATGGGGGGTGTGGGGGGGGGGGTATTGAAGATGACTTCTGTCTCCAGGCGTCGCGTTGCACGTCTGCCCTTGTCAACGTGAACACGGTGGCGTTTGGACTTTTACACAATAGTCTGCTGGTCAGCGGCCAAAGGAGATCACTTACTGGAAATAGAAATAAATTTGATGGAGTTACTCGCTCTGACACACACTCACAAAAAAAGAGACAAAAGTACACACGTGGTTTTCCAGGAAACTTTGTGGACTTCACTTTTCCAACTATTATAATGAGGCCCACACTTTGGCTTCCATGCCGGGTAATGTTCGGATAATGCACCGGGTCTCTGCCGGTTTTAACGGGTCAGAGTCAAGACTTCTAAAAACAACATCCAGTACAATTTAAGACCCATTTCACCACATGAAGCATAATCAGAGACACGAGCCCATTGGGTTTTGACCCGGCTGCAAAGGTACTTCGATTTTGGTTAACACACTTTAAAGTCCTTTTAAAGTCGTTTTTAAAACATTTGGAGACATTTTGAGGATTATTATTATTATTATAATAATATTATTATTTATTTTATTATTTTATTATTTTATTATTTTATTATTTTATTATTTTATTATTTTATTATTTTATTATTTTATTATTTTATTATTTTATTATATTTCAATCTATTCCAGACCCAATCTAATTTCTGTGATATGAAATTCCCTGTTTATGAATATTTTCATAGTAGGCAGTCTGTTAACACTTTAAATATTATTAGAGCCCTGTAGACATGAACTAACATCCCTATAGTCACCTTTACACTTCTACAAACACATATAGAGGACATAAGATAAAATAAGACATATAAGACATAAGACTCGTACATGAGAAAAGAGACAGGAAGTGACGTTGAGGTTTTTTTGGTTAGTTGTTCTAATCTGATGCTTGTACTTGACTGGAAGATGACTGACACGGTGACCGGGGTAGAACCCTACATATCACCACAACATCATTTGAGTTAGTTTGGCTTCATTTGGGCTTTTTTACATTTGAAAAGGCTTCAATTAGGAAACCAAAACATGTTCAATTTGTTATATGAGCCCATGTTTGTTGCAGGAAGTGTAGTTAGTGCAGGTAGAACCTCCATTTAGCCACATCGCTTGCATGTACTCACAATAGGAAGGGTTTATGTATCCGGCAGCATGACAATGTTTAAGGAGACATGCTGCCACGATGGCGATGACGTAATGCGACCCCAGGACACCAGATGAGGACCAAGTGCAGGTGAAAAGGTATTTTCGCCAAAGGGGCGACTAAAAGGCAAAAAGCACGTCAAAAGCTCAATGCCCCACCAAAGGAAGAAGCACCCAGCTGAACTAAATCCAGCAATCAACAATGACAACCAGGTGGGGGGGAAGAGGGAAAGTAAGAGCAGCAGAAAACTGAACACACCAACACAGGAAATATTCCAAAATAAGAGCACGACACCAGGAACTAAGGCTTACTAAGTGAAACGGAACAAACTCACACAGTCAACAACTCACATGGCGACACATGATGCATCCACAACACACACGACACGACACGAATGAGGACCAGCGACCAGTCCAGGGTGGACCCCGCCTCTCCCAGCCCGAAGACAGCTGGTACATGGTAATGGTAATGGTAATGGTAATGGTAATGGTAATGGTAATGGTAATGGTAATGGTAATGGTTTTATTTCATTTCAACATGCATCAGATTCCAATTGAGTGCATCCCATAATCAGTTCCCAGTTCCACATGTCCAAAAGGAGTAGGAAGAAGCAAAGCTTATTAAATCCTACCCCTCCATTTGGTACTTTTACAATCAGTAACTATTACATTTGTTCACTTCCTGCGTTCATAATATAGTTTATGTTTTTTTTTTGTTTTTTTTTTGTCACGTACCGAAGTACTGTGTGATATGAGCATCCAATGCCATAATGGGTACCATAGTAAGTATCAATATAGTGATATATATAGCACATCATGACTGGTTCAAGACTCTTCATCCTTGTATTTAGCAAACATCAACTGCTTGTATTGTTTCTTGAATTGGCTCATCGTTGTGCATTGTTTGATTTCCTTACTCAATCCATTCCATAGTTTGATTCCACATACTGAAATGCTATGGCTAGCATAACGTAGTCCTAGCATAGAAGTGTTTCAAATGTACTTCTTCCCTGAGATCATATTTCTCCTCTCTTGTAGAGAAGTATTGGATGACATTTTTAGCTAATTGGTTATTTTTAGCCTTATGCATTATTTTAGCTGATTGAAGATGAACTATATCAGCAAGTTGAAGTATTTGTCATTTTACAAATAAGGAGTTAGTATGTTCTCTGTAGGCGGCATTATGAATTATCCTTACTGGCCTTTTTTGCAGTACATTTAGCGAGTGAAGATTGCTTTTATAGTTATTAGCCCATATTTCCACACAATAAGTAAGATATGGTAGAACCAGAGAGCAATAAAGAGTGTGGAGTGATTTCTGATTGAGAACAAATTTAGCTTTGTTAAATACTGAAATATTTGTGTCCACCTTATGTTGTATATTTGTAATATGAGGTTTCCAGCTCATATTTTCATTTATTGTGATCCCCAGAAATGTATTTTCGTTCGCCCTTTCAATGTCCACACGGTCCATTTGTAGGCTCCAGCCTGGCCAGGATGGACCAGATGTGACTGGCGGCAACGGACTGAAAACAGAACAAAACAGGACACGGAGCAAAAAGGTTCACGGCTAGCACGTGGTGTTCGATGCCTGCAGGGCCAAGCGCTACAAACACAGGATGGCTGTGCAAGTACTTCCTTATTTGTCAGAGAAGGGAAGGTGCTAAAAATAAAAAAAGACCTCGCCGCTTTGATACGATGGTGACATATATCGTCATCTTTTGTGATGCATCTCCCGGAGTGGATCATTAGCTTGTGATTCGGTGTGAGCTTTGCGTATCACATGACATTTACATCCAATGTGCTCGCTGTGCACATATATTTACCTACAGCCTGAAATGTGGACTTAATAATGCACATCGCATATCACGCCCTCCCTCTCTAGTCGTCTTAAGGTCCTCTCTGAAGTCTCCTTCAACAACAAGTATCAATCGGCGAGTCGGCCGCCTTCTGGCGCACAAGCCGCACAATTAGACGCACGCGTGATGGAGATGTGCCACAGATTAGCGCGCATCATCCTCACGGGCTCCCATCTGTGAAAGCATTCATCAGGGGATGTAAAGGAACTTCAAGCGGGCTCGGGATGGCTGCAGGTAATCTCAACACGCTCCTTTGTTGTCTTTGTTGTTGAGACTCATTTGCCTGCAGCTTCCGGGGACCTTTGGCATCGCTGGAATAATATTTAGCGTTAAGATTTTGCCGCCTCAAAGGGAATTTTTCTCTCCTTGGTGACGATGTTCCACAAAAGTATGACAGAAATTGTGTGTGACAAGCGCCACTCAAACAGCGCCGACCAGAACAGGCTTAATACTATTTATAAATCTCAGAAACGGCAGGGTTTGCAGGAAAGTGTGACGGAATAAGGGATGGAGGCTAGGAGGTGTGTGTGTGTGTGTGTGTGTGTGTGTGCGTTTCCGCCTGAAAGCTTCTTATGACCTAAGTGTAACTCCTGTCTAAACATAGCTCCACACCAAATAGAGTGAAAGCGTCTGATGCGGCGCCGCCTAAACAAGCTTTAGTCGCCGCAACACTCTTGTTTCTTTCCCGTTTCTATTAAAAGTACCAAATTCCGGCCTAAATGACGGCTAATTGTGAAAGTTTCCCTGCAACTAAGTTCATTAATTTCCCCGATGAAACACTACTAATCCCAGAAATAGTTTTATCCGGTGCACCGCGACTTCAACTCTTGACTCTAAGGCGCCTAACGCTTCCAAGAGCACAGCGAGTGTTCCAGTCGTACAACATGGCGTCCTAAGAAGTCCCACAGGATTAGCCAGATTATTGAATCACGGCTTTAGATAATACCATCGGTTACAGTTTACTTTGGAGAACAGATGCAGAAAGGGGGGGTGCAATATGGCAGCCCGGGCATGTGCTAATGATAGCGGCGGTTGGAGCTAAACAGATGCGGTCCAAATTTGAACAGCTGTCAAACGTGATGAGCGTGACACGGGCGCCCGCGGTGGAGAGGCGGGCGTACTTTTGCCTGTGATACGGCGGCCCACACGTCAACGCGACATGGTGCGTGACAGGTCACGCTATCGGTGAAACACCTGCCGCTCGGGCGCGTGGGCGCGGGGAGCGACCGAGACGAGATTATTTAAGAATCACACACGCGGCGCTGGTGGCTTACGTTGGGACTGGAGTATAATCTGCAGGGCGCATGAAAATAAAACGTGTCTGAATTAAGCTGTGTCACTGGCGGCGACGTACAGTACACGCCACACCGACTTCATGTCTGGAACCAGTCATGATGTGCTATATATATCACTATATTGACACTTGACACTGTGGTACCCATTATGGCATTGGATGCTCATATCACCCAGTACTTCGGTACGTCACAAAAATTAAATTAAAAAAAAACTTAAACTATATTAGGAAAGCAGGAAGTGAACAAATGTAACAGTTACTGATTGTAAAAGTACCAGATGGAGGGGTAGGATTTAATAAGCTTTGCTTCTTCCTACTCCTTTTGGACATGTGGAACTGGGAACTGATTATGGGATGCACTCAATTGGAATCTGATGCATGTTCAAATGAAATAAAACCATTACCATTACCATTACCATTACCATTACCATTACCATTACCATGTATTTGCTCGGTAGCGGGGTTACACAAATAGCACCCTAACCGCGGCGAGGTAACGTGTAGCCTTTAAATTCCCAACGAGAACGAGAACAAAAATAATCATGCTGCTCGTGAACCCAGAATGAGGACCCAACAAAGACCTGTGGATAGCTGCCCTGGCGTATGCCTGTTTAGTTCCCTGCGGGAAGTCATCTCAAAACAGAACAACACGTTATTTATTATTTCTGTATTTATTTATCTTTCATTGGAGCTCATTAGGTATGCGCTGGTGTACCTAATCAAGTGGTCATTTATGGCTCGGTGGGACAGGGCGAGTGTTTGCGGTACATGTCAAATTACGCATGAAGCCCTCAAACGTCCTTCGACTGAGGGACAACATGCTACTTAGGCTACATGATTTAAAGGGGGGGGGGGCGTTCTAGAATGCTGCCAATTTGCATGTGTGATTTAGTGCAGCTTGACTCTTTCAATCAGGAGATAGTGGACTTTACGGATTTATTCAAAGACAGACTCGTTGCTGCTGATGCTGATGCCGATTCCGCAGCCATTTTACGTAAAGTGTTACATTCTTTCACTGCTGTGAGAAACATCGCACTCGGTGTCGCTAAAACTGGCAAGGCGACCAGTCCTTGTGGTGTAATGGTACAGCTGCTCCCTTTTAAGACAGAGGGTCTGGATCCAACACAAGTAAATAACATTTTAATAGTGTAAACGGAAATATAAATAATGTTCATTCATTGATTCATTTTCTACCGCTTATCCTCACGAGGGTCGTGGGGGGGGGGGGTGCTGGAGCCTATCCCAGCTGTCTTCAGGCTGGGAGAGGTGGGGTCCAATCTCAGGGCACATATAGACAAACAACCATTCACACTCACATTCATACCTATGGACAATTTGGAGTGGCCAATTAACCTAGCATTTTTTTGGAATGGGGGGGGGGGGGGTAGAGTACCCGGAGAAAAGCCACGCTTGCACGGGGAGAACATATAAACTCCACACAAAGATGGAATCGAGGGTGGAATTGAACGGGTCTCGTAGCTGTGAGGCTTGCGCGCTAACCACCCGATCACCGTGCAGCCAATCATGATGTTAGGAGAAATAAAAAAAAGGAAAAAGTTATGAATAAAGTAAAAATATTATGAGAATAAAGTCATAATTATGAGAAGAAAATGTTGGAAGTTGGGGAAGAATTTTTTTTGGGGGGGGTATATGAAAAATGATGCCATTTTAGTAGCATAGAGTTAAAATAATAGTCATAGTATATTTATAGAATATCAATATCAAGTCATAGTATTTTCAGAAACAAACAAAAATGAAGTTGGAGTTTTTTTGAAATTTAGTCACATATTTGTGAAATTAGTCCGACGGTTATAAAAATAAAATACTATAGTGGTACGATCTCCATCTTAAGGTTTATTGCGCGTCAAAGTAAAACGCGGCGCCATCAGGGATATTGGCGCTGAATATCAGTAGCATGCAGTCGGCCGGCATCAGCGTGAGGCGAAGCCGACACGGACGCCGGCGTCTGCGCTTCCTCCATTATGGATATTGTTGAGGCGCGGCGGAGTCTAATGACATCTCCGGCAGGAACTCTCCCAAAGTGGACATCTGCCGGCCCTCAATTGTGGGTGAATGTCAGGGCTCCTTTAAGCCGTTTGGACTGTGCCGTGATGGATATTGGCAAACAGCTTGGCTCTGTGAGTAAGGATAACCTTCCGTTTGATCAATCCCGCTCCCGTCTCTAAGACTATACCGCCCGATAAATCAATAGCCTCCATGGGTGTTTGCCCTGCTGCTTTTCCATTCCTTCCCAGCCTCTTTTTAAACAGCACTTTCCCTGCCCTATTGTTTTAATATGAACCCCCCCTGCCCCCCCCCCCGTTTGTTTTAGCTTCTATTGCAGCGACATGATGTAAAAGCATGCAAATGTTGCCATGCTCTCATTTGTCATGAGCATCAAACAGCAGTCACACTTGGATGTCTCCTTTCGGGGGGTCTTTTTTTTTTGGGGGGGGGCTTCTTGGAAAGAAGCAGGCGAGTGAGGGCAAGAGGCAATTTCCCATCAAACAAACAAAGGAGGGTGCGTGTTTTTCCTCTTCCAGCAGGACGCTCCCAGGAACGAGTCCTGGTTTTCCCAGTGAAATCGGGATTTTCCGGTCGCCCTGCAAAGATTCAGGGCTTTGTGGGCGGGGTCCGGCGACTTCAAATAATCTCATGCAGCGTGTCAAGCGCACACACCAGTTATTAATTAGAAAGCATCAATCCCTCCGAGGTTTGGTCTTGGTGCGAGAAAAGAAAGAATGCGGCGGTCCCGTGGCTGCCGAGCTGCGAGCCATTTCAAGTCCGTGTTCAAATGCGGCCTCCTGCTGCCAAGAATCCGCCAGAGATGCAAGGGGGGGTGGGGGGGTGGGGGGGCTCCATCCAAACATCTTCACTGTTTTTATGCGACGTGCGTGTTTGCTGTGACACACTTTCTCGCTAACGTGTGTCCACGACGCCGGGGCTCCAAATGATGACACGCTGGCTCGTAATGAGGAGGACGGCATCGCTGTTGCCATGGTGACCCGCCATCCCCTGGTGGACCAGCCTGGACGCACCTCTCACGTTGTCGGAGCTCCAACTTGGACCAACTTCACTACAATCACATTTGAAGTACAGTTGTCCCTCCACGCGTTTCCAAAATATCCGATGCTGTTTATTATTATATTTATATTATATTTATCCAAATGTAGCATATTAAAGCATAATATATAATATCAGTACAATGGAAGGCGTTGAAAAGATGTTGATGAAATGTAGTAATCTACATTGGTCACTAGGTGTAATGTTACAGTAATGTTACGGTAATGTTACAGCAATGTTAAAGTAATGTTACGGTAATGTTACGGTGATGTTACAGTAATGTTACAATAACGTTACAATAATGTTACAGCAATGTTACTGTGATGTTACAGTAATTTTATGGTAATGTTACAGTAATTTGGCAGTAATGTTACAGTAATGTTACAGTAATGCTATGGTAATGTTGCAGCAATGTTACAGCAATGTTACATTAATGTTACATTAATGTTACAGTAATTTTACAGTAATGTTATGGTAATGTTGCAGCAATGTTACAGTAATGTTATGGTAATATTACAGTAATGTTACAGTAATGTTACGGTAATGTTACAGTAATGTTACAATAACATTACAGCAATGTTACTGTTATTTACAGTAATTTTATGGTAATGTTACAGTAATTTGGCAGCAATGTTACAGTAATGTTACAGTAATGCTATGGTAATGTCACGGTAATGTTACGGTAATGTTACAGCAATGTTACATTAATGTTACAGTAATTTTACAGTAATGTTACGGTAATGTTGCAGCAATGTTACAGTAATGTTACGGTAATATTACAGTAATGTTACAGCAATGTTAAAGTAATGTTACAGCAATGTTACAGTGATGTTACAGTAATGTTACAATAACGTTACAGCAATGTTACTGTAATGTTACAGTAATTTTATGGTAATGTTACAGCAATTTGGCAGCAATGTTACAGTAATGTTACAGTAATGCTATGGTAATGTTACGGTAATGTTGCAGCAATGTTACAGCAATGTTACATTAATGTTACAGTAATTTTCTGGTAATGTTACGGTAATGTTGCAGCAATGTTACAGTAATGTTACGGTAATATTACAGTAATGTTACAGTAATGTTACGGTAATGTTACAGTAATGTTACAGCAATGTTAAAGTAATGTTACAGCAATGTTACAGTGATGTTACAGTAATGTTACAATAACGTTACAGCAATGCTACTGTAATGTTACAGTAATTTTATGGTAATGTTACAGTAATTTGGCAGCAATGTTACAGTTATGTTACAGTAATGCTATGGTAATGTTACGGTAATGTTGCAGCAATGTTACATTAATGTTACAGTAATTTTCCGGTAATGTTATGGTAATGTTGCAGCAATGTTACAGTAATGTTACGGTAATATTACAGTAATGTTACGATAATGTTACAGTAATGTTCAGTGAGACACACAAGCACCAAACTCTAATAATGTTTAAACGTGGATTTAGAAGGTTATAAACATGTTTTCTGTTCTCTAAAAAGATATGAAATATATGTTTTAAACATTTCATTTAAATCAAATATTTCATATTTATTTTGAATATTTAATATTTTGTTATTTAATTATATTCACAGTAGTTTGCCCTCTTCCTGATTTTTTTATTTTTTATTTTTTCACACTTAAATGTATCAGATCATCAAACAAATGTACATCTTAGTTCATGACAACACAACATGCACTTTTTAAATTCAACTTTTTTCTATTAAGAGAGGAAAAATCCAGACTTCCGTGGTCATGTGTGAAAAAGTCATTGTCCTCCCTGTTTAAAAAACTAAAAAAAACTGAGATTACTACTACATTTCAAACAAATACTAACCCGAATGTACTTCATGTAGGTTCCGTCCTTCAGTTTGTGTTTTTATGATTTCTTTTGGCAGCGCATGCAAGCGAAGACAGACATATTATGATGGGAATCGTGTTAAAAAGTGAAGCTACGACAGCGACTATGCAGATTTGACCTTTCCCAGCCACTCCCGTGTCATTTTATTGCCTCTTATTAAAAGCAAAGCGCACGCGGAACCAAAGAGACAATATGACAACATTTATTGCTGGGAAAACAAATATTTCCATGCGATAACATCACCGGGTCGCCATGACGTTTGTGGAAGCCGAGGATGAACCCTCATTATCCCAAATGAGGACATATTCTAATAAACCTTCCCGATGCTTTCAGTGTCTTCTCGTCGCGTCCTTTTGAACATCAGAGCCTCATTTGTGCTCCCATCTTATTACAAGCATCCCTTAATGAAGCGGCAACGGAATTACTGTTACTTCCGCCAGCAGGACTGGCCTGCATAATTGCCCAGTAAGTGGACTAGATATGTGAATGTGAATAAATAAGCCCGGCGTAATTAATGGGCGCCAACGATTCGACTGGCGATAATTAAACACGGGCTGGCTTTCTTTCTTTTTTTTTTTTTTTTTTTTTCAATTTGCATGATGAAGGCGTTTAGTTAACGTTGTGTTGTTACAAGTCGCCCGTTCGCCAAATGTCAACATATCAGAATTCTCACGGCTGCTGTTAATTATCTCGCCGAGCTTTAACGCTAAATCAATTAGCTTTAATCTGCCGCTAATTGAAGTACACTGTTCTTATCCCGGCCTCCTCAAAAACGTATACGCAAGGTTTCCTCCACCGACTAGCAGAACATTTTAAATACAAATGTTCGGGTACAACCCCCCCCCCCCCCCTCCAGTCGTTTGTTAGAGTTTAGAACTCTGTTGGACTGTTGGATAAACAAGTGGAGTCCCTTCTCCCGGTTTCTCAACGCCGATGGAGGGGGGGTGGGGGTGGGGGGGCGGTCGGACCGCACCGTAATTGGCCATATAAGACTTGCCTGTCTTTATGTTTATTTTCTTTATATGTCTCCATGAGACTGAATCAACGGCGCCTCTGGTGGTTGCAGCCAAGAATTGCATCCCTTATTTCCTCCATGGCCTCAGCAAATCAATAATCAATAACCGATGCCAAACAATCGTCAGTCATTCCATTACTATTCCCCTGACGCGCCAAGGCATTTTATTTCTCTTTGACCCACCCCCCCACCTTGTCCCCTTATCATCCATTCGCATTTAAGTTTGCTTTTTATGGCGCATTTTACGAGCCGGCAGAGGTCAGGAGTGATTTGCATATTTTGACATTTGAAACAATGGAAGCGGCGCTCACTTTTAAAAAGCCGCCTGCGAGCGGCGGAGGCACTTTGGAGAGCAGCCCTTGGCGGGGCGCTGAACGGGATAGCATCAGATGAAGAGGGCGGCTCTTGATGATGAAGAACAACCAGCGTGTCGGCGTGCAGACGGACGCTTTCAAAGAAGCAACGCGGTGAAGAAGACGAGGAGGAGAAGGAAAACATTTTCATTGACCTCCTGACCTCCATTTTCCTCCGTGAATGCACCACCTGAACTGCATTACGACCGGATGATGTCACCACCCCACCGCCCCCACCGCCAACACCTTCACTGACATCGATGTGACACGTTTGAGGCCGCCGGGAAACGACTGTTGCGTTGCCGCCACCTGGGAAATCGTGGCTCATAATGATGCCTTGCAGGAAACTAGGAAGAACAGTTCTCGTTTCGGGTTTCTAACCCTAAAAATGAACCAGAAAACAATTCTAGTCCTGAGCCGATGTCCACCAAAAAGTGAAAATTGGTGAAAACATGCACCCCCGCTGACCCCGCATCTTGGTGCTGTAATTAACCCCTAAAATTAACTCATTCATCCTCTGTAACTTAATGTTTTCTCTCCAAATCGGCAAGATATTTGGTGCACGCCTTCAGGAGACTGACCAACACCTGTGTAAAAAACATGGCCATCATCATCAACATCAAGCGAAAGTTGGGGCGAAGCATAAATTGTTCATAAATTATTGATCATGAGTCCAATGATTATATCTGCATGTCTTCAAAACATTCTGATGACAACCCATATGGGGCCCGACATGTCATTTACATGTCTGTCTAAAACTTAGAATACCATCGGGTGTCCTCATTTTTGACATTATGTACTGTTTTTTGTAAGCTAAGTACCGTATTTTCCGGACTATAAGTCGCACATTTTTTAATAGGTTGGCTGTTCCTGCGACTTATACTCCAGAGCAACTCCAATTGCTATGCCAATTTAGGTAGGAAAAAAAAACATACATAAGTCGCACTGGAGTATAAGTGGCATTTTTTGCGGGTAATTTATTTTCCAAACTACTTGACCAAAACAGACATTCCGTCCTCTTGGAAGGCAAGTTCTAACAATAAAAGAATAGAGAACAGGCTGAATAGATGTAAGATATGCTAACACAATGCTTATTCAGCTACACCAAAAATAAACATGAACAGAAAAGGCGTCCAGTGTTTATGGAACATAAACAGTTTTTCATTTTTATAAGTCGCTCTGGAGTATAAGTTGCAGGAACAGCCAACCTATGAAAAAAACTGCTACTTATAGTCCGGAAAATACGGTATGTTACATAAACACTGGACACTGTTTATTTTTTGTGTAGCTGAATAAGCATTGTGTTAGCATATCTTACACCTATTCAGCCTGTTCTCTATTCTTTTATTGTTAGAACTTGCCTTCCAAGAGGACGGAATCAAGTAGTTTGGAAAATAAAATGCAACTTATACTCCAGTGCGACTTATGTGTGTTTTTTTCTTCCTAATTATGCATTTTTGGCCTTGTGCGACTTATACTCCGGAGCGACTTATAGTCCAGAAAATAAACATTTTTTTTCACTTATAAGTCGCTCTGGAGTATAAGTCGCAGGAAGAGCCAACCTATGAAAAAAAGTGTGACTTATAGTCCGGAAAATACGGTACTTAAAAAACAGTACATAATGTCAAAAAACTAGGACACCTGACGTTATTCTAGGTTTTAGACAGACATGTAAATGACGTGTCGGGCCCCATATGGATTGTCATCAGCATACCTTGAAGACGTGCAGATATAATCATCGACTTATTGTCCGGAAAATAAGGTATTTTGCACACCAAAGTGTGAAATTTGGTCTCCAAATGGTGTTGCCTGTGCTGTTATTTATCTGATGAACACACAGCATGGTGCCATAGCAATTAACCTCAAAATTAACTTGAAATTTTGCACAAAAATGCTTCAAAACTGTAGCAGTGTTTTTGGACTGGACTGACAAACATGTGAGTAAGATTGGTTTACAAACATGGCTGCCAGCGAAGTCATTGACCTGATGTTGAAAAATGTGTATACCATGGGTGCTTTTTCACGTAATGTATTGGTTTGTTTTTAAGCATTTTTTTCGACTTCTGAATAAATACACATAAAGATTGTGAAAATTGGTCACAACATGCAATCTTACTGTGTTCCCTGATTTATTATTTTTGTGCTATTTATTTATTGATACACCACAAGGCACTCTTTATTAACACCAAAGTTGGATTGGCTTGAAATTTTGGCTTGAAATTAATCTCCAAAATTCCATGTGTAGCTCTAAGGTTGTGTATAAAATATGAGCAAGATTGGGTGCAACACATCGCCCCCCACCACGTGGGGTTCATTTTGGGTCAAACCAAAACATAAAAGCGCTTACCTTTTGCATGAACAGCTGTTTTTTATGTCAACAATATGGCTCCATCTTATTAATAAAAGGCTGCTCTCGCGTAGCCACATAATCAGGATTGAAGAAAATCAATAAAGCTTTGTGATTGTTGTCATTTTCAAGAAGGTTATGAAGCAGCAGGAAGTTGATAGTTTGAGTTGGGCTCGTTTGCTCGACCTGAAAGATCATATTTCTTTTTCTTGACTTATTCATTAGCACACCATAAAAGTGACGGGAATATGATTTTTTTTTTCCAGAGACTAGAAGCTGTTCTTAGTCCGTGTGAAATCAAAGGCCTGCGGTTAATGAAATGTAGCATGTGGTCCAACGTGATGTTGGACATGATGGTGTGGAAAGTCCACTCCACCATCAAGCAGGGGCGGGGACTCTAAATTGAATGCAGCTTTTGCTAATTGGGGGATGTCTGGCATTGGGGTCAAAGGTCAACGCATCCAAACACCAGCAGCTCGATGTTTATTGAATATTCGCTCCAGCAGCCGCTTTGTTTATGACATTGACTTATGAGGAGGGGAGGGAAGGAAGGAAGGAGGGAAGGAGTGAGGGAAGGAGTGAGGGAATGTGTTCTTTTATTTATTTGGAATTTATTTGTGTTTTTTTTTTTTTTTTTTGCTTCATGGGATGAGATGACTTTCATGTCAAGCAGACCATTTCTAACCTGGGAAAAACATCTAAACACCTTCAGCAGCCTCTCGACATCCGCACTGCGTGCCCAATGACCGCCAGAGGGCGCCCACGGCACCATACACCACATTGCTGCACACACACGCACACGCACACGCATTGATTTACAGCCATGATGAACTTGACCTTTCCACTAGGACGTTTAATACACCCATTGCAATATCTTGTTGTTTTTATTATCTTTTCATTTATGATATTGTGCTCTACATTATATTCCTTTATGGACCAGATCCATTAGAATACAAAAATACTTTTATAATATCACACAATTAAAGTACTGCTTTAGATTATATATTAGTTAAAATATTATTTTATTAAATGTATATATTATTTTGTTGTAGTTCCATACTACAACTGATACCACTACTACTACTACTACTACTATTACTGACACTAGTAGTAGTAGTGCTACAACTAAAATAAAACAATTGCATAATGTAGTACTTTTAGTGTCATATCACTACTACTACTACTACTACTACTACTAAAAAAGTATATTCCTTTTATTTTTTTTATTCCTTTTATCATGTATATTTCCATACTTTTAATGACTACTACTATGCTGGTAATATTGCTCATACTGTATTTTCAAGGCCGATGACATAAAACCAATTTTTAAAAAAAGTGAAATAAGGCACTTGTATGTAATAATGATGATGATGATGATGATGGTGTGAAGACGACCACCTTTGCGCGTTCGTGTGCGCGCCTGTTGACCCAATGGGCGCAGAGGAGGAGGAGGAAGAGAAGGAGGGGTATGTCTCTCTTTCTCTTTCTCTCCTTCTCTTCACCGTCGCATCTCTCTCTCTCTCTCTCTCTGTCTCTCTTCCACCTCCTCTTCCTCAGCCCTCCATCCTCTTCGTCACTCCTCCATCCGGCCAGCCAGCCTGTCGGAGCTCAACTCGGAGCTCCTCCGTGTGACGAGCAGCGGACAGAAAGAGGATTTCCATCACACTCCTAAACATTTTGGGGCGGCAGGAGGAGAGGAAGGTTTCTTCAATCCCTTCCAGCTGGTGCGCACCGGAGTTGTGTATTTTATTGATCATTTTTTTAATACAGAGAAGACGTAAAATGACGCAGGAGAGGAGAAGAACACAAGTGTCATTATTATAGTAAGTAAAGCCTGGTTATGATTTAGACACCTCATCCTCATCGCCATCATCGGCCAACTTAGAAGACGGTCTCCCGGTCCTCGGTGCGCCAAGTGCACCTGCTGCTTGGGCGCCAGGAAGAGGAGATGAGCGCCACAACTTCACGTTGCGCTCGCTGCATGCACGCCGAACGCCACGCCGAACGCCACGCCGCCTTTTTTAAAACAACAAGAGCGAGTGGCAACTTCTCTCTGGTGGGTTTGAGGTTTCAATTCCACTGGGAAAAGCTAAAAAAGCTAAAAAGACCAACGGGCTTTCGGTGCGGTTGCTACCTTGGACAGCTGCCTGCTTCGACGGGGAGCTGTCCTGCCTGCGCGGTGCTGAAAGTGCTCCAAGTCACGCTGTGATGAAAATGCACCTCAAAGATGAAAGGAAATGAAGTGGGATTGCATTTCATTTTCTTGCTTTGTTTGCGTTGCAAATGCAATGTCCCTTTTTTCCAATCTTTATTTGATCATTTAGTATTCCATGTACATTCCCAGCGCCTCACGTATCTCATCCATCGCGTCCTCAGTGCCCTGCGTTGGGCGTCATCCAGCCGTCACAAGCCTCGCTCTCTCATCCCTAGTACCACCAACCGTTCCCAAAAATGCCCACATTCGCGTCCTCCGTCCATCGCGTCACACATCATTCCCCGGCATCCTGCACCCATCACCTGTATCCTTTCCTCGCATCCCGAACTCATTCCTGCATCCCGCATCCTGCCCCAACCTACATATATTCCGCTCATATCCCTCAAACTTGTTCAATTTTCACAAATCCTGCATTTATTCCACATATCCGTTCAAAGGAATGTCAGCATGCATGATATCTCACATGACTTCCCAGTATTCCACATTTGACATCTTGCACCAATCACCTGTATCCATTCCCTCTCAAACTAATTCCCGGTGTCCTGCATGCAGCATCCTGCTGCCATTCCCAGTATCCCAGCCTTGCGCATCTTCCAATCCCTCATCAGTTACCAGTGTTCCGCATCCTGCACCCGTCACTCATCAGCCGTATCATATTCCGTTCCAGAAAATGTTGCACATTCCCAAAGTTCCGCACATATTCCTAGAACCGTCCGCAGTAGCTTTTGACACTTCCTCAGCAATCCGTGTTATTCTTCAGCATCTTCCAACTATTTCGCCTCCTGTTTCCGTCACTGCGATGGTTTGCCCGTTTCCCGCATCCTGTGCCCATTCTTAAAACCTTACCGTCTTTCCACAACCATTCCAGTGTCCTACATCCGTCACGGGTATCTTTTCCGGCATTACTCCACAGCATCTTCCATCCATCCCTACCATTCCACATCCATCTCTGGTGTCCTAATCCACCATTCTGCTCCCATCACTGGAATATTTATTTCCAGCATCCTGCATGTGTTCCCTAAATCCTAGATCCAAACTGAAACCATTCCCAGTGTCACGTATTCATCACCAGGGTCTTTCCTTATTCCTCAGCATCTTCCAGCCACCCTGTGTCCTAAAGCTAGCATCCTGCCGCCATCACTGGAATATTTTACACGTCCCTTTTGCCCATCTTCCTCAGACTTGGCTCATTCCCCATCCATCCCTAAACCATTCCCAGTGTCCACATCCATTCCCAGTATCATGCATTACTTCCAAGTATTGCCCATCCATCCCCACGACTGCACATTCATCTTGTCTTCCAAATCCAGCAACTTTCTCCCAATGCTGGAATATTTTATCCCCAAATCCTACATCCATCCCGGATCCATTCACAGTGTCCAGTAATCATCACCAACCTTCCATCACTGGAATATTTTACCCAATTTAGTAGCATGTCTAGCCACAGCTCTTTCCTTTTCTTGCCTCCCAACTCATTCCTGCATCCTCCATCCACGTCCATCCATCCTTCATCCATAGTACCACACATCACTTCCCATCACCTGCATCCTTTTCTCGCATCCTTTTCTCGCATCCCTAACTCATTCCTGCATCCTGCTCCCATCTCCCCTAATCTTTTGCCCATCTCCCTCAAACTTGTTCCCTTCCCCAAGTCCTGCATCCACCCCTAAACCATTCCCAGTGGCCCACATCCACTACCAGTATCTGGCATTATTCCTGGACATCTTCCACCAATCCCCACGATTCTACATCCTCTTCCTCAGCCTCCCAAATCCAGCATCCTGCTCCCATCACTGGAATATTTCATTCATTTCTCGCATCCTGTGTCCATTCCCCAAATCCTACATCCATCCCTAAAGCATTGCCAATGACCCACATCCATTACCGGCATCCGACATTATTCCTCAACCTCTTTCATCTATTCCCAAGATCCTGCATCCATGCCTTGCATCCTAACCCCTCCCAAGTAGCCAGCATCATCACCTGTATCTTTCCTACTTTCCCACATGCATCCCCAGAGTCCGGCCTCCTGTGCCCGTTTCCAGTGTCCCGCATCCACTTCCAGTATCCCAATCCATTTCTTGTTTGCTGCATCCATCACAGCCTCTTTAACTCTTTCCACTTCCCTCAAGCAGGTGCTATTATTGTTCCTTCAGCCATTCCCATTGGTATCGTGCACCCATCATTTGCATCTTCACTGCTATCCCGGATCTCTTCCCATCTTTTATTTGTATCCTTCTGCCCCAACCTGCGTACCCTTCCCTCCTTTCCCAATCCCTTCCTCAACCCGTTCCCCGTTGCCTGCATCCAGCACCTGTATCTATCCCGGAGCATCCTTATCTGTCTCCGTCAGGCTGCCGTGCGGATCACTCCGCACTTTATGATATTGCAGTTGGCTGCAGGTGGAAGCGCCTGCCACTTATTGTCTTTGGAATTGGCTCGCCGGAGAGGCGTATTACTCCCCAAAGCGGTGACACTCCGCACGCTCCCAGCGCTCCTCGGTGTGGCTGCGGCAGGAGTTAGCGCATCTAATAGCGGCCCCTGTGCAGCTACTGACAACAAGCCATTTGGCGCCGGGATTAATTCCCTTTAAGTGCTGCCGAGCCATGGCAGAACTCATCCCCGGATTCGCACCCGCAGACATTCACATTCGTGTCCATGAAGACGCTTTCATGTTTTTTTGAAATGATGCTGGATTTTGTGGCTATGAAGGAGAAGAATAATGAAAGTGACATTTGAGATGCTGCTAATTATCATGACGGAGTGATGCAGGGTACAGCTCGCCTTAAAATAACTAAAAGATCTTTGGAGAGGCTTAAAACTCCACTTAAGCTCCACTTAAGAGCCCCCCCCCCTCACAAAGAAGGCTTTTACAATAAATTGCTCATTAATTAGTGGAATATACTTAAAAAAACAGATGATAAGCTATGACGTGTTTGATAAGAACAGCAAAATAGTGAGCTCCTATTCAGGCACCCCTTTGGACTAGCTTGAATTTGCCAAATAGTGAACCCCCTGTTAAAACCTGTTGATAAAGAAATATGAATAATAGTCATTTTTAATAAATTGTTTGGTTAAGAAAACACAAAGATGGCATGGTGGTCTATTATAGTATGACAAAGAGTTATGGATGTTATCGTTCCAAAAATGATTGAGATATTACACTCATATCCATCGCCAATGGTGGTGCACAATAATTGTTGTTTGTGCAGTTTGTGCACACCTGCAGGTAAGGACTGGAACAAATGTCCTACATTAGTCCAACACATCACTACTATCAGGAGAACCAGAGTATAGAGGGGAGGAGCCACCTGCTGTGGCCCAGCAATGTGCACTGTATTCGGGTACATGCACCGAGCAGCTGGTGTGACATTACAAGATCTCTGGGAAACTTTTTGCACTTTCCAAACGCTGGCGTTTTAGGTGGTTGATATGAGTACTTTTTACCCTCCTGGCGGAACATTTTTATATTCTTCCTCATGAAGTGAGGCCGTGAACAGGCAGGAAGAAAAAGGAGGCATCACATTGCGGGTAATGTTGCCTAATTGGAGCGTTTTATCAAAGCTAATTTTGCGACGTGATAAGTCTTCCATATAAAACGTGCATAAATTGTAGTGATTAGTCGACTCAAAAATTGGCAATTTCTTAGTCAGTTTTTTTTTTTTTTTGCAATGAACCTCTGCACCAGTTACTAATCGCTAAAAAGAGGACGAGGAAGCACTAAAGTGTGCTAACCTCTAAGCTAGTTTGAATGTAAGGTTTTAACAGGAAGTTAGCAAGTAGATTGTAAGATGAAGAAGACTGGAAATGACGTGTTACAATACTCCCTGCTGAAGCAACCAAGGGAGGAGCCTGTTTTGAAAACGTTCTATTCAAATTGTGATGCCAAAGAATACGGTATATTGTGATGAGTATCATTATCACACATCATAATAAGTCATATTGCCCGTGCTCATTTTGAATGAAACAACCGATTTGTGGTTTAGACAAGCCAACTATTCAAAAAAATTGTAAAACGATTTGTCACAGTATCGCATGTATACAGAATACAGTCTACAGTATACAGTATACAGTATACGGTATACAGTGATATTATTCTTATTAAGGTTTTTATATTCACTAAAAGGACCTTCAACAGTTTTAATACGACATGCTAGCTGACTTTTTGACACGTTAAAGCAACTGACACACATGGTAATCATCGAAGACATCAAAGACAAGGGTGGGCAAACTACAGCCCGGGGGCCACATGCAGCCCGCTAAGCGTTTGAATCGGGCCCCCCAGTTGCTACCAAAGTATTTAAAGCTTTAACATAGAAGCTGTCAACAGGACTTTCAAGTCGTCAGAGTCATGTTGTAGTCAGGGATGTTCTTTAATGGTCAGTGTTTATCGTAAAAAACTGTAAAATTAGATTTTGTTATTTGATGGGGTGCTCCTGAAACTAAGGGACGGAATATATGACACTTTTATGGATAAATAATTCCAGGTGGACTGTTAGAATTCTAAACGTAAACCACTTTGCATGCATCAAATATTGAGTCTTGGCTCCTGGAAAATTTGGTTCACTGAAGTTTTCCCAACCCTGAAGATCAAGATTTCTCTGTCCCGTTAGATAGAACAACGGCAAGACTGGAGTGAGCCCTTCTGTTAGTTAAATTAAATTAACAAAACACCATCATTGCACTCGTCTCAAAAGTCATGTTACATTCTCGTCTTGTTTCGTTCTCAACGAACCAACTTTTGCATCGCCTTGTCTCGGGAATGGAGAGACTGGGAAATACAACTCAGGAAGTACTAACATTTGTAAAGCAGTTTAATTGGTTCCACACTCGACCGTGATAAGTGAGTTTCCGTAAAGTAAAACAAGACATACAAGACTCACACTTTTTTAGGTCCGGTTTCGGTACAGTACTTCCTGCGGTGGCTATTGTCTGATCGGTGTAACATTACTGACACCTAGTGACCAGTGGAGAATATTACATATTACCAAATCATCTTATGAATGTCTTATATTTGACTTCATTTATACATTTTTATACTTTTTACTTGTTTTTACTTGTTTACTTGTTTCATTTAGGAAAAAAATACCGTAAATATGCATATTTTTGCCCAATAATAGGCCATAGTCAACCAAAAACAGCATGATTTATGAATTATGAGGTCGCCTACAATCCAATAGTATCCATCTATGCTATTGAACTTAGTGAGGCATGAAAAAGTCGTATTGTCCGATCTGTTTTGTGATGTTTTGCTAATTTGGACATGTTTACTTGCTAAAGATAGCAACCCTAACAAGCTGTCATGGCTGCCTTTCAGGTCTGCCGCTCGGAATAACGCCAAATGGACGCCGCTCCGGACGCCTCGCCCCCTCACCAGCCGTGATGGAGGCCGGCCAAGTGACCTTTACCACACCGTGAACGAGGACACCGGTAACCTTTTCTCGGTTATCTGCGGAGGAGCCGTTGATCCGAGAGCCTTTCTGGTGTCAAACACAAAAACAACGCATTTAAAAATAAACAATAAATCGCTAAGGATGTGGAGGAGGTCCGAGGAGATGCCGACGGATGTGTGGATGTCCTTGCTGCTGGTGTGGATTACTTCCCTTCCCTGCGTGTCCGTCACCCCCGTCGGAGGGCCGGCGCAGGCGACGGCGAGCCTTCCCGGCGAAGGACAGCGACTGCTGAGCCGCGCCAAGAGGGGATGGGTTTGGAACCAAATGTTTGTGCTGGAGGAATTTTCTGGACCCGATCCAATCCTGGTTGGCAGGGTGAGTTCCACCATTGTCGGCCTTCTATTAAGCTTGCTTATCGTGCGGGAACATTAATTCGGCCATTCGGATGTTAGTCCCCTCTTCCCGGTGGGCGGCGGGAGGATGGGAGGATGGGAGGATGGGAGGATGGGAGGATGCAAGGATGCGAGGTTTGTCATGGGAGGAAGGATCCTGCAGCTCAAAAATGATTTGATGATGCTCGCTAGGATGTCCTTCACGTGGCGCTTAGGAAATATCCACAATGTGATATGTATAGTCTTATTTTCCCTTTCAGTACCGATATGGATCATTTTATAGACAACAATGTGAGCTACTATCATGTCAAAAAACTAGGACACCCAATTTGTGACGCCCCCTATGGGCTAGCATAGCGCTATCCCACGGTCATAATGAATGAAGTAGCCAATGATCTACTCACATTGACACATTTTGTTTGATGACGATTGTTTTTCAACCAGTTCCACCAAGTTAGTGTTTTTTTTTTTGAGTGATGTGTGAGAAATTTCAAGTCCGACTTTTAAGATCAACGCCACCGTGTGGCGTATTTGTCTGCAAAGTAATAGCACAGGCAATGCTGTAGGGATGCATTTTTTGACAAATTTTCACCCTTTTGTGTGCAGCGGTTCAAGTGTAGAAGCTATTACACAAACGCAAAAATTTCATTTTGTTTGTTTCTTTTGTCTTTTTCCTTACGGAGTCGCCACAGCGGATCTTTTTGATCCGCATGCTGATTTTTGGCATTAACAGATGCAGAAGACAGGGTTAGATGGAGGAGAGTGGTTTGCTGTGGCGACCCCTGGAGGGAAAAGAAGAAGAAGATACTGATTTTTGGCTTCATCCCTTTATATTCCGGTGGTGCTTACTAGTGGAGATTCCTGTATGACTAATGAAAAGATGCTTTATTAAATATTTATCAGGTATTGCATAAGTCTCAAATTTTCCACCCATGTGCTCCCCAGTCCCCTGAAGTTGTTTTTAAAATTTCGTTATGATTCAGGCAAACATTTTAAAGTTTGTGTTTTTTTTTTTTGTTGTGCTGTGTGAGAAATTCCAGCTCCAACATATGGTGTTTAATAACAGCGCCACCGTGTGGCATAAGCGACACAGATTTTCACCCTTTTTTGTGCGCCAGTTCAGCTTACACAAACGTTGATTTTTTAAAAATAAATATCTGTCTACAATTTAGAAAATAAGTGCTTGTTTATGAAGAGGCACACCATCTGAATTTCTGGTACTAAATATGTGGTTTATAAATATTTCAAACACAAAAAAAAACATTTTAATAATTCATTAATTTTAACAATTAAACACTTGGCTGCAAAACTATTTTTTATGCTCCGGAAAAGAAAATAGCAGCGTTGTTGTGTCAAATTGTTATCATATTCAATGTATGTGCAAGGTGGTGTTATATTTTGGACAATTTTCTCTTTTTTCTGTCTTTCTTTTGCCCAATATATTTACGTCCCGTGCTGTTATCCCACAATCCCTGGATGTTGACATGGGAATATTGTGAGTTTGCATTGAGTCTAATTTGTTTAATGGTAGTTTCTCCTGGACCAAGCACGGGCTAATCCTGCGGATCAGGCCACCTGCTCCCTGGCACCGCCTGGAGGCGTCAGGCCGGCCAAAGCAGCTTGTTCACAGCTCGTTTGTGGGCTTCACCTGCGGGGGGAGTCGGCCCTGGCATGGAGCGTCACACTCAGCCATATTGTTCTCTGCTCGCCGGCCCGCCTCCTCACCCGGTGGCCTTCAGTTTCTTCTCCGTGCTCGTTTGTGATTACGTCGAACAACCCGCTCTTCTTTTCTTGCTCGTCACACGGCGCCGCATCAATTAAAGATTGGCCACCGGGCGGCGGCGGGATGTTGCACCTGTGTGTTCTCTCTAAATAGGGTACCAACACAAAAACGCTGTTAAGTGACACATTAATTTTTCAGGGCCAGTCAATTAGGAAGCCTCGGATGGTTTTGACAATGCCAGGATGCAACTCGGTAACGAACAAAGAAACAAATGTCGGCTCCCGGGGAGGAAGGTCTAAAATGTGCCAGACTCTCTTTTATTCATGCCACAGCCTTGCATCGACGTTGGCTTGCTTGTTTTGGCAAAGCTACGACAGCCATACAGTTTACCGGGTTAGTCTTTATGTTTCATATGCTAGCTAGAAGGCTACTTCCTGGTTTAGCTAGGATGATACTAAGGTGCTAGGACTCTACCATTTGTGTTTTGGGGTCAGCGTGGGGGTGGCCCCGTGGTGGCTCAAAGGCAAAAAGGGGGAAAAAATGAACGCTGTACTTCAATTTAGAATGTTGTGTTAGCGTCTTTATGTCCGCATGTTAGCTAGAAGGCTACTTCCTGGTTCATGTTGGATGATGCTAAGATGTTAGGACTCTACCATTTGTGTTTTTGGATCAGGGGGGATGCCACTGGCAAAAAAGGAAGAATGTTGTTAGCTTCTTTGTGTTTCATATGTTAGCTAGAAGGCTACTTCCTGGTTCATGTTGGATGATGCTAAGATGTTAGGACCCTACCATTTGTGTTTTTGGATGGGGGGGATGCCACTGGCAAAAAAGGAAGAATGTTGTTAGCTTCTTTGTGTGTCATATGTTAGCTAGAAGGCTACTTCCTGGTTCATGTTGGATGATGCTAAGATGTTAGGACTCTACCATTTGTGGTTTTGGGTGGGGGGGGGGGATGCCTGTGCGGTGGTTCAAAGGTAAAAAGAGCAACAAAAAAAACCCCAACAAATATTGTGTCTTATCATTTTTTGTCCATATGTTAGCTAGAATGCTACTTCCTGGTTCAGGTTGGATGATGCTAAGATGTTAGGACTCTACCATTTGTGGTTTTGGGTGGGGGGAATGCCTGTGCGGTGGTTCAAAGGTAAAAAGAGCAAAAAAAAAAAACCAACAAATATTGTGTCTTATCATCTTTTGTCCATATGTTAGCTAGAAGGCTACTTCCTGGTTGGTTGAGGTATGACCTTAGACGGATTTGGACAAAGGGACTATTTACCCTTTTACTCAATTTAAAGAGGAAATACATTTTAGTACCAAAATCCAATTTTTCTCACTGGGGCCCCTCCTCCCCCCTGCCCCCTTTGGCTTGGGGGAGGTAATAAAAGGCGACCCAATTATTGCACCAGATCCTCCAAGGCTGAAATGAAAGTCTCCATTTTATGACATCTTTTTCCCTCCTCCCTCTGAGGTTTAATTACACGTGCATCCCCAGTCTGCTCCTGCGACATCATCATGGCCGTCTGCGTGGGAGATTGGGCGCCATCGATTTGTAACCACGTGTCGTTCACAGCACAGACTATTAGCATGAATGTGAGGACGATGATGGGGCGGCTGGGGGGGGGGGTGCAGATGAGTGAGAAGGACGGCCGTGAGGCGTGACAGTACCCCCCTTCCTCTTTTGCGATATTCTTCTTCAGCTCGCCGTCTTTGTGTGATGTGGCGTGTGAGATGGACGTGGAGTGTTACCTGTTCGAGGGGAGCCATCCAGACATCTTTTTTGGGGGGGGGGGGGGGGGGGGGTTGCTAGGGTTAATAAAAGTTGAGCTTGTTGTAAGAAAAGGTTGGAGGATTACTTGATCAGAAATAAACCGTCATTAAAAAGAGAAACTAAAGCACATCCATGTAAAGGCAAAATGCAGCAGGACCAAATATTTTTTTATATTATGAAAATACAATAAATACACAATTAACCTAAAAATTAATATTTTTTCCTCTTTTTACCTTAATATTTTAAATTTGTATTTATATTTGAATGTATTTTTCATTTTTTTTTTTATTTAATTTATTTACCTTTTGAAGGCATTCCATTTAGCGCAAAATACTAATGGTACAGTCCGATCTAAACATCTGACAGTGTCTTTGTCCGCCGTCCAGGAAATGTGAATCCGGCATTCCACTTTTAGGAGAAGGAATTAATTTCTGTCATTCCAGAAGCAAAGTACCAACATTTCCGTTGGTAAATGGCTAGCAAATTGGGAGCTTTGCCGGATCCATGCAGAGTCCACATCACTGCAGACGATGCACCAATCCGCATGTCCATCTCACTTTCCAAGACTCCGGGGTACTGAAACTCCTCCATTTGGGGCAGGAGGATCTCAGATGGCACTCCATGGACCATGGACCTGGAAGTGCTGAGTGTTTTCCCAACCATGGCAGACGTTTTGAGGCAGATAGTGATGATAAGCGTCCACCATTCAGCATTGGGGGTTGAGGTTACAGCGCCCCCTGCTGCTTCGGCATCCCCGTGATGACCTTCCATTGCATTGAAAGTATTTTTGGGACAGCGTAGGGGGAACAATGAGTGTTTAAAAACGCGGGCGCGCACGTAAATAAGCACTAAGGCGGGCAGCGTTGGCACGGAGAGTATATTTTATGCAGGAAAGACGACTTTAGTTCTTTAGTGGCGCCATAATGTGCCGGTGGGCCCGGTCCTTCAAAGCAAACAAGACTTGTAAAGTGTTTAAGTCCTCTCAGACAACTTCTCTTAGCTAAACTTTTTCCTTGCATTCAATCAAAGCCGCCTCAATTATTCCAAAGTGCGTCTCGTTTGCATCAGGCCATTAAAGGCAAAGCTCGCCTCGGAAACACAAAAAGAAAGACAAACGGCGAGCAAATTGCTGCGTTTGCACCAAAGACAAATCCGATTTGTGTTTTCTTTGTAGCGCCGGGCCGATTGATGGCGGCCGGCGCAGAAATATTTCACGCGCCAACTTTCCTTCGGTCGCCTTCCTCTTCTTGTCCGCATGCCATCGCTTCGCCAGGAGGATTGATGATGATTGCACCCCCGCCTGCTGGGTTGCATCCAGCGCATGCGAGTAATCAACTATTAACATTCATCAATGCGGGATTTGATTATTGATCCTGCCGGGACGTGTCCATGGGATGATGTCATGTGGCGGTGGGATACCAACAAGAAGAAGGAAAGGTCAGAGGTTACGTGTCCATCCTCATTTCGATTTGTTGGACTCTATTTGTGGAAATATTGGCTTTATGATCTTATGATGTCAGATGACGATTCAAATGTTTTTTTATTCTGATAATAATAAATAATAAGATTTTCCTCACAATTAAAATCGACATTTTTAAATGAACCCAATTGAATTCATAATCATATTTCAATGTTCCAATGCTACAAAACATTGATTCGGAGCGAGTGGGTGCAACTTGGTTGGGTTGGTTTTTAGTTGAACCCAATGATGGTTGAACCCAATGATGTTTGAGCCCAACAATGGTTGAACCTAATGATGATTAAACCCAATGATGGTAAAACCCAACGATGGTTGAACCCAATGATGGTTGAACCCAATGATGGTAAAACCCAACAATGGTTGAACCCAATGATATTTGAACCCAATGATATTTGAACCCAATGATGGTAAAACCCAATGATGGTTGAACCCAATAATGGTTAAACCCAACAATGGTTGAACCCAATGATGGTTGAACCCAATGATGGTTAAACCCAACGATGGTTAAACCCAACGATGGTTAAACCCAACAATGGTTGAACCCAACGATGGTTGAACCCAATGATGGTTGAACCCAATAATGGTAAAACCCAATGATGGTTGAACCCAATGATGGTAAAACCCAATGATGGTAAAACCCAATGATGGTTGAACCCAATGATGGTTGAACCCAATGATGGTAAAACCCAATGATGGTTGAACCCAATGATGGTTGAACCCAATGATTGTAAAACCCAATGATGGTTGAACCCAATGATGGTTAAACCCAATGATGGTTGAACCCAATGATGGTTGAACCCAATGATGGTTGAACCCAATGATGGTTGAACCCAATGATTGTAAAACCTAATGATGGTTAAACCCAATGATTGTAAAACCCAATGATGGTTAAACCCAATAATGGTAAAACCCAATGATGGTAAAACCCAATGATGGTTGAACCCAATGATGGTTGAACCCAATGATTGTAAAACCCAATGATGGTTAAACCCAATGATGGTTAAACCCAATGATGGTTGAACCCAATGATGGTTGAACCCAATGATGGCAGCTCGCTCTACCCAAGGGTGGTATCCTGGCACCGCTGCATTCTACTGGATTTACCCCCTTGTCCCTCAACGCCCCCCCCGCCTCCTGATCCAGGAGGGCAGTCGCTCTTGAGCCCAACTAAGCTGGCCTCCGGCAGCCGTCGTGTCTGCGTGTGACAGCCACTTGGGTGAAAGGTCTTTGGCAAAGGACGTCTTCTTATTCTACCTGCTGGTTGCCAAAGCAACGCAAGTCTTGTCACACACAAGAGCACAAAACCAGAGATCCACTTTAGGGACCAGAAATTGTCAAAATATTCCTGTGAGGGTTACAGCATAGTAAAATACATCCAAAACATCCAAAAACAAGAGTCAAAAAGTCCTGATATTAGAAGTAGAAAATGTATGACCATTCTTGAAGAAAAAAGTGTGGCTTGTGGCTGTAGGCAACCTCTCAATGTAGTTTAAAAAAGCATAACTCCAGAAGATAGCACGAGCTGCATTTAGAACAGCATGAGTGGTATCGCTAGCTGTGTTGTGCCATGAACTGGATAGAGCTTTCTGCTTTCTCATGCACTCCAAATCATTATTAGTTCTACAAAATAAAATAAAATGAGTTTTCACTTCCAGGAAATAGATTACCACCCCGTACCGGTCTGAGGGGCTCCTCCAGGTGTGCCACCAAGGCGGTCCCAACAGTTCCATCCGAGCCGGGTGTGGTGTTTTACGACAGAGCTGAGATGGGTGACGGGGGGGCCATTTTGACCGCGGCCAGCTGATATACCGGCCATGACGGCGTCGGTGATAGTCCCCACAGCCTCAGGGAACAACAACAGGGAGGGTGCGCCGGCATGTTCCTTCGCTCGGCATCACACACGAGGGGTGGGAACGCAGATCTAAAGGCGGTGTAGCTACACGCCGGCTCAATACGCTGAGATTACGCCGCTGCATGCCAAGAGATGTTGTGGGTGTGAGAAAAGCAAATGAAAACAAAAACATTGATGGGCTTTTCCTTCCTGCATTCAAAGGCAATAAAAAAAGAAAAGAAGTCAGCCGTGCGTCTAATCCAGACTATATTATATCCGCGCCAAGGACTTGTAATTTGTGTGCGCCGTAATGGCCGTCAATCATTCTCATCGTCTTGCTCACCGCCTCATCTGTCAATCAAAAGCAGCCAAATATGCGCTGATGGTTGCCGTCGCTGCAGAAGAGTCCATCAAAGACACTCTTTCAGGCCATGACCCACTTTGGGAATCACGCTTTTCAGCAATTTCAGCATCCGGTTTTCTTGATGACCGTAATCATCCTCCGGTAAATGCTGCGATTATAATTTGTTACTTTGCGTTACTCTGATACGGTTACTCTGTTACGGTTACTCTGTTACTTCAACCAAACGGTGAATCGGAAACAGATTGAACACCGGTACACGTGCAACACGCATGACTTTCATTTAAGCGCATGCAGAGTTAGATGACCAACAACCTGTGCGACTCCAAATGCCAAGCAGACGCCACGTTTACACGTTTAAAACAGTCGCATTTTCGCCCAATTCCAATTCCATGATGGGCAAAACACTGTGTGCTTCCGAGACACCAGGGGGCGACTGTGAGTCAAACGCTAATAACCAATTCATGCACAAATTTGTTGTGATGTTAGTTTTTTGTGCATGTAGATCAAAGTGCGGCCTGGGAGCCATTTGTGTACCATGGTACTTTAAAAAACAAAAAACTAGGAATATAGGAATATCTGATTCTTTACCGGAAACCAATTATTCCTAATACCAAAATAGTTGTTCACTAATTGGGATTAATCACCGATTAGTTGTTGCAAAGCACAACGCTTTGTCTTCCATCCATCCATTTTCCTCTGCTTATCTGGGTCCAGATCACAGGGGCAGCAGTCTCAGTAGGGAAGCCCAGACTTCCCGGAACTTTCCCGTTCAGAAGACCCTTATGACTAAAACTAAGAGGAGGAACCGGACCTCGCCCGGATGTGGGACACCGGGGCCTCACCCTGGTGGTCGGGCCTTCACCCGCCCGAAGAAGCCACACGGGATCTCCCCCTCGTAGACCCACCACCTACGGGGGCAAGCATAAGGGTTCGGTGCATTGTGTGGTGGGTGGCGGTCAAGGGCGGGTGCTTTGTCTTGAAGTATTTTTTGTCAACAAAAAAATATGTCCAAGTGACGCGCCGTGAGTTTGGACGCCCCTGACGTAAACATGTGTTGTCCGCCTCATGTGCAGTAAGCATGGCTCATGCATAATTGCAATCGCACGCCGCTTCTTCAAGAGGAAGCGGAGGCGGTGGTTGCCGTGCAGCGTGTCGGGAGGACGCGCCGCCCGGCCCCCGTGTGCGTGCCTCGGCCACAATCACAATTTAACAGGAAAGCGCGTGAGCATCCACGCGACTCCACGCTCCCCGAGCGAAATAATAAGCAGGCGTGCTCCTACTCACATCTGCGGCGCGGCGTGATTGCGTCCGGGTTGTGCATCATGCGCAGCGTACACATGATTGTTAATTCATAAGGCGTGGCCTCACCGGGGTGCATCTCCTCCATTAGCTCCCTTTGCCACATCCTGTTTGTCATCTGGCAACTCTGCCGCAAAATTCATGGCCGCCACAGTCCGCATCCTTCATGCTTGGCCCAGTCGGGCAGGCGGTGCGGGGGAGGAACACTTAGCGGGCTAAATCATCTGGCGCTCTGCCTTGAACTTTGCTCTGACTAATTTATAGGAATTAAAGCAGCTCACTTCGCACACTTGCCTCGTGCATAGCTTTGCTTAAATGAGCCTCCATTGTGTGCTGGAGAGGCACTCGCCGGAACCTCTGCCAAGGCCCGACCGTCCCAACCTCTTCCCCCCGCCACCAGCCACTTCCTGTTCCTGCCAGTAAATAATGTTCATGCATCTCAATGAAATAACCGGCAGATTGTGATGGATGGATGCGACATTGTGGATGCGTTGTTCTCACGCAACGTTACTAAAACTGTACATTTCAGTGCACAAGAGTTTAAATATAAATATAAAACGTTGAAAGAAAGAAAGTTGAAATGATTGGAAAATTAAACAGCAGCAATGGAAAAAAAAAAATTAAATCAAGAAATCAAGAAAAGTTGTATTCTGACGCCAAAACTTTAAGAGAATTAATTGTAACACGAGTAACATATTAATACACTTATTAAACAAAATAAAGTTATACTTTTTATAAATGTATTTATAAATTTATTTATAATATTATGGGAATCAGTCAAAAAGTCCTGAAATTATGTATGAACTAAAAATGTATGAACATTCTCAAAGAAAAAAGGGTGGTTTGTGGCTGTAGGCAACCTCTCAATGTAGTTTAAAAAAGCATAACTCCAGAAGATAGCAGTAGCTGCATTTAGAATAGCATGAGTGGTAACTGGATAGAGCTTTCTGCTTTCTCATGCACTCCAAATCATTATTAGTTCTACAAAATGAAATAAAATGAGTTTTCACTTCCATTGTGGATGCGTTGTTCTCACACAGCATTACTAAAACATGCATTTCATTTTCCTCTAATGAAAAAAGTTGCTGGATATTGACTTTCTTACCGATGTTGGATAAGCCAATATGGCCGCTGCTGACACTGTTTGTGCAAAGTAAGACATATACTGCAATATGCAATGCACGTTACAAAAAAAGCATCATATTTATGGCAAGGATCTCATCGTTTAAATCACCTGCAGTGTCTCGGCCCTCCATGGCACCCGTTTGACCCATGCGGGGCCAGGGGCCAAGGGGCTCTTTGTCACACTTCCTTGGGATCCGCAAGGGGGGCACGCGACCGTAACGCAATCCGTTAGCTGTGATCTTAACCCTTAGATGCATAAGTGGGTCAGGTTGTTTTCTTGAAATATCTTCGTAATTTTATCTTTTTGATATCATGCCATTCACATTTTTAACTTACCTTTTATACATTTTAAGAAATTTTTGTTTTTGTGTTACTACCCCAACCTTCCATAAGTAGGACAAAAATGACCCGGTCAGGTTGTTTTCTTGAAATATCTTTGTAATGAAAATTTTTATCATTTCATTTTCCAGGTATTTCTCAAAAAACATGTTTTTGATATCATGCCATTCACATTTTTAACTTTTAACATTTTAAGAATTTTTTTTTGTGTTACTACCCCAACCTTCCATAAGTGGGTCAAAAATGACCTGCATGCATTTTCTATGGAATCCAATAGGGACCTTTGATTCTTATCAACTTATCAACTTCTAAATATAATACTAAATATCATACAAGTGATTATTCCTAACCAAAATGGCAAAATTGGCATAAAAAGGCATTGATTCTAGTATGGGTGATTTTTGACCCACTTATGGAAGAGTGGAGGGTCCAGTCACTCGTGCATCTAAGGGTTAACTGAGACCAATTGAGGTCCAATTTGCTGAAATATTCAAATTTCCTGACCGATCATCTGTATTCAACCAGGAAAATGTGACAATTGAGTAATTCATATATTTTGGGATAAAAAAACCACAAAGCGGGGAGGGATCGCTGTAGTCCTGCTAACAAACAAAATGGCTGCTTCCTTGGCAGCGTTAGAGCTGGCTGTGTCTCTGTTTGCACGCTATCCCGCTCCAGCATCCAGCGATGGCATTCTGCAGGCCGTAAGCCCTCTTCAAGCACTCACAGGAAATGAAGAGCTGTCCGTAATTACATTTCAAGCGGGCCAAAGCCAAAGACGACTATAAGAACATTTTTTAAAAGTCTCTAAGTATTCTACTTCCTGTTAAGATCCAAACGTTGGCCGAGTATCAACAGTAAATTGGGATGATGCCGCTGTCATTATTCAAATGGGGATTGTGATTATCTGAAGCAGGCTAATTGGCTCTTGTAGCGGGAAGAACAACTACGGCTAAAGAGGAAGAGACCCCCCCCCCCCCCCGACCATCAAACACACACGCTTCCTTGCTGCTGCGTTTCCACGTCCCGGCAGCCAAACTGGGACCGCTCAAAGTAATCTTGTTAAGACTGGATGCTGTTAGGACGCGTTTAGCTCGGAGAACACGCGGGTTGCCAGATCAGCCCGCCAGATCTTAACCTTGTTCATTGGAAGTAGGCAATCATTGGAGGGGCGGCTGTTATTTCCTAAATGTGAATACTCATGATATGAAATGACATCATGTTGGTGGAAGTGATTAGGAGTGGAAAGGAAAATGCGCCAAACGAACAAATGTTGTGATAGCTAGCAGCATTCATACGGCAAGTATAACATGCATACTCTCACGGGTAGCGCCATTTTAAAGCACATGCAGAGCTAGATAGAGTCGCTGGATGCTGACCATTCATTATACTTCAAGACTGCCATCTTGTGGAGTTCCTTTTAAAAAATGCTAATATTTTATTTTAATAAAATAGAGTCATAAGAGACTCCAAAAAACAAAGAGGAAATGGACACATATTTTTAAATAAGTGCTTTTGACACAGAAATGAGGTTGTCATGTGACGAAGGGGCCAAAATGGCGTTTTTCGTCATCTAGACTGTAAAACATAATAAGTTGACTTCACTCAAAAAAAGTATGCAAACTTGTTGCCTTAAAAATTATAATAAATTTGACTTAAACATGACGAATAAAGACAATTTAGTTATTTAACTTACATATTTTGTTACGTTCATGCAACTTAACAAAATGTAAACAATATGTAATGTACGACACATATATGTTCCCTTTTTTAATAATTTTGTAATATTTTTTAAATTTTTTTATTATTTTTGTAATTATTATTTTGTAATTATTAAGTTATTTCATTTTCCCATTTTTTCATTTGTACTTTTTTGGACATTTGATACACACACATACAATTATTGTTGTTTTTTCTAATACAGCATAACTACATAACAATCATCATCACTATTATTCATTGCAACTTTGTAACCCCCCCATATCCGTATGATAGTTATTATGACCCCCCCCCACCCCCCCGCTTCATGAATCCCAAGCAAAGCATTATGTGTGTAAACACCGCATGTGACATTTAGCTGAGGACGGCCATTAAAGATGATGATGATGATGATCATCACCGTTGAGGGTCGCTCACCTCAATCACTGAGGCGCTCCTCTCCCCCCCCCCCCCCCCCCACACACACACACAAGACCTCTCCTCACTCTCTGCTGTCTTAATGCCGACACCGCCAGACACTGACCTTTCTCCCAGATGAATTATTTGGCTTTAATGACGCCTCCTGTACAAAGCAGAGACGTATGGCTGCAGTAATGGACACACGTGAACGTGCTGAGAGTAGTCAGTGTGCAGCTTGTGGAGCGGTGCTGCTGCTATTCACACAGCTTTACTTCTTAGGGACGTTAAAACGAGACGTACTTAATCAAGCCGTTATGATGGCCACCGCTTATTCCCTGTGAGCGTCTCTCCTGAGATGTTTCAGGTCCTTTGTGGACGTTCTCGTCCTTCATCGTCCCAGTCTGCCGCCCGGAGCCAGGCTGGTCCAGCAGAGTAGTAAAGTACGCTAGTAAACAGCTGCTAGGTGTGAATGTGAGCGTGTTTGACACCCGCTGATGGAGCCTCTGAGGGGGAATATTCTCCGGTGACAGATGCATGCTGGGAGAGGCCTGCAGCCCCCCCCACTCCCCCCTCGCCGTGACATCAGAGCAAAATGCTTGTGACACAACTGGAATGTGAGCATTTCAAAGACAAGTCAGTGCATCACTCCAGCGCGGTGTTAAAGTGTTTTTATTAGCATTTCTTGGCGGGTTCTTTCCATTACAGCCAGAGCGGACTTGGGTTTGTTTGTGTTATTATGCAAACGCTAATGACCCGCCTTTGATGAAAATGTGTGCATGGCTGCATAATCCAGTAGCGTTGGACACCAACCACCATCTTTTATGCATGCAGGGACTCTTTTTATGGGGGGGAAACGTGCTGTTTGAGGCCTGTGATCTACTTGGTGTCATTCTACTTAGTTAGCTCGTTAGCAGGATTACACCGAGGATTTGCAACTCGTTTAAACCAAACGTCAGGTGACCTTAGTCACTTATTTCATTCATATTCATAACTTTATGTCACGCCTTGGCAAGGTGTGGATGCTGGCGATGACCCCGGAATGCAAGGTAAAAATGGCTGCAGATAATAAAAATAAAAATAAAAATAAAAATAAAAATAAAAATAAAAATAAAAATAAAAATAAAAATAAAAATAAAAATAAAAATAAAAATAAAAATAAAAATAAAAATAAAAATAAAAATAAAAATAAAAATAAAAATAAAAATCTGCTGCTCATGTCCTCCTTCACTACATCCATAAAGCTCCTCTTTGGTTTTCCTCTACGCCTCCTACCTGGCAGCATCCTTCTACCAATATATTGACTATCTCTCCTCTGGACATGTCCCAACCATCTCAGTCTGGCCTAAAGGACTTTATCTCCAAGGCCTCTAACATGTAATATCCCTCTGATGTACTCCTTCATGATCCTATCCATCCTGGTCACTCCCAATGAGAACCTCAGCATACTCATCTCTGCTACCTCCAGTTGTGCTTCCTGTCTTTTCCTCAGTGGCACTGTCTCTAGTCTAGACCAAACAACGTGGCTGGTCTCACCACAGTTTTGAATACTTTTCCTTTCATTTTAGCTGAAACTCTTCTATCACATCACGCCTGACACTTTTCTCCACCCGTTCCACACGCTTCTTCACCTCCTTTTCACAATCTCCATTCTTCTGGACTGTTGACCCCAGGTACTTCAAATTCTCCACCTTCTGTATCTCGTCTCCCTGTAACCTCACTCTTCCACTCGGGTCCCTCTCATTCCCACACATACGTATACTCCGTCTTGCTGCGGCTAATCTTCATTCCTCTCCTTTCCTGGGCAAACCTCCACTCTTGTAGCATCTCCTCCACCTGTTCGCTACTCTCACTACAAATCCCAACGTCATCTGCAAACATCATAAGCTCATCTGTCAGCCTGTCCATCACCATAGCAAACAGGAAGGGGCTTAGACCGGATCCCTGATGCAGTCCCACCTCCACCTTCAACTCTTCTGTCCCATTGGAGGACTTACAGTCTTCAGATGTCCTGCACCACTTCAACATACTTCTCTGTGTATATGTACACATTTATATTTGACATTTTAAAAATGTTTTATTATATTTGGTGTATACTCAATATCAATTTGTTTTGTTCAATTTTTATAGAAAAATTATGTATTTATTTTATATATTTTATATATTGTATTCACGTCATTACTTAAAATATTTCAACTTGCAGATTGCACCTACTCCTTGAATAATGCATTCCAAATGAGATTGCGTGTCCTTGGCGGAGGTCACAGTCCTACGTCCTCCCCTTCAAGTCTTTGAGTGACATCATCACGGGGCCGTAAGCTCCGCCCCTCCCAGTGAAAACCCTCCTGTAGTATTACAGAAGTCCACTCTTCCACAATGTTCCTTTAATTGCTTCTTCTATTATTCATAATAGAATGGGGGGAGGGGGGCAAAGATTTGTTCTTCTGTCAGCACCAAGCAAGAACACCACCGATGTTTGTGACCAGGACGAAGGCAATGAACGTGATTAAATAACAGGCGGCCTTCGCCCCAAAAGCTCCCTGCGTGGAGGGGATGGGGGCCGGGGTCGGGGACGGGGAGTGGGGAGTGGGGTGGCCACAATTCTGCAACTCTCACGCTGAGCGCCAGGACACTCGGAGAACAATTCCAACACGCCCCCATTAAGCATTCATGATTCATCTGGATTTCGTATTATAACGCTTTGAATTTTTCATGCATCTACCCACAAAAAAACCCACCTCTTAGATTCCACACACACACAAAGTGACTCACAGAGATTTAATCAAACACTGCAGGGGAAGGGAAAGTGTCACTTTCACACAGGAGGAGGCTTCAATCATCAGCACACAAACACCCGGCTGCAAAGTGCCAGCGTGTACCTTAGCATGCGCTACAGCGATGGAAATACTTTAAAAATACTTCATCCATAGTACAGCCGAGATCCGATGTCACGTGTCAACATTTTTTACTGTCATACAAGTGGAAGACGACAGCGTAGCCGTGTTCTGTACATCTTTACTTGGCGCTTGTCCTTCTCAAACGCCACAACCAGATGCTCCACCAATCATAGAAGAATCCCAATCAAAGTCCTTTGAGGACAAACTGTCGCTCGAGACCTGCCAACAGTCTCATCACGCCAATAGGAACGGGTCCAAAACAGGATTTACATCACCCAGGAAGCTAGCGTAGCAGTCTCCATCTTCACTCGGTGATAAAACACCATAAAGGATCCAAATCCTTTGTGGGCAAAAAGCTGCTCCACACTAGCTGAGAGTTTTGGTGGAACAGAATGAACAGAAAATGAACATGAATGAAGGAGTGTCGAAATCAAAGTTGCTCCATACCGGCTGACAGTCCTATTAGCAATCAGGGATGGCGGCTAGCGCAAGAGGCTAGCATAGCAGTGCCTAAATGTACTTGTTGCACCTTGTTGTTGAACGGAAGGAGAAAGAAATGCAAAACACAAGTGAAGGCGTATCCAAACCAAAGTCCTTTGTGTGAGAGTAGGGTCAAGCCATCGGGAATGGCCGCTCATACAAGATGCTAACATAGCAGGCCACAATTTCACGTGTAGCTCCTTGTTGGAGAGCAAAATGAGCAAAAACGCACAACACAAATGGAGTCCTGTGTGCACGATAAGATGTTCTATTCCGGCCGATAGTCCTATCAAGCCAAGAGGAATGGCGGCTAAAGCAAGGAGCTAACGTAGCAGTTTGTAGCTTTACTCGTTGTACCTTGCTGAGTCACAGAGTATCCAAGTCCCTAACACACAAAAATATGTTCTATTCCGGCTGACAGTCCTATCAAGCCAACAGGAATGGCGGTTAGCGCATGAAGCTAACATAAATGTCAACAACTTCACTGTCCCTTGTTGATGGGAATTATCAAAAATTATGCTCAAAAAGATGTCTTATTCCGGCCGATAGTCCTATCAAGCCAACAGGAATGGCGACTAGCGCAAAAAGCTAACATAGCAGTCTGTAACTTTACTCGTACCTTGCTGTCGAATGGAACAAACAAAAATGTAAAAAAAACAAGTCACAGACTATCCAAGTCCCAAACACACAAAAATATGTTCTATTCCGGCTGATAGTCCTATCAAGCCAACAGGAATGGCGGCTGGCGCAAGAAGCTAACATAGCCATCAACAACTTCACTGTCCCTTGTCGATGGGAATGACCAAAAACGTATTACACAAGTCCTAGATGATGCAAATTGGAAAATTATTATGCTCAAAAAGATGTCTTATTCCAGCCAATAGTCCAATCAAGCTAACAGGAATGGCAGCTAGCGCAAAAAGCTAACATAGCAGTCTGTAACTTTACTCGTTGTACCTTGCTGTCGAATGGAACGAACAAAAATGTAAAAAAAACAAGTCACAGACTATCCAAGTCCCAAACACACAAAAAGATGTTCTATTCGGGCTGATAGTCCTATCAAGTCAACAGCTAGCTCAAGAAGCTAACATAGCTGTCCACAACTTCACTGTCCCTTGTCGATGGGAATTACCAACAACGTATTACACAAGTCCTAGATTATCCAAATTGGAAAATTATTATGCTCAAAAAGATGTCTTATTCCAGCCAATAGTCCTATCAAGCTAACAGGAATGGCGGCTAGCGCAAAAAGCTAACATAGCAGTCTGTAACTTTACTCGTTGTACCTTGCTGTCGAATGGAACGAACAAAAATGTAAAAAAAATAAAAAGTCATTGAGTATCCCAGTCCCAAACACACAAAAAGATGTTCTATTCGGGCTGATAGTCCTATCAAGTCAACAGGAATGGCGGCTAGCGCAACAAGCTAACATAGCCGTCCACAACTTCACTGTTCCTTGTCGATGGGAATTACCAAAAACACATTACACAAGTCCTAGATGATCCAAATTGGAAAAGTATTATGCTTGGTGATCAGGATTAGGGGCCTAGCTTGTTAACAAATACCCGTTAAAATTGTAAAAAGTATTATCGTTGGGTCTTTAGCTTTGATTTGATGTTATTCAATGATCTGGCAAATATTCACAGAACAAGACATTCCTTGGAAGAATGTGACAAGCATTATTGAATCTTAATTGCCGGGTAACTATGGTAACTCGCTAATAAAGCTAAAGCGTTGATATTTCATATTTAAAATATCCTTTTTGCACCTTTGAGTCATGCTCACATCTCGCGGTGATCATTTCTGACTATTTTGGCACTGGGACGCTTGCTAAGGGGCTCGGGGCAAAGGTTCCACCGCCATCTTTCAGAAAAGGTGTCTCAACAATCCCAAAGACAAAGCCGACCACAACACGACAGACGTAATCGTTTGATGAGGTCTGGAATGCGTTTTTCCTTGGGTTGGATGTCCTGGGAGGACCCCCCCCCCTCAGGAAAAGGAGCCAAATGTCTCCATTGTGCTTTAAGAGCATCACAAAGCGGCCATGACGCTATTAGCTGATGAAGACCACCGGCTGCTGTGCTGACGTGGCGATATTTTAATGGCCGCCGGTGCTTAACGTGACCTCGGGCCCATCAAGGACCGTTGTGGACTGCATCTCGGGTCCGGGTTTGTGTGAAGCCAAGACATTTATCACATCAACGCACGCACACACACACATGCGTGGCGTCTGACCAAGTGTGCAGATAAGACGACATGACATTATCTGTCGGCCGCGTCCGCCCATCAGCGCGGCGTCGTGTGTGAGAGAAGACAAATTGCTCATTTCATATCGGTCCTCGTGACCTTTTCTTCTCTCGTCTTTGTTGTCTTGGTTTTTTTGTAATATAAATACTGCGCTGATATGTTAGCTTTCATTGCGCTTCCCTTTTGTGCGCTTCCCTCTTGAATGTGTGCTCGTGTGTGTTCCTTGTTGTGTGTTTGTATCCGTGTGAGGAGAGTCTGTCCTCCCGTGGACAATGGAGCCTGCATGAAAAGCCACGCGTCTTTGTTGGCTTTATCGTAGGAGCGCGGGATAAATAAAGGCTGGGATAGTCAAGACGATGCATGATATGCTGCTTGCTAGTGTGTCCCATTGACAATGACGGACGTTGTGTGAGTGGACTCCGTCCCCGCATTTGCAATGGCGCCGCCATGATTTTTGTTTGCTTCATCCCAGGAATAGTCTAAAAAGTCCGGAATAGTCAAAGCGGTGCATGATATGCTGCTTGTGTCTCCAAGACAAAACCAAAGGACTGCCTATCCAGGCATCTCCCATATGACTTCATTTCTGGTCACATATTTTCTGATATCATATGATCACATTTCATACTGCATTTGATGCATGAATATTTGTCATATTGCATCCAAGGCCACTTTTAAAGACTTGAAGCAATCTGCTGTGCTACCCAACAACCTGCTGTCAATGTGGTAGTATTATATATTTGTTATGATCATATGAAGTCTAATATTTAATATGATATTACATATTTGGGAAGAAGTCCTGTTAATTCATTTTTTAAATATAATATAATATAAAATATTTGGGAATTGATACAATTAATAAATTTTTTTTAATTCTAATAATTATTTAGTGTGATCAAGTCAACTTTATATAGATATACCCCTTAATGACAAATATTTGAAAATGTATACTATTAATTTTAATTGTAATTATTCCTTAGTATAAAATTACATATTTGGAATTAGTACGGTTAATTCATTATTTTTAAAATGTATTTATTATTGTGTATAATTTTTCATATTTGTGAATTCAAGCCAACTAATTTATTACTATTTAAAAAATTGTATTTATCATTTATAATATTCCATATGGGCATCCATGTTATTAATTATTATTTTTAATTACAATTTAGTACAACATCACATGTTTTGACATGTGTGTCAATTTAATGTATTATATTGCATATTTGTGTAAATATTCTATATATTTGAATTTATACTATTCGTGTATTATTTTATTTAGTGTAATGTTGAACATTTGTGAGTTTATGCTTTTAATGTATTTTTATTGTAATTTTTAATTGGTACAATATTACTATATATGTATGTGTACAGTTGTTTACATATACATATATGTATATTTTTTATGTTTATATATATATAATCCACATTTCCTCCAATTGACCATTGTCATGTCTTTTCCTGCCTTTACTTTCCTCCGGCTTCTGATTGGACAAAAACCTTAAAAAAGGGGGGGGTCATGGCGCCCAATGTTGCTTGGGCATACACTTTAAAACAATTGCAGCTCTAAAGACCCTCCATAAGACCCTCGATTTAGCGTCTGCATGGACGAAGGCTACCTGCTCTACCTTATTCAAGTCGCAGGCTGGCAGGCAGGAAGCGAAGCTTATCCGCCATCCAATAGGAGGGCCGGCGACGTTTGCATGTCCCGAGATGCTCCGCAGGGGCCGTTCAGGGTCCACATTGCTTCTGGGGGGGAGCAAATGGGTGAGGGAGGGGGCGCGGCGCTGGTGTGCCGGTTACCGCACGTAATTGCTCCTAATGACCATTAGGAGTTTGCTTTTCATCCTCTGGGGGCCGTGCACAAAAAGGCCTTTGGTCTTATCAGTTGATTAGCAGCAAATAGACGCCGCCGCGTCCTGCACGGAAAACTAAACGAGGGTCTAAATTGCCACCGGTGTTCCTCGATCACAGACACGCTAATGGAGCGGCGGCGAACTCGTCCCGCTAATTCCCGACCGACTTTTCTCCAGATATTCCCTCCCTTCGCCAGCTGAAACGCCTCAGCTGGGCTTTTTTCCCCAAGTTTTCCGCGCTCGCTAACTTGCTACCGCTTGATTTGCATGATGCAAATCAACAAGCGATATGGATCTTCTCCCCTCCGATGAACATTGTACCAGGCAATTTACCAGGCGAGTAATTACTTATCGACAGAGTCCTATTAGACGGGAAATTGTATTGTTTGAAAAAAAGATGGCAGACAGGCAGGCCCGTCATTGAAATGTTGTTGCAGGAACAATAACAAGGATACAATTAGAAAGCATCAGCCAAATGGACGTGCGTTCGCTCGCCGCTCCACCTGCGCTCGCTGGAGTTTTAATTCATTCACAACACTGCCGGGGATCGGAATTACAAGCGCACGCATGGCCGCTCCGGGTGGAGGGTAGCACGACTTCAACACATGGCCGTGCCGATTGGTGATGGAAACCGTCCGTACATGGCAGGGGGTGTCCGGGGTCACCCGCTCCAAGAATAGCATCAAATATACGGTTAATGGTTATTATTATCATGTTTGGAATCGGTTGTACGGTTTGTTCATAAACCCCCCCCTCCGGTTGGATGGAATATTCCAGCTGCAGGATCCTCTCTGCTGAATTATAAATCAAAGGCTGCATTCAAATGTGCTGTAAATGAATGTCTGCTTTTTATTTATTGACTTTTTTTAAGCGAATGCGTCAAAGCAAACACGTCGTCATCACTGACCTCTAATAACCTTGAGCGTGGCGCCGTCTTACTGGTTTTAAGGGTTGTTTGTGATGCGTGCAGGATGACGCAACATCACCAAATTACGGGACACTTTGAGGAGGGGTGATGCAGGGGTCAAGGGAGCCTTATTTATTTCGTTTTGACTTTTACTTTGAATTTCTTCAAACGACAATTTTAGCCTGATAGGAAATATTGCAAATAGAAATACTGTATTTTCCCGACTATAAGTCACACCTTTTTTCATAGGTTGGCTGTTCCTGCGACTTATACTCCAGAGCGACTTATAAACAAAAAAAAACTGGACACCTTTTCTGTTCATGTTTATTTTTGGTGTAGCTGAATAAGCATTGTGTTAGCATATCTTACACCTATTCAGCCTGTTCTCTATTCTTTTATTGTTAGAACTTGCCTGGTCACATTTGGACGCATTGTAAACAAATTTATGCTGTTCCATCCATTTTCTTCTGGTATCCGGGTCCGGGTCGCGGGGGCAACAGCTTCAGTAGGGAAGTCCGGACCTCCCGGTCCCCGGTCCCCGGTCCTCGGCCACCTCCAGCTTGTAGCCCAGTCGCCACCCTATCGTGTGTTGACGTATTCACGTACATGTACTCGTTTACGGTTTTCAGATTTGTGTTGACTCCTGCTAACTAAAATCTGTTCTACACTAGAACTGGAACTCTGCCACGTCAGATGTGCTTCCTGACTCATCGGCAGAGAGTCCATGGTCCTCACGACAAACCCTAAAAAAAAAATAAACCCCATCACAGTGAGCTGAGGGAAGCGGCGAGCCAGACACACCGTCTTATATTACGCCATATAATTCCTGAAAAGGTGTCAAAAATATCAATAATATCGATTAGCAACAATAATTTGTAGCACAATTATCGACCAGCAACATTTGTTATCACGACAGGCCCATGTACCAAAAAATCCGTTTTCGAAAACAAGTACAGGCGTTATGGTTCATCCTCGTCGGAGCCAATTCTGCTTCATTTTATTTTTCTCCGCCTTAATTGCGGAAAAGGAAATAATTTCCCAACACGGTGACGCTGGCGTGTTCGCGTCCCGGGAGATTGGCACCTGGAGGAAAAAGAGCGGAGAGGACAGAAAATAGGTGGCGGCGTGCGGCTGCATTTTCTTTCCCGGTAATCGAATCCCTCACAAGGGCTCCATTTTTCTTCATCTGGGCAGGTCCACAGGACCTTTAAACGGAGCCCGGCACGAAAAGAAGGCACCATAGAACACAATTATAATTCCAATATAGTCCTGTAAAGAAAATGTAAACAGATTGCCCGCCTGCTAGGCTGCCGCCGCCCTCCCTCAAGACTCGTAATAAAGTAGAGAAGATGTAACAGCAGCAAGGAGGAGGTGTTTTTACATTTCAAGCAGCAGAGGCCTCGGAGCACAAACATTTGCCTCAGACCGTAAGGAGGCGGGGCGTCGGCGTGGAGGCATCTCCTGTCACGTTGGGTCACACGCGGGCTTATTTCCAGGCCGCACAAACAAGCCGGAAAGCCCGACGAGCCCAAATTGGTTTGGAATTTGATTTGTAAGCGTGCTCGCTTTCAAATAAGCAAATCTTGGATCCTCTGCGGGTGAGACGTTTTCATCCCTCGCCATACTTTGCTCGCCGCTCTTGAATATTCCCTTTGTTGTACACCCCCGTCACTCCGGGAGGGCGGGATGAGTTTACAAGTGGTTGCTTTTGTTTTTTTGTCATGACGCATTTGCTGTTACACGTCACTTCCTGTTTACCCCTTCAAACTCTTTATTAATAGCAATTCAAAATCAATATCATGGTCAAAATGTATCAAATCTTCATCATGTTGTCATTATTTTTAATATTTAAAAAAAATTAAATATCCTCAAAAAGTGAAATCCCAATAAATATAAAATGAATACAAATAAATAAATAATCATAATCAGAAATGATACTGCATAATATTATATAAAATAAATAATAAGGAATAAAAAAATGTTATGATCTAATGATGCCTTTCAGAAATCACATGAATAAAACTAAAAATGAAAGAAACACAGACTACATTAGAGCTTAACAATGAGAGTTACGTAATGAGCCTGAACGCCTCGTGTGAATAGCCCGCCTCTCGGGGAGAACAGTCACAATCACATCAAAGCTGTTTTATGTGGTGGATGATTTTTAAGCAGGCAGGATGAGGAGGTCCACGACCCGGGGTCAAATGGACCCCCGGTGGCCAGAATCAGTGCAGTTATTTTCACAGATTGTGAACTTTGACCTCAGCTAGGGTCCCAATACCGTACGTGGGCCAATCCGGGTATCTTAGCGAGCTTAAGCTGAGGGTAAAATCAAGAAAAAGAGACATGATGAGCACAAATGTTGGCTGGTTTGTGTATCTGTGTGTGTGTGTGTGTGTGTGTTTGCAGGCAAGGAGCGGGGGCGCGGGGTGTGACAGTAGAGTGTGAGAAGAGGAAGTGGCGTGGCGCTTGTGAAGTTTGTCATGCGTCTTCTGTGACATCCAGCGTGCATAGAGCGAGTCCTCAGGCCTCCGACACGTACAAACGCACAAACACACACAACGAGAGTGTGTACATGCGTGGGTGGAGTGTCATCCTTCTCTCTTGGAGCCTCGCTCTGGTTGCGCTAAGTACGCCACACATGGACACACCATTGTATGATGCACATTGACAGTATGTTGTATGACTTGTGGTATGGATTTTGGACATATATGTATATATATATGTTATGTCACGCCGCTGTACAAAAGTCCAGGTACCCAGTCACATGACAAACATAAAAAATATCCAAAAAATAAAATGCTGGGCTGCACGGCGGTCGAGTGGTTAGCGTGCAGACCCCACAGCTAGGAGACCCGAGTTCAATTGCCATCTGTGTGGAGTTTGCATGTTCTCCAAAAACATGCTAGGTTAATTGTTGACTCCAAATTGTCCATAGGTATGAATGTGAGTGTGAATGGTTGTTTGTCTATATGTGCCCTGTGATTGGCTGGCCACCAGTCCAGGGTGTACCCCAGCCTCTTGTCCGAAATCAGCTGGGATAGGCTCCAGCATACCTGCAACCCTAGTGAGGATAAGCGGTATAGAAAATGGATGGATTAAATGCTTATCTGACCGGAATCTTTCCATGGTGTCCCAACTCTAAAAAGAAAGTACCCCTCAACCCCAGGTACTCTGGTTTCCTCCCACATTCCAAAAACATGCTAGGTTAATTGTTGACTCCAAATTGTCCATAGGTATGAATGTGAGTGTGAATGGTTGTTTGTCTATATGTGCCCTGTGATTGGCTGGCCACCAGTCCAGGGTGGACCCAGCCTGTCGCCCAAAGACAGCTAGGATAGGCTCCAGCACCCCCGCAACCCTCGTGAAGATAAGCGGTAGAAAATGAATGAATGAAAGACATAAAACGCTTTGCTACACATCTCAAGGTTGACATATTTTGCTAATTTTCCACCCTTTCACACTCCTGTAGAGCAGCTACACATAATAACCCACACATAAAACTTTTTAGATTTACTAGAATCTGCACCTATTCCAGCTGCCAAATGGTCTGTTTTCATTTATTCCACCCACGGCCCGCCTCTGGGCACGCCCCCTCCCCTGTGATTGGTCACATGCCCAAAGTTCTTCCTAGATAGACGGGTGAATGGATGAATGGATACTTTATTCATCTCCAAGAGAAATTCACATTCAAATATGAACCATATAAGGGATTCCGCCCCGCTGTGATGTCACAAAGGCACGGTTTTACCACGCCTTTTCAAACTGAACATTTTCAGCCATCCCAAACTTTTTTTCAGGGCTCACTTCAACACGTGAAAACCTCATTATCAGAAACTTTACAACATTTCTAGGCCAGAAAAGCACCATAGGTCCTCTTTACAATAAGTCATTTTTTTACTCCTGATTGGTCGTAAATGTAAGGATATTTTCCACAGCACTTTGTCAAACAGCAGCTTGTTTGAAGCTTGTATGGGTGGAAGGTTGTGGATATTTGGGCAAGGCAAGTGTGAGAATAGCTTTGGTGGAAGTGTCCGTCTTGTTTCCAGACTTCGTAACGCTGATAACACGGCTGTGAGGTCATTCCCAGGTCCCAGTCATTCCCAGACTTCCGAAGCTTATGGAACTCTGCAGTACTAAAATTATGTTTGAATTCAATGATGCACTATTGTGTGACCTGTGACCTTAGCGGAACTGGTCAGGATGAGGGTAGCCCTGAGCCTGACCCCTGCAAACGCTAACGCCAATCCTCAAAGCGTCAAGAGTTGTATTGGTTCACCTTCGTAAAGTAAAACTTGCGTGTCACGTGGCGTCTTTCCACCTGCGTCCTCTGCGACGTTGCTGCTTTTGTCCCCTAAAGCGACATCGCCCGACGGTTGTTGTTGTTATTAAAAATCCGTCAGGCCGCAGGCGTCTTTGGGTCCAGGCGCCAAAATTCAATTACGGTGAATGACGGCGAGGACCTCGCCCAAAAACACTTTTACCGGTCACACGCTTTCCTTTGTTTTTGACACCGGTGCAGGACGCTCGGGGTGGCTGCACCCCTCAGCGTCCGCGTGTACGTGTGTGTGAGTGTGTTTTTGTGTTTTCCCATCTGCTAAATGGATGCTGGAAGCCGCCGCCGCCGCCGGAGCTGGAAGAACGTCGGACAACGCTTGAGATTGATGAGTGTTTGGGCGCTTTCCCGGTGACCCCGCCGCATCTGGCGGGAACAAAGTCAGGCAGGTGTGACAGCCGGCATCCATCTCGCAGTCAGCTGTAATAGGGAAAACACGCACACACACACACACACACACACACACACACACACACACACACACATTGTTCCTGGCAGGCTGCGGCGTGCGTCTTTCCAGGAAGGAATTGTTTCCTTCAAACGTCTGCGAGCCCTCATGTCTTATTACAAGAGACAAATGGCATGTCCGAATCCGCTTCCCAACTCGTTAGCGTAGCAAGCGATGACAACGGGCCTCTGATATGATATAGAAACGGTACGGTTGCAAGTTAGATTCCCTGCAGCATTATCCGGGATGATTGCCGAAGTAGTGATGCACGTTTTGACCACTTGTCACCCGTTTGTGTGCAGTAGTTCAGCAGAAGAAAATTTGTCCCTTCTTTTTGACTCACAGGCTTATCTTAGCACGTGGTGGAGTGGACTCGGCAGGTCGCACCGCCTCATCCCCGGCGTCTCGTTCTCATCTGGCTCTCTTTTACTAGCTGACGCGCTGAGAGACTATCTGTGTTCTCTTAAAATAAGCCCCCCCCCCATTGATAATAACACCCCTGAAGGCCTAACCTGCTTTCTTACATGGCTCCAGGTAGCCTTCTAGCACAAATACATTCTTATATATTATTTATTTACATATGTTTGCAGCTCTGCCAGTTTGAGGGAAAAAAGGAGTCGGAAACAAAGGCTGGTAACAAGGGAATGAGGGATTATGAGAAGCAATTTCCGCCCCCCCCCTTCCCAAATCATCCTTTTTCACACACACGCACACGAGGGAGGAAGCGGTTATTATTTTAGCATTGCAAAAATGTTTAGTTGAAGTTCATTATCACGGCCGCCATTGTTTGCTTGTTCTTTATTTATTTGTGGCCGTGATCTTTAGGTGGCTACACGGATTATGGACACAAAAGAATGCAGTATGATGTCATTGGTGGACTTGTGCTTTGAACGGACCAATCAGCATCAGCCAAACCTCACAGCCTTCTCGGGTTCAATGAGGGAGAACCGCATGCAGCATATCATGCACTGTCTTTGTCATAGGGAACACATCACTGAGCCTTTCTTGGTCTTTTCGGCAAGTAGAGGGAGCCACACCGTCCAGGGGTGCTCGAATGCTGTCGGCACTGGAGGAGCTGCGGTTCATTGAGGGGGAAACATGAATGTTGACTGTGACACGAAAGACATTTTGACAAGCCGATTTGACATCTTTCAAAGCGACGTCACATTCGTTGTGACGAGGGTGTTGACGTTGACGCCGCCTTCGCCTCGTCTCGCCAGGCCGGAGCCGGCTGCCAAGCTCTTCGGCGGGTACGAGGGCGGCTTAATTGTTTCTATCGTCGCCATGCCTCTGGCTCATTTCTCTTCTCTCTCAGTCCTTCCTAATCCCGGCGACATGGACGCGGAGCTGTTATTTGCATGTCTAATGACACTCCGTATCACGCGCCTCTCAAAGGACACGGCGCAGATGATTAGAACGGTCCATGAAGCCGTCATGTATGTCCCCTTTTGTTCATGGACTCCAGCAAATACTGCTTGAAATCCCTTCTTTTTTCTTCCTGCTTAGTGGATTTGAATGTGGAGACGCTCCGGCTGATTTGCTGATGTCGCTGCTGAATACTGATGTTTTTAATCTACTCCTATTATCCTTATTACTTGTCATATTACAATCTTGTAAGAGAGGATGCAGTAGACTCACTTCATTCGGCAGCTGCCGTTTACTTTGATGAATTTATGCTCGAAAAACCTGATGGGGAACTACAGTCTACAGGTTTTGTATGCCCCAGTTTCCTTGTGACTCAGTTTCTCGGTTTCTCGGTTCTTGTAGGTTACAAACGTTTACAATCACTTTAAATGATTTTGTAAAACTATAATTATCCTCTATGAAATGTGTTTGTCCAATGGACGACCAAAACCAGGCTTCCATTGTACGAGAAGAAAACTGTTGTTTTGACTCCTTGTTTACGCATCAACTTTGTCTAAAGTGCTAACCATGTGGAGACTCCTCCAGACCCCAGGGGTGATGAACAAGGGACGACTGTTACTGCCGCTTTTTGTCCGACTTGAAACTATTTTTGGTATTCATACTCGAGACAAGGTTTTATTAAGATTTACTTTAGTATACTCATTCCCTCATTGTCGACGTCCACGTTTGTGGCCTGTAAAATGTGAATTGGTCCATCCATCCATCCCCCATCCATCCTTCCATCCATCCACCCATTCTTCCATCCATCCATTCTTTCACCCATCCTTTTTTCCATCCATTCACCCATCCATCTATCCACCCATCCATCCATCCATTTTTCCATCCATCCACCCATCCATCCATTTTTCCATCCATCCACCCATCCATCTATCCACCCATCCATCCATTCTTCCATCCATCCATTCTTCCATCTATCCACCCATCCATCCATCCATCCATTCTTCCATCCATTCTTCCACCCATCCACCCATCCATCTATCCACCCATCCATCCATCCATCCATCCATCCATCCATCCATCCATCATCCATCCATCCATTCTTCCATCCATCCACCCATCCATCCATCCATCCATCCATCCATCCACCCATCCATCCATCCATCCATCCATCCATCCATCCATCCATCTTCTGGCGCTTATCTGAGGTTGTGTTGTGGGGGCAGCAGCCCAAGCTGGGAAGCCCAGTCCAGCTCCTCCCGACGGATCCCAGTTGTGTCCTGCCGAATTTGAATGTATAAATATTGTAAATATTTAGACAAGGGCAGATGGAATCATTGAATGGCTGACTGGTACAAAGCCTTGAGCAGAAACTAAAATTTCAATAAAATATGCACAAATGGTGGAACGCCTTGTCGATAAAATGCTGCGGGTTGAAAAATACTTGATTATCTCCCATTCTTCTCACCATTTTGGCCAATATGATACGTAAATGAGGTGATGTGAGGAACATGCAGAGATTTATTGATGTCCGACATGATGCCGTCCATCTTTTGTGAAGTATCACAAAGAAAGACAAAGACAAAAAGAAAAGGCCGGCCCAGAAAACATGGCAGTGGCATTTTGTACGACTTTGTTCGACTATGTTCCTCGTCTTCAAAGACATCAGAAGCCACCACACCACCATGAAGAACCGTGAGGCAACGAGAACACAAGGAACCGTTCCTCAGTGTGTGTTAGCACCACTGACCCTGAGGTCTCTGTATAAACCCCGCCTCCTTTCTCCCATGAATCCTGATTGGTCCACTCATTTATTGACCAGGCGACTTTGATTGGTTGGAGATGTCAAGTAGGAAGTGGGAAGCGAAGCCTTCAGAGCCGCTTTCTTCTGCGAGGAGGAAGCTGCCATTGGAGCTAATTTGCAAGGCTTCTCCGGTTTGAGAACAAAAGACTTTGACAGGCTGAACAGGCGGCGTGGAGAACATCTGCATATTAGCACTGGGAAAATAAGCCCCAAAGATTGACTGTGGCGCTGCATATACAGTACCTCCCAATTACGGAGATGTGCATGCATGGTACAATATACTAGTTGTACTAGGATGGTACATGATTAGGGTAAAGGGAGGGACAGTCATACATTGCATGCAGACATTTTATATTCTCCACTTCTTTAATTAACAGTCATCCATGTCAGTCCACCACATTTTTTTTTCTACCGCATGTAACATCATATTATTATTATTATTATTATTATTATTATTATGGTTATATTGGCTGGATTGTGGAGTTTTATTGTCTCTGTTCAAGGATTCAGTCACCAAATTAGCTTCTCTCCTTCAAATGAATGTGGCGTCATTTTTCTGGAAGCGTTATTTAACATTTTATAGCAAGAATGTTTTCTTGTTGTTTACTTTCCAGCCATCTTTGTGGTCAGAAAATGAACCGCAAATGAAGGACATGTTGCACAACAGTCTGTTGGCACTTCAGGGGTAACTTTAATTATCTTATCTCTTTCCGTCGGTGTACAAAAACTTGTCCAATTATTTAAAAAGTAGGTCGTTTTTATTTTCTTATTTCCACTACGGACTCTTTATCCAACATTTTGTGTTACTTGGACGCAAAAATAGCAGTTTTCAGTTATCAGCTTATATAAATACCATGTTATATCAGACGAAGGGGAGGGGGATTGAACACCTTAAAGAGGCCTTGCGACTGCTAACATTGGTGACCCTGACGTGATCCAGAACGCCTGCTGGTTGGAGATATTCCCGCACGTGTCTGCCACAATATATTCTAAAAATGATATACTGCCACCACGAATAGAACATTCCACAGGTTTAACTTTCATTTAAATGACAAAATAGGACAATGCGACCATTTGGAGGGGGCGGGTAGGTAAATAAAATAATGGTGCACACAGTAAAGCTTCCCGGCTGGCATGAAGTGGCTATTGTCTGCTGTTCCATGGTTTTGAATGGAAATGAAAGCGTCACTTTACTTGATGTATTTGAGCGGCGACGTGGCAGCAAAGTGCTCGAAAGTAAACACACATTGTGAGTAAATAGCGTGATTAAAAATGTACTTACAGCCATTTAAAACAAACTGTCACAACCCTGCTGAAGCTCATTTTCAAAGACATAAATAATCCCTCAGCATGTTGTCACCAGTAAAAAGTAAAAAATTAAAAGATAAATAAAGACACATAAAGACGCTTATGTCGAAAACCCGTCTAAAAAATACACGATAAGTGAAGACATAGAAATACAATACTGCTACTACTACTACTACTACTAATAATAACAATAATACTAAAAACAGCTGCATGGTAGTCAAGTGGTTAGCGCGCAGACCTCACAGCTAGGACACCAGGGTTCAATTCCACCCTCGGCCACAGGTTTGCATGTTCTCCCCATGCATGGTTTTCCTCCGGGTACTCCGCTTTGCCCCCCTCCCCCATCCCAAAAACATGTTATCTTCATTAGCCACTCCAAATTGTCCATAGGTATGTTTGTCTATATGTGCCCTGTGATTGGCTGGCCACCAGTCCAGGGTGGACCCCACCCAAATACAGCTGGGATAGGCTTCAGCTTACCCCTCCACCCTAGTGAGGATAAGCGGTATAAAAAATGGATGGAAGGACAATCACTTTTAGAAAGCATTAAACAAATAATAACAATAAACAACATGAAAGTACATAAAACAAATGATAATAACAACCATCACTAAATATAAATAAATAACAAATACATAAATAATAATACAACTTGAGGGCTAATGAATGCTAAATTACAAATGTGTGGGGATTTACTGTATTATCATTGAAAAGGCAGAATTTGTTATTTTGCATTTTTCATTGGATCAAACGCTTTGGTTGGTTGATTGCACTACCAGTCAAAAGTTTAGAGACAATTTCTCATAAAATATCATGTTGAGTGTCTCAAAACTTTTGACTGGTATGTACATTGGGTGAAGTCAGTCCAGACCCGAGAAGTAAATAAATGTCCCGTCACTGGCTGACGTCACACATGTTGATCACATGTTATACACTGAACTCCTTAATAATGCATAAACAGTAATGACGCCGCACATGCTAACCGCTAGGTCGTGTCCATCCTACTATCCTACCATCCTAACTTCCTTCTCCTTCGAGGTCCCGAACTCGCTGGCTGCAAATCAAAGCTAACCTCCGACTACAGGAAGCCAAAACATTTAGAGCACCAGTCAGCCTCCTCAATGTGGATTTTTAAAACCAGAGAGATTGTCATCGCTTATTACAAGAGCTCTACCAGCACGGAACACTTGGCAAATCATGAAAAGTTCAAGCTGTTTTTAAAAGAAAAGCGTTTTATGATTCATTCTGGAAAGTGTTGCTGTTTAACTGTCGGAGAAAAAAAAAGAGCGAGAGCAAAAATCCACTCATTGCTCAGCATGTGGGCAGCAAATAAAGTTAGATATAAGAACATCGGTCTTTGCGGAACAAGGGGAGGATGCGCGCATGCCAACACGAGCTGCAAAGATGTCTGACGAAGTGTAAATGAGTCGTCTGCAGGGGCGGCCGCGCCACGCTGTGCAGTAAACACACTTTTGTTGCCGTCATCCTTCAGCCTCGGCGGCCTCGGCAGCCTCGCTACCTGCAGCTTTCAATCGCCGCATGGCGAGAGAAGCTGCGCCGGAAGCGCTTAATGAAGCGCGTGCGACACTTTGCGTCATGCTAATCAAATCAAAGCCAAACGGAGCTTGTTGGTTTTTTGGCCAGGCGCAGATGGGTCCCGTGACACGTCAGACTCCGGGAGTTCTCAGCCCAGATGGAGTCGCTGGCTTCGGTAATTGATGTTTGAGACTTTGACGCCCCCCCCTCAACAAGCGGTCCCACGCTCGGGTTCCGGCCTTCCATCACTGACGCAGCTGTCCGACATGCTATTGTGCAATCCCGTTAAATGTCAACCGCGTGCGTATGAGTCATACCGCCGATGATTCCTAATACTCCATGCCCTTGTGGCGTCGTGGTACATTCTGATGACGGAGGCGGTTTCATTCCTTGCCAGGGCCCCAACACCCAGCCACTGTACGGCTCCAGTGCCGGTCCCAAGTCCAAAAAAAGGGAAAGTGAAATGAGACAATAAAGAAATCAACATTGGCAGCCTGCCGGTCCAAGCAGCCGGAAGTGGACCATCAAGAATTATAAGGATGGGATCTTTGAACATGTCAAAGGATCTGCTCCGATGGAATGCTCTCAATATTCAGACTTCCTTTTTCAGGGGTTCTCTGAGTGACTTCGGAGTTCATTGGTAGAGTCTTCGATTTACACCGAGACCCAAAGACCACATGTAGATTATATTTAATCTGTGCTTTCCATCTTGTTGGCCTACGTGGATATTTCTGGCTTCCCAGCAGTCTTGACTGCATCATTGTCTTGCCTGTGAAAGCAGAATTAGGCGGTGCTTATGGGGGTCTCTTTGCTGATTGTAATTACTGTACTTCACTTTCAATTATACGTCACCCCCCCCCCTCTCCCGTACATGCTTGGCGGGTCGTGACACCATCTCCTTGCCATTGTCTCCATAATGGAAGTGCGTCCACGGTCCTAATAAGAGCTGCTTCTCTCTTTGGCCTCCGTGAATACCGTGTGATCTCTCCGAACGGCCATATTGATTATTGTTGGAAGCAAATACGTTCACAGACTTCAGCGGCTTTGTGTGAGGGTATAGCTGACGTGTGCAAATTGGCTATCGGGCGAGTAAAAAATAAAGTTAATGACACTGATTCAGGCGGTTGAACCCTTGAGGCACTTCTTCGTTTTGCTTATTTGACTGTTTTGATCTTCTTGTTTTAGGGCTAATTGCGTGAAAGTTGACCAACATTTGTTTATCTTTGGCACCGATTCGGCCCCATTGACTCCTATTATTAAGTCATGATTATTATTATTTTTGCTATCCGATAATCCTCACACATTATAAGGTTTTTCCCATAAATGTTCCAAAACAAAGGGAAACACCATCCTCAGTCAAACATTCAAAGTACTTGGTACCAAGGTGTGGCTAATTTGTTCGAGCTAACCCAATTTATGATCCATGATAACTAGTATCATGGATCATAAATTGATACGATATGAGTTATTCTGTAAATGTAACGTCACAGTGTTTACCACTCACTCACATTCATACCAACGGCCGATCTACAGTCACAAATGAACCTAACAAGCATAGTTTGGGACTCTGTGAGGAAGCCAGAGGTCCCAAAAAGCACACATGAAGAGAACATGCAAACTGCGGACAGAGATGCCCAAACAGAACACAGATCTTCCTGATCTCCTGACCGGGTGGCCAACATGCTAACCACTAGGCCGTGCCCATCCAACCATCCAACCATCCAACTATCCAACCATCCAACCATCCAACTATCCAACCATCCAACCATCCAAGCATTCAACCATCCAACCATCCAACCATCCAACCATCCAACCATCCAACCATCTAACCATTCTACCATTCAACCAACCAACCATCCAACCATTCAACCATCCAACCATCCAACCATCCAACCATCTAACCATTCTACCATTCAACCAACCAACCATCCAACCATTCAACCATCCAACCATCCAACCATCCAACCATCCAACCATCTAACCATTCTACCATTCAACCAACCAACCATCCAACCATTCAACCAACCAACCATCCAACCATTCAACCATCCAACCATCCAACCATCTAACCATTCTACCATTCAACCAACCAACCATCCAACCATCCAACCATCTAACCATTCAACCATGCAACCATCTTCTTGGAGGTCAGGTTGTGGCGGCAGGAGTCCAAAACAGGAATACCAGGCTTCCTTTCCCCGGTTGCTTTGTCCAGCTCCTCCCAACGGATCATGGAGCGTACCCAGATCCAGTGTCCCTGGGGTCTTCCCTGAGGCCACCAACCGATCATATTCCCGAGGGCATCCCAACCAGATGCCGGAGCCACCTCGCCTGGCTCCTCTCAATGCTGAGGAGCACCTCTGTTTCTTCAGTTAGCTCCATGTGGCTAATGCGCGCAAGCTAACCTGATTTACAATATAATATTAATTATGCTGTATATTATATTGTATGCTGGATCAGTCCAATCCAAGCATTCCAGTGACATAGGTGACACCTAGGCTTCGGTAGCGGGGGCTCTAAAGGGCTGAGAGCCCCGCAGATGTTGTTGACACCCCCACCGTATCCCGTGTACTATATTTTGCCTACTACTACTACATGATACCAGCAGGAATAATGTGATTAAAAATGCTACATCGCGTGAGACCGACTGGGATTGGGCCGGGTTTGGGGGGGAGTGGGGGGGCATTCCCAAGAATAGCAAAGTGTATCATATATCATGCATTGCACCATCTGCTGCTGCGCGGATTCAAAATGTTATTGCAATATTTAGAAGGAGAGATCATTCATGTCGCTGTAATTAACAGAGTCCAAATTCAACAAATGGGAGGAAAAGCTGGGATTAATTTCCAGGGATGTTTGAGGAGAACTATTTAGGCTGCGGGGGCCTGGGGGGCCGCAGATGGAGAGGAATGGTGGCTCTAATTTTACCGCTTTTACACCAATGAATCACCCGCCGCTGCTCAACCCTTGGTGCGGTTCTTTTGCGTTTTGGTTCCGTTCTAACGACCGAGCTGCTAACCAGAAGAGGTCGACGTCTGGCCGATGGCATGTGCTACACCCAGGATGTAAACACGGCGCATGGCCACCGGCTTTCCATACGTTTGACATGACAACAAGTGCTGCATACTAAATGCGGAGCATGACATTTACCCTCCGAGTATCCACAGTCTGATCATGTGACCTCCTTTTATGCCCGTCACATGAGAGTGGCGGCACCGAGCTGACATTTAGCGAGACATCACACAGTCGACGCCGCCGTTGAGTGTTAAGCGGCGATTAGGACGCCGTCCTGCCTCGCTTTGACATCTTTTTAATTGGGACAGATGAGCAGGAAAACTGCACAGAGCACACATTTATTTTTTATATATATAATACATCATATCATATATTTATATCCTCTCGGAAGCCAGGAGACGCTTCTGAGGACATTTTAGTTGTCGGCTAGACGTTAGTAAAAGACATTGGCCACATACGCTACGTCCCGGTTTCTCACATTTTTTTGTCTATGGACATTTACATTAGGGGACATATGTCCTTACTCGTATCATCCACCTTGTATGTGGACATGGAGGACATATGATTATTTCTACTGAGGACATTTGTTTGACATTTTGACATTGGACATTTTCAATAGGGTATGTCCTTATTTGGGATCACATTGAGGACATTTTTCCTTGGTGAGGTGTTCAATTGTTAGGACATATTTTACTGAGGACATTTCCTTATGTTTGGACATTTGCTTTAGGGGATATTTTGACCTACGTCCTTGTCAGGACTTTGTGCATAAGGGATTTTCCTTGCAAGGACACTGAGAGACCTCGTGAGGAAATGTCCTTGTGAAAACCAGGTGGCATATACTTGTTTCTTTGTTTGGACATTTGAGGACATTTTCTTGAGGGGACCATCCCTCGTTAGGCCAATTTGTTTTGAGGCCATCTGTATGTAAGATGATGACTTGAGGGGACGTTTTAGTACGGTTGATATTTATTGATATTGTGGACAATGCCTTGTTTGAAAATGTCTTTGTGACGACGTGAGGACATGACCTTGCAGGATTTGTGCCTTTGTAATTTTTTTGGTTTTCTGGTTTCTAAGGTCATTTTTTTGGGGGGGGGTGGAATTTCCAGACCCAGAGAGAAAGCATCGATATGAGACAGTGCGACTTTGCGATGCTAAAACGTTAGCGATTGAAGCATCAGACACACAAGCCCACCCAGACGGGGTTAGGACGTCTTCTGTGGTTGACATCCTGCATGACATATGACAGCGCCTCCGCCCTCCCGTTCCTCCTCTCACGCTAGCTTGTCTCTCCGCTACATACAAGGGAGGAGCACTTGTCCTCGCTAGCGTTGTGGCTGACGTGGAACACAATCATTAGTTGCCAGCGTGAGGAACCCGGGGTATGGGCGTCTGGGGTCTGGGCGCCAGCGTTTTAGTTGTCCTCATTAAGACATGCCGATCGTTCAAGTGATTGCTGCGGAAATTCATGCCCTCCTCCTCATTCTCCTGACAGGATAAGAAGACCTCGATGATACCATGATGATACCATGATACCATGATGATACCATGATGATACCATGATTATGACTTTGTGATACCATGTTGATACCTTGATGATACTTTGATGATACCATGATGATACCATGACAATATCATGACGATACCATTATGTCATCCATGCAGGCCTGTGAGCCTTAATCACATCATGTCTGACATTTTACATAGAGGATCTTTGACCAGCATTGTTTTGTTTTGTTTTTTTTTTGCTCCTGTCATATAAAGGATCTTTGATGGGTGGTGGGTTCTTAGAAACGGCAGAGCACTCCAGTTTTATAGATGATCTATGACTAGCATTTTAGGTGGTCGGTTCTTAAAAACATCAGCATCAAATAAAGGATCTTTGGCTCATGTTGACAAATGTTTTTGCAGTGTGTCCTTCAATACAGCAGACCACTCCTGTCATTTAGAGGATCTTTGACCCATGTTTTTTTTTTTATTGCAGTGGACAAATCTCACATCTCATATTTTAACATTCCTAGCGGTCACGCAAGCGTAAAAGTAAGTTAGCCCCCGCTGTTATTAAGACAAAAATACAGTCTTGAAACAGTCTCAGATTTAAGGATGAATTGGCAAGGTGTAAGTTGTGTCTCACACACAAACACGTATCAATCGAGTGTAAAAAGGGTAAGAAAAAAGAAAAAAGCCCCAAAAATCCATCTGAACTGAGATTTCAGTGGAAACTCTTTGAGTTTTACAGACGAGAGCTGTTTCTTCTTCAGCTTCTTCTTTCAGCATGAAGTCATGAAGCACCCTCGTGTGGATTCAAATGCAGATTGTACGCCGTTTCTACTGCAGCGGTTCAATTTCTTGATGCAGTAAAATGTCCATATGTTGATTTAGCGTCTTTTGGGCGAGTTAAACTAAACACAACAACAGCGTCCACCACTGACAGAGCTGTATGAGTGCCAGAGGCACGACTAAAACAACATGTGTGCTTAGCAGTAGTCAGCCCCCCCATGTGAGGGGACTTCGTAGGCGCCAGCTGTTTGCTTGCCAACGCTAAAAAAAAAAAAAAAAAAAACACTTATAAAGTAAAAAACAAAGACAATGACAGGCTGTCATTAATTTCAGCTCATTTTAGGGCTTTCTCAGCATGCAGCATGTCGCCAGGCGGTTTTTGTTAATGAGCCGCATCGTTCACGTGCAACGTTGGCGCCATCAGAAAAGTGCAAGGTGTGACAATGGGACTCGCTTTGTCGGTGTCTGCAAACATGGCCTGGGAGCAAACGTCACGCATATGTGGCGAGGAGCTGTTGTTGGAGGTCACCCTTTTTATTTTTTAGCGACATGAGCTTTAGCTCGCCGTTCTGCACCCTGGCCACGCTCCCCCGGGGAGGAGCGGCGGGGCGAGTGGGGGGCATGTCCAAACACTGGCAGGAAATGAAATTAAAGCTGCTGAATAGAGATATTTTTGATGCATGCCTCTGAGCGTGTGCTCTTTACACCGTAATGTTGATTTTATAATCCACCTCAGACGGCACAAAACACAGCGCCATCACAACTTTATTTATAAAGCCCTTTGACAACAACCACAGTTCAAAAAATATGTAACATAGGAAAACACAAAAACAAACATTTAGTTAGGAAACAGAAGTAAAAACCCATTAAAATGTTACGTAACTAAATAATATCAGAAACAGAGACTCAAATGATGGACTTAGCCAAGAAGCTGCTGTAGATCTCTGAGATCCTGTAGTTGGCCGCAGGGCACATTTCTCTTTCTCCAGAGATTGTGCTATGTATCCAGAATTTATATATATATATATATATATATACACAGTAGTTGCTGCACCCCTTTGGATAAAGAACATTACGTTTATGTGAGAGTGAAAGTTAAGCTTGTGTGAGAAAGTTAGAACAATGCGGCTATAGTGTGTCTACCTCCTCCAGAGATTGTGCTATGTATCCAGAATTAATATATATATAAATATAGTAGCTGCTGCACCTTTTTAGATAAAGAAAGTTACGTTTATGAAAGAGTGAAAGTTAAGCTTGTGCGAGAGAGTGAGAACAATGCAGATATAGCGTGTCTACCTCCTCCAGAGGTTGTGCTATGTATCCAGAATTAATATATATATAGTAGCTGCTGCGCCCCTTTAGATAAAGAAAGTTACGTTTATGAAAGAGTGAAAGTTAAGCTTGTGCGAGAGAGTGAGAACAATGCAGATATAGCGTGTCTACCTCCTCCAGAGATTGTGCTATGTATCCAGAATTAATATATATATAGTAGCTGCTGCGCCCCTTTAGATAAAGAAAGTTACGTTTATGAAAGAGTGAAAGTTAAGCTTGTGCGAGAGAGTGAGAACAATGCAGATATAGCGTGTCTACCTCCTCCAGAGATTGTGCTATGTATCCAGAATTAATATATATATAGTAGCTGCTGCGCCCCTTTAGATAAAGAAAGTTACGTTTATGAAAGAGTGAAAGTTAAGCTTGTGTGAGATAGTGAGAACAATGCGGCTATGGTGTGTCCACCTCAGGCAGAGATGGTGCTATGCATCCAGAAAGAAAGTATGTATAGCAGTTGCTGCGCCCCTTCTAGAAAGTGAAAGTTAAGTGTATGTGAGGGGAAAGTTAAGCTTGTGTGAGAGTGAGAACAATGCATCTTTTGCGTGTCTGCCTCCTCCAGAGATTGTGCTATGTATCCAGAATCAAACTATATGTATATACACAGCAGTGGTTGCGTCCCTTTAGAGAATGAAAGTGAAAGTTTGGTAAACATTAAAAGAGTTTTTTAATCTTAGTCTTTAGGGTTGTTTTTTTGGGGTTGGGGGCGAATGCACATTCCACCCCAGATCCTTCCTGGTTCTAACCTCCCCAGATCCTTCCTTGTGCTAAGCGCTGGTCCCCCGTGTGGCTTTAAAGGCAGGCCGAGCATACGATTGAATATTGCCGCATGTGAAACTGTTCTCTGTGGCGTCTCTCTCGTCTTTGAACGCCAGCCACCTTTTTGGCATCAAGAGGATTAAGAGAGAGGAGAGTCGCAGTCAAACTTCCCTACATCCCATTTTCCATCCTTCCCTTCTCATTTACCTTTTCTTAAGCCGGCAAGCGTTCTTCTTCCCGCCCGTTCATCCATCCAAAGCAGCGTCAGTCTCATTAGTTCTACTCAGCTCTGGCTCGCGTGATCCGGACTGGAGCGCTCGGCCCGGTAATGCGGCTTTAGCGCACCGATGAGGGTATAATTAGGACAGAATAATGAGGAGCAGGCAGCGTGGTGCGCTCACATTTGGGCCCGGTTATTTGTCAGCGGGAGTCATTGTGTGCCGCCTCTTGAATCTTTCATGCATTCGTGCACCGTCCAGGACTTTGAGACTGTGGGGAGCAATAAAGGCCCACAGTGCACGTTTGTATGTTGCTCTTGTGATGTGTAACGAGGGTCCAGTGTTAGTTCCAGTGCTACTTATCGTCCCCGGGGGACCTCATTTAGCAGCCCGGGCTGCCTTGAGACACCTCTTAGTGTCTCTGCTGCACTCGTTGCGCTAAACTTGTGCACTCAAGTTAACTTTGAGATTGTGCTAAGCGGAGAGGCGGACCGGGACTAAAAACCACCCTCGGTTTTTTGCAACGGTTTTTGAATTGTTATCATATCTGTCTTTACTGAACCTAGCTTTTTGTATACATTGAAGACTTTTGTCTTCAACCAACATGTTTCCCTAAACATTCACGGACATTGACTGTGGAGTCTTCAGGGAACCCAAGTTTTTTGTAAACACAAAAAAGAAGATGAAAATGTGTTGTTTTCGTACAGATCGAGGACAATTGTGGGTCTCAACGAAGCAAGCGATTTTAGCCTTAGGTGAAGCTAGCCCAATGTTTTCGTAAAAACTTGTCTTCACTGAACCGAATGTGAAGTATTTTTGTAAAGAACCGAACATCAGTTGATTCCTTGGTATTTTGTAAAAATATCATTGTAAAGTACGTTGTCCAAAAGTCAAACATTTTCAAAGAACTTTATGGAAATATTAAAGGCAATTCTTCAGCGACCTTACCAGTAAAGGCTGCTGCAACTCTTTAGTCTTCCTTCCGGTTGGTGGGACTGCGCTGCTATCGGAGATCAGCCATCACATCGTTTCACAGGTTTAGAAATCGTTGTTTGGCTACAGTGTAGAACTGTACATGGACACAAAGATGGAGGACGAGTCCAGAATGAAAGTACACTGTATGATCTGTACGTTGCAGCACTTTCTAAAAAGTGAAAGTGACGCTTGTGTAGAAGTGAGTTTGAGTTTTGCATTTTTTGTCAAGAACAATAATCTATCAGCAGCTTGAATGAAGACAACGTAGTAAATCCAAAGGTAATTTAGGGTCTTTACTGAACTACACGAGGTTTTTTTGTAAGAATTTCCAACAACTGAGTTTTGGCCAACCCAGCGCCGGCATCTTCCGTCCTGCTGTGATGTGCGGCGCTGTCCCATCTGATGGTAGACCCCAGGACCTTTATCTTTTTTTAAGGACCGTTGTTGTGTCGCTATGATTAGCGCCTCTGTGCTGGCTTTCAGTCCAGCCTGTGGTACGCTTTCCCAATGTCTGCCACGTCTTCCATGTGTCAGTGGTGCATGCCATGCAGGGGCTTGTCTTCACGACAGCCTCGTCCTTATCAGTACTTCTATGACTTGAGTAATCCTTGGGAGCCTTTTTCTTGGTGTTCTCTTGGAGACCTGTGGTTTCCTTCTGGATAGCGCCTGTGACGCTCACCAGTCATCAGTCCGCATGCTTTTCGTCGAGTGCTGGACCAAAGGTGGAACCCTCCATGCATTGCAGGGACCCTTTTCTGTCTTGATAGCGGTGGTTTGGATCTCTCGCTGTGGTCTGATTGCTGCTAGGGCAGAGGTGTTAATGGCCTAGATCTGACTCTTGCTACAGCTGGATCTGCTGGATTAATTATTATTTTTTTAATGATACCATCTGGCCCTCACGGTGTTTGCCGAGGAAAATTCTGGCCCTTGGACAAATGTAATTGAGGATTCTTATTATTTGCAAAATATACCCAATCTTCTTCCACTTATCCTAAGCAGAGAAGACAAGACTTCCCTCTCGTCTGCTGCCTTTTCCAGCTCCTCTTGGGGCATCCTGAAGCGTTCCCAGAACATTTGGGAAGCATCATGGCCTGGACGTGCCCTGAACACCTCCCCAGGGAGGCCCGGGGAGCGTCCTGCCAATCGTCCATGTTTTCAAACATTGAACGTGTTCTGTCAAAGAAAACTAGATTTGGGTTGTATGTGAGAATCTCGGTCAGTGACGTGTCGGTGAAATGCCTTGCCCAAGGAATACCGATAAAAGCAATGAACACATTTTTGTAATTCGAAATGAAACCAACCTTTTCAAAAACATGAAAGACAGTTTTCAGTGTATGCTGGTACATCAGAGACGCGGGCCGGGTCAGACATTTTGTCAACTCCCCGGAGATGCCAGCGTCCCACTGGGAAAACTCCCGGCGCTTCCGATGTCTCCTCCGACCCGAGCCGAGCACATCAACCCGCCTTTATTTCAAGTTTCCACTTCACGCCTCCTAACATTTTCTCTCCCTTCCAGCTGCACACGGACTTGGACGTAGGCGGCAAGAGCATCAAGTACGTGCTGGCTGGCGAGGGGGCGGGCACCATCTTCGCCATCAATGAGCTAACGGGCGACATCCACGCCATGAAGAGGCTGGACCGCGAGGAGAAGGCCGAGTACACGCTCACGGCGCAGGTCATTAACGCCGACACCGACGAGCCGCTGGAGCCGCCGTCCGAGTTCATCATCAAAGTCCAGGACATCAACGACAATCCGCCGCAGTTCATCGAAGGCCCTTACCGAGCGTCTGTGGCCGAGATGTCGGCAGTCGGTGAGTCACAAACGCACCGCTGCGGATGACCCCCATCAAAATAATGAATAGAAAAGCACCGGGGCACGAGTGCCGTTATTTGGACGCCAGAACTGGAGCGGGTGATTATTAAATGAAGACAAACCAATCAAATGAAAAGAACATTTCCACCAAAACAACATGGAGGGCTTGAGTTCATATGCGTGAACTAATGGATACCAAGAGATGCTTTAACAGGCTTTTTAATTTGAGTGAAATCAATTCATTGCAACCACTGATCTTTTTAAGACGCATGAATTCACTCAGGATTGGTTATGAAAGCTAATAATCATAAGATAGTCGTTAAAAAAGACTTTATGAGCTCACAAAAACGATACACATCAAATGTTAGCTAATGTTGAAGGGCCTTAAGAAGCAACATTTATATTTATATTTTATACTTGATATTAAAAACAGCACTTTGGCAGCAAATGAAGCAAAACGAGAGTTGAAAGGTCAAATGTGACCAATTATGATTGCATTGTCATGTACTCAGTCATGTGATGCGCTGCTGCCGACCCCGCTAATTAGATATTTTAAAAGGATTTATAAGGATGAGGCGAGAGAAGGATTTGTTTAACGGAATACTATGATTGGCCCGCTTCCGCAGAGGAGGCGGGGCTAAGTTTTGTGTACAAAACTGTAAGATGGGAAGTAATGATCAAGGCCGATATTATTATTATTATTATCCATCCATCCATTTTCCTCCGCTTATCCGGGTCCGGGTAATTATTATTATTATTATGAGAGTTATTAGTTGTAGTAGTTATTTCTTTTTTTATTTTCAATGTTAGGAATGGAATATTTTCCACTGTTACGGCAATGTGCTTATCTTTCACATAGAGAAAAACATATTCAGAGATGCGCACATAGCCGCCCAGTTTCTAGATAGCCGGAGGAGCGACTAGCTGTCCAAACTGAGACTGACTGGAGCCGGTTCCAACTAAAATCCCAAACAACTAAAAAAGGGAAGTTCACACCTCTCGGGCTAAACCGTGGCTCGCTTTCCTTTTTCTCTGCGCTCATGTATACATGCGAACGTAGCCTAGAATATGTCGGTATGAAGAGCTGAAGAGTGCACGGCACACTTGTGTCACTTGTGCTCACAGCGCCGACTGACGCTAACGGCCACAAGCTAACATCCTTCAGGCCCACGCGGTCCTCATCTCTCTCAATGCTAATGTATTCATGCATTCATCTCCTCATTCCCAGTCATGCATTGAAAGTGAGGGCGCAGTGGCATGATCACACAATTCTAATGCATGCATGAGGCTGGCGAAGGCCCAGGCCGCCAGTGTGTCACGCTGCCTCTGCACAGACCCCCAAGCGGCGGGAGATCTCCTTCAGAAGGAGATCACAGCGTCGTTATGCAGCTTTGACACTGGGCCGAGTCGAGCGGGGACGCTGTCGCTGCCGAGCGTCCCCGCTCCTCCTTGAGCCGCCTCGCGCTGTTTGACAAGTTTCAGAATTCCGAGGAGGAAAAGTGCAATGATTGATGGGATTTTTCTTGCAGGAAACACATCATTCACCTATAAGTCGGTACTGATGTATAAACGTATAAAACGTACATGCACATGTATGACGTAATTATGTGATGTGTATGTCGGCGTCTTCTCCGAAAGCCAGGCTAATCCATTATCAGTCAATAAATATGCGTATTGAAGCTAATTGTATGTATTGTTTGTGTAAAATGAGGTAAAATCCAAACATAAGACACATTGAAAGACGCTGCCATGATTTGTCGTATTTCGCAGTACTCACTAGATCAGTCAGCTTTGCGGTGACGACTGCCAAGAGTCAAAATGCGTCGATACAAACTGATTGCGGTTGCCAGCCCTTTCCGTACCGTACTCGCAAATCGGAAGCTCAGCGCCAAGCTCGCTCGCAGCTCTGGCGGGCGGCGGCGACAGGCAGACGAGGGGGAACAAAACACAAAGCAAAAAGTATCTGTGTAAACACAAAATATCGGTGAACTGTTCCTTGATCCCCTGCATGCGCGTCGCTCTCCCAGGGTTTTTTTGTCGGTGGCGTGCAGGGAGCGACAGCACGGCGGAGTTCGTGAGCGGAGTCGTACTTGACAGACGTCGGTGACTCGCCGTTGGGAGTAATGCATAAGAAATGGAAATCGGCATCTCTTTGTTGACTGTTGTTCCCTTTTGTCGCTGCTGATTAATTAAACATTGAGGAAGGCTCAGTTGTTTGCTTGAAAGGTTTTTTCTTTTTTTTTCCGTCTCTCTCTCAGCCGCTAGTTTGCCTCAGCTAAGCTTTAATGGCGGGGGAATGAAGCGTTCAGAAACAATAACGCATCGCTCTGGCCTCATATACGTCTTTCCTCTCCGTTTGATGTCAGGTGCACTGAAATGCGACGCTAGGCTAGAAAGAACAGAGCCAGGCTAAGCACCAGCAAAACAACATAAAAGCAACATAAAAGTAACTGAAGGACAGATAGATATACACTCGATACAGCACGATACAGTAAATATAAGGCCTGACTCAAAGGCAGAAAACGTTTTTTTTCCGTGAGAAAAAAAACTAAATGAGGATGCAAGAGCGCATGAGTGTAGCTTGCAGAAGGTTACGCATTGTAGGGAAAATTTAACGCATGTGCACACACAAATCAATGGCTTTTTTTTTTTTTTGCTTATCAGAATCAGAATCTTTATTGTAATTTTTCATATAATAGAATGAAATCCCAGCAGCTCCATTTTCAGTGCAAGACAGTATAAAACGGAAAAAATAAAAGAAAAAATAGAAAAATAGAAAAGAAATTAGAAATTAGAATAAATAGAAGAATTAGAAGACTAAATAATAATAAGGGTCTTCATTGTAGAGGACAGTTGGTTGCCTTGGTTACATGGCATGTTGTGATGCAGTTGTTTGAGCTGTCACAAAAGCAAACAAATAAAAATAAATTAAATAAAATAAAATAAATAATAATAAAAATAAAAAAAATAAAAAAACAAATAAAAATAAAAAATAAGTCAAATTTATGCGTGAAATGTATCAGTATCAGAACTGATATTTCCCCAAAACTCTACTATGTTGCACAACATAAAATCCAACATAGTAACTGAACATAACTGTAACTGAAGTAACTGAAGGACAGAGCGATATCACTCAGCACGATACAGTAAGTATAAGGCCTGACTAAAAGGGAGAAAATGGTTTTTTTCGTGAGAAAAAAACTGAAATGAGGACGCAAGAGCGCATGGAGGAGTGTAGCTTGCAGAAGGTTACGCATCGAAGGGATATTTTAACGCACATGCACACAAATGCACGTTTTTAAATCAATGGCTTTTTGTTTTGCTTATGTTGTTTGCTTAGTTGTTTGAACTGCCACAAATGCAAACAAATAAAAATAAAAAATAAGTCAAAGTTATTCTTGAAATGTATCAGTTGTTGTCGCTTCTCTAGTCGGGAACGGATATTTGCCCAAAACTCAAACATGGCTTTCTTTCTGATGAAAGTCTGAATTTCTTTTGGTATGTCCCGTGTTAAGTAGCCTTAGAACCTAAGGTTCTGTGTGCTTAAGGGATCAGTCAAAACGATCCAAAGTAAGGGTTGTGTTTTGAAGAACGACTGGGAGTGAATGCGTCAATCATTGGAAACCTTCCACTCTGCGGTCTAGCCGCGGACGCCGTGGGGTTGACCCACCAACAGCCTGTCGGACCGGTCATTTGCATTTCTCCACCAGCGTGCACAACACTGGAGGCAAGGTGGGCGAAGGCTTTGGCCCAAGGACACCGGATGAAGACCGGATGGAGAAAGGCAGCCAGAACCTGGCTAATAAAGTCCACGTGAAGGCGGGCGGCCAAGAAAGTGTCTGCTGATGAAGTGGAGCGCATCACTGCAGTGTCTTGATGGCGAGCTGCGTTAGAATGTAATTATGTGGCGGCGCTAACGAGAGGCTGCTTCTTCCTCCGCTGCAGACAAAGCCGAGCGAGAGCGCCGACGCGATCCCGCCCCGCGTGACGCCATCTGTGTCCAACAATCAGACATCTAATCTGGACCGTAAAAGCCTCCCCACGACGCCCTCGCCTTTAGCCGCGGCTGTCGGTTCCACTCCAGACCTCATCAACACGTCGGCTGCCTCGCCACGATCAAGCGTATCCGCTCGCTATCAGCCGGAGCGCCGTCAAACGGCGAGGATGCTTTTATCTGTCAAGGACTGCAGCCAGATAGACAAACCCCACCCCTGCGCCGCCACCCTCGTCGAATGTCCCCACCCCCCGCAGGAAGAGCTCCCCGGTGCCGGATGAGATATGTGACACAGGCCGGCGAGGTCGCCATGTTTCCTGTACGGCGAGGAGCACAGGGGTTAATGGGAAATGAAGGAGAAAGACCTTTTGTTCTTCCTTTTAAAAGTGGGCTCGTCTTATCCAGCGCGGATAAGACGTGCCCACTTTTCCCTGACTTTCATTTTCTCTGCCGGGAACACGGGCGGTGGCCATTTTAATTGCGCGGCGGCTCATTAAAGGAAGCGCCACGTAACAATAGGCTGGAGTGGAGGTCAAAGGTCACATCTGCAGGAGGAGCGACTTGATGGAGGAAACTGCCGGGTTGTGTTTTTTTTTTCGTTAATGAATAGCGATCACGCTTTGTGTCGAGCGTCTTTTAAAATGTGCTTTAATGAGAGATTCGGCTTATCGTCCAAATTGTACAAAGTACTGTTGGTAAAGGACGTTTTGGAAGAGACACGCACACGGCACTCCAAATAAAATGGGAATATTCTGGATATGCTATAGATCGTATGGCGGACATGTCTTTGAAGTTCATTTTCTGATATTTCTATAACATTTCCTGGTACATAATAAAGTATAATTTTCCTACTCAATGACACAGTTCGGTGCATTTTTTTTTATTAAATCCAATCCCGTAACCCTCTATGTTGTTTGACCCATGACTTGACCCAATTAGCATGCCAGTGTTAGATATTATTATTCATCTTTTAGGTCCAGTCTAATAGATTATTGTATTTTCATCTAATAGGAATACTTTCACGTAGCCCAATTAGCGTTGCTTAGCATCCATCATCTACCGCTTATCCAAGTACGGGAAGCCCAGACTTCCCTCTTTTTGGTCACATTGTAACGGACAAATGAAGAATCTGTATCACTGCAGCTAAGTTAGCATTTAGCGGTTAGCGGTTAGCATGCGCATCGCCCACAATGGAGAGTATCTAGTTCCTGATTCTAAAATGTAGCGGTCTGGTTCGTCAAGGTGCGGCTCAGGTCGGGAGATCCTATTCCGGATAGCTATGGAACTAGTGTGACACCATAGACTCTAAAAACAATTCCTATCTTTGTTGTAAGATTAATTAATATTGTTTTTCACGTTTCATATGATTCTGCAAGAAATGACAGTTCTGTCAGCCAATCTGTTTCTGTGAACCATACCTTAGAAGGTCTCACCTTACAGTAAAAGGTGTTCTAAGTAAACGCCATTCACTTTTTCTATTGAATTTTTTCTTCGTTTGAGCAATATGCATAATTAGCATAAGCAAAATTAAAAGGTTGTTTTATTTAATGGAAGTTAATTACTCTCCAAATCCATTTCTTAGACATTATTTATTGTGTAACACCTCTGCAAATCTCTTGTCATACGTGGCTTTAATTAAAAAAAATGGACTCCTATTTGCCCGAGCTGACTGGCAATTATAATTCTAATGCTAATGAATTTAGCATGGCTTGATCCGGCACAGATCTGCCGGATGATCCCATCCTGTTTTCCTTTTCGCTTTTAAGGCTGACACGTTTCCTCCGAATGCGCCGCAGCCATATGCCGGGGTGGCTGGGCGCCGGCGTCCCCCCGCCGTTAACAGGAGGGTGTTGATGGCGTTGAAAAGTCAGCTGCCTGTTGGAGCTTTAATTAAAAGGTTGAGGGTCCCGCCCCTCCGCGCGGTAAAAATGGCACCTTGTCCTGAAAGGTTGGGGAACGATCCATAACGGAGAGGCGGCCCTCAGCTGGGTCGTTATCACGGCTACCGAGCCCCGAGTCGGTCAGTTGATTCGTCAGCTGTTGGTTGGTCAGTCGTTTAGCTAGTTGGTTACTTTGAGTCAGTCGTCTGCTGGTTTGGTACTGAATGGTCGGTTTGTCAGTCGGGTGGTAGCTTTAAACAAATTCAGTCAGTTAAGTAGTTCATCAGTCAGTCAGTCAGTCAGTCAGTCAGCGACGTAGCTTTTCAGAAGGTTGTGAGTGAGTCAGTTAGTTCGGCAGTTACAGTAGTTGGTTGGTCGGTCGGTTCGGTGGGCAGTTAGTCCATCGGTGGTTCAGTCGACTTGTTAGTCAGTCAGTTTGGTCGTTTTTTTAAAATGGTCAGTTTGTCAGCCAGATAGTCCATTACATCGTCACTCAGTCAGTTAGTTGAGTTAGTTGGGTCAGTAATTCAGTCAGCCTGTGACGTAGTTTTGTTTAGTTGTGAGTCACTCCACTGATTTATCAGATAGTCGGCTGGTCCGTCAGCTAGTTCGTTAGCGGCACAGTCAGTAAGCGAGTCGGATCTTTGTCCATCAGTAGTTTAGTCATTGACTAAGTCAGTTTTCTGATTAGATGAATGATGGCTTTGTCAGTCAGTCAGTTAGCTCGTCTGTGAATATCGGTCGGTTATGTTGTTGGTAATTTAGTCACTTATTGTCAACCGATTAGTCAGTTCACGTGAAATTGGTTAGCTGGGTCGGATTTACTATTATTTATTTCCACATGGTCTATCACATTGAATATGAAATCATCCAGACATAACGAATCGACAACAAACAGCAAATCTCAAGAGATAAAAGTTGAGTTCCAAAGTAAAAAAGCACAACAAGGAAGGAGTGGAGTATTTTACACCTCCAGTCACCCTGAGCTTTGTTTACACTCCCACGAGTGAGGTGAAATTTGAAAGGGCCGTCTTTGCGGCGTGCTGGAGAGCACATTCAGCCAATTACGCGGCGGCCCCCAGTGTGACACCGCTAACCTGCTGTGGGATTGACTGCACGCGTGCACGCGACTGCATCCATGCTCCAGTCTCTGTGCGAGGCGTGATGCCACAAGTTGGACTTAAACACACTTTTAGTGGCACATGCCACATGTTGAAAACACGTTTTCAACAGAAAGACTGCAATGTGATCTCTGCTCTCTGGTTTTCATAAGTGGCACATTTCCTACAAAAAATGAAATACTAATTATCAAAAGAATCCAAAAGTCAAAATCCTCAGCATACTCGCTCTCCTTTAACTGTGCTTTATAAATTAAACATAAATAAATAAAATTTGAATAAATTAAAATAAGATAAATAATATATAAACAGTAGTAATAATATAGGTGTACTATGTTATTAATGCAAAGAAGACATTTTCAATAAATACAATTTTTTAATAATTATAATGATAAAACATATAAATAGTAGTAATAATATAGGTGTACCATGTTATTAATGTAAAGAAAAAATAATAATGTTATAAAAATAATATAATATATTGAAACATCTATAGTTATTAATAATATCATATGAAATAATGACAAAATATTCCACAAAGTCGCAGAAATTGCAGCAATACAGCAGAATGGAAGTGATGGCGGGGGTAGTAAACGGGGGCAAAGCCTGAATTTTAAGTGTGGAAGCAGGCCAGTGGGGGTATTCAAATTGCGGCCCTAGGGCCATTTTGAGCCCGCTGCTGTTGTTTTATTATGCCTCCGCTCATGGTAAAAAAAATAGAATCGATGCGTTATGAATGAGATATATGATTAGATGTGATTGTCAGCCCAAGCTAAGGTATGGATGTTTTGTTCAGATAGCTAAGCAAGTTGACCTACATCGAATTGTGACATGTGAAAGTACAAAATGTTTAAATATATCCTTACATTTCCACGTACGCGACACTCAGTGTCAAAAGTTTGGACAACGGCGTTGCAGCGTGAGAATACGGAAGCAGAAACACACATAATGTTTACCCAGCATTAGCCCACATCTTTATCTTGTTTTTACTGCGCCAAAATGAAGTGCACACATCTTTTAGCAGGGAGGGGAGCAAAGTTTGCTTTTCATTTGAAGCAGCGTGTTAGGTTGCCTGCAGGCTGTGCGGCGAGCTGCGCTTGCGATATCGCATGCAGACAATTAATAATGCAGACGTGGAAGGATGAGAGGGAAAGGGGATCCTGCTCAATTCTGTAAAAGCACCTGAAGCGTGACGAGAGGAGAGGTGGGCCGTGAAGAGCCCACATAAACACGCTCGCATCTGCTCTGGACTTGAGGAACATGGCGGCGTGTGTGTGGGCAAAGCATAATTAGACGTGGAAACAAAGTAGTGTTGGTTTGTGGGAATAATGGCTGCTTCGCCTTATAGTGGACGTGCATGTGGGGGGGTGGGGTGGGGGGGTACCTTTTTAATGATACGCACTCCAGCCATTCACTTTCTATGCTGCTTGTCTTGGTAAGCTGGAGCCTATCCCAGCTGACTTCTGGCCAGCGTTCACGCCTTTTATTCAACTTATTTGTTATTAAATCATGTTGCTTTTTGGATTATTAAATTATTAAAGGAATTACCGACCATATTTTCAATTCCTCCCAAAAGTACAATAAATTCAAATAAAATTACGCTCTATTTCATGTTGACATTCCTGAAAACACATTTGAAAAATATAATTGTTTTAATTTTATATTATAATATTACATATGCCATGTTCTTCTCATACAATAATTTAAAAAATATACATAAAACCCACTCTCCATTTTAATAAAAGATAATAAGAATTTAGGCGATAAATGCTTTTCAAATGTAAAATGTGTACCATACTTTAAATACCTGAAAGAAACCTCACTTGGTGTCATCCATGCTTCCATCCATACTTTCTTGATGTAATACAGAGCACATAACTACCGTATTTTCTGGACTATAAGTCGCTCCGGAGTATAAGTCGCACAAGCCCAAAAATGCATAATTAGGTAGAAGAAAACATACATAAGTCGCATTTTCTGCGTGTAATTTATTTTCCAAACTACTTGACCAAAACAGACATTACGTCCTCTTGGAAGGCAAGTTGTACAATAAAACAATAAAAGAATAGAGAACAGGCTGAATAGGTGTAAGATATGCTAACACAATGCTTATTCAGCTACACCAAAAATAAACATGAACATAAACACTTTTTTCAATTAATAAGTCGCTCTGTAGTATAAGTCGCAGGAACAGCCAACCTATGGAAAAAGTGCGACTTATAGTCCAGAAAATACGGTATATATATTTTAAATTTTCCTATGATATTGAAGCTATTTTTGCGTTAGCCTATTTAAAATTCCACGACACAATGTTCATGTTTTGAAGGGGCCCAAAGGTAGTGTCATTTGTTCTCCTCACTCTGATTGGCCAGCCTCCTCTCTCGGCCACACCCACTCTGTGACTTCAGAGAGAGGAATTATTGTAGAGTGCGATACAACTCTTGCATTGGACGATCCAGTGAGCACACAGCCGTGACAACTCAGCTCCTAAAAATCACTTCAGAACCTCTTTGGACCCTTTAAGGTGCTTCCATCATTCAGGACAGGATCATGAATAAAAATGTCATCTTTTCAGCCAGCCAGCCAGGCAGGAAGGCAGGCAGGCAGGCAGGCAGGCAGGCGGGCGGGGTGTTGAATCTTGGAGTGTTTTCATGTGCAGTCTGAGAAAATGACTTTAAAGCTGCTCCACATAAAGTCAACAGCATCGCTTGCCAGCCTAATGAATGTTACATTGTGACGGAGAGCTTCCTCCGAATGTAGCGGCTAAAAAAAGCCACTCAGGCAGCGCTTCACGCGCAGGAACTACAAGAACGCCCCGGAACATGCATGGACAGGATGTTGACCGACATAGTGTGAGCTAGTCTTCCTAGTCAGTCCCCGTCTGACAGCAACATGGACTCGCCTGTCAATCACCAGCACACATGCGGTGTGGATTCCACCACAGGCTAACACTTCCTGACTGACTACGCTGCTTCGCTATCGGAGAAGTAGTCAGTGATCACACAACGGCGTAGCCACACCCCCCGAGGAAGTGAAAGTTACGCTTTTGGCACAGATTTAGGCTATACTGCATATATATTATCCACACTCTATACTGCATACTCACTCATCAGACAGTATGCAAAGTGTTTACACTACAGCGTACTACATGATTACCCACAATGCATTGCGCTCCTACTCGAGCCAAAATCGACAGGCTGAAGCTGATTTCACTTTAGCTCTAAACTCTTTAAATACATCACTTTATTGAGATTTTTCGGAAATCAGGCAAGAAAGTGTCCGTTTGGATCCAGAGTGTGCCATTTATTATTATTATTATTATTATTATCATTATTATTATTATTATTATCATTATTATTATTATTGTTGTTGTTGTTGTTATTATTATTATTGTCCAAATACCAACCGTTTATTATTTGTGTGGACGAATTTGGCAAAATTTAAGCTAGCCACAGTGAGCAACGCACTTCAGGTTATTTTCCCAAAATAAAACCCCCCCTTACTTTTCTCATACAAACATGTTCTCAAACATAGTGATAAATTACTGCTTTTACTTTGAAAACAAGAAACAAAACAACTCGCAATATATCCTGCTTGACGCCGCCGTTTGGTCCATCCTGGTGCTCAGTGTTCAACCAACGTTTTTTGTTTTTTCGCGGTGACGTCACATTGCGTTGCATCCTGGGTAATTTGGGTATGTGTAGTAATCTGATGATACATACTCAACATTTCTGGCGAATGCAGTATTCATCCGGGAACTTCTCGCATACTCAAAAATCGCATACTGCCAGTATAGACACACTGCATACTCAAAAAGTTAGTATGAGTAGTAGGTAAGTATGTGGTTTCGAACACAGCACCTGCTTGTCCCAGTGAATCATAGCTAAGTGTTGGGCAATTCTGATTGTGCTATGTGAGTGTCAAGAAATAATTCACCTCGTAACTCAATCAGTCTTTCCCAAACGTCCATTCGTCACCAGGGGAAGTGGTTATTGTGTCTTCAAGAGCCTACATAAACGTTCCGAACTAAACACCCTGCTGTTTTTTCCTGTTGCTGCCGAGAGTTCCCATGGCATGTGATCGGTAGGAAGTGTTGACAATTTAAGGGAGAAAAAAAATCACAAAAGAGCATCAAACTCGCTAGCGTGTACAGTAAACAAGCATTCAAAGAGCTTCATACATTTTGTTTGGTAGCAGGCTAACATTGGAACGCTAACAGCGAGCTTTGGTGCTTGGTGGAAATCTTCAATTCAGTTCAATAAAATAGTAATTTTAATTATTATATGATATCATTCATGACAAAGCGAGTACATTCTAGCCCTTTAAATGGAAACAAGAATGGATGACACTACTAAACTTCATCCAGGTTTGCCGACATCACTTCCTGTACTATCCAGGCCACGCCCACATTTAAAACTTCCCTCCAGTTCCGTCGTAAACATTTCATCTTTAGTGCTACAGATGGTGGCTTTAGCTCCCGTTTGCAAGCCGCGCGTCGGCAGCGTCTTCCGACCAAGTCGAGCGTTGCAAGACAACAACACAAAACAACAGCAAACAAAGACAGGAAGTGTCCTTGTCCCGTTTCTCACTGAGCATTGCTGTCCAGTATGTAGATCACACTGAAGGGCTTCATTACCTCCAAGTAGCTGCGTTCTCTTCTCCCTCAAGGGAGAATTAGCTTGGCCAGCAGACCCCGCCGTGATTTACGAAGAGAAGAAACGGCTCTGCGCGTTACAAAAGGAGACAAACGACACGCCAACGGCGTCCACTTTATGACCGCGCACACCAGCGGTGTAGGTGAGGAGGATTATTGGCTATTAAACTGCAACAAAATGCGTCAATTACAAATTTAATGAGCGTAAATGCACCTACTGTATGTCATCATCCGTATATTAGCCACTTCCTGTTTTCCTCTTTCGCTTCTGTGTGTTGCATTGGAGACACACGAAACAGCCTGGTGGATAACTACGGAATGCCTATTTTTACACGAAAGGAAAATATGTTTTTTATAGAAAATTTTATTAATATTAGTTGCACACATTGTGACTTGCTAACATTAGCTTCTTTGAGGCTGGAAGCTTTTTGTGTACAAAGCAAGTCCTCCACATGCTAATCACCTGATTCAAATAGCGTTGGGTGTCTAGACCTGTGGAGTCCGCCCTTTGTGAAACCATTTTGAGGTCATGCGGGACCAAATGGACTCAAAACAAGACTCCTACTTTTGTTTCTAAATCAGGGCCAAGCCTTTTTTCACGGATTCTACCTAGCAACACATTGGAAGCGGAAGCGTGAACTGTAAATTTAACAAGCTGTAAATTTAGCTTGTTAAATGATGTGTTTTTTCTTTGGCTTTGTTATGCTGAATTGTACATATTTGTTTTGCGTGGTTGAAAAAATTGATAATTGAACGCTTTGTTACAAGGTTTTGTTAGATGGTGATATTGTTTTGAAACTGGAAAAAGAAGAACAAATAATAACAATCCAGTCAAGGGTGCGGCCTGGGAGCCATTTTCATTTATTTCATCCTAAATATATAATTTAACAAAAAAAAAATGCAACAATCAACAATCATTTAAACAAAAATAGTGCAAATATTGTATTATAATATGGCAGCGTTGCATCCTTGTCGATTTAATAGTAATTGTTGCGGAAGCAGGAATCGTCCTGATTTTGGACGAACGTCAAATTCCGGTTTCAGGTCTTTGTAAACATTAGCATTTGAAACATGCTAATCAGCGAGCCGCTGTCCACCACACTTTGATAGCTTTTACTTTTGTTTTCTTATTGGCCAGAGGAAATATAAATAAAATATGGCCTCTGCAAAGGTGTGAAATCAGAGCGTTGACACTTCATCTGCAGTAGCTACAGGCAAGAGCAGAGAAGACAAATAGCCCAGCAGAAAAGCAAAAAAACAAGCCAAAAAATGGCTGGATTGCTGACAGGTGACGAGTAAGGCCAACACATACATGAAGAAAGGAAGCACGCATGCAGACACGTGCATTGAAGCAGCGGCCATGTTGGCTCGCACGCATTGTGAGTTGCGAGTTATTTACACAGCGTCCATCTCGTCAATCCGCCTCCGAGGCCCGGCCTCGGCACATTTACACACAAACACCGCACACAAGCGTTGGCCCCCTTCTAACGGTCCTCCCTCCCACCTCGGCAGCCACCACCAGCGCCCCCCCCCCAGCTGGTCAGATGTGGCCCGGCCCAGCTGCCCACTGTGTTAAAGGGCCAGAGGCTTCCTGCCAGCGGACACGTCTGCCAAGCTTCCTTTTTATCTTCTCTTTACTTAATAACATTGATTGTAACTTCCTTTTTTGTTCCGAACATGACCCGGAAACACTGGCAGGGATTATTACAAGTTAAACTGCTTTGAATTCTTCCCGAGATATGATCATCACACCCTGCACGCAAAGATAAAATGATTACTGTCTTTTTCCTGAAATAACATCTGGGCCAAATAGAGCATGAAATGTCCTGAAAATAGATTCCTTTCCTGGATTTTGCAGCAACGGATAGCCGGGTAGATAGAGCCAAATGGCTGACCGACTCATTGGCGCTCTGTTTTCCCTCTGCCCTCAGTCTCCTGTGGATAAAATTGGTTGGGACATTGACTCGAGGTCTGAGTTCAGATATGGCAAACGTGGTTCTTTTATGTGCTGCCTTTTATGTCCTGTCCTCTTTTGTTGTTGTTTTTCCCGGACTGTGCATTCAAATATGGAAAATCTGATCCTTTTCATTTTTGCCCACAGTCTCTTCTTGGATAAAATGACAAAGCTTTGTTCTCTTTATTTTGGTTGTTGGTCAGGACTGATTCAGTCTTGTACTCACAATCCCCAGTTTGCTGCAGCGCCTTGTTTCAGTATGCCCTCAGTCTCTCCTCGGATAGAATGTGAAAGCCTCGTTTCTTTCTGTTGTTGTTTTTGGTCAGGGATGATGCCGTATACTCCACAACCTCCAGTTTGCTGCAGTTTGTTTCAGTATGCCCTCAGTCCCTTCTTGGATAGAATGTGAAAGCCTCGTTTCTCTCTGTTGTTGTTTTTGTTCAGGGATGATGCAGTATACTCCACAGTCTCCAGTTTGCTGCACTGCCTTGTTTCTGTATGCTCTCAGTCTCTCCTCGGATAGAATGTGAGAGCCCCGTTTCTCTCTGTTGTTGTTTTTTTTTTTTGGTCAGGTATGATGCTGTATACTCCACAATCTCCAGTTTGCTGCAGTTTGTTTCAGTATGCCCTCAGTCTCTTCTTGGATAGAATGTGAGAGCCTCGTTTCTCTCTGTTGTTGTTTTTGTTCAGGGATGATGCAGTATACTTCACAGTCTCCAGTTTGCTGTGGCGCCTTGTTTCAGTATGCCCTCAGTCTCTTCTTGGATAGAATTTGAGAGCCTCGTTTCTCTCTGTTGTTGTTGTTGTTTTTAGTCAGGAACTATGCCATATGCTCCACAGTCTTCAGTTTGCTGCGGCGCCTTGTTTCAGTATGCCCTCAGTCTCTTCTCAGATAGAATGTGAGAGCCTTGTTTCTCTCTGTTGTTGTTTTTGGTCAGGGATGATGCAGTATACTCCACAGTCTTCATTTTGCTGCAGTTAGCTACAACTGGATGCCCTCAATCTCCTCCCAGATCAAATTCGATCAGCATGGTCTCCTCTTTGGTCGCTGTTCAGTAGAAAGGATGTATTCAATTGCAGCAAATGTGGTGCTTTTTCTTGCTGCCCTGAGTCTCCTATTGGATAAAATGTGTCTCCTTATACATTTTGGGTATTATTTTTGAAATGAAACCTCCTGAAAGGAGTCGAGCATCCTGCTCCATATAAAAGTCTTTGTTTAGATTTGGCGGGACATCAGCTTGTTTTTTGTAAGACTCCCCACAAATGAAACATTTTGCAGCGTGGGGGTGTTTTCTGACCCCGATATTTGACTACAGCGTGGTTCCCCCATGTGTGTGTCCTCCATGATGGATTAGTTGTCAGAGGAGCTGACAGACACATTGAGTCGCGGGTCACGTCCGCCTCTTCACATCCTTTTGGGAAAACCTTTTAACCCTTCCGGCTGCCCCCGCCGGCATCACATGACAGCCCACGCTACTTCGGACGATGTCCAACCTGCTGGATGCAGGAGTCGAGCGTCTTCCGAGCGTGGGAGGCGAAGGACGGCTGTCACATGTTGACTCTGCGGCGGTGGCCTATTGACTGACGGAGCGCCCGAGCGATGTCAGCCACAGGGCTCGGGTTTGTTTTGCTTTATTTTTGTTTGTGGCACGGTGAGGATGTAAAAATGGAAAAATTGACTCAGAACATCTTGCACCGCTGCAACCTGGGGGTGTCGACGCTCAGGCAGCGCTTTCCTCCAACGCTGTCCTGTGCCGTCCTCTTTTTTTCCACTGCAACCAGAATGTGAAAATAAACCATGAAATGCTGGGCAGATTCTCGCTGGCTCTCAAAGAAAGCTTCGAATCAATTTCAGCAGCCATTTTTCTTTTGAAAACACACAATAACGGATAGGAAGTGTTAGCCTTGATGCTGGAATTCAGACAGTTGAAAGTGTTCGTAGTCAGCCCGACTGGCCACACAACGTTTTGTTGCAGCTGTGTCACATTATCATATCACTCATATTTTAGATCTTGCTAGGTTAGCCTATTTCCTGAAAGGTAAAAAACAACATTATTATTATTATTTACAACTCCCACTGACTTCTGTATCATTTTATTTCAAGATGTGTAGCGAAGCCTACCATTTTACAAAGTCATCATCCTCCAAATGGTGGGTGTAGCAGATTTACATTTACGAGTTTTTATGACTAAAGAATGAGAGCATATCAAACACGTGTGGTTATTATGGGAGTCAAATGGGGCCAAATTGGTCCCAAGGGTAAAATGTGTTGGCGTGTATTCAAATGGCTGCTCTATGCACCTTAAAATGCGCACGTTCATTCTAAAAGATCACAAAAAATAGTAATAATAATTACATCTGGCAGGTTTCATACAATTAGATTATATTAGATTACATTTTATATGGTAGTCAACAAAATCTTTCAGATGTGTAGAGAAGCCTGCTTTTTTTTTTTGTTGTTTATTTTTCCAATGCAGTACTTTGCCGAGAATGGGGCCGACTCATCTAGCTAGAGGCAGGCTAGCGGTGTCCATAAAAGGATGTCAAAAGGAAGCGTTTGCGTGGCTCTCAAAATCGAAGCAAATACCGTATTTTCTGGACTATATAAGTCGCACTGGAGTATAAGTCGCATTTTTGGCAGGTAATTTATTTTCCAAAGTACTTGACCAAAACAGACATTGTTTATGTAACATAAACAGTTTTTTCATTTATAAGTCGCTCTGGAGTATAAGTTGCAGGAACAGCCAACCTATAAAAAAAAGTGCGACTTATAGTCTGGAAAATACGGTAAGTGAGTAAGATTAGCAATTTTTCTTTGGGACGTATGTTATTGTAGGAACATCTTCTTTTTGCATAATCAGTCAAATCCTTCTACTCTCTTAGGTAGATACGTACATATAGTACATGCATACATACTTGATGTATTTCCAAGAGAAATTCCTCACACTCGGATGCTGCGTTCAAGAAGTCAGAAACATCCAGTTCGGAGCTTGCAGGTCTCGCCCGTACATAGTACGTGAGTGTGCGTTCCAGTTGCTGCTTGTTGCCTTTAATTTGCTCCCATTTGCTGGAACGTGTGCACATCAAAACACACAAACTGGGAATTGTCCGCCGGCCACCGAGCGGCATCGGCCTACATGCCTCATTAAGGCCATTTTGGCGACGGCGTACGCATAAGTAATACATTTCTTAGCGTTTAGCTGCTACTTTGATCTCTGCTCTCAACTCCGTGTGGCGCAGTCTTAACCGCAACCCCCCCACCCCCCCCAACAGTGTTAGCATTATGCTGAATTGTGCTTTTTCCTTTCTTCTGAGGAATAATTCACATTAAAGACGCTCGCCCCCGTGGCAGAGCTCTCAAATTAAGAAACATTTGGCGCGTTTAGCCATGATAAAGTTGTTCATTAGACAATACACTTGGCCGTATTCTTTCTTCGTAGCGCTCCATTGTCAACGCCTTGGGAGCAATTAAACATGTGAAGGGCCCAATTTTCCGTCCGCGGTGAACTCTGTCTGCATGTTTTGCGCGTTTCTCCATGAATAATTAACGTGAATCGATGACGCCACCCCTTCTAAAGTGGCGGCGTGAGTCGGGGATGCGAGGCGGCAACAAAGGACTCCTTTAATTATTTTGTTCCTGCCGCCTTCAGAAGGTGCTCTCCGACTTCCTCCAGAAAAGGATGTCAAGATCAAGGCGCGGTGACGCGGATGCCCCCTCCCGTCCAACGCCCGCTCGCTTATAAAAGACTAGTAATTGTACTACCATAACAATGTCAGTGTAGAGTGTGACAACCCCCCTCCTCTTCAAAAGTGTGGCGTCCCTTATCCATCATTGGCTCTAGGGAGCAATTTCTAGGATGCTGACAACCATATCTCATCTTCAGGAGATGTTTTTCCCCCCTCCTCCTCTGCGAGGCCACCTCCTTTGGCCCGTGTCGCCGGTGTCAAATTACGACCCAGGAGAAGCGCCTCCTCGGGTCTCGGCATCTCAGCGTCGTTGATTCGCTGGTGTGTTTGGCACAGGCCTGCATTAGCGCCGTAATGAAGACTGATGAGCAGATGGAGGTCAGGTTTTTTTGCCGCGCCGTGCTACTATTTACGACGCCTCCCTGTGAAATGGCATGTTCCAAAAAAAGAGGAAGCAGCCGTCAGTCTCTGCCTGGATTACTCCATGCAGAGGTGAGAGATGACAGGGGGGGGGGCGGCGTGAAAAGTACAGACTGAAAGAGAGTTGACTCTGGATTGTCGTCAACTTTCCCTTTATGCTTCCTGCTGGTACGCAATGTAAACACCCTCCTCTTCACGCTGCCCTGCCTTGGTCTCCTCTCAACAAGGCCAGGTTGCTTCAAAACATACAAATAGGTAACAGGTATATTGGACAGGTGTCAAACTCAGGCCCGTGGACCAAAGCCGGTCCAAGCTGCAATTTCATCCTTGCCTGGAAACTCTTTGGAAAATGGCATTGAGTTGTACCGCCTCACGGACCTTATCCAACATCTGAGCCATCTGACTAAGTAAGTCCCACGGTGGAAAATAGCCCATTAAAAGTGCAAAGTATCATATAGCATGGAATTCACAACCATTCTTAATAAGGGTGCCGGATTCAGACCAAAATTCAAAAAACTGTACATGACTAAAAATGGCAGCACTGTAACTATTACACCCTGTCTGTATGAAATACCACCTTAAATATGCGCCACACAGCCAAACGTGGTTGTTTTAACTACAGCAAAGCATGCTGGGAAATGTGTGACCTGTCCTTCCGGTTTACACATCTCATGGATTGGGATGTTTTTGTGTACATAAAGCACGGTGGCTTTTGTCCGGATAGAACCATCAAGAAGTAGTTGATGAAAATTACTTCATTGAAACTACAACAAATAGAAATATATATCAGAAATATATATCTGAAAAGTGAATGGACACAAAAAAATACAAAAAAATGTCCATGGAGGTGGGGGGTAATGTCCAGCTACGCCCACATTCTGTTCTGGCCCACTTTGTGATTGAATTTGACGTCCCTGATATAGAGGATCTTTGACACACACATTCCAGTTCCAAAGATGAAAATTGTAAATAGTTCATGGTGTTATATTTACGAATAAAATACAAAACATCTCCTATTTAGTGTCGCTTATGTTGTGGTATCGTTTTTTACATATTTTATATTTATGTCAAAGTGAAAGTTCAGCTTGAAATGTATCTTTTCTGAAAAAAAGGAGTTTTACTCCCTTTTCTAGTCAGGAACTGATATTTTGCTGAAACTTACCTACTTTTTTTCAGATGAAATACACAAGTCTAATCTTTCTTTTGCTGGGTTCCATGTTTATAGTACATGCATCGAAAACAAGATTCTGTGTGCCTCGAAAGATCGGTCAAAATAGTCTAAAGTGGCCGCGACTGAAGGGGCGGACTTTTGCAAAATGGCTGGTATTGAATGAGTTAATACAGAATGAGTTAATACAATGAGTTATACACTTGTTAACAGAAAACAACCCCTAAAGTTTCACACTTGTTATTGTTGGAGCTGACGTTGGGATTTGCCTGAATTTCTCTCACAATTGCGCCTTTTGTTTACCTTTGAGGAAGATCTCTGCAGCAGTGCACTCCTTTTTTCACAAAGATGTTTTGTTTTGCTCCTATATTTGCGAACATTCATTTGCACGTTGCTGTGCCATAAACGAAAGTGTCATGACTCTCGTAGATTCGTCATACTGGGACCGAAGCGCCATTATCACATGCGACTTGATACTTCCCCTCCAATGATGTGTGGGCCGCCATTTGGTGATGGCTTCTCTGGGATCTATGACTCCAAACAGCAGAGCACTTGTTGAAAATGCGGGAAATTTGAATTGCGTTCATGCAGATGAGTAGTGTTTTTTGCAGGAGGTCCTTCAACACAGCGGAATGCTCCAGTTAAATAGAGGATCTTTGACTAGTGTTTTGTCAGATGGCTAGCATTTATTATAGTATGTTCTTCAAAACAGCAGGCACTCCTGTCATATTGAGGATCTTTGGCAGTTGGTCCTTGACAAGAGTCGGGTGTGCGTACTTACTTAAAAGCAGCAGCATTTTTTGATTCACTTTGTTTTTTAGTGTGATTATAAGGGGATTATTTTAATTTTAATTTTAATTTTAATTTTAATTTTAATTTTAATTTTAATTTTAATTTTAATTTTAATTTTAATTTATTTTTATTTTATTTTTATTTTTATTTTTATTTTTATTTTTATTTTTATTTTTATTTTTATTTTTATTTTTATTTTTATTTTTATTTTTATTTTTATTAATAACAGCTCCATCAGAGTTCCCAAATGGTACAGCAACATGTAGATGTTCTATGGCCAATTTCCACGACAGGATAAAATGTCTCAAAAGCCACCGGCTGGATCACACAACTGTGCAAATGTGCGTCACCTCGAAAAGAAGAGCAACAGCCACGTTGGCTTTTGCGCTCCGTGTCAGCCGGCCGCCACATCTTGAAGCCTCCAGTGCCGCCTCTCTTTTTGCCATCGCCATCCTCTGTCTGCGCCCCCCTGCAGCGCGGAGCCAGTCAGACATAAACACTATTGTTTTAGCGAGGCTAGCACTCGCAGCAGGACACTGTTAGCCCTGACACTCCCCGCCTTTGCCTGCGCGAGATCCCTGTGCATGGCTCACCGCCTGCATGCATATGAATGCATCACGCACCTCCACCGCGTTTGCCCTTCACCAGCCTGCTCCCGTGTTACTCGGCTGCCATATTTGACTTCATTTTTTTCCAGATGCAGTCGGTGTGGAAGCCTAGACGGCGCACCGTGACACATTCGGTGGAGTGATTATAGATTTGATGGTGCTTGAGCTGAGAGGGTTCCTCGTGGGCTGTGCAAAGCATGCTGGGCAATCACAGGGAGAGAGAGGCGAGGCGAGGCGAGGCGAGGCGAGTTCAAGCTGGAAATGGTTTTACAATAAGCTGGAACTTGTCATCAAGCGCCCACTGATGGCTTTTTCTGTGATTCATTTCCATCTATATTTACTTATCCTGTTCAGTGCCAAACCAAATGGCAGGGGAAGTGTGTACGAGTGCTGCCGGCACTGGGGAGCTGTGGTTCATTGGGGGGAAATGTGAATTCTAACATGGACTGTGACATTGTGAGGCAGACATTGTAGCTTTTCTTGTAAATTTAATAAGACATAATTGTAATATGACATAATAAGACAAATTTCTAATAGTGACAAAACTTTTTCTTGTACTTGGAAGTCATTTGGCAG